>NC_092343.1:294892570-295623820 GCF_046630445.1 Rutidosis leptorrhynchoides | reverse complement strand
CGTTGATATGTGGCACCTGATTTCTTTAGCCCAAAAGGCATTTTAGTGTAGCAATAAATTCCTTGGCTAGTGTGAAAGGTTGTTTTGTCTTAATTCGCAACTTCCATTTGTATATGATGATATCCTTTGTATGTATCCAGAAAGCACTTATATCGAAAACATGTTAACGATTTTGCCTTCCAATTTATTTCTGGCAGCGGATAATTATCTTTGGGACAAGCCTTGTTAATATCTGTGAAGTCTACACACATTCGCCTAGATCCGTCTGGATTCTTGAGTAATACTGGGTTTGCGACCCAGGTTTAATATCGAACTTCCCTCAGGATGTTCGCCTTTACAAGTTTATCGACTTCTGCCTTTAGCCACTCACTTCTATCAGGTGCCAAACCCCTTTTTTCAGCCTTACCAGTGTAAGGCTTGGGTTCTCATTTAGCTTATGTTTTTCTATTTCCCTTCGTACCCCGGTCATATTTGCTTCTGTCCAAGCGAATACATCCGTATTTGCTGTTAGTATATCGCAAAGCTTGAACTTTGTTTCATCAGATAGACCGCTACCGATCTTGATCTTTTGATCAGGGTATCTCGGATTAGCTATGATCATGCAGCTGCGTATTTACTCTTCATCACTTGTTTGGTTATCAGCTTATTCTACTACTGAGCAATTTGCATCTTACTTTTTGACCTTATAGTTGCAATTCCCAATGGAGTTGGGAACTTGACAAGTCCATGTACCTGGAAGGAATTTCCCCTAACTTTTGCAAAGTTGTGCGTCCTAACAGCGCAATGTATCGGGAGTATGATCGTACGACGACGAATTCAACCGTAGTACTTCTGACCATTTCTTTATATTCATCGTCCATAAGTTGTAGCTCTAACTCATGACCCCAATAGGCCATGCGAACTCACCGGAAAATTCCAATAATGCAGCGGTAGGTGCAATTAGTTTCGAACGGATGAATCCAGGTAGAAATCTAAAACGGTGTTTATACATGATATCAACACCGCATCCAGTATCCACATGTAAACGCTTTATTACACACCCCTTACATTTGATGTGACCCTTAATTGTACTTGGTGTATCTGATGGTTCTTGTGTGGTTTTCGTAAACAGAATAGGAATATTTTCCCACTCTTCTGGTACTTTCGATTTTCGGCGCTGTCTCTTCCAACGATTTCCATGTTAATAACTTTATCGCCTTCTTTTTCTTTTGTCTCATTTTTATTTTGCCAAGGATATTCTTTCTTAACCTTGTCATAAGTTTATTTGGAAGTTATCTTTAAGTGTTATAGCCTTCCCTTTTTGAATTCCACTACAACTCTTTCAATTAGCTACCGACACTGATTTGTTTCGTAACCAAAATCATCGTGGAAATCACAAAATTTGGTTTTGTCCTTTTTCGCATATCCGGGAGGAGGTGTCGGAGCATTAAAGCCTTTGCAGGCTGGTTCAGTTGCCAGTATTTCTTTTGGTATTTTTGTAAGGTCTTTGATGAGCTTATAATTATCGACATAATTTCTTCCTTTATATCCACCTCCGCCCCTACTGTTACCATATTTGAGGTAATTGTTACTGTTGTAGCTACCGCCTCACGATGGACCTCCTTCATATCTTTTGTTAGAACCTGATGACTTTCCTTCATCACGATACTAATCATCATCGTTGTGTTTATACTGAAAATTCTTTCCGTAATTATACATTACGTCTTCCTAAGATCGCATATGGTCATGCGCTTCTTTAACTGCTTCTGTGAAGGTTTGTGGAACACACATGCGTAGTTCCTGCCATAGAGAAAAATGTCTTTCTGTGTCGATACAATGTATAAAACCAGACACTTTTTGGCTCTCTGGCAGGTCTGGTATTTTTGCCTCTTCCTTAGTGTACATGTCGATGATTTCGCCCAGGGACTCTTTGGACCTTTGTTTAATATCATGGCACTCAACGTGCCTTCTTTTATGCGCTCGCAGGTTGTGAAAATTTAATAAGAAGCGAGACCTTAGGTCTACAAAACTTGTGATGCTCTGGCGTTGTAAATTGTTAAACCACTCTCGTGCAACTCCTTGTAGAACAATTGGAAGCATGTGACATGCTACCGAATCTCCCCAGCTATGCGTTCTTACCATTCCTTCAAATCTTTACAAGATATCTTCTGGGTCTGACAACCCGTCATAACTTCCCAACGTTAGTGGCAAAACTGGTGCCACAGGGAAAGGATGATTTACAATGTGCTGAAAAAATTTCTCCGTAGTAGGAACCAGTTCCAAAGATTTCCTTGCTTTTTTCCCTTGCATTATTCCAAACCAATTGTTATGAACTCTTGCACCTTTGCTGGATCATTAAAAGTTGGAGCCAAGTGCGGCGGAGCCACTTGTTGCAGTTATGATATGAGATTGTTTGAACTACGGGGTTCAAATGGGCTATATTGCAATTTCTACTGTTCACTGTTAACAGTTGGTTGCGGAGACGCATAAATCGGTTGCTGTGGAGTTACTGTGATGACTGAACAATCCATATTTCTAAACCCCATCTTTATCATTGCTTCTTGAGCACTTGGGGGCGTAACCCTTTGAATCGTGGTTCCCGTAGTTGTGAGGATCGGCACAGTTCCTACATAGGCAGTACGAACTTGCTCCCCTACAGTAAAAGTTTCGGGTGGTGATCCAAAACTTAAATTTGTTGATCTCACCTCAGGAAACGGTGTGAAGATATACTCACTTTGAGTAGTTTGAGGTAAGCTTCTGGGACCAATGTCCCCATAGCTTAGCGATTCACTTAGAGTAGATGATTTAGTAAATATTTGCTGACATTTAGCTGATCCAGATACATTTGTGGTACTTGCTGGAGGTTTTGATGCGTGTTTAACCGGTGCAACTGGTGTTTGTAGGGTTTTAGATGTGACTACAGGCGTATGAAATCCTGAGCCTATTGATGAATCTCTGCCAGTTTGTGGCGACTTTGAACCCTTGCTTCCTCCAGCCATGGATGATGATCAGAAAATTTTCGTTGAAAAATCTGAAAGTAACCGATTAATTTAACAAAAATTTTTTACGGAAAAGACGTCATATAAAATTAATAAACGTAAATTCTTAATATATTTGTTCAGTAACCGGTCCCATGGATGGCGCCAAACGATCAAGCATATTTTCATGGGGGTAAGGTGAACGTACGCTTGCTTGCAGTATATGCTAGGTTTAAGGACAAACGTAATTCGAACCTCCGACGTTCTATCGTGGATAACCCGCACCGGAGCCAGAATGATTCTGATGGGGTGGTGGGTCGTAAGCGCACTAACAACCTAGCATACAAGGTTGAGTAGCCCTCGAGACATGAAGGGTTCATAGTTCAATGAACTTACACGAAAGTTTTGTCTTGATGATGAAGATCGTACGAATATGATTCGTACGTGGAAGTATGTTGTATGTTACACAGATGTAACGTGTACCTCTTAGGGTTTTTAGAGCCATGTATTTATAGGCTAGCAATAAGGGGTTGAATAGGATTCGATTCCCTTTCGATCATAATCCATTCCATATTCAACTTACATCAATTAAGGAAACCAAATAAAGGATTGATCTTATCCCATTACTTAGTTAATAAGTTAATCGTTTGACCAAGTCAACGGAGGCCGCATCCATTGGTATAGGCGCATTAGGAGCTCAGCTAAACTCATGACTTTGTTCATTGCGTACGTGGACGTTCAGTACGCAAGTTAGGACTTGAATGCATTATTTCGCATGAGCATGCAAATATGTGTATCATTAGTTACATTTAATCACAAATTTTCACTACATAAACATGAAAACTGTAATTCAAATCCCACCAACTTTAACTCCATTGTCTTGCAACCAGACATAGGTGAAATCCCACCAAACTTTAACCTCGTTGTCTTGCAACCAGACAAAGGTGAAAAAACTTTAACCTGCCAATTTGTGGGTTTCGATTCAGCAACAAACAACTGTTTCACCATTTAAAAAACTTTAAACCCATTTGTGGGTTTCGATTTTGGCCTCTATATCGGCCTCTTTGTACGACCACTATCATCGTCATGAACAGCAATTGAACACCGAAAACACGTAGACCGGTTGTAGGTTTCGGTTTTTACACAGGTTGTGGGTTTCGACATTTATATCTGTACTAAAAAGATGACGATGGCTTTTGGAGATTTGGTATTTTTGGTGTTTTTTTGACAATTTGCGGTGACGATTTGCTCCCCAACATTGAAGACTCAACATCGATTTGTTCTAGATCTACAAAATTGATGTTGAGATCTCCTGCCAAGTTTTTTTTTTTTTGTTTTGTTTTGGGTTTTGTAAGGAATTATATTAAGTTTCAATATATTATTTTGGGTTTGAAAAAGGTATCGATCCTCTCTCATATTCAATTTTTGTTGGGAGTTTTGATTAAATGATTTTTGATGAACTGTCTTGATGAATTTTGGGTTTTAGTTTTAATATGTATTTTATTTTAGGGTTTGAGGATGAATTAGACCCCGAAAAAAAAGATGGGAAGGAGTGGATAAGGGAGGATAATATAACAAAAAATACCCTTATGTGCTTGTCATGTGACGCGAGTTAACACAGAAAATTAATGACCGTTAGATGGTTGGACTATCCACGAACGAAAATGCAAACTTCTAGAATAGTCAATTGAAAAAAGTTTGGACAATCCGTATGTTTTGAGCAAACCACAGGGACTATCCGTTTTTTTGTCACAGAATTATAACATATTATATTTATTTAAGATACTTTTAAACCAGTTAATATAATAAAATTAAAAATAATAATAGATCATTATTTGAAGATAAAATTTCATGATTGGGTCCTCAAACTGTGTATCAAAAATCAGATTGAGATCTAAATTTTAAATCAATCATGGTTTGTCTCAAATTTTAAGCATAATACACATTTGGTCTCAGCTTTAACTGAGCTATAACTGAGCGTTTATAACATGTTAAAGTTACCTAGATGGTATTAACGGTTAGTTAAATCTGAGACCAAACGTATATTATGATCATAAATGTTATAGTTTTGAAAGACAAATACCATGCAACTTTGCTAACAAAAACATTAAAATTGATTTGAAATAAGATATAAAAGTTTACAAAACTCAACTTTATGATCTTACATGATATAATACTTACATCAAGCTTTTGTCAAAAGAGTCACTATGATTGCTAAATTGAAAAAGGAAAATGAATGTCTTAAAGAAGTTCTTGAAGCTTTCTCTATTAAAATAAAATGTTTTGCCAATGCAACACAATGGAATAACTTAATAACTGAAATCAATGATCCTAAGGAAAAAGGAATGAGTTATAAGACTACGGCTCCACCTTTTCAAACAACAATATGTAAATGCAAATCTGGTAGATGGTGATCCAAAAAATTGCATACCCCAAGCTATGAAGGTTATGTTGAAAAGAACAAGTGGTCTGAGTCAAATGAGAAAAAGGCTTCTGATGAGACCGTTGAGGGGTCACTAGATTTTGAAAAAGACAAAAAGGACCGTTTGGGTAATTACACTCTAAATAAACGGGTGATAATACCGAAAGAACCTATGAAAATTATGAAAAATCCTAAGCTTGTTGATAAACTTGTACATGTCTTTGATCCCAAACCTTTTCAAAAAGAAGAGTCAGTCCTATGTGATCTTAAAGAGCTAAGATTTTTCTAAGACTAATGCTGGTTTTGTTAAACATTCAAATCCTACGTGGAAAAAGGGTCTTGAGCATATTGCCTTTGATTGTCAAAATCAATTAAATACTCTTACGAAGGAGAGTTCGACCTATCTCCATATTCTCATTAAACATCAAAGGATGTGAGAAACAACAATATGAAAAGGTTAATTTAACCTATTAAGAACAAGGTTCCGTCCAAGGATCTTAAGTCGACGGCTACAAAGCATGTTACTTTCACAGAAACAAATGTTTCGACTAAGGAAGTTAAGACTAAAGCTCAAACCAAAGAGGTAATTTGGGCAATCGTATGTCTGAAAATATGCAAACTTATCCAAAAATCAGTTAACTCCTTTAAATCTTCTAACAATCAACTGAATTCACCTCTAAACCTATAAAAGCCGACTAACACAAGATGATAAGATCAGGAAGTTAGAAGTCCAAAAAACGAGCAAAAATCACAAACTGGATGAAATTGTGAAATTGATTCGTGAAACCTGTGTGAATCTACTAAACGAACACCAACGAACAAACCTCAGTCCATTTTGATCCAATACAAGCTTAAATCTATCAAAATCATATAACTGACCACGAACTCTAAAACGACTTAAATTTTCAATAATTCATATTCATATTGAGCTGTTATTGTTAATCCATTCTATTGATCGAAATCAATTACTTAAAGCTACATCAACCTTCATTGTAATTCTCAAACAAATTTAATCTCTAAAACTGAAGATCAAGGTTTGACCGAAAATGTTCATACCATGAGAAAAAACCGATTGAATCCGATAGAATCACTCATGGATGCTCTAATACCAAATAATAGGACATGATCACATTATTAACATACAATATGGAGGATTTTGTGTGATGAAGAACAAATTTGGACAACGAAGTGATACTCGTACGTAGAGGATAAATTGGAAAAATTAGATTTCCACAACTTCTTAAACTTAGTTATGGTACAATGGCTATGTTGTTAGGAGACTTAGGTGGTATTTATAGCCCTCTTCACTACCTCCATTTAGAAGCGACTTAATACACAATTTACACTATCTAATACAAGACCTATGGTTCTGATATGGTCGGATTAGTCAAGTTTTTTACGTATCGTTATGCATAAGGACAATGTAGGTATATCTGGCAGAGTTTAATAATTTATAAGGCCGGGGCCTAAATCTAACTATCACTCCTAATCCTAAAAGGGTAGTAGTTATGACCTATGGTCGTTCGTTTACAGAGAATAATGCAGTACAAAGTAAGCGTCTCCTCACAATCGGGTTTCTATCTTAGCGGGTTTAAACAGAGTGATTTGGGTTTTTCTTGTAATAATAATAAAACACAGGAATTAAATTATACAGATAAATAAACAGATGTAAATCCAGACTAATAAATGGTGCTTGTTATGATTTCGTTAGTCATTAGTTATGGAATTATTAGTCTCGAGATACTTTTTGTTAACTGGGTATCAACGATTGGCACATGTGATGTTTGACCTTAAACCCCTACTGATTTCTTAGTATGTCACTGGTGGTTTTGGTTTGGGGATTCTAATTGGATGGTCTGTTATCTTAACCTCGACGTCTACTCAAGATCCTAAGGTAAGGATAAACAAAACTCTTAATCGATTTTCTAGAAATCTGCTAGTAAGGTAACAGTCCTATCGTGATCTATCGAAATGGGTTATCTGCCTATAAAAGTCCAACCGTTTCTTAATACTAACAGAGGTAATCAAATATAATATCTTAGCTAAAACGTGATAATGCGATATGCTTTCATAATTAAAGTTCTTTCTAGAAACCTAAAAGTGAAAGGTACTGGACACTTAAAGTATCACTTAGTGGGTACCAAGGTGGTTGTTAATTTCTCAGTCCTTTCGTCTTTGTTTAGAAAAATGGTTTTTGAAAGACTCGGGTACAATATAAGTTTATAAATTTGCTTTATTATCGAATCAAATATACTATAAAACTAGGCCAAGCTACGATACCTAAGGATATCCCTATTCCTAATTTTCATACCATGTTTTATAAAAATGATCGATGATATAATGTTCTCTACTTGTTCCTCGGGGTTTTATTTATAGTAACGTGTGAGAAAAGAATTTTCATTATCGATACCTCACGATATTTATTTATGTAGATTCTATAATGTTTTAATGGTACTTACTACAACCAGAGTGCTTCCAAAACCACGAATTTATGTATTCCATTAAGTTCGCATAGCGTTGTATTCAACCATAGGGTTGACATAGATAGTTACTTTATATCGAGGTTTGCAACGTCCCAATAATAAAGTTAAAAACCACGTTCTTGAATTAAAAGCGAGTTAGTTTATAAAGATAATATTTTTCGGAAGACATAACACAATATCGCATCTCTATATTTATCTCATAATAATTAACTAATTACGTCATAACAAACACATAAAATATCTACTCGCTAATCATGGAAATTCGAAACATAATGATAAATAAAATAGACATTATAAAATAATGATAGATAAAAAAAGGAAGGAATTGACTTGTAGTGATAATTTCCTAATATAGATTTCACAATGGGTAGATTTCACAATGTGTACCATACAAATAGTGTCTCCAAAGTTTCAGAGCAAACACAACTGCAGTCAACTCTAAATCATGAGTAGGGTAGTTTCATTCATGATTGTTCAACTGTCGTGAAGCATACGCTATAACTTTATTTCTTTGCATCAAAACAGAATCTAGAGCTGTACGTGACGCATCGTAGTAAACCACAAAATCTTCTGTTCCCTCTGGTAAAGCAAAAACCGGCGCTTGACATAACAACTGTTTGAGAGTCTGAAAAGCCATTTCTTGTTCATCAGTCCATCGAAAGGCTACATCTTTTCTGGTTAACTTATTCAACGGACCTGCTATTTTAGAAAAGTCTTTGATAAATCTGCGGTAATAACCTGCTAAACCCAGAAAACTCTTAATTTCTGTCGGCGTTTTCGGCGAGTTCCAATTCATTAGAGCTTCTATCTTAGACCGATCTACTTTGATACCCTGTTCACGAATCACATGACCCAGAAACTGTACTTCCCGCAGCCAAAATTCACATTTGGAGAACTTAGCGTACAACTGTTCCTGTTTCAGAAGCTCTAACACCAACCTCAGATGCGTAGCATGATCTTTCTCGGTTTTCGAATATATCAAGATATCATCTATGAAGACAATCACAAACTTGTCAAGATACTGACGACACACCCTGTTCATTAAATCCATAAACACTGCTGGCGCGTTTGTTAACCCGAATGGCATAACTAAAAATTCATAATGACCATATCTAGTTCTAAACGCCGTTTTCGGTATATCGTTCTCTGCAACACGTACCTGATGATACCTGAACGTAAATCAATCTTTGAAAAGTAAGAAGCACCCTTTAACTGATCAAATAAATCATCTATTCTTGGTATCGGATACTTATTCTTTATTGTTCTCTTGTTTAGATCGACGTAATCAATACACATACGAAGTGACCCATCTTTCTTTTTCAAAAATAACACAGAAGCACCCCACGGGGAAGAACTAGGTCGAATAAACCCCTTATCTAATAGTTCCTGAATCTGAGACATCATCTCTCAGATTTTTGACGGAGCTAATCTGTAAGGAGCTTTTGCAATTGGTGTAGCACCTGAAACCAAATCAATTTTATACTCTACTTCACGTACTGGAGGTAACCCTGGTAGATCATCTGGAAACACTTCAGGAAATTCTGACACAACGGGAATATCGGTCACCTGCTTCTTTTCTTTCTTAACATCAATCACATAAGCTAAGACGAATCACACCCTTTCGATATCGCCTTCTGAGCTTTCATTAGACAAACCATAGGAAAGTTAAATCCACTGCGCTCTCCCCTAGCTATCACTCGGGATCCGTCGGCCAAACGGAAAGAAATCATCTTCTTATCACACTTAATATTAGCCCTATTAGCCCTTAACCAATTCATGCCTATGACTACATCAAAGCTAGGTATAGGCATCAACAAACAGGTTAAAGGGAAGGAATGGACGTCAATTTCGATGGTAATTCCAGACACAGATGATGTGCATGGAACCATTTTACCATCAGCTACTTCTATTCCCAAAGGCATATCTAACATCCTAACAGGTAACTTCAACTTATCACAGAAGTCTAAGGACATAAAAGATCGATTCACTCCAGAATCAAATAACACACGAGCTGGCAAGGAATTAACCAAGAACATACCGGTAATAACGTCATCGGTAGCGGTTGCAGCGTCTACCGTCATCTGAAATGCCCTTGCCTCTGCTGTTGGAGGATTCTTTTTATTTTATGCCCGACAGTAGAAGCAGAAGATCCTCCAGAAGTTACTGACCTCGCCCCTGACCCTTCCCCAGAACCGGCTCTTGACGCAGATGGACAATTTGCAGATCTATGCCCCTCTTGATGGCAACTCCAACAAACATTAGACTTAAAAGAATAGGCTATTGATTTGTGACCTAACACTTCACATTTCAGACACCTTCTGGTCATTGGAGAACATGGACCGGTATGGGTTGACTTACAAACATTGCACCAACCAGACTGACTAGAACCCGATCCACTCATACCAGACTTACTTTTCTGTTTAAACCCACCTGACTTTTTACCACGAAAACTGGATTGCTTACTCGATTGCTGAGTGGACTGTCCACCCGATTGACCTTATGATTTTCCCCCAAAAGATCCACCTTTTGAACTTTCTCTTTTCGCTGCCATCACATCACCTTCAGTAACCTTGGCTATTTCATGAGCCTGCGCCAAGGTTGTTGCAAATCTCGCAATGGTTCTGTATTCCGGCTTAATCACCGGCATGAAATGCTGAATTTTATCCTTCTCAATCGGTACCCACTGTTGGATGAACCTCAACTTAGATGTAAAGTCTCTGAAAACCTCATGAATCGTCATACTTTCCATCATCTTCATACTCAGAAACTCAGTTTTCAACCTTTTCATTTCATATTCAGAACAGTACTGCTCACAAACTTTAGCAGCAAATTGTTCCCAAGTGATTTGACTAATCTGTTCATTGGGAAAATATGCTGTAATAAAGTCCCACCATTTCATTGCTTCACCTTTCAAGAGTCTACTAGCAAACAAAACTCTAGACTCGGGTTCACAAAAACATGCTTCCAACGCTCTCTCCAATTCTCTTAACCAATTGAGTGTCATTGTAGGGTTTGTGTGACCGCTGTACTCTGGAGGTTTACAATCCAGAAACTGTTTATATGAACACTTCTTTCTCGTTTCAGGAACTTGAAATGGGTATATCATCTAATTTGGAAATGACTAGTTAAAAGGCAATGGCATTTGGAGGTTTTGATAGGTATTTTGTGGAAACTGTGATTGGGAACTGCCATCGGCTTGAGTATAAAGATTTGAAGGAAAAGTTATGTTCAACGCAGTAGTATTAGGGTTCCATCTTGCCCGTTCTTCTTCCAGTTCTTTTATTTTCTCCTGAGCTTCTAGTAATCGACTTTGAAGATTTATAACTTCCTGAGAGGTTTCTTCCTCTAATGACACGTGTCCATCTTCTTCAGGAGCTCTGAAAATACCAGTTCCAGGGACAGTGGGGCCAGTAGCGTTTGCTTCATTATTTCCCATTACTGCACTACCATAACACTCACACCAAAGCTTAGTATAAACTCTGTTAGTACTAACAACTAACATATAACCTATCCTAATACTCACTTAACCCATCCCAAACATGTTATGTTTGACATGACTCTCCTAAGTTTGGGAACATGACTTTTAGATCACAATGCACATGTTGCCAAACTAAGCTCTGATACCAACTTGTGACACCGCTAAGTATTTTTTTTATTTTTTTAAACGTACGTGGCAGAAGCATTATATTAATTAAATACGATATCAACATTTGTACAAACCGATGTCACGTGTCATTAAAACAATTTATACATTTATACGGAGAAGACGTATTTACAATATGTTTACAAAAGATTATTAATTAAACAAAGCATGACCACAACATAGTTGACTCCTGTCAAACATAACATCACCATGCCCGTCTTCTCCCCAAAAGCATCACTTACAAAAGCTAACAACCTGCAGGGAGAGGATGGAGGGGAATTAGTACGAAGCTAAGTGAGTACGACTAACTACAGGCGATAGTATACAGGAACCGTCATATTAATCATGTCACAAAACTAATACACAAACATCACCCCAAGTGCCATCTACAGAGACTCTGGCGGCTCGGCCAAACTATTAACCACCAGCTGATCGGACTGGGGCTTACCAGAAGTTCCTCCACCACCGTATGTATATATTTAATCCACACGCGACGGACGTGTCATTCACATATATATACACCACGATTGTCTAGGCTACCACAGAGGAACCCAACCCGCAGGTTGATCTCTCTTACCGAGGCTACCACATAGTAGGGACGCACTGGGCTCCAGCAGACAAGCATCAACTAACATGAAGTCATCACAATGTGCTAACTAACCACAACAATAAGTATATCTAACAAGTATGGCAATCATAATATAACACGTTACTATATACTATATTCTCCAGTTAGTCCCACTCACCAAATACCAGCAACCAGCTCAGATAATCTACTACTGAGCGGCTTCCTTATCTTTTTCACCTGAACATAAGGTAAATCAGGTTAGTTACTATCCATTACACCAAATAACACAATATATAAATTTTTTGTATCAAAAAGTGTCCGCTAAAAATTTTTGCTTAACACTTGTTTACTTTCAAAATTTACATCCTGAACATCAAAATACAAACGGGCAGCATAACGGCTAAAAATCAACACTTGGTAAAATACTTCACTGCCAAAGACACTCGGTCGACTGTCAGAGACAGTCGGCCGACTGTCTACACTCACTCGGCCTAGTGTCTAGTCACTCGGTCGATGGTCTCTCACAGACACACTCTGCCGTGGGTCTTACACACTCGGTTGATAGTCAAGTCGGTCGGTCGAGGGTCAGGAGACACTCGACCGACTGTGTTTATCTGCAGAAGCTGAAGAACAAACTGACGGTCTTCATTAAGCAATTCTTTAACTTACCAAAGAACGGTGGCGAGCGTTCCGCAGACTTGGAAAGAAATCTTGTTAGTGCTGCCAATTTTCCTGTGAGGCTCTGTACTTCCTTCTTACTCTTAGGCGACGACATACTTTCAATTGCCTCTATCTTCTTTGGGTTTGCGCGTATACACCGTTCTGTGATTATGTGACCCAAGAACTTGCCATCTTCTTCTCCAAAGCAGCATTTGGATGGATTCAACTGCATGTTGATTTTTCGTAGAGACGCAAACGTCTCCAAGATATCTTCCAAGAACCCTTGTTCCGTGCTACTTTTGATAACCAAATCATCCATGTATGCTTCTATATTTATGCCTATTTGGCTCTTGAAAGCTTCATCAATCACGCATTGATATGTGGCACCTGATTTCTTTAGCCCAAAAGGCATTTTAGTGTAGCAATAAATTCCTTGGCTAGTGTGAAAGGTTGTTTTGTCTTCATTCGCAACTTCCATTTGTATATGATGATATCCTTTGTATGTATCCAGAAAGCACTTATATCGAAAGCATGTTAACGATTTTACCTTCCAATTTATTTCTGGCAGCGGATAATTATCTTTGGGACAAGCCTTGTTAATATCTGTGAAGTCTACGCACATTCGCCTAGATCCGTTTGGATTCTTGAGTAATACTGGGTTTGCGACCCAGGTTTAATATCAAACTTCCCTCAGGATGTTCGCCTTTACAAGTTTATCGACTTCTGCCTTTAGCCACTCACTTCTATCAGGTGCCAAACCCCTTTTCTTCAGCCTTAACAGTGTAAGGCTTGGGTTTTCATTTAGCTTATGTTTTTCTATTTCCCTTCGTACCCCGGTCATATTTGCTTCTGTCCAAGCGAATACATCCGTATTTGCTGTTAGTATATCGCGAAGCTTGAACTTTGTTTCATCAGACAGACCGCTACCGATCTTGATCTTTTGATCAGGGTATCTCGGATTAGCTATGATCATGCAGCTGCGTATTTACTCTTCATCACTTGTTTGGTTATCTGCTTATTCTACTACTGAGCAATTTACAATTTACTTTTTGACCTTATAGTTGCAATGCCCAATGGAGTTGGGAACTTGACAAGTCCATGTACCTGGAAGGAATTGCCCCTAACTTTTGCAAAGTTGTGCGTCCTAACAGCGCAATGTATCGGGAGTATGATCGTACGACGACGAATTTAACCGTAGTACTTCTGACCATTTCTTTATATTCATCATCCATAAGTTGTAGCTCTAACTCATGACCCCAATAGGCCATGCGAACTCACCGAAAAATTCCAATAATGCTGCGGTAGGTGCAATTAGTTTCGAACGGATGAATCCAGGTAGAAATCTAAAACGGTGTTTATACATGATATCAACACCGCATCCAGTATCCACATGTAAACGCTTTATTACACACCCCTTACATTTGATGTCACCCTTAATTGTAATTGGTGTATGAAATGTCCCGTTCTTATTGATTAAAAACGTTTCATATTAATTAATTTCGTTGCGAGGTTTTGACCTCTATATGAGACGTTTTTCAAAGACTGCATTCATTTTTAAAACAAACCATAACCTTTATTTCATAAATAAAGGTTAAGGTTTAAAAAGCTTTACGTAGATTATCAAATAATGATAATCTAAAATATCATGTTTACACACGACCATTACATAATGGTTTACAATACAAATATGTTACAACGAAATAAGTTTCTTGAATGCAGTTTTTACACAATATCATACAAGCATGGACTCCAAATCTCGACCTTATTTGAGTATGCGACAGTGGAAGCTCTTAATAATCACCTGAGAATAAACATGCTTAAAACGTCAACAAAAATGTTGGTGGGTTATAGGTTTAACCAATATATTATCAAATCATAATAATAGACCACAAGATTTCATATTTCAATACACATCCCATACATAGAGATAAAAATCATTCATATGGTGAACACCTGGTAACCGACATTAACAAGATGCATATATAAGAATATCCCCATCATTCCAGGATACCCTTCGGATATGATATAAATTTTGAAGTACTAAAGCATCCGGTACTTTGGATGGGGTTTGTTAGGCCCAATAGATCTATCTTTAGGATTTGCATCAATTAGGGTGTCTGTTCCCTAATTCTTAGATTACCAGACTTAATAAAAAGGGGCATATTCGATTTCGATAATTCAACCATAGAATGTAGTTTCACGTACTTGTGTCTATTTTGTAAATCATTTATAAAAGCTGCATGTATTTTCATCCCAAAAATATTAGATTTTAAAAGTGGGACTATAACTCACTTTCACAGATTTTTACTTCGTCGGGAAGTAAGAGTTTGAAATGTCCCGTTCTTATTGATTAAAAACGTTCCATATTAATTGATTTCGTTGCGAGGTTTTGACCTCTATATGAGACGTTTTTCAAAGACTGCATTCATTTTTAAAACAAACCATAACCTTTATTTCATAAATAAAGGTTTAAAAAGCTTTACGTAGATTATCAAATAATGATAATCTAAAATATCCTGTTTACACACGACCATTACATAATGGTTTACAATACAAATATGTTACATCGAAATCAGTTTCTTGAATGCAGTTTTTACACAATATTATACAAACATGGACTCCAAATCTTGTCCTTATTTTAGTATGCAACAGCGGAAGCTCTTAATATTCACCTGAGAATAAACATGCTTTAAACGTCAACAAAAATGTTGGTGAGTTATAGGTTTAACCTATATATATCAAATCGTAACAATAGACCACAAGATTTCATATTTCAATACACATCCCATACATAGAGATAAAAATCATTCATATGGTGAACACCTGGTAACCGACAATAACAAGATGCATATATAAGAATATCCCCATCATTCCGGGACACCCTTCGGATATGATATAAATTTCGAAGTACTAAAGCATCCGGTACTTTGGATGGGGTTTGTTAGGCCCAATAGATCTATCTTTAGAATTCGCATCAATTAGGGTGTCTGTTCCCTAATTCTTAGATTACCAGACTTAATAAAAAGGGGCATATTCGATTTCGATAATTCAACCATAGAATGTAGTTTCACGTACTTGTGTCTATTTTGTAAATCATTTTAAAACCTGCATGTATTCTCATCCCAAAAATATTAGATTTTAAAAGTGGGACTATAACTCACTTTCACAGATTTTTACTTCGCCGGGAAGTAAGACTTGGCCACTGGTTGATTCACGAACCTATAACAATATATACATATATATCAAAGTATGTTCAAAATATATTTACAACACTTTTAATATATTTTGATGTTTTAAGTTTATTAAGTCAGCTGTCCTCGTTAGTAACCTACAACTAGTTGTCCACAGTTAGATGTACAGAAATAAATCGATAAATATTATCTTGAATCAATCCACGACCCAGTGTATACGTATCTCAGTATTGATCACAACTCAAACTATATATATTTTGGAATCAACCTCAACCCTGTATAGCTAACTCCAACATTCACATATAGAGTGTCTATGGTTGTTCCGAAATATATATAGATGTGTCAACATGATAGGTCGAAACATTGTATACGTGTCTATGGTATCTCAAGATTACATAATATATAATACAAGTTGATTAAGTTATGGTTGGAATAGATTTGTTACCAATTTTCACGTAGCTAAAATGAGAAAAATTATCCAATCTTGTTTTACCCATAACTTCTTCATTTTAAATCCGTTTTGAGTGAATCAAATTGCTATGGTTTCATATTGAACTCTATTTTATGAATCTAAACAAAAAAAGTATAGGTTTCCAGTCGGAAAAATAAGTTACAAGTCGTTTTTGTAAAGGTAGTCATTTCAGTCGAAAGAACGACGTCTAGATGACCATTTTAGAAAACATACTTCCACTTTGAGTTTAACCATAATTTTTGGATATAGTTTCATGTTCATAATAAAAATCATTTTCTCAGAATAACAACTTTTAAATCAAAGTTTATCATAGTTTTTAATTAACTAACCCAAAACAGCCCGCGGTGTTACTACGACGGCGTAAATCCGGTTTTACGGTGTTTTTCGTGTTTCCAGGTTTTAAATCATTAAGTTAGCATATCATATAGATATAGAACATGTGTTTAGTTGATTTTAAAAGTCAAGTTAGAAGGATTAACTTTTGTTTGCGAACAAGTTTAGAATTAACTAAACTATGTTCTAGTGATTACAAGTTTAAACCTTCGAATAAGATAGCTTTATATGTATGAATCGAATGATGTTATGAACATCATTACTACCTTAATTTCCTTGGATAAACCTACTGGAAAAGAGAAAAATGGATCTAGCTTCAATGGATCCTTGGATGGCTCGAAGTTCTTGAAGCAGAATCATGACACGAAAACAAGTTCAAGTAAGATCATCACTTGAAATAAGATTGTTATAGTTATAGAAATTGAACCAAAGTTTGAATATGATTATTACCTTGTATTAGAATGATAACCTACTGTAAGAAACAAAGATTTCTTGAGGTTGGATGATCACCTTACAAGATTGGAAGTGAGCTAGCAAACTTGAAAGTATTCTTGATTTTATGAAACTAGAACTTTTGGAATTTATGAAGAACACTTAGAACTTGAAGATAGAACTTGAGAGAGTTCAGTTAGATGAAGAAAATTGAAGAATGAAAGTGTTTGTAGGTGTTTTTGGTCGTTGGTGTATGGATTAGATATAAAGGATATGTAATTTTGTTTTCATGTAAATAAGTCATGAATGATTACTCATATTTTTGTAATTTTATGAGATATTTCATGCTAGTTGCCAAATGATGGTTCCCACATGTGTTAGGTGACTCACATGGGCTGCTAAGAGCTGATCATTGGAGTGTATATACCAATAGTACATACATCTAAAAGCTGTGTATTGTACGAGTACGAATACGGGTGCATACGAGTAGAATTGTTGATGAAACTGAACGAGGATGTAATTGTAAGCATTTTTGTTAAGTAGAAGTATTTTGATAAGTGTATTGAAGTCTTTCAAAAGTGTATAAATACATATTAAAACACTACATGTATATACATTTTAACTGAGTCGTTAAGTCATCGTTAGTCGTTACATGTAAGTGTTGTTTTGAAACCTTTAGGTTAACGATCTTGTTAAATGTTGTTAACCCAATGTTTATAATATCAAATGAGATTTTAAATTATTATATTATCATGATATTATCATGTATGAATATATCTTAATATGATATATATACATTAAGTGTCTTTACAACGATAATCGTTACATATATGTCTCGTTTAAAAATCATTAAGTTAGTAGTCTTGTTTTTACATATGTAGTTCATTGTTAATATACTTAATTATATGTTTACTTATCATAGTATCATGTTAACTATATATATATATATCCATATATATGTCATCATATAGTTTTTACAAGTTTTAACGTTCGTGAATCACCGGTCAACTTGGGTGGTCAATTGTCTATATGAAACATATTTCAATTAATCAAGTCTTAACAAGTTTGATTGCTTAACATGTTGGAAACATTTAATCATGTAAATATCAATCTCAATTAATATATATAAACATGGAAAAGTGCGGGTCACTACAGTACCTACCCGTTAAATAAATTTCGTCCCGAAATTTTAAGCTGTTGAAGGTGTTGATGAATCTTCTGGAAATAGATGCGGGTATTTCTTCTTCATCTGATCTTCACGCTCCCAGGTGAACTCGGGTCCTCTACGAGCATTCCATCGAACCTTAACAATTGGTATCTTGTTTTGCTTAAGTCTTTTAACCTCACGATCCATTATTTCGACGGGTTCTTCGATGAATTGAAGTTTTTCGTTGATTTGGATTTCATCTAATGGAATAGTGAGATCTTCTTTAGCAAAACATTTCTTCAAATTCGAGACGTGGAAAGTGTTATGTACAGCCGCGAGTTGTTGAGGTAACTCAAGTCGGTAAGCTACTGGTCCGACACGATCAATAATCTTGAATGGTCCAATATACCTTGGATTTAATTTTCCTCGTTTACCAAATCGAACAACGCCTTTCCAAGGTGCAACTTTAAGCATGACCATCTCTCCAATTTCAAATTCTATATCTTTTCTTTTAATGTCAGCGTAGCTCTTTTGTCGACTTTGGGCGGTTTTCAACCGTTGTTGAATTTGGATGATCTTCTCGGTAGTTTCTTGTATAATCTCTGGACCCGTAATCTGTCTATCCCCCACTTCACTCCAACAAATCGGAGACCTGCACTTTCTACCATAAAGTGCTTCAAATGGCGCCATCTCAATGCTTGAATGGTAGCTGTTGTTGTAGGAAAATTCTGCTAATGGTAGATGTCGATCCCAACTGTTTCCGAAATCAATAACACATGCTCGTAGCATGTCTTCAAGCGTTTGTATCATCCTTTCGCTCTGCCCATCAGTTTGTGGATGATAGGCAGTACTCATGTCTAGACGAGTTCCTAATGCTTGCTGTAATGTCTGCCAGAATCTTGAAATAAATCTGCCATCCCTATCAGAGATAATAGAGATTGGTATTCCATGTCTGGAGACGACTTCCTTCAAATACAGTCGTGCTAACTTCTCCATCTTGTCATCTTCTCTTATTGGCAGAAAGTGTGCTGATTTGGTGAGACGATCAACTATTACCCAAATAGTATGAAAACCACTTGCAGTCCTTGGCAATTTAGTGATGAAATCCATGTTAATGTTTTCCCATTTCCATTCTGGGATTTCGGGTTGTTGAAGTAGACCTGATGGTTTCTGATGCTCAGCTTTGACCTTAGAACACGTCAAACATTCTCCTACATATTTAGCAACATCGGCTTTCATACCCGGCCACCAAAAATGTTTCTTGAGATCCTTGTACATCTTCCCCGTTCCAGGATGTATTGAGTATCTGGTTTTATGAGCTTCTCTAAGTACCATTTCTCTCATATCTCCAAATTTTGGTACCCAAATCCTTTCAGCCCTATACCGGGTTCCGTCTTCCCGAATATTAAGATGCTTCTCCGATCCTTTGGGTATTTCATCCTTTAAATTTCCTTCTTTTAAAACTCCTTGTTGCGCCTCCTTTATTTGAGTAGTAAGGTTATTATGAATCATTATATTCATAGATTTTACTCGAATGGGTTCTCTGTCCTTCCTGCTTAAGGCATCGGCTACCACATTTGCCTTTCCCGGGTGGTAACGAATCTCAAAGTCGTAATCATTCAATAATTCAATCCACCTACGCTGCCTCATATTCAGTTGTTTCTGATTAAATATGTGTTGAAGACTTTTGTGGTCAGTATATATAATACTTTTGACCCCATATAAGTAGTGCCTCCAAGTCTTTAATGCAAAAACAACCGCGCCTAATTCCAAATCATGCGTCGTATAATTTTGTTCGTGAATCTTCAATTGTCTAGACGCATAAGCAATCACCTTCGTTCGTTGCATTAATACACAACCGAGACCTTGCTTTGATGCATCACAATAAATCACAAAATCATCATTCCCTTCAGGCAATGACAATATAGGTGCCGTAGTTAGCTTTTTCTTCAATAACTGAAACGCTTTCTCTTGTTCATCATTCCATTCAAATTTCTTCCCTTTATGCGTTAATGCAGTCAAGGGTTTTGCTATTCTGGAAAAGTCTTGGATGAACCTTCTGTAGTAACCAGCTAGTCCTAAAAACTGGCGTATGTGTTTCGGAGTTTTCGGGGTTTCCCACTTTTCAACAGTTTCTATCTTTGTCGGATCTACCTTAATACCTTCTTTGTTTACTATGTGACCGAGGAATTGAACTTCTTCCAACCAAAATGCACACTTTGAAAACTTAGCGTACAATTCTTCCTTCCTCAATACTTCTAACACCTTTCTCAAATGTTCACCGTGTTCTTGGTCATTCTTTGAGTAAATAAGTATGTCATCAATGAAAACAATGACAAACTTGTCAAGGTATGGTCCACACACTCGGTTCATAAGGTCCATGAACACAGCTGGTGCATTAGTTAAACCAAACGGCATGACCATAAACTCGTAATGACCGTAACGTGTTCTGAAAGCAGTCTTTGGAATATCATCTTCTTTCACCCGCATTTGATGATACCCGGAACGTAAGTCAATCTTTGAATAAACAGACGAGCCTTGTAGTTGATCAAATAAGTCGTCGATTCTCGGTAGTGGGTAGCGGTTCTTGATGGTAAGTTTGTTCAACTCTCGGTAGTCGATACATAACCTGAATGTACCATCTTTCTTCTTGACAAACAAAACAGGAGCTCCCCACGGTGATGTGCTTGGTCGAATGAAACCACGCTCTAAAAGTTCTTGTAATTGGCTTTGCAGTTCTTTCATCTCGCTGGGTGCGAGTCTGTAAGGAGCACGAGCTATTGGTGCAGCTCCTGGTACAAGATCTATTTGAAATTCAACGGATCGATGTGGGGGTAATCCCGGTAATTCTTTCGGAAATACATCGGGAAATTCTTTTGCAATGGGAACATCATTGATGCTCTTTTCTTCAGTTTGTACTTTCTCGACGTGTGCTAGAACAGCATAGCAACCTTTTCTTATTAGTTTTTGTGCCTTCAAATTACTAATAAGATGTAGCTTCGTGTTGCCCTTTTCTCCGTACACCATTAAGGGTTTTCCTTTTTCTCGTATAATGCGAATTGCATTTTTGTAACAAACGATCTCCGCTTTCACTTCTTTCAACCAGTCCATACCGATTATCACATCAAAACTCCCTAACTCTACTGGTATCAAATCAATCTTAAATGTTTCGCTAACCAGTTTAATTTCTCGATTCCGACATATATTATCTGCTGAAATTAATTTACCATTTGCTAATTCGAGTAAAAATTTACTATCCAAAGGCGTCAATGGACAACTTAATTTAGCACAAAAATCTCTACTCATATAGCTTCTATCCGCACCCGAATCAAATAAAACGTAAGCAGATTTATTGTCAATAAGAAACGTACCCGTAACAAGCTCCGGGTCTTCCTGTGCCTCTACCGCATTAATATTGAAAACTCTTCCACGGCCTTGTCCATTCGTGTTCTCCTGGTTCGGGCAATTTCTAATAATGTGGCCTGGTTTTCCACATTTATAACAAACTACATTGGCATAACTTGCTCCGACACTACTTGCTCCGCCATTACTCGTTCCGACACCATTTGTTCCTTTCGTTCTATTAACCCCTGGTCCGTAGACCTCACACTTCGCCGCGCTATGACCATTTCTTTTACACTTGTTGCAAAATTTGGTGCAGAACCCCGAGTGATTCTTTTCACACCTTTGGCATAGTTGCTTCTGATTGTTGTTGTTGTTGCGGTTATTATTGTTGTTGGGATGATTGTTGTAGTTGCTGTTGTTGTTGTTGTTGTTGTTGTTGTTGGGCCGTTTGTTGTAGTTGCGATTGATGTTGCGATTGTTGGGATAATTGTTGCGATTATTGTTGTAATTGCTGTTGTTGTTGTATTGGTGATTCTTATCACCGTTTTCCTCCCACTTTCTTTTGACTTGCTTCACATTGGCCTCTTCAGCAGTCTGTTCTTTAATTCTTTCTTCAATCTGGTTCACTAGTTTGTGAGCCATTCTACATGCCTGTTGTATGGAGGCGGGCTCGTGTGAACTTATATCTTCTTGGATTCTTTCCGGTAATCCTTTCACAAACGCGTCGATCTTCTCTTCCTCATCTTCGAATGCTCCCGGACACAATAGGCACAATTCTGTGAATCGTCTTTCGTACGTGGTAATATCAAATCCTTGGGTTCGTAACCCTCTAAGTTCTGTCTTGAGCTTATTGACCTCGGTTCTGGGACGGTACTTCTCGTTCATCAAGTGCTTGAATGCTGACCACGGTAGTGCGTACGCATCATCTTGTCCCACTTGCTCTAGATAGGTATTCCACCATGTTAACGCAGAACCTGTGAAGGTATGCGTAGCGTACTTCACTTTGCCCTCTTCAGTACACTTACTTATGGCAAACACCGATTCAACCTTCTCGGTCCACCGTTTCAATCCGATCGGTCCTTCGGTTCCATCAAATTCCAAAGGTTTGCAGGCAGTGAATTCTTTGTAGGTGCATCCTACACGATTTCCTGTACTGCTAGATCCAAGGTTATTGTTGGTATGTAGCGCAGCCTGTACTGCAGCTATGTTTGAAGCTAGAAAAGTACGGAATTCCTCTTCATTCATATTCACGGTGTGTCGAGTAGTCGGTGCCATTGCCTTCAAAATTGTCAAATGGAACAAGTTAATCATACAGAATATTAAGAGTAGTTAATAGTATTTCGTAGCATAATATGAACTCATTTATAAAAGCTTTTTCTTCATATTAGCGTTTTATAAGTTTAAATTCGGGTAGTACCTACCCGTTAAGTTCATACTTAGTAGCTAATATACAATTCAACTACTACAATTCTATATGAAAAACTGATTATAATAATATTTCGCGTTCAAACTTTTATACAATATTTTACAAACTTACAATACCGCTTATTTTACATAAAGCATGAAATATAGCACACAATAACTTTGATACAAGATAGTTGTGAAGATAATTCTAGCTAGTACACAAGTCGTTCAGCAAAGGCAATAAAGACACGTAATTCATACGTCCAGAAACAAGTCATGCATTCTGGTTTTACTAGGACTACTTCCCATCCTTGGTCTTGTGCAACATAACCGTTATGGCCATTGATAAGACAGCGTGTTGTAACGTCGTCAAAGGGACGAGGGTTACGTAATGTCCAACAGTCCCGTAATAATCTAAAAACCTCATTTCTTACCCCAATTACCGACTCCGTCACTTGTGGAAACGTTTTGTTTAATAGTTGTAGCCCGATGTTCTTGTTCTCACTTTGGTGAGAAGCGAACATTACTAATCCGTAAGCATAACATGCTTCTTTATGTTGCATGTTAGCCGCTTTTTCTAAATCACGAAGTCCAATATTCGGATATATTGAGTCAAAATAATTTCTTAACCCGTTGCGTAAAATAGCATTTGGGTTCCCCGCAATATATGCGTCAAAGTAAACACATCGTAACTTATGGGTTTCCCAATGTGATATCCCCCATCTTTCAAACGAAAGTCTCTTATAAACCAAGACATTCTTGGAACGTTCTTCGAATATCTTACAAACTGATCTCGCCTTAAATAGTTGTGCCGAGGAATTCTGGCCGACTCTAGACAAGATTTCATCAATCATGTCTCCAGGTAGGTCTCTTAAAATATTGGGTTGTCTATCCATTTTGTGTTTTTAAACTGTAAAATAGACAAGAGTTAGATTCATAAAAAAAATACTTATTAATACAAGCAATTTTTACATATATCATAACGCATAAGAACACTATATTACATATATTACACCACACGAATACAACTATCTTATTCCGACTCGCTCGTTTCTTCTTCTTCGGTTTTGGTTCGTTTTGCCAAGTTTCTAGGGATATATGATGTTCCCCTAATACGAGCCGTAATTTTCCACATTGGTTTAGAAAAACCTGGTGGTTTAGAGGTTCCCGGGTCATTGTTACAACTTAAGGACTTCGGGGGTTGACGATACATATAAAGTTCATCGGGGTTGGAATTTGATTTCTCTATTTTTATGCCCTTTCCCTTATTATTTTCTTTTGCCTTTTTAAATTCAGTTGAGGTAATTTCTATAACATCATCGGAATTCTCGTCGGAATCCGATTCATCGGAGAATTGGTAATCCTCCCAATATTTTGCTTCCTTGGCGGAAACACCATTGACCATAATTAACCTTGGTCGGTTGGTTGAGGATTTTCTTTTACTTAACCGTTTTATTATTTCCCCCACCGGTTCTATTTCTTCATCCGGTTCCGATTCTTCTTCCGGTTCCGATTCTTCTTCCGGTTCCTCTTCGGGAACTTGTGAATCAGTCCACGAATCATTCCAATTTACATTTGACTCTTCATTATTATTAGGTGAGTCAATGGGACTTGTTCTAGAGGTAGACATCTATCACATAATATCAAACACGTTAAGAGATTAATATATCACATAATATTCATATGTTAAAAATATATAGTTTCCAACAAAAATGTTAAGCAATCATTTTTAAAGAAAACACGGTCGAAGTCCAGACTCACTAATGCATCCTAACAAACTCGATAAGACACACTAATGCAAATTTTCTGGTTCTCTAAGACCAACGCTCGGATACCAACTGAAATGTCCCGTTCTTATTGATTAAAAACGTTCCATATTAATTGATTTCGTTGCGAGGTTTTGACCTCTATATGAGACGTTTTTCAAAGACTGCATTCATTTTTAAAACAAACCATAACCTTTATTTCATAAATAAAGGTTTAAAAAGCTTTACGTAGATTATCAAATAATGATAATCTAAAATATCCTGTTTACACACGACCATTACATAATGGTTTACAATACAAATATGTTACATCGAAATCAGTTTCTTGAATGCAGTTTTTACACAATATTATACAAACATGGACTCCAAATCTTGTCCTTATTTTAGTATGCAACAGCGGAAGCTCTTAATATTCACCTGAGAATAAACATGCTTTAAACGTCAACAAAAATGTTGGTGAGTTATAGGTTTAACCTATATATATCAAATCGTAACAATAGACCACAAGATTTCATATTTCAATACACATCCCATACATAGAGATAAAAATCATTCATATGGTGAACACCTGGTAACCGACAATAACAAGATGCATATATAAGAATATCCCCATCATTCCGGGACACCCTTCGGATATGATATAAATTTCGAAGTACTAAAGCATCCGGTACTTTGGATGGGGTTTGTTAGGCCCAATAGATCTATCTTTAGGATTCGCGTCAATTAGGGTGTCTGTTCCCTAATTCTTAGATTACCAGACTTAATAAAAAGGGGCATATTCGATTTCGATAATTCAACCATAGAATGTAGTTTCACGTACTTGTGTCTATTTTGTAAATCATTTTAAAACCTGCATGTATTCTCATCCCAAAAATATTAGATTTTAAAAGTGGGACTATAACTCACTTTCACAGATTTTTACTTCGCCGGGAAGTAAGACTTGGCCACTGGTTGATTCACGAACCTATAACAATATATACATATATATCAAAGTATGTTCAAAATATATTTACAACACTTTTAATATATTTTGATGTTTTAAGTTTATTAAGTCAGCTGTCCTCGTTAGTAACCTACAACTAGTTGTCCACAGTTAGATGTACAGAAATAAATCGATAAATATTATCTTGAATCAATCCACGACCCAGTGTATACGTATCTCAGTATTGATCACAACTCAAACTATATATATTTTGGAATCAACCTCAACCCTGTATAGCTAACTCCAACATTCACATATAGAGTGTCTATGGTTGTTCCGAAATATATATAGATGTGTCAACATGATAGGTCGAAACATTGTATACGTGTCTATGGTATCTCAAGATTACATAATATATAATACAAGTTGATTAAGTTATGGTTGGAATAGATTTGTTACCAATTTTCACGTAGCTAAAATGAGAAAAATTATCCAATCTTGTTTTACCCATAACTTCTTCATTTTAAATCCGTTTTGAGTGAATCAAATTGCTATGGTTTCATATTGAACTCTATTTTATGAATCTAAACAAAAAAAGTATAGGTTTCTAGTCGGAAAAATAAGTTACAAGTCGTTTTTGTAAAGGTAGTCATTTCAGTCGAAAGAACGACGTCTAGATGACCATTTTAGAAAACATACTTCCACTTTGAGTTTAACCATAATTTTTGGATATAGTTTCATGTTCATAATAAAAATCATTTTCTCAGAATAACAACTTTTAAATCAAAGTTTATCATAGTTTTTAATTAACTAACCCAAAACAGCCCGCGGTGTTACTACGACGGCGTAAATCCGGTTTTACGGTGTTTTTCGTGTTTCCAGGTTTTAAATCATTAAGTTAGCATATCATATAGATATAGAACATGTGTTTAGTTGATTTTAAAAGTCAAGTTAGAAGGATTAACTTTTGTTTGCGAACAAGTTTAGAATTAACTAAACTATGTTCTAGTGATTACAAGTTTAAACCTTCGAATAAGATAGCTTTATATGTATGAATCGAATGATGTTATGAACATCATTACTACCTTAATTTCCTTGGATAAACCTACTGGAAAAGAGAAAAATGGATCTAGCTTCAATGGATCCTTGGATGGCTCGAAGTTCTTGAAGCAGAATCATGACACGAAAACAAGTTCAAGTAAGATCATCACTTGAAATAAGATTGTTATAGTTATAGAAATTGAACCAAAGTTTGAATATGATTATTACCTTGTATTAGAATGATAACCTACTGTAAGAAACAAAGATTTCTTGAGGTTGGATGATCACCTTACAAGATTGGAAGTGAGCTAGCAAACTTGAAAGTATTCTTGATTTTATGAAACTAGAACTTTTAGAATTTATGAAGAACACTTAGAACTTGAAGATAGAACTTGAGAGAGTTCAGTTAGATGAAGAAAATTGAAGAATGAAAGTGTTTGTAGGTGTTTTTGGTCGTTGGTGTATGGATTAGATATAAAGGATATGTAATTTTGTTTTCATGTAAATAAGTCATGAATGATTACTCATATTTTTGTAATTTTATGAGATATTTCATGCTAGTTGCCAAATGATGGTTCCCACATGTGTTAGGTGACTCACATGGGCTGCTAAGAGCTGATCATTGGAGTGTATATACCAATAGTACATACATCTAAAAGCTGTGTATTGTACGAGTACGAATACGGGTGCATACGAGTAGAATTGTTGATGAAACTGAACGAGGATGTAATTGTAAGCATTTTTGTTAAGTAGAAGTATTTTGATAAGTGTATTGAAGTCTTTCAAAAGTGTATAAATACATATTAAAACACTACATGTATATACATTTTAACTGAGTCGTTAAGTCATCGTTAGTCGTTACATGTAAGTGTTGTTTTGAAACCTTTAGGTTAACGATCTTGTTAAATGTTGTTAACCCAATGTTTATAATATCAAATGAGATTTTAAATTATTATATTATCATGATATTATCATGTATGAATATATCTTAATATGATATATATACATTAAGTGTCTTTACAACGATAATCGTTACATATATGTCTCGTTTAAAAATCATTAAGTTAGTAGTCTTGTTTTTACATATGTAGTTCATTGTTAATATACTTAATTATATGTTTACTTATCATAGTATCATGTTAACTATATATATATATATATATCCATATATATGTCATCATATAGTTTTTACAAGTTTTAACGTTCGTGAATCACCGGTCAACTTGGGTGGTCAATTGTCTATATGAAACATATTTCAATTAATCAAGTCTTAACAAGTTTGATTGCTTAACATGTTGGAAACATTTAATCATGTAAATATCAATCTCAATTAATATATATAAACATGGAAAAGTGCGGGTCACTACAGAGTTGGCCACTGGTTGATTCACGAACCTATAACAATATATACATATATATATCAAAGTATGTTTAAAATATATTTACAACACTTTTAATACATTTTGATGTTTTAAGTTTATTAAGTCAGCTGTCCTCGTTAGTAACCTACAACTAGTTGTCCACGGTTAGATGTACAGAAATAAATCGATAAATATTATCTTGAATCAATCCATGACCCAGTGTATACGTATCTCAGTATTGATCACAATTCAAACTATTTATATTTTGGAATCAACCTCAACCCTGTATAGCTAACTCCAACATTCACATATAGAGTGTCTATGGTTGTTCCGAAATATATATAGATGTGTCGATATGATAGGTTGAAACATTGTATACGTGTCTATGGTATCTCAAGATTACATAATATACAATACAAGTTGATTAAGTTATGGTTGGAATAGATTTGTTACCAATTTTCACGTAGCTAAAATGAAAAAAATTATCCAATCTTGTTTTACCCATAACTTCTTCATTTTAAATCCGTTTTGAGTGAATCAATTTGTTATGGTTTCATATTGAACTCTATTTTATGAATCTAAACAGAAAAAGTATAGGTTTATAGTCGGAAAAATAAGTTACAAGTCATTTTTGTAAAGGTAGTCATTTCAGTCGAAAGAACGACGTCTAGATGACCATTTTAGAAAACATACTTCCACTTTGAGTTTAACCATGATTTTTGGATATAGTTTCATGTTCATAATAAAATCATTTTCCCAGAATAAAAACTTTTAAATCAAAGTTTATCATAGTTTTTAATTAACTAACCCAAAACAGCCCGCGGTGTTACTACGACGGCGTAAATCCGGTTTTACGGTGTTTTTCGTGTTTCCAGGTTTTAAATCATTAAGTTAGCATATCATATAGATATAGAACATGTGTTTAGTTTATTTTAAAAGTCAAGTTAGAAGGATTAACTTTTATTTGCGAACAAGTTTAGAATTAACTAAACTATGTTCTATTGATTACAAGTTTAAACCTTCGAATAAGATAGCTTTATATGTATGAATCGAATGATGTTATGAACATCATTACTACCTAAAGTTCCTTGGATAAACCTACTGGAAATGAGAAAAATGGATCTAGCTTCAAAGGATCCTTGGATGGCTTGAAAGTTCTTGAAGCAGAATCATGACACGAAAACAATTTCAAGTAAGATTTCCACTCGAAATAAGATTGTTATAGTTATAGAAATTGAATTAAAGTTTGAATATGATTATTACCTTGTATTATAAAGATAACCTACTATAAGTAACAAAGGGTTCTTGATCTTGGATGATTACTTGGAATGGATTTAGAAAACTTGGAAGTAAACTTGCAATCTTGGAAGTATTCTTGATTTTATGAAACTAGAACTTTTGGAATTTATGAAGAACACTTAGAACTTGAAGATAGAACTTGAGAGAGATTAATTAGATGAAGAAAATTGAAGAATGAAAGTGTTTGTAGGTGTTTTTGGTCATTGGTGTATGGATTAGATATAAAGGATATGTAATTTTGTTTTCATGTAAATAAGTCATGAATGATTACTCATATTTTTGTAATTTTATGAGATATTTCATGCTAGTTGCCAAATGATGGTTCCCACATGTGTTAGGTGACTCACATGGGCTTCTAAGAGCTGATCATTGGAGTGTATATACCAATAGTACATACATCTAAAAGCTGTGTATTGTACGAGTACGAATACGGGTGCATACGAGTAGAATTGTTGATGAAACTGAACGAGGATGTAATTGTAAGAATTTTTGTTAAGTAGAAGTATTTTGATAAGTGTCTTGAAGTCTTTCAAAAGTGTATGAATACATATTAAAACACTACATGTATATACATTTTAACTGAGTAGTTAAGTCATCGTTAGTCGTTACATGTAAGTGTTGTTTTGAAACCTTTAGGTTAACGATCTTGTTAAATGTTGTTAACCTAATGTTTATAATATCAAAAGAGATTTTAAATTATTATATTATCATGATATTATGATGTACGAATATCTCTTAATATGATATATATACATTAAATGTCGTTACAACGATAATCGTTACATATATGTCTCGTTTCAAAATCATTAAGTTAGTAGTCTTGTTTTTACATATGTAGTTCATTGTTAATATACTTAATGATATGTTTACTTATCATAATATCATGTTAACTATATATATGACCATATATATGTCATCATATAGTTTTTACAAGTTTTAACGTTCGTGAATCGCCGGTCAACTTGGGTGGTCAATTGTCTATATGAAACCTATTTCAATTAATCAAGTCTTAACAAGTTTGATTGCTTAACATGTTGGAAACACTTAATCATGTAAATAACAATTTCATTTAATATATATATAAACATGGAAAAGTTCAGGTCACTACAGTACCTACCCGTTAAATAAATTTCGTCCCGAAATTTTAAGCAGTTGGAGGTGTTGACGTATCTTCTGGAAATAAATGCGGGTATTTCTTATTCATCTGATCTTCATGCTCCCAGGTGAACTCGGGTCCTCTACGAGCATTCCATAGAACCTTAACAATCGGAATCTTGTTTTGTTTAAGTCTCTTAACCTCACGATCCATTATTTCGATGGGTTCTTCAATGAATTGAAGTTTTTCATTGATTTGGATTTCGTCCAAAGGAATAGTGAGATCTCTTTTAGCAAAACATTTCTTCAAATTTGAGACGTGGAAAGTGTTATGTACAACCGCGAGTTGTTGAGGTAGCTCCAGTTGGTAAGCTACTGGTCTGACACGATCTATAATCTTGAATGGTCCAATGTACCTTGGATTTAGTTTTCCCCGTTTACCAAATCGAACAATGCCTTTCCAAGGTGAAACCTTAAGCATGACCATTTCTCCAATTTCAAACTCTATATCTTTTCTTTTACTATCCGCGTAGCTCTTTTGTCGACTCTGGGCGGTTTTTAATCTTTGTTGAATTTGGATGATTTTCTCGGTAGTTTCTTGTATTATCTCCGGACCCGTAATCTGTCTATCCCCCACTTCACTCCAACAAATTGGAGACCTGCACTTTCTACCATAAAGTGCTTCAAACGGCGCCATCTCAATGCTTGAATGGTAGCTGTTGTTGTAGGAAAATTCTGCTAACGGTAGATGTCGATCCCAACTGTTTTCGAAATCAATAACACAAGCTCGTAGCATGTCTTCAAGCGTTTGTATCGTCCTTTCGCTCTGCCCATCAGTTTGTGGATGATAGGCAGTACTCATGTCTAGACAAGTTCCCAATGCTTGCTGTAATGTCTGCCAGAATCTTGAAATAAATCTGCCATCCCTATCAGAGATAATAGAGATTGGTATTCCATGTCTGGAGACGACTTCCTTCAAATACAGTCGTGCTAACTTCTCTATCTTGTCATCTTCTCTTATTGACAAGAAGTGTGCTGACTTGGTGAGACGATCAACTATTACCCAAATAGTATCATAACCACTTGCAGTCCTTGGCAATTTAGTAATGAAATCCATGGTAATGTTTTCCCATTTCCATTCCGGGATTTCAGGTTGTTGTAGTAGACCTGATGGTTTCTGATGTTCAGCTTTGACCTTAGAACACGTCAAACATTCTCCTACATATTTAGCAATATCGGCTTTCATACCTGGCCACCAAAAATGTTTCTTAAGATCCTTGTACATCTTCCCCGTTCCAGGATGTATTGAGTATCTGGTTTTATGAGCTTCTCTAAGTACCATTTCTCTCATATCTCCAAATTTTGGTACCCAAATTCTTTCAGCCCTATACCGGGTTCCGTCTTCCCGAATATTAAGATGCTTCTCTGATCCTTTGGGTATTTCATCCTTTAAATTTCCCTCTTTTAAAACTACTTGTTGCACCTCCTTTATTTGAGTAGTAAGGTTAGTGTGAATCATTATATTCATAGATTTTACTCGAATAGGTTCTCTGTCCTTTCTGCTCAAGGCGTCGGCTACCACATTTGCCTTCCCCGGGTGGTAACGAATCTCAAAGTCGTAATCATTCAACAATTCAATCCACCTACGCTGCCTCATATTCAGTTGTTTCTGATTAAATATGTGTTGAAGACTTTTGTGATCAGTATATATAATACTTTTGACCCCCATATAAGTAGTGCCTCCAAGTCTTTAATGCAAAAACAACCGCGCCTAATTCCAAATCAAGCATCGTATAATTTTGCTCGTGAATCTTCAATTGTCTAGACGCATAAGCAATCACCTTCGTCCGTTGCATTAATACACAACCGAGATCTTGCTTTGATGCGTCACAATAAATCACAAAATCATCATTCCCTTCAGGCAATGACAATATAGGTGTCGTAGTTAGCTTTTTCTTCAATAATTGAAACGCCTTCTCTTGTTCATCCTTCCATTCAAATTTCTTCCCTTTATGCGTTAATGCAGTCAAGGGTTTTGCTATTTTGGAGAAATCTTGGATGAAACTTCTGTAGTAACCAGCCAATCCTAAAAATTGACGTATATGCTTCGGAGTTTTTGGGGTTTCCCACTTTTCAACGGTTTCGATCTTTGCTGGGTCCACCTGGATACCTTCTTTGTTCACTATGTGACCGAGGAATTGAACTTCTTCCAACCAAAATGCACACTTTGAAAACTTAGCGTACAGTTTTTCTTTCCTCAATACTTCTAGCACTTTTCTCAAATGTTCTTCGTGCTCTTGATCATTCTTTGAATAAATAAGTATGTCATCGATGAAAACAATGACAAACTTGTCAAGATATGGCCCACACACTCGGTTCATAAGGTCCATGAACACAGCTGGTGCGTTAGTCAATCCAAACGGCATAACCATAAACTCGTAATGACCATAACGCGTCCTAAAAGTAGTTTTTGGAATATCATCCTCCTTTACTCGCACTTGATGATATCCAGAACGTAAATCGATCTTCGAATAAACCGACGAGCCTTGTAGTTGATCAAATAAGTCATCAATTCTCGGCAGTGGATAACGGTTTTTGATGGTAAGTTTGTTCAACTCTCTGTAGTCAATACACAACCTAAATGTACCATCCTTCTTCTTGACAAACAAAACAGGAGCTCCCCATGGTGACGTGCTTGATCGAATGAAACCACGTTCTAATAGTTCTTGCAGTTGGCTTTGCAGTTCTTTCATCTCGCTGGGTGCGAGTCTGTAAGGAGCACGAGCTATTGGTGCAGCTCCTGGTACAAGATCTATTTGAAATTCAATAGATCGATGTGGAGGTAGTCCCAGTAATTCTTTCGGAAATACATCGGGAAATTCTTTTGCGACAAAAACATCATTGATGCTCTTTTCTTCAGTTTGTACTTTCTCGACATGTGCTAGAACAGCATAGCAACCTTTTCTTATTAGTTTTTGTGCCTTCAAATTACTAATAAGATGTAGCTTCGTGTTGCCCTTTTCTCCGTACACCATTAAGGGTTCTCCTTCTCCTCGTACAATGCGAATTGCATTTTCGTAACATACAATCTCTGCTTTCATCTTCTTCAGCCAGTCCATGCCCACTATTACATCAAAACTCCCTAACTCTACTGGTATCAAATCAATCTTAAATATTTCGCTACCGAGTTTAATTTCTCGATTCCGGCATATATTATTTGCTAAAATTAATTTACCGTTTGCTAATTCGAGTACAAATTTACTATCCAACGGCGTCAATGGACAACTTAATTTAGCACAAAAATCTCTACTCATATAGCTTCTATCCGCACCCGAATCAAATAAAACGTAAGCAGATTTATTGTCAATAAGAAACGTACCCGTAACAAGCTCTGGGTCTTCCTGTGCCTCTGCCGCATTAATATTGAAAACTCTTCCCCGGCCTTGTCCATTCGTGTTCTCCTGGTTCGGGCAATTTTTAATAATGTGGCCCGGTTTTCCACATTTATAACAAACTACATTGGCATAACTTGCTCCGACACTACTTGCTCCGCCATTACTCGTTCCGAAACCATTTGTTCCTTTCGTTCTGTTAACCCCTGGTCTGTAGACCTCACACTTCGCCGCGCTATGACCATTTCTTTTACACTTGTTGCAAAATTTGGTGCAGAACCCCGAGTGATACTTTTCACATCTTTGGTATAGCTGCTTCTGATTGTTGTTGTTGTTGCGGTTGTTATTGTTATTGGGATGATTGTTGTTGTTGTTGTTGTTGGGCCGTTTGTTGTAGTTGCAATTGATGTTGCGATTGTAGGGATAGTTGTTGCGATTATTGTTGTAATTGCTGTTGTTGTTGTATTGGTGATTCTTATCACCATTTTCCTCCCACTTTCTTTTGACTTGCTTCACATTGGCCTCTTCAGCAGTCTGTTCTTTAATTCTTTCTTCAATCTGGTTCACTAGTTTGTGAGCCATTCTACATGCCTGTTGTATGGAGGCGGGCTCGTGTGAACTTATATCTTCTTGGATTCTTTCCGGTAATCCTTTCACAAACGCGTCGATCTTCTCTTCCTCATCTTCGAACGTTCCCGGACACAATAGGCACAATTCTGAGAATCGTCTTTCGTACGTGGTAATATCAAATCCTTGGGTTCGTAACCCTCTAAGTTCTGTCTTGAGCTTATTGACCTCGGTTCTGGGACGGTACTTCTCGTTCATCAAGTGCTTGAATGCTGACCACGGTAGTGCGTACGCATCATCTTATCTAACTTGCTCTAGATAGGTATTCCATCATGTTAACGCAGAACCTGTGAAGGTATGTGTAGCGTACTTCACTTTGTCCTCTTCAGTACACTTACTTATGGCAAACACCGATTCGACCTTCTCGGTCCACCGTTTCAATCCGATCGGTCCTTCGGTTCCATCAAATTCCAAAGGTTTGCAGTCAGTGAATTCTTTGTAGGTGCATCCTACACAATTTCCTGTACTGCTAGATCCAAGGTTATTGTTGGTATGTAGTGCAGCCGGTACTGTGGCTATGTTTAAAGCTAGAAAACTACGGAATTCCTCTTCATTCATATTCACGGTGTGTCGAGTAGTCGGTGCCATTTCCTTCAAAATAGTCAAATGGAACAAGTTAATCAAACAGAATATTAAGAGTAGTTAATAGTATTTTGTAGCATAATATGAACTCATTTATAAAAGCTTTTTCTTCATATTAGCGTTTTATAAGTTTAAATTCGGGTAGTACCTACCCGTTAAGTTCATACTTAGTAGCTAATATACAATTCAACTACTACAATTCTATATGAAAAACTGATTATAATAATATTTTGCGTTCAAACTTTTATACAATATTTTACAAACTTACAATACCGCTTATTTTACATAAAGCATGAAATATAGCACACAATAACTTTGATACAAGATAGTTGTGAAGATAATTCTAGCTAGTACACAAGTCGTTCAGCAAAGGCAATAAAGACACGTAATTCATACATCCAGAAACAAGTCATGCATTCTGGTTTTACTAGGACTACTTCCCATCCTTGGTCTTGTGGAACATAACCATTATGGCCGTTGATAAGACAGCGTGTTGTAACGTCGTCAAAGGGACGAGGGTTACGTAATGACCAACAGCCTCGTAATAACCTAAAAACCTCATTTCTTACCCCAATTACCGACTCCGTCACTTGTGGGAACGTTTTATTTAATAGTTGTAGCCCGATGTTCTTTTTCTCACTTTGGTGAGAAGCCAACATTACTAACCCGTAAGCATAGCATGCTTCTTTATGTTGCATGTTAGCCGCTTTTTCTAAATCATGAAGTCCTATATTCGGATACATTGAGTCAAAATAATTTCTTAACCCGTTGCGTAAAATAGCATTTGGGTTCCCCGCAATATATGCGTCAAAGTAAACACATCGTAACTTATGGGTTTCCCAATGTGATGAAATGTCCCGTTCTTATTGATTAAAAACGTTCCATATTAATTGATTTCGTTGCGAGGTTTTGACCTCTATATGAGACGTTTTTCAAAGACTGCATTCATTTTAAAACAAACCATAACCTTTATTTCATCAATAAAGGTTTAAAAAGTTTTACGTAGATTATCAAATAATGATAATCTAAAATATCCTGTTTACACACGACCATTACATAATGGTTTACAATACAAATATGTTACAACAAAATAAGTTTCTTGAATGCAGTTTTTACACAATATCATACAAGCATGGACTCCAAATCTCGTCCTTATTTAAGTATGCGACAGCGGAAGCTCTTAATAATCACCTGAGAATAAACATGCTTAAAACGTCAACAAAAATGTTGGTGAGTTATAGGTTTAACCTATATATATCAAATCATAATAATAGACCATAAGATTTCATATTTCAATACACATCCCATACATAGAGATAAAAATCATTCATATGGTGAACACCTGGTAACCGACATTAACAAGATGCATATATAAGAATATCCCCATCATTCCGGGACACCCTTCGGATATGATATAAATTTCGAAGTACTAAAGCATCCGGTACTTTGGATGGGGTTTGTTAAGCCCAATAGATCTATCTTTAGGATTCGCGTCAATTAGGGTGTCTGTTCCCTAATTCTTAGATTACCAGACTTAATAAAAAGGGGCATATTCGATTTCGATAATTCAACCATAGAATGTAGTTTCACGTACTTGTGTCTATTTTGTAAATCATTTATAAAACCTGCATGTATTCTCATCCCAAAAATATTAGATTTTAAAAGTGGGACTATAACTCACTTTCACAGATTTTTACTTCGTCGGGAAGTAAGACTTGGCCACTGGTTGATTCACGAACCTATAAAAATATATACATATATATCAAAGTATGTTCAAAATATATTTACAACACTTTTAATATATTTTGATGTTTTAAGTTTATTAAGTCAGCTGTCCTCGTTAGTAACCTACAACTAGTTGTCCACAGTTAGATGTACAGAAATAAATCGATAAATATTATCTTGAATCAATCCACGACCCAGTGTATACGTATCTCAGTATTGATCACAACTCAAACTATATATATTTTGGAATCAACCTCAACCCTGTATAGCTAACTCCAACATTCACATATAGAGTGTCTATGGTTGTTCCGAAATATATATAGATGTGTCGACATGATAGGTCGAAACATTGTATACGTGTCTATGGTATCTCAAGATTACATAATATACAATACAAGTTGATTAAGTTATGGTTGGAATAGATTTGTTACCAATTTTCACGTAGCTAAAATGAGAAAAATTATCCAATCTTGTTTTACCCATAACTTCTTCATTTTAAATCCATTTTGAGTGAATCAAATTGCTATGGTTTCATATTGAACCCTATTTTATGAATCTAAACAGAAAAAGTATAGGTTTATAGTCGGAAAAATAAGTTACAAGTCGTTTTTGTAAAGGTAGTCATTTCAGTCGAAAGAACGACGTCTAGATGACCATTTTAGAAAACATACTTCCACTTTGAGTTTAACCATAATTTTTGGATATAGTTTCATGTTCATAATAAAAATCATTTTCTCAGAATAACAACTTTTAAATCAAAGTTTATCATAGTTTTTAATTAACTAACCCAAAACAGCCCGCGGTGTTACTACGACGGCGTAAATCCGGTTTTACGGTGTTTTTCGTGTTTCCAGGTTTTAAATCATTAAGTTAGCATATCATATAGATATAGAACATGTGTTTAGTTGATTTTAAAAGTCAAGTTATAAGGATTAACTTTTGTTTGCGAACAAGTTTAGAATTAACTAAACTATGTTCTAGTGATTACAAGTTTAAACCTTCGAATAAGATAGCTTTATATGTATGAATCGAATGATGTTATGAACATCATTACTACCTTAATTTCCTTGGATAAACCTACTGGAAAAGAGAAAAATGGATCTAGCTTCAATGGATCCTTGGATGGCTCAAAGTTCTTGAAGCAGAATCATGACACGAAAACAAGTTCAAGTAAGATCATCACTTGAAATAAGATTGTTATAGTTATAGAAATTGAACCAAAGTTTGAATATGATTATTACCTTGTATTAGAATGATAACCTATTGTAAGAAACAAAGATTTCTTGAGGTTGGATGATCACCTTACAAGATTGGAAGTGAGCTAGCAAACTTGAAAGTATTCTTGATTTTATGAAACTAGAACTTTTGGAATTTATGAAGAACACTTAGAACTTGAAGATAGAACTTGAGAGAGATCAATTAGATGAAGAAAATTGAAGAATGAAAGTATTTGTAGGTGTTTTTGGTTGTTGGTGTATGGATTAGATATAAAGGATATGTAATTTTGTTTTCATGTAAATAAGTCATGAATGATTACTCATATTTTTGTAATTTTATGAGATATTTCATGCTAGTTGCCAAATGATGGTTCCCACATGTGTTAGGTGACTCACATGGGCTGCTAAGAGCTGATCATTGGAGTGTATATACCAATAGTACATACATCTAAAAGCTGTGTATTGTACGAGTACGAATACGGGTGCATACGAGTAGAATTGTTGATGAAACTGAACGAGGATGTAATTGTAAGCATTTTTGTTAAGTAGAAGTATTTTGATAAGTGTATTGAAGTCTTTCAAAAGTGTATAAATACATATTAAAACACTACATGTATATACATTTTAACTGAGTCGTTAAGTCATCGTTAGTCGTTACATGTAAGTGTTGTTTTGAAACCTTTAGGTTAACGATCTTGTTAAATGTTGTTAACCCAATGTTTATAATATCAAATGAGATTTTAAATTATTATATTATCATGATATTATCATGTATGAATATCTCTTAATATGATATATATACATTAAATGTCTTTACAACGATAATCGTTACATATATGTCTCGTTTAAAAATCATTAAGTTAGTAGTCTTGTTTTTACATATGTAGTTCATTGTTAATATACTTAATGATATGTTTACTTATCATAGTATCATGTTAACTATATATATATATATCCATATATATGTCATTATATAGTTTTTACAAGTTTTAACGTTCGTGAATCACCGGTCAACTTGGGTGGTCAATTGTCTATATGAAACATATTTCAATTAATCAAGTCTTAACAAGTTTGATTGCTTAATATGTTGGAAACATTTAATCATGTAAATATCAATCACAATTAATATATATAAACATGAAAAAGTTCGGATCACTACAGTACCTACCCGTTAAATAAATTTCGTCCCGAAATTTTAAGCTGTTGAAGGTGTTGACGAATCTTCTGGAAATAGATGCGGGTATTTCTTCTTCATCTGATCTTCACGCTCCCAGGTGAACTCGGGTCCTCTACGAGCATTCCATCGAACCTTAACAATTGGTATCTTGTTTTGCTTAAGTCTTTTAACCTCACGATCCATTATTTCGACGGGTTCTTCGATGAATTGAAGTTTTTCGTTGATTTGGATTTCATCTAACGGAATAGTGAGATCTTCTTTAGCAAAACATTTCTTCAAATTCGAGACGTGGAAAGTATTATGTACAGCCGCGAGTTGTTGAGGTAACTCTAGTCGGTAAGCTACTGGTCCGACACGATCAATAATCTTGAATGGTCCAATATACCTTGGATTTAATTTCCCTCGTTTACCAAATCGAACAACGCCTTTCCAAGGTGCAACTTTAAGCATGACCATCTCTCCAATTTCAAATTCTATATCTTTTCTTTTAATGTCAGCGTAGCTCTTTTGTCGACTTTGGGCGGTTTTCAACCGTTGTTGAATTTGGATGATCTTCTCGGTAGTTTCTTGTATAATCTCCGGACCCGTAATCTGTCTATCCCCCACTTCACTCCAACAAATCGGAGACCTGCACTTTCTACCATAAAGTGCTTCAAACGGCGCCATCTCAATGCTTGAATGGTAGCTGTTGTTGTAGGAAAATTCTGCTAACGGTAGATGTCGATCCCAACTGTTTCCGAAATCAATAACACATGCTCGTAGCATGTCTTCAAGCGTTTGTATCGTCCTTTCGCTCTGCCCATCAGTTTGTGGATGATAGGCAGTACTCATGTCTAGACGAGTTCCTAATGCTTGCTGTAATGTCTGCCAGAATCTTGAAATAAATCTGCCATCCCTATCAGAGATAATAGAGATTGGTATTCTATGTCTGGAGACGACTTCCTTCAAATACAGTCGTGCTAACTTCTCCATCTTGTCATCTTCTCTTATTGGCAAGAAGTGTGCTGATTTGGTGAGACGGTCAACTATTACCCAAATAGTATCAAAACCACTTGCAGTCCTTGGCAATTTAGTGATGAAATCCATGGTAATGTTTTCCCATTTCCATTCCGGGATTTCGGGTTGTTGAAGTAGACCTGATGGTTTCTGATGCTCAGCTTTGACCTTAGAACACGTCAAACATTCTCCTACGTATTTAGCAACATCGGCTTTCATACCCGGCCACCAAAAATGTTTCTTGAGATCCTTGTACATCTTCCCCATTCCAGGATGTATTGAGTATCTGGTTTTATGAGCTTCTCTAAGTACCATTTCTCTCATATCTCCAAATTTTGGTACCCAAATCCTTTCAGCCCTATACCGGGTTCCGTCTTCCCGAATATTAAGATGCTTCTCCGATCCTTTGGGTATTTCATCCTTTAAATTTCCCTCTTTTAAAACTCCTTGTTGCGCCTCCTTTATTTGAGTAGTAATGTTATTATGAATCATTATATTCATAGATTTTACTCGAATGGGTTCTCTGTCCTTCCTGCTCAAGGCATCGGCTACCACATTTGCCTTCCCCGGGTGGTAACGAATCTCAAAGTCGTAATCATTCAATAATTCAATCCACCTACGCTGCCTCATATTCAGTTGTTTCTGATTAAATATGTGTTGAAGACTTTTGTGGTCGGTATATATAATACTTTTGACCCCATATAAGTAGTGCCTCCAAGTCTTTAATGCAAAAACAACCGCGCCTAATTCCAAATCATGCGTCGTATAATTTTGTTCGTGAATCTTCAATTGTCTAGACGCATAAGCAATCACCTTCGTTCGTTGCATTAATACACAACCGAGACCTTGTTTTGATGCATCACAATAAATCACAAAATCATCATTCCCTTCAGGCAATGACAATATAGGTGCCGTAGTTAGCTTTTTCTTCAATAACTGAAACGCTTTCTCTTGTTCATCATTCCATTCAAATTTCTTCCCTTTATGCGTTAATGCAGTCAAGGGTTTTGCTATTCTGGAAAAGTCTTGGATGAACCTTCTGTAGTAACCAGCTAGTTCTAAAAACTGGCGTATGTGTTTCGGAGTTTTCGGGGTTTCCCACTTTTCAACAGTTTCTATCTTTGCCGGATCCACCTTAATACCTTCTTTGTTCACTATGTGACCGAGGAATTGAACTTCTTCCAACCAAAATGCACACTTTGAAAACTTAGCGTACAATTCTTCCTTCCTCAATACTTCTAACACCTTTCTCAAATGTTCACCGTGTTCTTGGTCATTCTTTGAGTAAATAAGTATGTCATCAATGAAAACAATGACAAACTTGTCAAGGTATGGTCCACACACTCGGTTCATAAGGTCCATGAACACAGCTGGTGCATTAGTTAAACCAAACGGCATGACCATAAACTCGTAATGACCGTAACGTGTTCTGAAAGCAGTCTTTGGAATATCATCTTCTTTCACCCGCATTTGATGATACCCGGAACGTAAGTCAATCTTTGAATAAACAGACGAGCCTTGTAGTTGATCAAATAAGTCGTCGATTCTCGGTAGTGGGTAGCGGTTCTTGATGGTAAGTTTGTTCAACTCTCGGTAGTCGATACACAACCTGAATGTACCATCTTTCTTCTTGACAAACAAAACAGGAGCTCCCCACGGTGATGTGCTTGGTCGAATGAAACCACGCTCTAAAAGTTCTTGTAATTAGCTTTGCAGTTCTTTCATCTCGCTGGGTGCGAGTCTGTAAGGAGCACGAGCTATTGGTGCAGCTCCTGGTACAAGATCTATTTGAAATTCAACGGATCGATGTGGGGGTAATCCCGGTAATTCTTTCGGAAATACATCGGGAAATTCTTTTGCAATGGGAACATCATTGATGCTCTTTTCTTCAGTTTGTACTTTCTCGACGTTTGCTAGAACAGCATAGCAACCTTTTCTTATTAGTTTTTGTGCCTTCAAATTACTAATAAGATGTAGCTTCGTGTTGCCCTTTTCTCCGTACACCATTAAGGGTTTTCCGTTTTCTCGTATAATGCGAATTGCATTTTTGTAACAAACGATCTCCGCTTTCACTTCTTTCAACCAGTCCATACCGATTATCACATCAAAACTCCCTAACTCTACTGGTATCAAATCAATCTTAAATGTTTCGCTAACCAGTTTAATTTCTCGATTCCGACATATATTATCTGCTGAAATTAATTTACCATTTGCTAATTCGAGTAAAAATTTACTATCCAAAGGCGTCAATGGACAACTTAATTTAGCACAAAAATCTCTACTCATATAGCTTCTATCCGCACCCGAATCAAATAAAACGTAAGCAGATTTATTGTCAATAAGAAACGTACCCGTAACAAGCTCCGGGTCTTCCTGTGCCTCTACCGCATTAATATTGAAAACTCTTCCACGGCCTTGTCCATTTGTGTTCTCCTGGTTCGGGCAATTTCTAATAATGTGGCCTGGTTTTCCACATTTATAACAAACTACAATGGCATAACTTGCTCCGACACTACTTGCTCCGCCATTACTCGTTCCGACACCATTTGTTCCTTTCGTTCTATTAACCCCTGGCCCGTAGACCTCACACTTCGCCGCGCTATGACCATTTCTTTTACACTTGTTGCAAAATTTGGTGCAGAACCCCGAGTGATTCTTTTCACACCTTTGGCATAGTTGCTTCTGATTGTTGTTGTTGTTGCGGTTATTGTTGTTGTTGGAATGATTGTTGTAGTTGCTGTTGTTGTTGTTGTTGTTGTTGTTGGGCCGTTTGTTGTAGTTGCGATTGATGTTGCGATTGTTGGGATAATTGTTGCTATTATTGTTGTAATTGCTGTTGTTGTTGTATTGGTGATTCTTATCACCGTTTTCCTCCCACTTTCTTTTGACTTGCTTCACATTGGCCTCTTCAGCAGTCTGTTCTTTAATTCTTTCTTCAATCTGGTTCACTAGTTTGTGAGCCATTCTACATGCCTGTTCTATGGAGGCGGGCTCGTGTGAACTTATATCTTCTTGGATTCTTTCCGGTAATCCTTTCACAAACGCGTCGATCTTCTCTTCCTCATCTTCGAATGCTCCCGGACACAATAGGCACAATTCTGTGAATCGTCTTTCGTACGTGGTAATATCAAATCCTTGGGTTCGTAACCCTCTAAGTTCTGTCTTGAGCTTATTGACCTCGGTTCTGGGACGGTACTTCTCGTTCATCAAGTGCTTGAATGCTGACCACGGTAGTGCGTACGCATCGTCTTGTCCCACTTGCTCTAGATAGGTATTCCACCATGTTAACGCAGAACCTGTGAAGGTATGCGTAGCGTACTTTACTTTGTCCTCTTCAGTACACTTACTTATGGCAAACACCGATTCGACCTTCTCGGTCTACCGTTTCAATCCGATCGGTCCTTCGGTTCCATCAAATTCCAAAGGTTTGCAGGCAGTGAATTCTTTGTAGGTGCATCCTACACGATTTCCTGTACTGCTAGATCCAAGGTTATTGTTGGTATGTAGCGCAGCCTGTACTGCGGCTATGTTTGAAGCTAGAAAAGTACGGAATTCCTCTTCATTCATATTCACGGTGTGTCGAGTAGTCGGTGCCATTTCCTTCAAAATAGTTAAATGGAACAAGTTAATCATACAGAATATTAAGAGTAGTTAATAGTATTTCGTAGCATAATATGAACTCATTTATAAAAGCCTTTTCTTCATATTAGCGTTTTATAAGTTTAAATTCGGGTAGTACCTACCCGTTAAGTTCATACTTAGTAGCTAATATACAATTCAACTACTACAATTCTATATGAAAAACTGATTATAATAATATTTCGCGTTCAAACTTTTATACAATATTTTACAAACTTACAATACCGCTTATTTTACATAAAGCATGAAATATAGCACACAATAACTTTGATACAAGATAGTTGTGAAGATAATTCTAGCTAGTACACAAGTCGTTCAGCAAAGGCAATAAAGACACGTAATTCATACGTCCAGAAACAAGTCATGCATTCTGGTTTTACTAGGACTACTTCCCATCCTTGGTCTTGTGCAACATAACCGTTATGGCCATTGATAAGACAGCGTGTTGTAACGTCGTCAAAGGGACGAGGGTTACGTAATGTCCAACAGTCCCGTAATAATCTAAAAACCTCATTTCTTACCCCAATTACCGACTCCGTCACTTGTGGAAACGTTTTGTTTAATAGTTGTAGCCCGATGTTCTTGTTCTCACTTTGGTGAGAAGCGAACATTACTAATCCGTAAGCATAACATGCTTCTTTATGTTGCATGTTAGCCGCTTTTTCTAAATCACGAAGTCCAATATTCGGATATATTGAGTCAAAATAATTTCTTAACCCGTTGCGTAAAATAGCATTTGGGTTCCCCGCAATATATGCGTCAAAGTAAACACATCATAACTTATGGGTTTCCCAATGTGATATCCCCCATCTTTCAAACGAAAGTCTCTTATAAACCAAGACATTCTTGGAACGTTCTTCGAATGTCTTACAAACTGATCTCGCCTTAAATAGTTGTGCCGAGGAATTCTGGCCGACTCTAGACAAGATTTCATCAATCATGTCTCCGGGTAGGTCTCTTAAAATATTGGGTTGTCTATCCATTTTGTGTTTTTAAACTGTAAAATAGACAAGAGTTAGATTCATAAAAAAAATACTTATTAATACAAGCAATTTTTACATATATCATAAAGCATAAGAACACTATATTACATATATTACACCACACGAATACAACTATCTTATTCCGACTCGCTCGTTTCTTCTTCTTCGGTTTTGGTTCGTTTTGCCCAGTTTCTAAGGATATATGATGTTCCCCTAATACGAGCCGTCGTTGTCCACATTGGTTTAGAAAAACCTGGTGGTTTAGAGGTTCCCGGGTCATTGTTACAACTTAAGGACTTCGGGCGTTGACGATACATATAAAGTTCATCGGGGTTGGAATTAGATTTCTCTATTTTTATGCCCTTTCCCTTATTATTTTCTTTTGCCTTTTTAAATTCAGTTGGGGTAATTTCTATAACATCATCGGAATTCTCGTCGGAATCCGATTCATCGGAGAATTGGTAATCCTCCCAATATTTTGCTTCCTTGGAGGAAACACTATTGACCATAATTAACCTTGGTCGGTTGGTTGAGGATTTTCTTTTACTTAACCGTTTTATTATTTCCCCCACCGGTTCTATTTCTTCATCCGGTTCCGATTCTTCTTCCGGTTCCGATTCTTCTTCCGGTTCCGACTCTTCTTCCGGTTCCTCTTCGGGAACTTGTGAATCAGTCCACGAATCATTCCAATTTACATTTGACTCTTCATTATTATTAGGTGAGTCAATGGGACTTGTTCTAGAGGTAGACATCTATCACATAATATCAAACGCGTTAAGAGATTAATATATCACATAATATTCACATGTTAAAAATATATAGTTTCCAACAAAATTTGTTAAGCAATCATTTTTCAAGTAAACACGGTCGAAGTCCAGAGTCACTAATGCATCCTAACAAACTCGATAAGACACACTAATGAAAAATTCTGGTTCTCTAAGACCAACGCTCGGATACCAACTGAAATGTCCCGTTCTTATTGATTAAAAACGTTCCATATTAATTGATTTCGTTGCGAGGTTTTGACCTCTATATGAGACGTTTTTCAAAGACTGCATTCATTTTAAAACAAACCATAACCTTTATTTCATCAATAAAGGTTTAAAAAGCTTTACGTAGATTATCAAATAATGATAATCTAAAATATCCTGTTTACACACGACCATTACATAATGGTTTACAATACAAATATGTTACAACAAAATAAGTTTCTTGAATGCAGTTTTTACACAATATCATACAAGCATGGACTCCAAATCTCGTCCTTATTTAAGTATGCGACAGCGGAAGCTCTTAATAATCACCTGAGAATAAACATGCTTAAAACGTCAACAAAAATGTTGGTGAGTTATAGGTTTAACCTATATATATCAAATCATAATAATAGACCACAAGATTTCATATTTCAATACACATCCCATACATAGAGATAAAAATCATTCATATGGTGAACACCTGGTAACCGACATTAACAAGATGCATATATAAGAATATCCCCATCATTCCGGGACACCCTTCGGATATGATATAAATTTCGAAGTACTAAAGCATCCGGTACTTTGGATGGGGTTTGTTAAGCCCAATAGATCTATCTTTAGGATTCGCGTCAATTAGGGTGTCTGTTCCCTAATTCTTAGATTACCAGACTTAATAAAAAGGGGCATATTCGATTTCGATAATTCAACCATAGAATGTAGTTTCACGTACTTGTGTCTATTTTGTAAATCATTTATAAAACCTGCATGTATTCTCATCCCAAAAATATTAGATTTTAAAAGTGGGACTATAACTCACTTTCACAGAGTTTTACTTCGTCGGGAAGTAAGACTTGGCCACTGGTTGATTCACGAACCTATAAAAATATATACATATATATCAAAGTATGTTCAAAATATATTTACAACACTTTAAATATATTTTGATGTTTTAAGTTTATTAAGTCAGCTGTCCTCGTTAGTAACCTACAACTAGTTGTCCACAGTTAGATGTACAGAAATAAATCGATAAATATTATCTTGAATCAATCCACGACCCAGTGTATACGTATCTCAGTATTGATCACAACTCAAACTATATATATTTTGGAATCAACCTCAACCCTGTATAGCTAACTCCAACATTCACATATAGAGTGTCTATGGTTGTTCCGAAATATATATAGATGTGTCGACATGATAGGTCGAAACATTGTATACGTGTCTATGGTATCTCAAGATTACATAATATACAATACAAGTTGATTAAGTTATGGTTGGAATAGATTTGTTACCAATTTTCACGTAGCTAAAATGAGAAAAATTATCCAATCTTGTTTTACCCATAACTTCTTCATTTTAAATCCATTTTGAGTGAATCAAATTGCTATGGTTTCATATTGAACCCTATTTTATGAATCTAAACAGAAAAAGTATAGGTTTATAGTCGGAAAAATAAGTTACAAGTCGTTTTTGTAAAGGTAGTCATTTCAGTCGAAAGAACGACGTCTAGATGACCATTTTAGAAAACATACTTCCACTTTGAGTTTAACCATAATTTTTGGATATAGTTTCATGTTCATAATAAAAATCATTTTCTCAGAATAACAACTTTTAAATCAAAGTTTATCATAGTTTTTAATTAACTAACCCAAAACAGCCCGCGGTGTTACTACGACGGCGTAAATCCGGTTTTACGGTGTTTTTCGTGTTTCCAGGTTTTAAATCATTAAGTTAGCATATCATATAGATATAGAACATGTGTTTAGTTGATTTTAAAAGTCAATTTAGAAGGATTAACTTTTGTTTGCGAACAAGTTTAGAATTAACTAAACTATGTTCTAGTGATTACAAGTTTAAACCTTCGAATAAGATAGCTTTATATGTATGAATCGAATGATGTTATGAACATCATTACTACCTTAAGTTCCTTGGATAAACCTACTGGAAAAGAGAAAAATGGATCTAGCTTCAATGGATCCTTGGATGGCTCAAAGTTCTTGAAGCAGAATCATGACACGAAAACAAGTTCAAGTAAGATCATCACTTGAAATAAGATTGTTATAGTTATAGAAATTGAACCAAAGTTTGAATATGATTATTACCTTGTATTAGAATGATAACCTATTGTAAGAAACAAAGATTTCTTGAGGTTGGATGATCACCTTACAAGATTGGAAGTGAGCTAGCAAACTTGAAAGTATTCTTGATTTTATGAAACTAGAACTTTTGGAATTTATGAAGAACACTTAGAACTTGAAGATAGAACTTGAGAGAGATCAATTAGATGAAGAAAATTGAAGAATGAAAGTGTTTGTAGGTGTTTTTGGTCGTTGGTGTATGGATTAGATATAAAGGATATGTAATTTTGTTTTCATGTAAATAAGTCATGAATGATTACTCATATTTTTGTAATTTTATGAGATATTTCATGCTAGTTGCCAAATGATGGTTCCCACATGTGTTAGGTGACTCACATGGGCTGATAAGAGCTGATCATTGGAGTGTATATACCAATAGTACATACATCTAAAAGCTGTGTATTGTACGAGTACGAATACGGGTGCATACGAGTAGAATTGTTGATGAAACTGAACGAGGATGTAATTGTAAGCATTTTTGTTAAGTAGAAGTATTTTGATAAGTGTATTGAAGTCTTTCAAAAGTGTATAAATACATATTAAAACACTACATGTATATACATTTTAACTGAGTCATTAAGTCATCGTTAGTCGTTACATGTAAGTGTTGTTTTGAAACCTTTAGGTTAACGATCTTGTTAAATGTTGTTAACCCAATGTTTATAATATCAAATGAGATTTTAAATTATTATATTATCATGATATTATCATGTATGAATATCTCTTAATATGATATATATACATTAAATGTCTTTACAACGATAATCGTTACATATATGTCTCGTTTAAAAATCATTAAGTTAGTAGTCTTGTTTTTACATATGTAGTTCATTGTTAATATACTTAATGATATGTTTACTTATCATAGTATCATGTTAACTATATATATATATATCCATATATATGTCATTATATAGTTTTTACAAGTTTTAACGTTCGTGAATCACCGGTCAACTTGGGTGGTCAATTGTCTATATGAAACATATTTCAATTAATCAAGTCTTAACAAGTTTGATTGCTTAATATGTTGGAAACATTTAATCATGTAAATATCAATCACAATTAATATATATAAACATGAAAAAGTTCGGATCACTACATGTGATATCCCCCATCTTTCAAATGAAAGTCTCTTATAAACCAAGGCATTCTTGGAACGTTCTTCGAATGTCTTACAAACTGATTTTGCCGTAAATAGTTGTGCCAAAGAATTCTGACCGACTCTAGACAAGATTTCATCAATCATGTCTCTGAGTAGGTCTCTTAAAATATTGGGTTGTCTATCCATTTTGTGTTTTTAACTGTAAAATAGACAAGAGTTAGATTCATAAAAAAATATACTTATTAATACAAGCAATTTTTACATATATCATAAAGCATAAGCACACTATATTACATATATTACACCACACGAATACAACTATCTTATTCTGACTCGCTCGTATCTTCTTCTTCGGTTTTGGTTCGTTTTGCCAAGTTTCTAGGGATATATGATGTTCCCCTAATACTAGCTGTCGTTTTCCACAACGGTTAGAAAAACCTGGTGGTTTAGAGGTTCCCGGGTCATTGTTACAACTTAAGGACTTCGGGGGTTGACGATCCATATAAAGTTCATCGGGGTTGGAATTAGATTTCTCTATTTTTATGCCCTTTCCCTTATTATTTTCTTTTGCCTTTTTAAATTCAGTTGGGGTAATTTCTATAACATCATCGGAATTCTCGTCGGAATCCGAATCATCGGAGAATTGGTAATCCTCCCAATATTTTGCTTCCTTGGCGGAAACACCATTGACCATAATTAACCTTGGTCGGTTGGTTGAGGATTTTCTTTTACTTAACCGTTTTATTATTTCCCCCACCGGTTCTATTTCCTCCTCCGGTTCCTCCTCTTCCGGTTCTGATTCTTCTTCCGGTTCTGATTCTTCTTCCGGTTCCTCTTCGGGAACTTGTGAATCAGTCCAATATATATTCGACTCTTCGTTATTATTAGGTGAGTCAATGGGATTTGTGCTAGAGGTAGACATCTATCACAAGATATCAAACATGTTAAGAGATTAATATATCACATAATATATACATGTTAATAATATATAGTTTCCAACAAAATTTGTTAAGCAATCATTTTTCAAGTAAACACGGTCGAAGTCCAGACTCACTAATGCATCCTAACAAACTCGATAAGACACACTAATGCAAAATTCTGGTTCTCTAAGACCAACGCTCGGATACCAACTGAAATGTCCCATTCTTATTGATTAAAAACGTTCCATATTACTTGATTTCGTTGCGAGGTTTTGACCTCTATATGAGACGTTTTTCAAAGACTGCATTCATTTTTAAAACAAACCATAACCTTTATTTCATAAATAAAGGTTTAAAAAGCTTTACGTAGATTATCAAATAATGATAATCTAAAATATCCTGTTTACACACGACCATTACATAATGGTTTACAATACAAATATGTTACAACGAAATAAGTTTCTTGAATGCAGTTTTTACACAATATCATACAAGCATGGACTCCAAATCTCGTCCTTATTTAAGTATGCGACAGCGGAAGCTCTTAATAATCACCTAAGAATAAACATGCTTAAAACGTCAACAAAAATGTTGGTGAGTTATAGGTTTAACCTATATATTATCAAATCATAATAATAGACCACAAGATTTCATATTTCAATACACATCCCATACATAGAGATAAAAATCATTCATATGGTGAACACCTGGTAACCGACATTAACAAAATGCATATATAAGAATATCCCCATCATTCCGGGACACCCTTCGGATATGATATAAATTTCGAAGTACTAAAGCATCCGGTACTTTGGATGGGGTTTGTTAGGCCCAATAGATCTATCTTTAGGATTCGCGTCAATTAGGGTGTCTGTTCCCTAATTCTTAGATTACCAAACTTAATAAAAAAGGGGCATATTCGATTTCGATAATTCAACCATAGAATGTAGTTTCACGTACTTGTGTCTATTTTGTAAATCATTTATAAAACCTGCATGTATTCTCATCCCAAAAATATTAGATTTTAAAAGTGGGACTATAACTCACTTTCACAGATTTTTACTTCATCGAGAAGTAAGAGTTGGCCACTGGTTGATTCACGAACCTATAACAATATATACATATATATATATATATATCAATGTATGTTCAAAATATATTCACAACACTTTTAATACATTTTGATGTTTTAAGTTTATTAAGTCAGCTGTCCTCGTTAGTAACCTACAACTAGTTGTCCACAGTTAGATGTACAGAAATAAATCGATAAATATTATCTTGAATCAATCCACGACCCAGTGTATACGTATCTCAGTATTGATCACAACTCAAACTATATATATTTTGGAATCAACCTCAACCCTGTATAGCTAACTTCAACATTCACATATAGAGTGTCTATGGTTGTTCCGAAATATATATAGATGTGTCGACATGATAGGTTGAAACATTGTATACGTGTCTATGGTATCTCAAGATTACATAATATACAATACAAGTTGATTAAGTTATGGTTGGAATAGATTTGTTACCAATTTTCACGTAGCTAAAATGAAAAAAATTATCCAATCTTGTTTTACCCATAACTTCTTCATTTTAAATCCGTTTTGAGTGAATCAAATTGCTATGGTTTCATATTGAACTCTATTTTATGAATCTAGACAGAAAAATTATAGGTTTATAGTTGTAAAAATAAGTTACAAGTCATTTTTGTAAAGGTAGTCATTTCAGTTGAAAGAACGACGTCTAGATGACCATTTTAGAAAACATACTTCCACTTTGAGTTTAACCATGATTTTTGGATATAGTTTCATGTTCATAATAAAAATCATTTTCCCAGAATAACAACTTTTAAATCAAAGTTTATCATAGTTTTTAATTAACTAACCCAAAACAGCCCGCGGTGTTACTACGACGGCGTAAATCCGGTTTTACGGTGTTTTTCGTGTTTCCAGGTTTTAAATTATTAAGTTAGCATATCATATAGATATAGAACATGTGTTTAGTTGATTTTAAAAGTCAAGTTAGAAGGATTAACTTTTATTTGCGAACAAGTTTAGAATTAACTAAACTATGTTCTAGTGATTACAAGTTTAAACCTTCGAATAAGATAGCTTTATATGTATGAATCGAATGATGTTATGAACATCATTACTACCTCAAGTTCCTTGGATAAACCTACTAGAAATGAAAAAAATGGATCTAGCTTCAAAGGATCCTTGGATCGTGAGCTATCGAAATGGGTTATCTGCCTATAAAAGGCCAACCGTTTCTTAATACTAACAGAGGTAATCCAATATAATATCTTAGCTAAAACGTGATAATGCGATATGCTTTCATAATTAAAGTTCTTTCTAGAAACCTAAAAGTGAAAGGTACTGGACACTTAAATTATCACTTAGTGGGTACCAAGGTGGTTGTTAATTTCTCAGTCCTTTCGTCTTTGTTTAGAAAAATGGTTTTTGAAAGACTCGGGTACAATATAAGTTTATAAATTTGCTTTATTATCGGATCAAATATACTATAAAACTAGGCCAAGCTACGATACCTAAGGATATCCCTATTCCTAATTTTCATACCATGTTTTATAAAAATGATCGATGATATAATGTTCTCTACTTGTTCCTCGGGGTTTTATTTATAGTAACGTGTGAGAAAAGAATTTTCATTATCGATACCTCACGATATTTATTTATGTAGATTCTATAATGTTTTAATGGTACTTACTACAACCAGAGTGCTTCCAAAACCACGACTTTATGTATTCCATTAAGTTCGCATAGTGTTGTATTCAACCATAGGGTTGACATAGATAGTTACTTTATATCGAGGTTTGCAACGTCCCAATAATAAAGTTAAAAACCACGTTCTTGAATTAAAAGCGAGTTAGTTTATAAAGATAACATTGGTCGAAAGAAATAACACAATTTCGCATCTCTATATTTATCTCATAATAATTAACTAATTACGTCATAACAAACACATAAAATATCTACTCGCTAATCATGGAAATTCGAAACATAATGATAAATAAAATAGACATTATAAAATAATGATAGATAAAAAAAGGAAGGAATTGACTTGTAGTGATAATTTCCTAATATAGAAGTTAACTACTAAAAATATTAATTAGAGAGTATTTAGTGAGACTAGGTGGATGTGTGTGTTGAAAATGGTTAAGGATGAGTGATATCGGCCAAAAAGTTACATTTTTACCCCCAATATTAAGCCATAGAACAATAAAGATTCAAACTTTGTCGGAAGAATTATCGCTTTTTTGGTTGATTTTGTAGATTAAGTAATTACGAAGGCGATGCAAAAAGAATCAAGTAAAACAGAGCTAAAACGAAGATTCTAGAGCGAAAACGGTGAAAGACAAGAAATCAAGTTACGATCCAGTGAAAATCAGCTGACCAGGCAGACCAAACGGCTTACCAAACGGCCTGCCTGGCTCACAAACGGCCTGCTAAATGGCCAGATCAAACGGGCACCTTAAACGGCTTAACTTGCCAAACGGCCCCTGCAAACGGCCCACCAAACGGCTTGCCAAACGGCCTGCCAGCCATTTGCAGGCAAAATTCAAGTCTATTTAAAGGGCTTTCTCCATCCATTTCAACACACACTTAAATGTAATTCACTTTATATTTTCAAGCTTTTAGTTAGTTTTTAGTATTAGTTAGCTTAGCTTTTATTTTTCGGAGGATAACCCGGCGAGTCCCTGCGATCTCGGGCAGATTTCTTCAGCCTTTTCAGGTTTTTATCCGAAACACTTGTCTTTTTTATTAAATATGTGTTCTTACTTTTTATGTTTAATAATGCGTTCCGATATTACCATGATAGCTTAATTAATCTATATGTTGCCATTATAGAAGTTTGGGTTAGCGTAATTATGTTAATTTAGTACGATTACTGTCGTAATACTGACCAAAGAAGTCTGATAGATTTGTATGCTAGCATCTTAAGGATTGACCAACCTAAGTTGTGATCAGGACTTGTCTATCTATATGAAATTAGCTACTTCATAGGATTAAGACCCCTGGTTATACTGTATCTGAAGATTCTATGAACTCGGTATGGCCGGAGTTCCCGAGGGCATTTAATGCGCTTTTAGGACACAGAACTTAGGAATTGAGACATGAATGACCTAGTATGCCTATTGACTGTTCCAAAGAGACTTCTTAGGAGCTGTTAAGATCTAGTTAGTGCCTTCACTCTGTAACCCAAGCCTATTGCATGTTCTTGTTTGATTGTTGCCTTAGGACTTAGTCATATCAACTATTTAGGTATTTATTAGGTTTCTATCTGCTTTACTATCAGTATATCAACTGTAATGTTGTATAACGCTTGAATTGATATGATCTCATTAGTATGATGGAATGGTTGTTAGTGTTCATTTAAGGTTTCGCCAACTTAAATCGAAGGACTCTTTCCATTTATGATTAGTGTTCAATCAACACGGCACGTTGTTATTCAGTTAACTAAACTAATAACGAGGGTTAGGATTAGAGCTCAACTCACTAATAAACCTAGTACTATTCTGAGGATAACCTCCGAGGTATAGCTACCTTTCAATTATACAACCAAGTGACATACTTCTCACTGCTCAAAGAGAACTCCGAGAGTCCAGAGACAAGTAGGTCTGTGTAATTGGCTCATCCAACCAGATCTACATCATTCCAAGCATGGTCTTAACATAAGCATAATTACCTTTCCCTAACCCAACACTGATATCTTGGTCAACATTTCCCTGATCTGCATACTCCGGATATCGTTCCACTTATTTACTTTTCTGCACTTAGGACTTTTAGCTTAAACCAACTATTATCCTTTATCTAGGTAATTTAACTAAAAGACAATTATCCACTTGATCTTCAATTCGTTAATCCATTAAAAACACGACACTAGGTTAACTTACACCTTCTACATCTTAGAAAGTTAAAGTAAATTTAGGCTCCGCACAATATAAATAAACAAAAACCACTGTGTGCTACCCAGATCAGTTGAATCAGACGTCCTGCGGCCTAACGACACCGCACGAATTAAACCATCTGTTTCAACCGTACCTTTGTAGTCACATCAGAGAGGAGTTTTTATGGCGCCACTGCTGGGATCGAATTTTTTGATTGAGAAAGATTTTAAACAGACAAAAGTATTGTTTGATGGTGTCTAAGAAAGACAATTATACACGGACTTGGTTGTTGGATTTTTCGAATAGTCTCCAATTATATTGGGACCAAAAGGATCCTGCCTCTCCGTAGTCGGCCTGACCACCTAGATACAAGTAATCTGTAAGAAATCCTATCAGTATTAGGTTAACGACCGAATTTCAAGAATAATTTTTTTTATTAAATTATCGATCCTTTTAGTAAATTAATATTTTCTAAAAGTTACTTTTAAGTCTTTTTAAACAGAAAATCTAAAAAAATGGAACAACAAGATACCCTTGCTTCTATGCATAAGTCATGCCTAGAGGATAGAGGAGGACCAATCACCTTAGAAATCGAAGGAATTCCTGAAATTGGTTCACACATGATTAAACTAGTCAGTATGATCTGTAAATTTCAAGGATTACCGACTGACGATCCAAACCTTCACTTAAACCAATTTATCAGTCTGGTTGACTCTTTTAAGAAGGAAGAAAATGAGAAAAACATTTTGAAACTTCATCTTTTTCAATATTTACTTTCTACACACGCTTCAGCATGGTTTGACGAACTTAACCCGAATTCAATGCATTCATGGGAGGATCTAGCTACTAAATTTCTAAACAAATTTTATCCACCCTCCCTAAAAACCTGTTTAAGAAATGATATCACAAAATTTTCTCAAAAAGAAAACGAGTCATTGTGTTTAGCATGGAATAGAATAAAGATGATGCTTAAAAGATGTCTGAATCATTCGTTAAGTCAGACAGACATAATCTGTACACTTTACAATGGTTTGACCAAGGATGATAAGTCTCTTCTAGACATGGCCTCGCAAGGCAATATCATGTCCCGAACAACAGACGAAGCATGGAATCTCTTGGATACAATAGCTGCACAATAGAAATATTGGAGCAATGAAGCTACTGAGAAGAATGACGTCTTCGCTCATACAGTAAAAATGCTGGAAACCAGGTTACAAGATCTCACCCTCACTCTTCAAAGTTTACCAATTGCTAAAAACTCCGACGCTACTAGAACCAATCTAAGGTATCCTTACCCTAGATGGGCACATAAACAACAAAATAGCTCGGATTATAATATAATCTTCCCGTTACACAAACCCACTCTCCACTCTAAGGAAATTTTAGTTGAATTTATGAAAAGCAATACATGATAAACCTTCAAGTCATAAAATGTCAAAATAAGTTCGACACTTTGATAAATACTTTTGAAGAATTAATCACCAATTTTCAGCTTACGCTTAAACGTTTAACCACTAAAGTTGATATAGAGTGTAGTGAGTTTGATGCCCTAGTAATCACCAGAGGAGGGAAAGAAAAAACTGTAAATATACCCATACAAGATTTTTTTGATAAGGAACCTGTGCCAATTGACCCAGTTGTCAATCCACCAAAACCTATCTCTCCTAAGGCCCCGGAAATTATTCCGCGCGCCCGCATACCTTTCCCTGGTAGGCTTAGGAAGGAAAAAAAAGAAGCGCAATTCGATAAGTATTGGGATATTATCAAGAATTTGCATTTGAATGTACGACTAGTAGTTGCTTTAGTAGAAATGCCAAACTACGCTAAAGTTTTCAAAGAACTGCTTTCAAACAAAGAGAGATTAAGAGAGATAGTTAGCTTGCCCTTAAGTGAAGAATGCTTATTAGTATTACAACATGGAATTCCCCCTAAGTTAAGAGATACAGGAAGATTTACGGTACCTTGCTACTTGCAAGATGTTCAAATTCGCAATGCATTAGCAGACTTAGGAGCCAGTGTAAACCTAATGCCCTATGTGATGCCCCGTACAAAACCATCGTGTACGAATCATCAACAACAGGATCATTACAAGGTTAAGTACTACATGCTGTAATAAAAGAAGTTGCATTTACGATAAAAAAGGTGACGTCATAACCGACATCAAATGTTTTACACCAACAGTATGCTTCTACGAATAGCAAGCATGAATAAATGTATGTGACCCTTAGGTAGTTACAAAACATAGTTCAAAAGTATTAAAGTTTGAATGCAAGATAAACAGTTCATGCGGTGATAACACTAGAGCAGCGGGTGTCTACGGTAAGACTAGCACGACAGCGGAAGCAAATAACTTTAAGCACCTGAGAAAAATATGCTTAAAAACGTCAACGCAAAGGTCGGTGAGCTATAGTTTAAGTATAACAGTATGTAAGGTAGGCCACGAGATTTCAGCGCTATAAAGAGCATTTCAAAACAGTATGATAAAGTATATGTTAACCGTGGACACTTGGTAACTAACTTAACGTTTATACCCCCTGAAAGTACACTTGGCAAGTGCGTATGTTTATGAAGTATTAAACACTCGTTAAATGCTAGCGCTACTAGCCCGAGTGGGGATGTCAAACCCTATGGATCCATATCTAAGATTAGCATTCACCGGTTCAAAAACCAAGGACTAAACGTTACCGAGCTAAAGGGAATGTTTCTGCCGTTATATAACCCACACATATATAAGTTTAAGTACTTGTGCCTAGTATGTAAAACATAAAATTCGCATGTATTCTCAGTTCCCAAAATAAGTTAAAGTAAAAAGGGAATGCTATAACTCACAATGATAAAGAAGCGGTAAAGTCGAGTCGGGAAAAGTGTGCAAGTAATCGGTCCGAAAGGTCCAACGAGTCCTCAACCTAAGTCAAATAGTACTAAGTCAGTAAATCATCCGAATAGGTTTAAAAGTATGTAAATTAGGTCTTAAGGGTCATCATCTTTCATCATCAAACAAAAGGTGTAAAGTAAGTTTCGTTCATGAAAGTAGTTTAAAACAAAGGCTGAGTTCGGTCAGTCACCATGACCTTTATACCTACTGAAATAAGTTGAGACCAGTGACCATGGCTCCGTATATGAGTCCTTTAGTTGTGGTAAAAATTACAGAAGCAAAATCGTCTTCGTTTGGCCGTGGCGACGGTCTAAGTGCGAGTAGGTCAGAATTTTCAGCACAACGTTAAATGGACATAGTGACGATCGGAGGGCCATAAATCCTAAACCGTAACTTGGATTAAGACGAGTCCTATATGAAAAGTTATCTAATCGAACAGAGCTATCTGAAAATCATAATTACAGTAGCCCAGGTAGTACGGGTGAGACACAGAAACAGTAAAACAGTAGGGTCAGTAGGTTCCGGTGGTTCTTGGTGCTCGATGCTTATCATGGTTCTCATCCTTGATGCATATAGCTTCAAGTGTACAACTCGTTGATGTGTTTGCATTACTTTCACCAAGTTTTGACCATCATAACCCAAGTGTAAGTCTAAGACATGAAGCACAACTCACTTAAGTGTTGCAAGTGTTTTGATGAACCAAGGTTACATCAAAGTCTTAGATCTAACACATACATGAACTTTAAAACTAATAATAAGTTACAAACTTGAAAGTAAACTCATGAAATCAAGATCTTGAGTTGTAGAACATAGTTCTTTAGTTTGATCTTGAAGATCCAAGACTCAAAAGTCTAGATCTAACATAAGTGTACCAAGTTATAATTAAAGAAACTTACTTACATGTTCTTGAACTTTTAAAGTTAATTTTAGTTCAAGATTAATGAGATCAAAGTTAACTAGTAACATTTGACCAATGACAACCAACAAACAAGAAATTAAATTGCATAAAATGAAGACATAAACTAAGTAAACAAGTAACTAGTTCATTGTTGTTCATACTTTAAAGATTCAAACCAAAGTTTGATCTTTAAGAAAGTAAACTTTAAAGTTTACTAACATGAATTACAAGCATGAGTTTAACAACTATGAACTTACAATCTTTTGATACATTAAGTGTAGAACATAAACTAGTAAGTTTAAGTTCTTGAGTGTTCTTGTAAAAACAAGATAAAAGAAGAATGAAACTAGTAAGTTTGATTCTTGAAACCAAGTAAGTAAGTAACAAACAACTACTAGTAACAAAGTAACAACAACAACTAACAAGTATCAAGTAATAATACAACATCAAAGAACAAAGATGATGATGATTCATGTGTATTGGGTTTTGGTTTTACAAGAGAAAAAGAAGGAAGAACACAAGCTTGTTACTTACAATTTAGAAAGTAAAATGAGAGAAAAAGCTTGAGAGAGAAATGCAATTAAGTGTGTGTGTGTTAAAATGAGAGGTAGTATGAGTGAAGTAATAAGAAAAATTGCAAAAGAACTCTCCCATTAGCAAAGGAGGCCGACGGTTTTGGGGGGAAGGGAGGAGGAAAGGTTTTGTTCACTAGTTACTTGCATGAAATTGTCCTTAAAGTTGGTTATTAGGTGTTAGTTCATGGGGAAGATGTATAACTAGATTCCAATTACCTTAAACTAACTAGTTACACTTAATGATGATACTTACATATAGTATAAATGGGCTAGTTAATCCAATAAGGTGTAGGGTGGGTTTATAAGCCCATATTCATGTGTCCATTAACATTAACAAGTCCCAAGTTCAAGTACTTAACAAATTAAGTCCAACAAAGCCCAAGTAATTAACATGTAACCTTTGTTAATTAAAATGATTAATAAAACTTAATCATGAATGTAAATAATACTTTAAAAATATTATTCGTTCAAGTTTCGTATGTCACAAAGACGTTTCGGGCATTTAAAGTCAAGTACGGGCAATCATGGTAGCAAGTAATTGTAATAACATACATTTAACAATTCACAAGTATTAATAATGACAATTATTAATAAAATAAACGTTGGAAAATCCAGGGTCGTTACATTACCCACCTGTTAAAGAAAATTTTGTCCCGAAATTTTAAGCTGAGGTAGATGGAGGAGTCGGGAAAAGGTGAGGATACTTCCACATCATTTGATCCTCTAGCTCCCAGGTAAACTCAGGTCCTCGTTTGGCATTCCATCGTACTCGGACGATCGGAATCTTGTTGCGTTTCAAATTTTTGATCTCACGATCCATAATCTCAACAGGCTCTTCCACGAAGTGGAGTTTGTCGTCAATCGTAAATTCCTCAAGTGGTATGATAAGTTCAGGTGCAGCAAGACACTTCTTCAAGTTTGACACGTGGAAGGTAGGATGAACTGAGCTCAATTGTGCTGGAAGATCTAAACGGTAAGCAACGGGTCCAACACGTTCCAAGATTTCAAAAGGGCCAATGTATCGTGGGTTTAACTTTCCACGTTTTCCAAAATGGATCACACCTTTCCAAGGTGCAACCTTCAACATTACATGATCACCAACGTTGAATTCAAAGTCTTTACATTTAAGATCAGCATAACTCTTCTGACGATCGCGGTCAGTCTTAAGTCTAGCTTGAATCTGAGAAATCTTCTCTGTTGTTTCATGGAATACCTCGGGTCTGGTGATTTGCTTTTCGCCTACTTCGGCCCAATAAATAGGAGATCGGCACTTGCGGCCATACAATGCTTCAAAAGGTGCAGCATTAATGCTCGAGTGATAACTGTTGTTGTACGAGAATTCGGCTAGCGGCAAATGCCTTTCCCAGGCCTTTCCAAAATCAATGACACATGCACGCAGCATGTCCTCCAATGTCTAAATTGTTCGTTCACTTTGCCCGTCGGTCTGTGGGTGATAAGCAGTACTCATGTCAAGACGAGTTCCCATGGCTTCTTGCAATAAACGCCAAAATCTAGAAGCAAAACGAGGATCGCGATCTGAGATGATCGATAAAGGTACACCATGATGAGATACAACCTCCTTGATGTATAATTGATCAAGTCTCTCCATTGTATCCGTCTCCTTCATCGCTAGAAAGTGTGCAGATTTGGTAAGGCGGTCACCAATAACCCAAATAGTATCGTATCCGCCCACCGTCTTTAGTAGCTTAGTAATGAAATCCATTTTGATCCTTTCCCACTTCCATTGTGGGATTTCCTGTTGCTGAAGTAATCCAGAAGGTCTCTGATGCTCGGCTTTAACCTTCGAGCAAGTCAAACACTTACCAACATAAGTCGCAACGTCCTTCTTAAGATTCGGCCACCAATACTGTTCTTTAAGGTCGTGGTACATTTTGCCCGCTCCAGGATGAATCGAATATCTCGATTTGTGTGCTTCATCAAGTATAAGGTTCCGTAGATCTCCATAATAAGGTACCCAAATTCTTCCGGCATAACATCGGAGTCCAGACTCCCTAACCTCGAATCGAGAGACAAGTATATTCAAATGTTCGTGAGATATATTCTCCTCCTTGAGAGCCTCATCTTGGGCTACTCTAATCTGGCTGTTGAGGTTCGAATGGATGGTGATGTTCAGAGCCCTAACACGAAGAGGTGCCGTCCTCTCCTTTTGGCTTAATGCGTCAGCTACAACATTGGCCTTGCCAGGGTGATAGCGGAGTTCACAGTCGTAGTCGTTGAGCGTCTCGATCCATCGACGCTGTCTCATATTCAGTTGTTTCTGATCAAAGATGTGCTGGAGGCTCTTGTGATCGGTGAAGATAGTACTCTTAGTTCCATACAAATAGTGTCTCCACAATTTGAGCGCAAAGACAACGGCTCCAAGTTTAAGATCATGAGTAGTGTAGTTCCGCTCGTGAATCTTCAATTGTCGGGAGGCATAAGTGATAACCTTTGATCTTTGCATCAGTACACAACCAAAACCACTCTTCGATTCATCACAATAAATAACAAATTCGTCACTGCCCTCAGGAAGTGATAGGATAGGTGCGGAGGTTAACTTCTTCTTTAAAGTTTGGAATGCTGATTCATGTGTGGGTTCCCAAATGAACTTTTTGCCCTTGTGAGTCAGCGCGGTCAAAGGACGCGTAATCAGAGAAAATCCTTCAATGAACCTTCGGTAGTAACCGGCGAGACCTAGGAATTGGCAAATGTGAGTCGGAGTAGTGGGGGTCTCCCACTTGCTGATAGCTTCAATCTTGGCGGGATCAACTTTAATACCCTGGTCGCTCACAACATGACCCAGAAATTGTACTTCCTTCAACCAAAATTCACACTTGGAGAATTTGACGTAAAGTTGCTCTTGCCTCAGGAGTTCAAGTACTAGTCGAAGGTGTTGCTCATGCTCTTCTTCGCTCTTAGAGTAGATGAGGATATCATCTATGAAGACGATAACAAACTTATCCAAGTAAGGCTTGCAGACACGGTTCATGAGGTCCATGAACATGGCAGGTGAATTTGTCAAACCGAATGGCATCACGAGAAACTCATAATGACCATAACGGGTCCTGAATGCAGTTTTCATCACGTCACATTCCTTCACCCTCAACTGGTGATAACCGGATCTCAAATCAATCTTCGAGTAAACGCTCGATCCTTGTAGTTGATCAAAAAGATCGTCAATTCTGGGAAGGGGATACCGATTCTTGATAGTCAATTTGTTGAGTTCACGGTAGTCGATACACATATGGAAGGATCCATCCTTCTTCTTCACAAACAACACAGGTGCGCCCCAAGGCGAGAAGCTTGGTTGGATAAATCCACAGTCAAGTAGTTCTTGTAGTTGACTATGTAATTCTTGCATCTCGAAAGGTGCGAGTCTATAAGGTGTGCGAGCTACAGGTGCAGCTCCTGGCACTAAATCAATATGAAACTCTACTGCTCTCTGCGGTGGCAATCCCGGCAATTCCTCAGGGAAGACATTGGAAAATTCGTTCACAATTCGAACGTTGTTCACGCTCTTCACCTCAGTTTCTACTGTTTTCACATGCACTAGGACAGCAAGACGTCCCTTCTTCATAATCTTTTGCACTTTCACGCAACTAATGAGGTTCAACTTCGAGGTACATCTCTCTCCATAGATAACCAGTGGCTCGCCATCTCCTTATGATATATGAAGTGCTTTATCTCCACAGATAATATCAGCCCTTATCTTACTCAACCAATCCATACCGACGATCATGTCAAAACTTCCCAATTTGATGGGTATCAAATCAATTTCGAAATCTGCACCAGCTATGTTGATAATAGCTCCACGACTAATATGGTCAACCTTTTCAAGTTTTCCATTGGCGACCTCGATAAGCATACTCTCTTTTAACGAGACTAATGACCAATTAATCTTATCGTAAAAATGTCTACATACATAACTTCTATCCGCACTAGTATCAAACAAGACAGAAGCTAAAAGATTGTTGATTTTGAATATACCTATCACCAAGTCGGGGTTTTTGCGTGCATCCCTTGCATTAACGTTGAAAGCTCTAGCGCGCGGTGGTCCGCCGTCTTTTCGCTTATTTGGACACGCATTTCTGAAATGGCATGTCTGCCCGCATTCGTAACACTTCCTTGGCCCTGTGGGGTTCGGCTTCCCATTCAAAGTGGTGACCTTGCAGTCTTTTCCAACATGCCCAGACTGTTGGCACTTCTCGCAGACAACATTGCAATACCCAGTGTGGTGTTTGTAACACCTCTTGCATTGTGGTAAGGTTCCCTTATAGTTCGGGTTGGAGTTAGTGTTGTTGTTGGGGTTGGGGTTTCCACCGTTGTTGTTTCCTCTGAAACCCTCATGTCGTTTTGCCGGGTTCTGTTCATAGTTTCTTCCCCTATCGTTGTTGTTGTTGTGGTTATCCCATTTGCGCTTCTCACCAGTACCCGCTTCAGACTTAGTTTTCTCCGGTTCATCAATGGTTATTTGATTCATTAAAGTATGCGCCATGCGCATCGCTTCGGGAACATTTGGTGGTTTGGATGAGGTGACGTTTCCCTTAATGCTCTTACGGAGTCCCCAAAAGTATCTCTCCATTCGCTTGAATTCTGGGGTGACCATTGTCGGACACATCAGGGCTAGTTCCAAAAATCTCCTGTGGTAACCATCAAGGTCGTTCCCAACGGCCTTTAACTGCATGAATTCCATTTCCATCTTTTGGATTTCGGTTCTCGGACAATACTCCTCAATCATGGCACACTTAAATTCTTCCCATGGCGTATCATACGCCTCATCAATGCCTTGTGCCTGTTCCATTATGTTCCACCACGTGAGCGCGCCGTCAGATAGCGTGCAAGAAGCAAATTTGGTTTTGTTGTCCTCCGAACAGTTGCTAACTCGGAATACTGATTCAAGTTTCTCGAACCATCTGGTGAGACCAACCGGTCCCTCAGTGCCGCTGAAGTTATGGGGTTTATAGCTCTGGAATTCCTTGTAAGTACACCCATTTCGAACGGGTTGAATAACCGGTGGTGGTGGCGGTGGCGTTGGAGCTTGGGGTTGCATTTCCGCAATGGCTGCGGCTACACGTTCTTGGATCATCTCTTCAATTTGAGCAGCAGTAGGTGTGGATCAACCGTTAGCCATGGTGTTCTATACAAACATTTTGACTCAAGTTAAAATCCAGCATTTAATATATAATAATATAGTATATAACAACCAACATGTAAACAGCACAACACATGTTAATTAAGTAACGCAAGTTGTTACAAGTACCGCAAAACACCATACAGTAACGTAAATAGAACACTTATGCAAAAAGTAACATCACAAAGTTTCCATTCATTAATAATAAGTTTCATACATCAGGATAGATTCGTACAATACATACGTGAAATATAAAACTACAACTAGATTACATCATGAGATCTAATACAAAAGGTCCTACGGTGAAGGTGGGTGTAGGATGTCTAAAACCTGAGCCAACTGCTCCACGAGCTCAGTAACCCGAGCTCGGAGGATTCCCACCTCCCTCCTCAGTTCCTCGTTAGAGGGAGATGGTAGGGCAGGTGGTGCAGGTGGTGCCAGTGGTGCGGGTGGTGTAGACCGCACGAAATGGTGTGCAGACATTCCAGCTCCAGAAATAGTCAGTACGTAACGGGGTGTCTTACACACTTGTGGGTCGGCAGGGTACGGCACAAGCCGCTTACGAGCAGTAACCCTACGACGCCGACCAAATGCGTCAGTGAAGGCTCGTCCTCCATTGATCCCCGGAATGATGGTACCGTCGAAGCGATACTGCTTCTTCGGCGGGGTGGAGGGTGGCTGTATAGGTATATCAGCAGGGTCCTCATCATCACTGGAGTCGTCTGAGGAAGAGTCATCTGATGAAGAATCGGTGGATGATGAGTCATCCGAATCATGTGGTGGTGGTACTAGTGGTTGAACTGGCAGTCCGTGGGCGGCCATCATCTGTCTGTATCTGCCTGGCGGAATCGGCACTAAACGTCCATTAGGAGCGCGTCGGCACGGCATGCGCATATGGTTACGGAATGGCCCTTCCCCGAACTCCGTGGGAATCACAACACCACCAATGCGGGGCTGTGGCTCCGAGGGTCCGGGAACAGACGGAGCTGGAATCTCCGTAGGGTCCACGTGTCCGTCAATAGTAGCCACTGGTGGCGGCGCACTACTACTAGCTCCGGAAGACGAAGCGCCGGGGTCACTGGTGCATATCGGGATCGGTGTGTTGGCAGCTGCAGCAGGTGGGGTGGCTGACGAGTCTGGACTGCCCAAAACGATAGCAGGTGGAGTATCCGACATCTGAACAAGGAAAAATAAATTTTTCCATGTCAGTAAGTCATAAAGCAAGCACGTATTAGGCCAACAGTTTAAATCATGTATAACAATAAGTAGCATGACAATAATAACGAATCGTATTGAAGTAGCATGCAATCGAAAGCAAGTAATATCATGCAGTAGTGAAATCATGTAATAGCATACGACATATAGCAGTAAAAGTAAGCAGCAGCATGCAGTAAGTTCAGCGAAAATAAGTAAACTAGCAAGTTGTAGATTAGTCCTATTAGTGAATCCTACTCGGGACGGTCTTAGACTCACTAATGCAACCTAATTCCCTACAACCAATGCTCTGATACCAAATGTGTACGAATCATCAACAACAGGATCATTACAAGGTTAAGTACTACATGCTGTAATAAAAGAAGTTACATTCACGATAAAAAGGTGACGTCATAACCGACATCAAATGTTTTACACCAACAGTATGCTTCTACGAATATCAAGCATGAATAAATGTATGTGACCCTTAGGTTGTTACAAAACATAGTTCAAAAGTATTAAAGTTTGAATGCAAGATAAACAGTTCATGCGGTGATAACACTAGAGCAGCGGGTGTCTACGGCAAGACTAGCACGACAGCGGAAGCAAATAACTTTAAGCACCTGAGAAAAACATGCTTAAAAATGTCAACACAAAGGTTGGTGAGCTATAGTTTAAGTATAACAGTATGTAAGGTAAGCCACGAGATTTCAGTGCTACAAAGAGCGTTTCAAAACAGTATGATAAAGTATATGTTAACCGTAGGCACTTGGTAACTAACTTAACGTTTATACCCCCTGAAAGTACACTTGGAAAGTGCGTATGTTTATAAAGTATTAAACACTCGTTAAATGCTAGCGCTACTAGCCCGAGTGGGGATGTCAAACCCTATGGATCCATATCTAAGATTCGCGTTCACCGGTTCAAAAACCAATGACTAAACGTTACCGAGCTAAAGGGAATGTTTCTACCGTTATATAACCCACACATATATAAGTTTAAGTACTCGTGCCTAGTATGTAAAACATAAAATCCGCATGTATTCTCAGTTCCCAAAATAAGTTAAAGTAAAAAGGGAATGCTATAACTCACAATAATAAAGTAGCGGTAAAGTCGAGTCGGGAAAAGTGTGCAAGTAATCGGTCCGAAAGGTCCAACTAGTCCTCAACCTAAGTCAAATAGTACTAAGTCAGTAAATCTTCCGAATAGGTTTAAAAGTATGTAAATTAGGTCTTAAGGGTCATCATCATTCATCATCAAACAAAAGGTGTAAAGTAAGTTTCGTTCATGAAAGTAGTTTAAAACAAAGGCTGAGTTTGGTCAGTCACCACGGCCTCTATACCTACTGAAATAAGGTGAGACCAGTGGCCATGGCTCTGTATATGAGTCCTTTAGTTGTGGTAAAAATTACAGAAGCAAACTCGTCTTGGTTTGACCGTGGCGACGGTCTAAGTACGAGTAGGTCAGAATTTTCAGCACAACGTTAAATGGACATAGTGACGATCGGAGGGCCATAAATCCTAAACCGTAACTCGGATTAAGACGAGTACTATATGAAAAGTTATCTACTCGAACAGAGATATCTGAAAATCATAATTACAGTAGACCAGGTCATACGGGTCAGACACAGAAACAGTAAAACAGTAGGGTCAGTAGGTTCCGGTGGTTCTTGGTGCTCGATGCTTATCATGGTTCTCATCCTTGATGCATATAGCTTCAAGTGTACAACTCGTTGATGTGTTTGCATCACTTTCACCAAGTTTTGACCATCATAACCCAAGTGTAAGTCTAAGACATGAAGCACAACTCACTTAAGTGTTGCAAGTGTTTTGATGAACCAAGGTTACATCAAAGTCTTAGATCTAACACATACATGAACTTTAAAACTAATAATAAGTTACAAACTTGAAAGTAAACTCATGAAATCAAGATCTTGAGTTATAGAACATAGTTCTTTAGTTTGATCTTGAAGATCCAAGAATCAAAAGTCTAGATCTAACATAAGTGTACCAAGTTATAATTAAAGAAACTTACTTACATGTTCTTGAACTTTTAAAGTTAATTTAAGTTCAAGATTAATGAGATCAAAGTTAACTAGTAACATTTGACCAATAACAACCAACAAACAAGAAATTAAAGTGCATAAAATGAAGACATAAACTAAGTAAACAAGTAACTAGTTCATTGTTGTCCATACTTTAAAGATTCAAACCAAAGTTTGATCTTTAAGAAAGTAAACTTTAAAGTTTACTAACATGAATTACAAGTATGAGTTTAACAACTATGAACTTACAATCTTTTGATACATTAAGTGTAGAACATAAACTAGTAAGTTTATGTTCTTGAGTGTTCTTGTAAAAACATGATAAAAGAAGAATGAAACTAGTAAGTTTGATTCTTGAAACCAAGTAAGTAAGTAACAAACAACTACTAGTAACAAAGTAACAACAACAACTAACAAGTATCAAGTAATAATACAACATCAAAGAACAAAGATGATGATGATGCATGTGTGTTGGGTTTCGGTTTTACAAGAGAAAAAGAAGGAAGAACACAAGCTTGTTACTTACAATTTAGAAAGTAAAATGAGAGAAAAAGCTTGAGAGAGAAATGCAATTAAGTGTGTGTGTGTGTGTGTTAAAATGAGAGGAAGTATGAGTGAAGTAATAAGAAAAATTGCAAAAGAACTCTCCCATTAGCAAAGGAGGCTGACGGTTTTTGGGGGAAGGGAGGAGGAAAGGTTTTTTTCACTAGTTACTTGCATGCAATTGTCCTTAAAGTTGGTTATTAGGTGTTAGTTCATGGGGAAGATGTATAACTAGATTCCAATTACCTTAAACTAACTAGTTACACTTAATGATGATACTTACATGTAGTATAAATGGGCTAGTTAATCCAATAAGGTGTAGGGTGGGTTTATAAGCCCATATTCATGTGTCCATTAACATTAACAAGGCTCAAGTTCAAGTACTTAACAAATTAAGTCCAACAAAGTCCAAGTAATTAACATGTAACCTTTGTTAATTAAAATGATTAATAAAGCTTAATCATGAATGTAAATAATACTTTAAAAATATTATTCGTTCAAGTTTCGTGTGTCACAAAGACGTTTCGGGCATTTAAAGTCAAGTACGGGCAATCATGGTAGCAAGTAAATGTAATAACATACATTTAACAATTCACAAGTATTAATAATGACAATTATTAATACAATAAATGTTGGAAAATCCAGGGTCGTTACACCCTATTCGTTATTCAAAAATCTAGGATTAAATGACTTAAGGCCTACCAGAATGACTATCCAACTCGCGGACAGATCATTTAAGATTCCTCGAGGAATAGCTGAAGATGTCCTAGTTAGAGTGGATAAGTTTGCATTTCCCGTTGATTTCCTCATTATGGATATTGAGGAAGACATGAAGGTCCCACTCATTCTTGGCAGACCATTCCTGAATATTGTCAAGGCAGTAATTGATGTGCACGAGAAATCATTGAAACTAAGGGTTGGAGGAGAAGAAATCACATTCAATGTTGATCATCTCATGAACCATCCTCGCGAAGAAGATGTGAATCTCTCCGATTCTTTTCAAGAACTCGTCAACGAATATCTGGAAGAAACCATGGCTATATGTAGTCAAGATCAAATTTCTAAGGATCTGTTCTTTACACCTCCTGAAGGAAATCTCGACAACCATTCAGCCATAAACTTTAGTCAATACAAATCTCCCCTCTCTGAAAGTAATTTTCTTGGCAAAACTATTCAAATAGCACCGCTAGTACAAGGCATTCCTCTACCTCTATTAAGGAGAAGACCGAATGAAGAAACCGATTTCATTCCGGTATATCAGGAACCCCAGTCAAAAGAGGACTGTGTGGATATTCCTGAACCTACCTTCGAAACAAAGGAAGTCGTTTCTGTGGAGGAAGCATTAAGAGGGACAATTTCCAAAAATAAAGAACAGATAGCATCAGTGACCGCTACTGAAGAATCAGAATTTCAGGAGAAGTATGACTCGTTAGACCAAAAGGAGATACCTAGGATGAAGCCATCTATCGAGGAACCTCCGAAATTGGAATTAAAAAAGTCACCTGACATTCTGGAGTATGCATTCTTAGAAGGAGAATCGCAACTCCCCGTAATCATCTCGAAAGACCTCCCGCCATAAGAGAAGGCGAAATTGATTCAAGTTTTGAAATCACACAAGAAGGCAATTGCTTGGAAGATCTTTGACATAAAAGGAATCAGCCCCAACTATTGCACCCACCAAATCTTCATGGAAGATGATTTTAAACCTTCATTTCAGAGGTAAAGAAGGGTCAACCCTATGATTCAAGAAGTCATCAAGAAAGAAGTAATCAAACTTCTGGACGCCGGTCTAATCTATCCCATTTCTGATTCGCCATGGTTTAGTCCTGTTCAAGTGGTACCCAAAAAGGGATGGACAACCGTAATTCAAAATGAGAATAATGAGCTTATTCCAACACGAGAAGTCATCGGTTGGAGGGTTTGCATAGATTATCATAAACTAAACAATGCAACCTGAAAAGATCATATTCCATTACCTTTCATCGATCAAATGTTGGAACGTCTATCAGGAAATGAATACTATTATTTCCTTGATGGTTTTTCCGGCTACTTTCAAATTCTCCTCAATCCAAAGGACCAAGAAAAGACAACCTTTACCTGTCCATATAGAACATTTGCTTATCGACGCATGCCCTTTGGGTTATACAATGCACCAGCTACATTCCAGCGATGCATGGTAGCAATATTCCACTACATGATTGAACGTTGTATGGAAGTCTTCATGGACAACTTCTCAGTCTTTGGTAATACCTTTGATTCGTGCCTTTCTAACCTTGACAAGATGCTCACCCGGTGTGAAGATTCAAATTTAGTTCTGAATTGGGAAAAATGTCACTTCATGGTTAAAGAAGGGATAGTTTTAGGACATAAGATTTTAAAAGTAGGAATAGAAGTTGATAAGGCTAAGATTGAGACCATAACTAAACTTCCAAAACCTACCACAGTAAAAGCGGTAAGGAGTTTCCTTGGACACGCCGATTTTTACCGACGCTTCATTAAGGATTTCTCAAAGGTGACCTCTTACTCATCTCCTAGGAAAGGAAGTTCCATTTGTCCTCGATGAAGAATGTATTAAAGCATTCAACTATCTGAAGGAACAGCTAACACATGCGCCCATCATGATAGCTCTTGATTGGAATTTACCATTCAAAATCATGTGTGATGCGAGTGACTTCTCAGTTGGATCTGTACTAGGACAACAGACAGATAAGCACTTTCATCCAATCTATTACGCAAGCAAAACCTTAACCGGAGCTCAAGAGAATTACACTACCACAGAAAAGGAGCTGCTAGCTGTAGTATTCTCCTTTGACAATTTCCATTCCTATCTCATCCTGTCTAAAACTATGGTTTATACAGATCATTCAGCCCTCAAATATCTATTCACTTAGCAAGACGATAAACCAAGACTCCTACGATGGATCTTACTCCTTCTGGAATTCGATATTGAAATTAAAGATAAGAAAGGAGCAGAGAACGTCGCAGCAGACCATCTTAGTCGTTTGGAGAACCCGGCGATGGAACAACTTACTGAACAAGTTATCAGAGTTAAATTTCTGGAAGAACATCTTATGAGTTTAGGACAAATTCACATAGGATTACAGTTCACTAATACTCCTTTGTATGCTGACATGGCCAACTACCTAGTACTGGGAAGATCCTTACCTGTTTAGAATTTGTCCTGATCAGATAATCAGGAGGTGTGTATATGAAAAACAAGTAGCAGGGATTCTTCACCAACGTCACCACGGACCAACTGGAGGTCATCATGGAGCAAACTTAACCGCAAGAAAAGTCTATGAATCATGATTTTATTGGCCGTCTATATTCCGAGATGTGCAAGAGCTTGTAAAGCATTGTGACACATGCCAAAGGCAAGTTATTATCTCTATGAAGAATGAGATGCCTCGGACTAATATCCAAGCTTGCGAGATCTTCGATATATGGGTATTAGACTTCATGGGGCCATTCCCAAAGTCTAATGGGAAAGAATATGTCCTCGTAGCAGTAGATTACGTCTCCAGATGGGTCAAAGCCCAAGCATTTCCAACCAATGATGCCAAGGTCGTCACCAACTTCTTGAAGAGACTCTTCTACTGATTTGGAGCTCCCCGCGCTATAATAAGTGATAGAGACACACACTTCTGCAATACTCAATTTATGAAGGTGATGCAATAATACGGAGTTACCCACAAAATGTCCACTGCCTATCATCTGCAGACTAACGGACAAGCAGAGGTCAACAACAAAGCACTCAAGAGAATCCTAGAACGCACTGTCGGCCATCATGGAAATAAATGGGCCGAGAAACTAGACGATGCTCTGTGGGCATTCCAGACTGCTTACAAGAATCCTCTAGGGACTACACCCTACCCATGATCTATGGAAAAGCCTGTCACCTTCCGCTGGAACTCGAATATAAAGCTCTCTGGGCGCTGAAGACCTGCAACCTCGATCCCTCAGTTACCGCTAAGCGTTGGAAGATGCAGATGAACGAACTCACTGAATTAAGAGACCAAGCATACGAAACGTCATACATCTACAAGGAACGAACGAAGCTTACACATGATGCAAAATTGATTCTACAAAGTTTGCTCCTGGAGATAAAGTTCTGCTCTTTAATTCTCAGTTCAAGAAGTTCGCTAGAAAATTTAGATCAAGATGGAGTGGTCCATACAAAGTTGTACATGATTCTCCACACGGAGCCGTGGAACTAGAAGGACCTACTGGAAACTTCAAAGTCAACGGCCACCGGCTAAAAGCTTATCTAGAAGACCACGATAAGGAGGAGCACCTCTTCTCCTTTGATCCATTCTGAAGATGTGACAAAGAAAAGTCGAGCTGTAACGACTTGATAAACAAAGCGCTCTTGGGAGGCACCCCTTGCTTATCCTTTTTATTTTATTTATTTTTATTTCAATTATTTTGATTCTATAAAAATATTATCTCTGTGTACTAACAACTAAGCACCATACTTGCGCTTAGTACTTACTAGTTTGTTGAATATGTTCAGGCAAAAATGCCAAGTTCAGGAGCTTCAGTTTACATCCCAGTTCATACGAGGAGAACTCCTAGAGTTTACTCATCCGGAAGCAGTTCTGATCAGAACAGGCTATCAACAGGGCAATTAGGCCCAAGGCGATTGATATTGGAGAGTGTTAAGGAGGACATTGACACAGCACCGCCGGCTCCTCTTGTTTGACGATCTAGACGTTTAGCCAGGAGACCTGCTTAGCACACACAACTATTAGAGACACATGAGCCAAAGAAAGTGATACACTATGGAGCCACCTTGAATGACCCTGATGTTACATGGGCATTACTCAGAGACCAGTAGAGACTCTATCGAGCCATTAGAGCATACCTTCAGCGCGAGGGGATGCTGCGCAGTACTCTGGGCCCGTCGTCATTTAGGCTAGCGTTCCATGTTCAGGCAACACGACAAGCTACCCCCAAGTGTTCCACACCGGCCTCAGTTCACTCAGTCACTTCAGCTGCCATCCCAGCACATGCTACTCCTATTCCCATCACGCCACCTGCTCCAGTCACCGAGCCAGTCCCAGTCACTGAGCTACCTGAGGGTTGTCAACTAGTGAAATAACCCGTCCATATTACTATAAACGCAGTACATTCTCTTTGGTCCCATAGCGAGGTATTTGACCTCTATATGATACATTTTAGAAAATATTGCATTCGTTTCATAAAAAAACACATCATTATTATACACAATGCATGTTTTGAACAAGTGGGCGATTATTTAAGAAATAATCCCCAAAATACATCGGTTTCCAAATACTACACACGTGACGTAACAGTCGAATATAATACATGACAAAGGTTTTATTGAATGCAACACTTTATTTAAATAAAAGTATGAGACTCCATGTACAGCTTGCTCAGATAATGCAAAAGATGAAGACTTTCTTAAGGACCTGAGAATAAACATGCGTAAACAGTCAACACAAAGGTTGGTGAGATATATAGGTTTATCATCAATATAAATATAGACCACAAGATTTCATAGTTATAAATATATGTACACTCATAAGTGTATAAAAGTATTCTATAAGTTGTTGAGCGCTTCGGTAACCATACATAACCATTAATGTGGCATATTCCCTTTATTATGAAATCTCCCTACACTATACCAAGTGTAGTAAAAACAAAGTACTATGAAACCGTTTACGATACTAGAGCGACTAGCCCAGTTGGGGTTGTCAAACCCGATAGATCTATCAGTAGGATTCGCGTATACATGTTCTTACAACATGTAAATATTAGTTACCAAGCTATTAGGGAAGATATGCAAAGTGGTACAACTCAACGTAGAATATATTTTAAGTACTTGTGTCTATGGCATAAAACATAAAATGCATGTATTCTCATCCCAAAATATTTGTAGAGTTTAAAAATGGGACTATATACTCACAGTAGTAAAAGTATATTAATAATAAGTTTTCAACTTATTAAAAATATGACCGTCGTCCTTGGATTCACGAACCTATAATAATATTAACGATTCAGATAATAATATGACATATGAATAAAATAAAGCAAGTTCATAGAATACTTATATACTAATTTTTAATATTTTATGTTAGTAGTCCATTGTTAGTAGTCCAAAATAGTCCGAAAAGTCCAACAGTCCAATAATCGATATATATATATATATAATCCTAGAATTACCCCACGACGTATTGTATACGTATTGTCTTTGCATCAACCTAGAGATGTATTGTATACGTATTGTCTTAGAATTAACTAAGACGTATTGTGTACGTATTTTCTTAGGATTTATCAAAACGTATTGTATACTTATTGTGTTAGGACGTACCAAGAATATTATTATACATATACACAATCACAGAATTAACCAAGATTATAATATTTTGTTATACTACTGATAACATGTCCAAATATATATAGGATATAGGAAAAGTTAACAAGGATATGGTTAATATAGTTTTTATAATATAAATTTCGTTCATACAACGTTAATTTTAGCAGATTTTGTTTTGCTCGCCAAATATTCATTACAACTCCGTTTAAAGTGAATCAAATTGCTATGGATTCATCAAGAAGTAAATTTTATAAAACCAATTCGAAAGGTTCATCCCAAGTAGTAATTTTTAGAGCTTTACCCTCTTTTTGTGTCAGTGAACAGACTTGGAAAAATCCCGGAATCCACCCAATATATGATTTTTGATAAAATACTTCCACTTTGTCTAAAATCATGAAAAAATATTGGAAGTCTTATTTACATATATTAACATATTTCCAAAGTATTATCCTCGAACTCAAAGTCTAAGATAGGTTTTTAATTCCCAACCCAAAACAGCCCGCTTTTTACCGAATGTAGATTAAAGGATATATGTTAAGTTTCAAGGTGTTCTTCATGTGTACAAGTTATAAGTTCTTATATTAACTTAATATAACATCATAATACATATAAATAAGTGTTATTAGAGTTAAGTTAGAAAGATTAGATTAGTTTTTCAAACAAGCTTGGTGTTCAACAAAACAAGTTCTAGTTTTACAAGTTTTACAAGTTTTATAAGTATAATAAGATAGCAACTATGCAAGGAATTGAACAAGGATTTTGAGAAGCATTTTACCTTAATTATGAAGAGGAAAGTTGCTGAGATTAAAGTATGATATGAGAGTATTCAAGTGTGTGTTTTTAGTTTAAGAAAATGTGGAGTAAAAATGAGTTAAAAATGGTCCTTATTTATATGCTTATAATTTTGGATTTTAGTGAAAATATCTAAGATAAGTTAAATTGTATTAAGTCATGCATGACATAATAAATTGATTAGGTCATGGATGACATATTACACAAATAATTGCAGATTTCTATTGGTATATTCCAATAGTAAATACTTCTAGAAGCTGTGTATAATACGGGTAAAAATACCGTATGAATGCTAGTAGAATTCTTTGAGGAAATTGAACGGAAATACGAGTATAGCTATCCTTTATATGTACTGGTATATTATAAAGTGTATTCAATACTTGTAAGGATGTATTTAAACTCGTAATACATTATATGTAAATACATTTTAACATAAGTTAATTACGTCGTTTAAATAGTAATATATATATTGTTTGAAAACTCTTTAAATTAGTAGTATGAAAACATATATATAATACTTTGTTAATATACTTAATGAGATATTTAATTATCATATTTTCAAGTTAAATATTTATAAATCGATATATATACACAATAATTAAATAATTAAACAAATTAATCAAGTTAGGACGTTCGTGAATCGTCGGAATAAAATGGTGACCAAAATCTTGTGTAAAACTATTTTTGGAGGTTCAAGATTTATTAAAATTAATTGTTTATCAAGTCGGAATTATATAAAGATTAAGTTTAAATTTGGTCAGAAATTTTTGGGTCGTCACAGTACCTACCCGTTAAAAAAATTTCGTCCCGAAATTTGATCGAGGTCGTCATGGCTAACAATAAGAATGTTATTATGACGAATATAAGTTGATTCATAGGGTTTTATCATGATTGAGAAATATGGATAAAATAATTTGATTACTCGAAACGTATGAGTGAAGCTATCGTAAAAGAGTGAAATGAGAAAATAGAGATTCGTCTTATCTTTTGGCGTCATCACGGTTGATCTCCGGATTAAAGAAAATCTTTGTAATCTATATAAGATTTGATTCTTCGGCAATTAAGGAAATTATGATCCTCTTCGATTTAATGCAATAATCTGTCTCGATTTCTCTGTTGGATATTTTACTATAAATCAACCTCCTACGTTTCCTTATTTCCACATCTCCCATCTTTTATACTTTATTCCTTTCTTCGTACTTCTAAAACATTCATCAATATGCTCCATCCAGTTTTAATTCTTGATATATTCTTGACTATCACATCTGTCATTCTTCTTTTTCATCTTCCACCGGAGGAATCCATTAATTTCTACTATGCTCTTGGGTTTATAGTGTTCTTAGTTTTCCCGTGTCTTTATATTTCTATACGCATCGATATACACGGTTTGTAATTTCCGCGTTGTCTTCGTGCTTATATTTTTCCTTATATTTTGGAGTTTCATGCTTCTGTCTTCTTTTCCCTACTTCAAGTCAAGCGAATAATGGTCTAGAATTCATAGATATGAAATTCGGAATGAACATAGCTAATGCTCTAAGAGAGAAATTGTAATAGCACAATTTGACTTGTGAAATTACCAGAATCCAAAGGAAAAGATAGAACTATCAATAGAATATGTTCTTGATATGTTTAGAGATTAGATTGAATGTAAGAGTCATGTAACATGGCACATGATGACGTTATGGTCTGTGAATCATTACGTTCCATTTAGAAACTCAGTATGCCTTACTATAATATAATCACGTTGATCAAGTGTCATTATATTATACTAACTGATGCTTCAGTTCCCAACATTACTTCAAAAATATTCATACTTTACACTCAGAGGTTTCAGATATTTAGAAACTAAAACAGTTTTCTTTATGATGTGATACAGATAACACGAAGGAATAAATGATTTCAGATAAGAATGGTTATGAAAATATCTTCAGAAATATGAAGGATATTTATAATGGAAGATACGATGATATCTTTGAATATTTAAGATAAGAGGATGATGAAGAATATTGTCCGCAAGGGTTTTAGAGTAAGGAGCAAGGTATTTGCTAAGGATTTTAGCAGACACCGAATCATTTGGATTCTTTGAAGGTAGATTTCGTCATTGTGATTTGTCCACAGACTAGTTTGCTCAATCCGTTTTTCAGTTCCAAACTTTCTCTTTTTCTGTGCTTTGCTAACACAATATTCTTTATCATCAACTTTTGACTGTTACGGTTGTCTACAGTTTCTGCTGCTTCATTCAGCTTTTTCAAAACTTCATAGTACTGATTCGTAGGCTGAAGTGCTATTCCGGGTTTCAGAATTATAATTCCAGGAAATAACGTTTTATGTATATGCAGAAATGATGTGAGATTCAAGAATAATTATTGATGCTTCCTGGGGTTTGGTGTGACAACCCGGAAATTTCCAACCAAATTTAAACTTTAATCTTTATATGTTTCCGACACGATAAGCAATATTTGTTAAGTTAAATTTCAAGAATTTTAAACTATGTTCATACATTCATTCAACCTCGACCAAGTTCCAACGATTCACGAACCATTAAATGAATATGATTATATATGTATATGTGTTTATATATTATAACTTAAAACATAAACAAAATATTAGATTAAATACTTTATATGATTGTATCTGTTTCAAAATGTTTATCAATAGAATTAGAAGATAAGATCAAATGATTGAATTATCAGATATATTGAATTATGATTACAAGTCTCTGTTGAAAGGCCCACGTTGATTTGAGAAATCTTTCCATTTTAACAATATTCGGAAAATGGTAAAGTGATTTATAAATAAGAACAAATTGTCAATCATTGAGAACTAGACAAAGGATAGTGGAAGATTGAATCTCATAAAGACTCGATTGATCTATTTAGTTTCAAACGTACAAAAACATTTTCAGTTTAAAAATAACTTTATTATTAAAACGTATATAACTTTTATAAATATCTAGAACCACTTTTGACAACTCATTACTTAACTAGTATGATAAAGATAACGATATTTATATTTTATTTTATTAAATATATATAACGATTTAAATTAATATTATATATAATTATACGCGTATTATACGTACATAGTTTTATACTTTTACTATACTTAAACTTTACCTTTACTTTATTTTTACTTTACTTTAACTTTAATAATTCACTTTAATAATTCATACTTTAATAATTCACTTTAATAATTCATACTTTAATAATTCACTTTAATAATTCATACTTTAATAATTCACTTTAATAATTCAAAAATCTATTATAAATAGAATTCAATAGGTTTCATTATTTCATAGAAACTTGAAAATATTTTTTTCTAAACTCCCTCAATCGATTTACATATATATATTTACTCCGTATTATTTCAAGATATTATTAGTATACATAAAATATTACGACGGAGTGCTGTCCGAGTGATTTCGAAATTGTTTTTCAAGTAGGATAGGATTAAGGAAATTATGGGTTATAGCTATGGAGGTGATTGAGTATGGTTCATGGGTATGCTCGTGAGGTCAATATAGTGTTTATCATTTCCGTTGCGTCTACGTACCTTTCCTGCAATATTGAATCTCAATATTGATACGTGAGTACTCATAATTTAACTTTTACATACTAATAGTGTATCCCTGACTAGTGCTCGAGTATTTAGGATTATGCATGCTTGTACTTTTGATATTGCCCTTAGACAGATTAGGTTAAATCTTGAATTAGTTACACTTGCGGTTGAGATAAGGTATAAGATATGCATGTCCTTGGAAAGCTAGCGAAAAATTAAGAACTTTTCCTTTAGATATCGAATGGTTTCGATGAACGGATTAGAAGTTATAATCAATTGAATTTTTGATATTTTTATTAAAAATGATTATTATTATCTTCGTTTTTATCGTCGTTCTAGTTTTATCTTATTATTATCATTATTATTATCTTTATCAATAAAATGGATTTATCATTAAAAATTGTTATTTTTTATTATTATTATTATCGTTATTATCGTTAAAGTTATAATTAGTATTATTATTATTATCCAATTATTATTATTATTATTATTATTATTATTATTATTATTATTATTATTATTATTATTAGTATTAGTATTATCATTATTAATATATATATCATTATTTAAAAATGGTTATTGTTATTGTTATTATTATTATTATTACTATATTATCATTAAGATAATTATTAGTATTATCGTTAATAATGTTATAGTAACTATCATTATTAATATTAGTGTAATTAAAACAAATATTTGTAACACCTAATTATTTTTATTACTATTATTATCATTATTATGAACACGATATAAAAGACGATTAAAAGCTATTAAACGAAACGATTATGAAATAATGAGTAAGAGTATCATGATGAAATTAAAATATTATAAGATATTGATTTAGATAAAATTATCGTTCTTATTATTTTTATCATTACTATTATTATTAAAAGTATCGTTAGTATTAAAACTATCATTTTAACTAAAATTATCATTTTAATAGAAATGTCATTGTTACTATAAAATATCATTATTATTATTATTTTAAATAGAATTATTATTTTAAAGATAATATTAAAAATTATCGTAAATATTAAAGTTATCATAATTAGAATTATCGTTTTATCATAATGTTATCTTAGTAATTATAAATATTGAAATTTTTATAATAATTATTATTATTACAAAATAATACAACTTTTACTTACTATCATTATAGATATTATTTTATCAAATAAATATGTGATACAAACATATTTTACTACGTGTAATAACTTACTTTAATAATACCTATCATATTATCTTTATGATATTAAATGAACCCTATAAATTTTATTACTTAATATATATATACGTATATTTTATTATATAAATTTAATATAAAATTTTATTTATTAATAAATAAATTATATTATTTACTCTAATAAATCTTTTAAAAATATTTAAAAATATAAAATGACGATATTTAAACTATATATTAATCATGTATAGATTTTTGGAAATTATTTTGAGTCAAATTTACTTTTGTTGACTTTTGCATATTAGTCTCGAGCATTAGGATTGTGGTACACTATGACTTGACCTAATTTGTTAGACAAATATTGACCAACATATATATATATATATATATATATATATATATATATATATATATATATATATATATATATATATATATATATATATATATATATATATATATATATATATATATATATATATATATATATATATAAATAATTAATTTAGGTTCGTGAATCCGAGGCCAACCTTGCACTTGTTCAATGATGTTATATGTATTTTTACTACGAAATACAGTATGGTGAGTTTCATTTTCCCTTTTTACTCTTTACGTTTTGGGCTGAGAATACATGCAAATGCTTTATTAACTGTTTTACAATATTTATATGCGTGAGTTTCATTACTCCCTTTTTAAATGCGTTTGCAATATATATTTTTGGGACTGAGAATGCATGCGCTGCTTTTATAAATGTTTTACGAAATGGACACAAGTGATCGAAACTACATTCTATGATTGGATTATCTAATCAAATATGCCATTTTTATTAAGTCTGGTAATCTAAGAATTAGGGAACAGACATCCTACATGACGTGAATCCTAAAGATAGATCTATTGGGCCTAACAAACCCCATCCAAAGTACCGGATGCTTTAGTACTTCGAAATTTATATCATGTCCGAAGGAGGATCCCGGAATGATAGGGGATATTCTTATATGTATCTAGTTAATGTCGGTTACCATGTGTTCACCATATGAATGATTATTTTTGTCTCTATGCATGGGACGTATATTTATGAGAACTAGAAATGAAATTCTTGTGGTCTATTAAGATGATGGAAATAAATGATTATGATAAACTAATGAACTCACCAACCTTTTGGTTGACACTTTAAAGCATGTTTATTCTCAGGAGTTAAAGAAATCTTTCGCTGTGCATTTGCTCATTTTAAAGATATTACTTGGAGTCTTTCATAGCATATTTCGAAGAACATTGCATTCGAGTCATTGAGTTCATCAAAGATTATTATTAAATCAATTTATAGTTGGATAGTGGATATTATGAAATGGTATGCATGCCTGTCAATTTTCGATGTAAAGAAAGTTTGTCTTTTAAAAACGAATGCAATGTTTGTAAAATGTATCATATAGAGGTCAAATACCTCGCAATGTAATCAACTATTGTGAATCGTTTATAATGTATATGAACGGGTCCTTTCAGTTGGTATCAGAGCGGTGGTCTTAGCGAACCAGGTCTGCATTAGTGTGTCTAACTGATAAGTCGATAGGATGCATTAGTGAGTCAGGACTTCGACCGTGTCTGCATGTCAAAAGTTTTGCTTATCATTTTGTGTCGAAAATTAACTACTTATCATCCTCAGGAAATTACCTGCTTATCATTTTTAGTCTAAGACACGTCTTGCTGCATTGATTGCATGAATAGTGTATAGACAAAAATTCATATCTTAGCATATCTGCTAAATCATATCTTATCGTATCTGTTACTTTAAACTTTGCCTGACATATCCCGCAAAGTCCTCCGTAATCTACGAAATCTTTTGATCTATATATATATATATATATATATATATATATATATATATATATATATATATATATATATATATATATATATATATATATATATATATTCTATGTAATTAGAATACCATCTGTTAGCCAAAATCATTTCATAAAAAAAAAAAATCTTTTATCCAATCGTACGAAATGGAATTCGTCATCAGTTCAAGTCACTCAAATTCTGAAATGGAATCCCATTCAAGTTCCGAAAGTAGTGTGACCGGAATAGATCAACCAATCAGTCATCACCTATTCTGGATGAATTGGGGATGGGTTCGTAGCCTCCTCATGAAATGTCCCGTTCTTATTGATTAAAAACGTTCCATATTAATTGATTTCGTTGCGAGGTTTTGACCTCTATATGAGACGTTTTTCAAAGAATGCATTCATTTTTAAAACAAACCATAACCTTTATTTCATAAATAAAGGTTTAAAAAGCTTTACGTAGATTATCAAATAATGATAATCTAAAATATCCTGTTTACACACGACCATTACATAATGGTTTACAATACAAATATGTTACATCGAAATCAGTTTCTTGAATGCAGTTTTTACACAATATCATACAAACATGGACTCTAAATCTTGTCCTTATTTTAGTATGCAACAGCGGAAGCTCTTAATATTCACCTGAGAATAAACATGCTTTAAACGTCAACAAAAATGTTGGTGAGTTATAGGTTTAACCTATATATATCAAATCGTAACAATAGACCACAAGATTTCATATTTCAATACACATCCCATACATAGAGATAAAAATCATTCATATGGTGAACACCTGGTAACCGACATTAACAAGATGCATATATAAGAATATCCCCATCATTCCGGGACACCCTTCGGATATGATATAAATTTCAAAGTACTAAAGCATTCGGTACTTTGGATGGGGTTTGTTAAGCCCAATAGATCTATCTTTAGGATTCGCGTCAATTAGGGTGTCTGTTCCCAAATTCTTAGATTACCAGACTTAATAAAAAGGGGCATATTCGATTTCGATAATTCAACCATAGAATGTAGTTTCACGTACTTGTGTCTATTTTGTAAATCATTTATAAAACCTGCATGTATTCTCATCCCAAAAATATTAGATTTTAAAAGTGGGACTATAACTCACTTTCACAGATTTTTACTTCGTCGGGAAGTAAGACTTGGTCACTGGTTGATTCACGAACCTATAACAATATATACATATATATCAAAGTATGTTCAAAATATATTTACAACACTTTTAATATATTTTGATGTTTTAAGTTTATTAAGTCAGCTGTCCTCGTTAGTAACCTACAACTAGTTGTCCACAGTTAGATGTACAGAAATAAATCGATAAATATTATCTTGAATCAATCCACGACCCAGTGTATACGTATCTCAGTATTGATCACAACTCAAACTATATATATTTTGGAATCAACCTCAACCCTGTATAGCTAACTCCAACATTCACATATAGAGTGTCTATGGTTGTTCCGAAATATATATAGATGTGTCGACATGATAGGTCGAAACATTGTATACGTGTCTATGGTATCTTAAGATTACATAATATACAATACAAGTTGATTAAGTTATGGTTGGAATAGATTTGTTACCAATTTTCACGTAGCTAAAATGAGAAAAATTATCCAATCTTGTTTTACCCATAACTTCTTCATTTTAAATCCGTTTTGAGTGAATCAAATTGCTATGGTTTCATATTGAACTCTATTTTATGAATCTAAACATAAAAGTATAGGTTTATAGTCGGAAAAATAAGTTACAAGTCGTTTTTGTAAAGGTAGTCATTTCAGTCGAAAGAACGACGTCTAGATGACCATTTTAGAAAACATACTTCCACTTTGAGTTTAATCATAATTTTTGGATATAGTTTCATGTTCATAATAAAAATCATTTTCTCATAATAACAACTTTAAAATCAAAGTTTATCATAGTTTTTAATTAACTAACCCAAAACAGCCCGCAGTGTTACTACGACGGCGTAAATCCGGTTTTACGGTGTTTTTCGTGTTTCCAGGTTTTAAATCATTAAGTTAGCATATAATATAGATATAGAACATGTGTTTATTTGATTTTAAAAGTCAAGTTAGAAGGATTAACTTTTGTTTGCGAACAAGTTTAGAATTAACTAAACTATGTTCTAGTGATTACAAGTTTAAACCTTCGAATAAGATAGCTTTATATGTATGAATCGAATGATGTTATGAACATCATTACTACCTTAAGTTCCTTGGATAAACCTACTGGAAAAGAGAAAAATGGATCTAGCTTCAATGGATCCTTGGATGGCTCGAAGTTCTTGAAGCAGAATCATGACACGAAAACAAGTTCAAGTAAGATCATCACTTGAAATAAGATTGTTATAGTTATAGAAATTGAACCAAAGTTTGAATATGATTATTACCTTGTATTAGAATGATAACCTACTATAAGAAACAAAGATTTCTTGAGGTTGGATGATCACCTTACAAGATTGGAAGTGAGCTAGCAAACTTGAAAGTATTCTTGATTTTATGAAACTAGAACTTTTGGAATTTATGAAGAACACTTAGAACTTGAAGATAGAACTTGAGAGAGATCAATTAGATGAAGAAAATTGAAGAATGAAAGTGTTTGTAGGTGTTTTTGGTCGTTGGTGTATGGATTAGATATAAAGGATATGTAATTTTGTTTTCATGTAAATAAGTCATGAATGATTACTCATATTTTTGTAATTTTATGAGATATTTCATGCTAGTTGCCAAATGATGGTTCCCACATGTGTTAGGTGACTCACATGGGCTGCTAAGAGCTGATCATTGGAGTGTATATACCAATAGTACATACATCTAAAAGCTGTGTATTGTACGAGTACGAATACGGGTGCATACGAGTAGAATTGTTGATGAAACTGAACGAGGATGTAATTGTAAGCATTTTTGTTAAGTAGAAGTATTTTGATAAGTGTATTGAAGTCTTTCAAAAGTGTATAAATACATATTAAAACACTACATGTATATACATTTTAACTGAGTCGTTAAGTCATCGTTAGTCGTTACATGTAAGTGTTGTTTTGAAACCTTTAGGTTAACGATCTTGTTAAATGTTGTTAACCCAATGTTTATAATATCAAATGAGATTTTAAATTATTATATTATCATGATATTATCATGTATGAATATCTCTTAATATGATATATATACATTAAATGTCTTTACAACGATAATCGTTACATATATGTCTCGTTTAAAAATCATTAAGTTAGTAGTCTTGTTTTTACATATGTAGTTCATTGTTAATATACTTAATGATATGTTTACTTATCATAGTATCATGTTAACTATATATATATCCATATATATGTCATCATATAGTGTTTACAAGTTTTAACGTTCGTGAATCACCGGTCAACTTGGGTGGTCAATTGTCTATATGAAACATATTTCAATTAATCAAGTCTTAACAAGTTTGATTGCTTAACATGTTGGAAACATTTAATCATGTAAATATCAATCTCAATTAATATATATAAACATGGAAAAGTTCAGGTCACTACAGTACCTACCCGTTAAATAAATTTCGTCCCGAAATTTTAAGCTGTTGAAGGTGTTGACGAATCTTCTGGAAATAGATGCGGGTATTTCTTCTTCATCTGATCTTCATGCTCCCAGGTGAACTCGGGTCCTCTACGAGCATTCCATCGAACCTTAACAATTGGTATCTTGTTTTGCTTAAGTCTTTTAACCTCACGATCCATTATTTCGACGGGTTCTTCGATGAATTGAAGTTTTTCGTTGATTTGGATTTCATCTAACGGAATAGTGAGATCTTCTTTAGCAAAACATTTCTTCAAATTCGAGACGTGGAAAGTGTTATGTACAGCCGCGAGTTGTTGAGGTAACTCAAGTCGGTAAGCTACTGGTCCGACACGATCAATAATATTGAATGGTCCAATATACCTTGGATTTAATTTCCCTCGTTTACCAAATCGAACAACGCCTTTCCAAGGTGCAACTTTAAGCATGACTGAAATGTCCCGTTCTTATTGATTAAAAACGTTCCATATTAATTGATTTTGTTGCGAGGTTTTGACCTCTATATGAGACGTTTTTCAAAGACTGCATTCATTTTTAAACAAACCATAACCTTTATTTCATCAATAAAGGTTTAAAAAGCTTTACGTAGATTATCAAATAATGATAATCTAAAATATCCTATTTACACACGACCATTACATAATGGTTTACAATACAAATATGTTACAACAAAATAAGTTTCTTGAATGCAGTTTTTACACAATATCATACAAGCATGGACTCCAAATCTTGTCCTTATTTAAGTATGCGACAGCGGAAGCTCTTAATAATCACCTGAGAATAAACATGCTTAAAACGTCAACAAAAATGTTGGTGAGTTATAGGTTTAACCTATATATATCAAATCGTAACAATAGACCACAAGATTTCATATTTCAATACACATCCCATACATAGAGATAAAAATCATTCATATGGTGAACACCTGGTAACCGACAATAACAAGATGCATATATAAGAATATCCCCATCATTCCGGGACACCCTTCGGATATGATATAAATTTCGAAGTACTAAAGCATCCGGTACTTTGGATGGGGTTTGTTAGGCCCAATAGATCTATCTTTAGGATTCGCGTCAATTAGGGTGTCTGTTCCCTAATTCTTAGATTACCAGACTTAATAAAAAGGGGCATATTCGATTTCGATAATTCAACCATAGAATGTAGTTTCACGTACTTGTGTCTATTTTGTAAATCATTTATAAAACCTGCATGTATTCTCATCCCAAAAATATTAGATTTTAAAAGTGGGACTATAACTCACTTTCACAGATTTTTTACTTCGTCGGGAAGTAAGACTTGGCCACTGGTTGATTCACGAACCTATAACAATATATACATATATATCAAAGTATGTTCAAAATATATTTACAACACTTTTAATATATTTTGATGTTTTAAGTTTATTAAGTCAGCTGTCCTCGTTAGTAACCTACAACTAGTTGTCCACAGTTAGATGTACAGAAATAAATCGATAAATATTATCTTGAATCAATCCACGACCCAGTGTATACGTATCTCAGTATTGATCACAACTCAAACTATATATATTTTGGAATCAACCTCAACCCTGTATAGCTAACTCCAACATTCACATATAGAGTGTCTATGGTTGTTCCGAAATATATATAGATGTGTCGACATGATAGGTCGAAACATTGTATACGTGTCTATGGTATCTCAAGATTACATAATATACAATACAAGTTAATTAAGTTATGGTTGGAATAGATTTGTTACCAATTTTCACGTAGCTAAAATGAGAAAAATTATCCAATCATGTTTTACCCATAACTTCTTCATTTTAAATCCGTTTTGAGTGAATCAAATTGCTATGGTTTCATATTGAACTCTATTTTATGAATCTAAACATAAAAAGTATAGGTTTATAGTCGGAACAATAAGTTACAAGTCGTTTTTGTAAAGGTAGTCATTTCAGTCGAAAGAACGACGTCTAGATGACCATTTTAGAAAACATACTTCCACTTTGAGTTTAACCATAATTTTTGGATATAGTTTCATGTTCATAATAAAAATCATTTTCTCAGAAGAACAACTTTTAAATCAAAGTTTATCATAGTTTTTAATTAACTAACCCAAAACAGCCCGCGGTGTTACTACGACGGCGTAAATCCGGTTTTACGGTGTTTTTCGTGTTTCCAGGTTTTAAATCATTAAGTTAGCATATCATATAGATATATAACATGTGTTTAGTTGATTTTAAAAGTCAAGTTAGAAGGATTAACTTTTATTTGCGAACAAGTTTAGAATTAACTAAACTATGTTCTAGTGATTACAAGTTTAAACCTTCGAATAAGATAGCTTTATATGTATGAATCGAATGATGTTATGAACATCATTACTACCTTAAGTTCCTTGGATAAACCTACTGGAAAAGAGAAAAATGGATCTAGCTTCAATGGATCCTTGGATGGCTCAAAGTTCTTGAAGCAAAATCATGACACGAAAACAAGTTCAAGTAAGATCATCACTTGAAATAAGATTGTTATAGTTATAGAAATTGAACCAAAGTTTGAATATGATTATTACCTTGTATTAGAATGATAACCTACTGTAAGAAACAAAGATTTCTTGAGGTTGGATGATCACCTTACAAGATTGGAAGTGAGCTAGCAAACTTGAAAGTATTCTTGATTTTATGAAACTAGAACTTTTGGAATTTATGAAGAACACTTAGAACTTGAAGATAGAACTTGAGAGAGTTCAATTAGATGAAGAAAATTGAAGAATGAAAGTGTTTGTAGGTGTTTTTGGTCGTTGGTGTATGGATTAGATATAAAGGATATGTAATTTTGTTTTCATGTAAATAAGTCATGAATGATTACTCATATTTTTGTAATCTTATGAGATATTTCATGCTAGTTGCCAAATGATGGTTCCCACATGTGTTAGGTGACTCACATGGGCTGCTAAGAGCTGATCATTGGAGTGTATATACCAATAGTACATACATCTAAAAGCTGTGTATTGTACGAGTACGAATACGGGTGCATACGAGTAGAATTGTTGATGAAACTGAACGAGAATGTAATTGTAAGCATTTTTGTTAAGTAGAAGTATTTTGATAAGTGTATTGAAGTCTTTCAAAAGTGTATAAATACATATTAAAACACTACATGTATATACATTTTAACTGAGTCGTTAAGTCATCGTTAGTCGTTACATGTAAGTGTTGTTTTGAAACCTTTAGGTTAACGATCTTGTTAAATGTTGTTAACCCAATGTTTATAATAACAAAATAGATTTTAAATTATTAAATTTTCATGATATAATGATGTACGAATATCTCTTAATATGATATATATACATTAAATGTCGTTACAACGATAAACGTTACATATATGTCTCGTTTCAAAATCATTAAGTTAGTAGTCTTGTTTTTACATATGTAGTTCATTGTTAATATAATTAATGATATGTTTACTTATCATAATATCATGTTAACTATATATATAACCATATATATGTCATCATATAGTTTTTTTACAAGTTTTAACGTTCGTGAATCACCGGTCAACTTGGGTGGTCAATTGTCTATATGAAACCTATTTCAATTAATCAAGTCTTAACAAGTTTGATTGCTTAACATGTTGGAAACATTTAATCATGTAAACATCAATCTCAATTAATATATATAAACATGGAAAAGTTCGGGTCACTACAGTACCTACCCGTTAAATAAATTTCGTCCCGAAATTTTAAGCTGTTGAAGGTGTTGACGAATCTTCTGGGAATAGATGCGGGTATTTCTTCTTCATCTGATCTTCACGCTCCCAGGTGAACTCGGGTCCTCTACGAGCATTCCATCGAACCTTAACAATTGGTATCTTGTTTTGCTTAAGTCTTTTAACCTCACGATCCATTATTTCGACGGGTTCTTCGATGAATTGGAGTTTTTCGTTGATTTGGATTTCATCTAACGGAATAGTGAGATCTTCTTTAGCAAAACATTTCTTCAAATTTGAGACGTGGAAAGTGTTATGTACAGCCGTGAGTTGTTGAGGTAACTCAAGTCGGTAAGCTACTGGTCCGACACGATCAATAATCTTGAATGGTCCAATATACCTTGGATTTAATTTCCCTCGTTTACCAAATCGAACAACGCCTTTCCAAGGTGAAACTTTAAGCATGACCATCTCTCCAATTTCAAATTCTATATCTTTTCTTTTAATGTCAGCGTAGCTCTTTTGTCGACTTTGGGCGGTTTTCAACCGTTGTTGAATTTGGATGATCTTCTCGGTAGTTTCTTGTATAATCTCCGGACCCGTAATCTGTCTATCCCCCACCTCACTCCAACAAATCGGAGACCTGCACTTTCTACCATAAAGTGCTTCAAACGGCGCCATTTCAATGCTTGAATGGTAGCTGTTGTTGTAGGAAAATTCTGCTAACGGTAGATGTCGATCCCAACTGTTTCCGAAATCAATAACACATGCTCGTAGCATGTCTTCAAGCGTTTGTATCGTCCTTTCGCTCTGCCCATCAGTTTGTGGATGATAGGCAGTACTCATGTCTAGACGAGTTCCTAATGCTTGCTGTAATGTCTGCCAGAATCTTGAAATAAATCTGCCATCCCTATCAGAGATAATAGAGATTGGTATTCCATGTCTGGAGATGACTTCCTTCAAATACAGTCGTGCTAACTTCTCCATCTTGTCATCTTCTCTTATTGGCAGGAAGTGTGCTGATTTGGTGAGACGATCAACTATTACCCAAATAGTATCAAAACCACTTGCAGTCCTTGGCAATTTAGTGATGAAATCCATGGTAATGTTTTCCCATTTCCATTATGGGATTTCGGGTTGTTGAAGTAGACCTGATGGTTTCTGATGCTCAGCTTTGACCTTAGAACACGTCAAACATTCTCCTACGTATTTAGCAACATCGGCTTTCATACCCGGCCACCAAAAATGTTTCTTGAGATCCTTGTACATCTTCCTCGTTCCAGGATGTATTGAGTATCTGGTTTTATGAGCTTCTCTAAGTACCATTTCTCTCATATCTCCAAATTTTGGTACCCAAATCCTTTCAGCCCTATACCGGGTTCCGTCTTCCCGAATATTAAGATGCTTCTCCGATCCTTTGGGTATTTCATCCTTTAAATTTCCCTCTTTTAAAACTCCTTGTTGCGCCTCCTTTATTTGAGTAGTAATGTTATTATGAATCATTATATTCATAGATTTTACTCGAATGGGTTCTCTGTCCTTCCTGCTCAAGGCATCGGCAACCACATTTGCCTTCCCCGGGTGGTAACGAATCTCAAAGTCGTAATCATTCAATAATTCAATCCACCTACGCTGCCTCATATTCAGTTGTTTCTGATTAAATATGTGTTGAAGAATTTTGTGGTCGGTATATATAATACTTTTGACCCCATATAAGTAGTGCCTCCAAGTCTTTAATGCAAAAACAACCGCGCCTAATTCCAAATCATGCGTCGTATAATTTTGTTCGTGAATCTTCAATTGTCTAGACGCATAAGCAATCACCTTCGTTCGTTGCATTAATACACAACCGAGACCTTGCTTTGATGCATCACAATAAATCACAAAATCATCATTCCCTTCAGGCAATGACAATATAGGTGCCGTAGTTAGCTTTTTCTTTAATAACTGAAACGCTTTCTCTTGTTCATCATTCCATTCAAATTTCTTCCCTTTATGCGTTAATGCAGTCAAGGGTTTTGCTATTCTGGAAAAGTCTTGGATGAACCTTCTGTAGTAACCAGCTAGTCCTAAAAACTGGCGTATGTGTTTCGGAGTTTTCGGGGTTTCCCACTTTTCAACAGTTTCTATCTTTGCCGGATCCACCTTAATACCTTCTTTGTTCACAATGTGACCGAGGAATTGAACTTCTTCCAACCAAAATGCACACTTTGAAAACTTAGCGTACAATTCTTCCTTCTTCAATACTTCTAACACCTTTCTCAAATGTTCACCGTGTTCTTGGTCATTCTTTGAGTAAATAAGTATGTCATCAATGAAAACAATGACAAACTTGTCAAGGTATGGTCCACACACTCGGTTCATAAGGTCCATGAACACAGCTGGTGCATTAGTTAAACTAAACGGCATGACCATAAACTCGTAATGACCGTAACGTGTTCTGAAAGCAGTCTTTGGAATATCATCTTCTTTCACCCGCATTTGATGATACCCGGAACGTAAGTCAATCTTTGAATAAACAGACGAGCCTTGTAGTTGATCAAATAAGTCATCGATTCTCGGTAGTGGGTAGCGGTTCTTGATGGTAAGTTTGTTCAACTCTCGGTAGTCGATACACAACCTGAATGTACCATCTTTCTTCTTGACAAACAAAACAGGAGCTCCCCGTACAAGATCTATTTGAAATTCAACGGATCGATGTGGGGGTAATCCCGGTAATTCTTTCGGAAATACATCAGGAAATTCTTTTGCGACGGGAACATCATTGATGCTCTTTTCTTCAGTTTGTACTTTCTCGACGTGTGCTAGAACAGCATAGCAATCTTTTCTTATTAGTTTTTGTGCCTTCAAATTACTAATAAGATGTAGCTTCGTGTTGCCCTTTTCTCCGTACACCATTAAGGGTTTTCCTTTTTCTCGTATAATGCGAATTGCATTTTTGTAACAAACGATCTCCGCTTTCACTTTTTTCAACCAGTCCATACCGATTATCACATCAAAACTCCCTAACTCTACTGGTATCAAATCAATCTTAAATGTTTCGCTAACCAGTTTAATTTCTCGATTCTGACATATATTATCTGCTGAAATTAATTTACCATTTGCTAATTCGAGTAAAAATTTACTATCCAAAGGCGTCAATGGACAACTTAATTTAGCACAAAAATCTCTACTCATATAGCTTCTATCCGCACCCGAATCAAATAAAACGTAAGCAGATTTATTGTCAATAAGAAACGTACCCGTAACAAGCTCCGGGTCTTCCTGTGCCTCTACCGCATTAATATTGAAAACTCTTCCACGGCCTTGTCCATTCGTGTTCTCCTGGTTCGGGCAATTTCTAATAATGTGGCCTGGTTTTCCACATTTATAACAAACTACATTGGCATAACTTGCTCCGACACTACTTGCTCCGCCATTACTCGTTCCGACACCATTTGTTCCTTTCGTTCTATTAACCCCTGGTCCGTAGACCTCACACTTCGCCGCGCTATGACCATTTCTTTTACACTTGTTGCAAAATTTGGTGCAGAACCCCGAGTGATTCTTTTCACACCTTTGGCATAGTTGCTTCTGATTGTTGTTGTTGTTGCGGTTATTATTATTGTTGGGATGATTGTTGTAGTTGTTGTTGTTGTTGTTGTTGTTGTTGTTGTTGTTGTTGTTGGGCCGTTTGTTGTAGTTGCGATTGATGTTGCGATTGTTGGGATAATTGTTGCGATTATTGTTGTAATTGCTGTTGTTGTTGTATTGGTGATTCTTATCGCCGTTTTCCTCCCACTTTCTTTTGACTTGCTTAACATTGGCCTCTTCAGCAGTCTGTTCTTTAATTCTTTCTTCAATCTGGTTCACTAGTTTGTGAGCCATTCTACATGCCTGTTGTATGGAGGCGGGCTCGTGTGAACTTATATCTTCTTGGATTCTTTCCGGTAATCCTTTCACAAACGCGTCGATCTTCTCTTCCTCATCTTCGAATGCTCCCGGACACAATAGGCACAATTCTGTGAATCGTCTTTCGTACGTGGTAATATCAAATCCTTGGGTTCGTAACCCTCTAAGTTCTGTCTTGAGCTTATTGACCTCGGTTCTGGGACGGTACTTCTCGTTCATCAAGTGCTTGAATGCTGACCACGGTAGTGCGTACGCATCATCTTGTCCCACTTGCTCTAGATAGGTATTCCACCATGTTAACGCAGAACCTGTGAAGGTATGCGTAGCGTACTTCACTTTGTCCTCTTCAGTACACTTACTTATGGCAAACACCGATTCAACCTTCTCGGTCCACCGTTTCAATCCGATCGGTCCTTCGGTTCCATCAAATTCCAAAGGTTTGCAGGCAGTGAATTCTTTGTAGGTGCATCCTACACGATTTCCTGTACTGCTAGATCCAAGGTTATTATTGGTATGTAGCGCAGCCTGTACTGCGGCTATGTTTGAAGCTAGAAAAGTACGGAATTCCTCTTCATTCATATTCACGGTGTGTCGAGTAGTCGGTGCCATTTCCTTCAAAATAGTTAAATGGAACAAGTTAATCATACAGAATATTAAGAGTAGTTAATAGTATTTCGTAGCATAATATGAACTCATTTATAAAAGCTTTTTCTTCATATTAGCGTTTTATAAGTTTAAATTCGGGTAGTACCTACCCGTTAAGTTCATACTTAGTAGCTAATATACAATTCAACTACTACAATTCTATATGAAAAACTGATTGTAATAATATTTCGCGTTCAAACTTTTATACAATATTTTACAAACTTACAATACCGCTTATTTTACATAAAGCATGAAATATAGCACACAATAACTTTGATACAAGATAGTTGTGAAGACAATTCTAGCTAGTACACAAGTCGTTCGGCAAAGGCAATAAAGACACGTAATTCATACGTCCAGAAACAAGTCATGCATTCTGGTTTTACTAGGACTACTTCCCATCCTTGGTCTTGTGCAACATAACCATTATGGCCGTTGATAAGACAGCGTGTTGTAACGTCATCAAAGGGACGAGGGTTACGTAATGTCCAACAGTCCCGTAATAATCTAAAAACCTCATTTCTTACCCCAATTACCGACTCCGTCACTTGTGGAAACGTTTTGTTTAATAGTTGTAGCCCGATGTTCTTGTTCTCACTTTGGTGAGAAGCGAACATTACTAATCCGTAAGCATAACATGCTTCTTTATGTTGCATGTTAGCATCTTTTTCTAAATCACGAAGTCCAATATTCGGATATATTGAGTCAAAATAATTTCTTAACCCGTTGCGTAAAATAGCATTTGGGTTCCCCGCAATATATGCGTCAAAGTAAACACATCGTAACTTATGGGTTTCCCAATGTGATATCCCCCATCTTTCAAACGAAAGTCTCTTATAAACCAAGACATTCTTGGAACGTTCTTCGAATGTCTTACAAACTGATCTCGCCTTAAATAGTTGTGCCGAAGAATTCTGGCCGACTCTAGACAAGATTTCATCAATCATGTCTCCGGGTAGGTCTCTTAAAATATTGGGTTGTCTATCCATTTTGTGTTTTTAAACTGTAAAATAGACAAGAGTTAGTTTCATAAAAAAAATACTTATTAATACAAGCAATTTTTACATATATCATAAAGCATAAGAACACTATATTACATATATTACACCACACGAATACAACTATCTTATTCCGACTCGCTCGTTTCTTCTTCTTCGGTTTTGGTTCGTTTTGCCAAGTTTCTAGGGATATATGATGTTCCCCTAATACGAGCCGTCGTTGTCCACATTGGTTTAGAAAAACCTGGTGGTTTAGAGGTTCCCGGGTCATTGTTACAACTTAAGGACTTCGGGGGTTGACGATACATATAAAGTTCATCGGGGTTGGAATTAGATTTCTCTATTTTTATGCCCTTTCCCTTATTATTTTCTTTTGCCTTTTTAAATTCAGTTGGGGTAATTTCTATAACATCATCGGAATTCTCGTCGGAATCTGATTCATCGGAGAATTGGTAATCCTCCCAATATTTTGCTTCCTTGGCGGAAACACCATTGACCATAATTAACTTTGGTCGGTTGGTTGAGGATTTTCTTTTACTTAACCGTTTTATTATTTCCCCCACCGGTTCTATTTCTTCATCCGGTTCCGATTCTTCTTCCGGTTCCGATTCTTCTTCCGGTTCCGACTCTTCTTCCGGTTCCTCTTCGGGAACTTGTGAATCAGTCCACAAATCATTCCAATTTACATTTGACTCTTCATTATTATTAGGTGAGTCAATGGGACTTGTTCTAGAGGTAGACATCTATCACATAATATCAAACACGTTAAGAGATTAATATATCACATAATATTCATATGTTAAAAATATATAGTTTCCAACAAAAATGTTAAGCAATCATTTTTAAAGAAAACACGGTCGAAGTCCAGACTCACTAATGCATCCTAACAAACTCGATAAGACACACTAATGCAAATTTTCTGGTTCTCTAAGACCAACGCTCGGATACCAACTGAAATGTCCCGTTCTTATTGATTAAAAACGTTCCATATTAATTGATTTTGTTGCGAGGTTTTGACCTCTATATGAGACGTTTTTCAAAGACTGCATTCATTTTTAAACAAACCATAACCTTTATTTCATCAATAAAGGTTTAAAAAGCTTTACGTAGATTATCAAATAATGATAATCTAAAATATCCTATTTACACACGACCATTACATAATGGTTTACAATACAAATATGTTACAACAAAATAAGTTTCTTGAATGCAGTTTTTACACAATATCATACAAGCATGGACTCCAAATCTTGTCCTTATTTAAGTATGCGACAGCGGAAGCTCTTAATAATCACCTGAGAATAAACATGCTTAAAACGTCAACAAAAATGTTGGTGAGTTATAGGTTTAACCTATATATATCAAATCGTAACAATAGACCACAAGATTTCATATTTCAATACACATCCCATACATAGAGATAAAAATCATTCATATGGTGAACACCTGGTAACCGACAATAACAAGATGCATATATAAGAATATCCCCATCATTCCGGGACACCCTTCGGATATGATATAAATTTCGAAGTACTAAAGCATCCGGTACTTTGGATGGGGTTTGTTAGGCCCAATAGATCTATCTTTAGGATTCGCGTCAATTAGGGTGTCTGTTCCCTAATTCTTAGATTACCAGACTTAATAAAAAGGGGCATATTCGATTTCGATAATTCAACCATAGAATGTAGTTTCACGTACTTGTGTCTATTTTGTAAATCATTTATAAAACCTGCATGTATTCTCATCCCAAAAATATTAGATTTTAAAAGTGGGACTATAACTCACTTTCACAGATTTTTTACTTCGTCGGGAAGTAAGACTTGGCCACTGGTTGATTCACGAACCTATAACAATATATACATATATATCAAAGTATGTTCAAAATATATTTACAACACTTTTAATATATTTTGATGTTTTAAGTTTATTAAGTCAGCTGTCCTCGTTAGTAACCTACAACTAGTTGTCCACAGTTAGATGTACAGAAATAAATCGATAAATATTATCTTGAATCAATCCACGACCCAGTGTATACGTATCTCAGTATTGATCACAACTCAAACTATATATATTTTGGAATCAACCTCAACCCTGTATAGCTAACTCCAACATTCACATATAGAGTGTCTATGGTTGTTCCGAAATATATATAGATGTGTCGACATGATAGGTCGAAACATTGTATACGTGTCTATGGTATCTCAAGATTACATAATATACAATACAAGTTAATTAAGTTATGGTTGGAATAGATTTGTTACCAATTTTCACGTAGCTAAAATGAGAAAAATTATCCAATCATGTTTTACCCATAACTTCTTCATTTTAAATCCGTTTTGAGTGAATCAAATTGCTATGGTTTCATATTGAACTCTATTTTATGAATCTAAACATAAAAAGTATAGGTTTATAGTCGGAACAATAAGTTACAAGTCGTTTTTGTAAAGGTAGTCATTTCAGTCGAAAGAACGACGTCTAGATGACCATTTTAGAAAACATACTTCCACTTTGAGTTTAACCATAATTTTTGGATATAGTTTCATGTTCATAATAAAAATCATTTTCTCAGAAGAACAACTTTTAAATCAAAGTTTATCATAGTTTTTAATTAACTAACCCAAAACAGCCCGCGGTGTTACTACGACGGCGTAAATCCGGTTTTACGGTGTTTTTCGTGTTTCCAGGTTTTAAATCATTAAGTTAGCATATCATATAGATATATAACATGTGTTTAGTTGATTTTAAAAGTCAAGTTAGAAGGATTAACTTTTATTTGCGAACAAGTTTAGAATTAACTAAACTATGTTCTAGTGATTACAAGTTTAAACCTTCGAATAAGATAGCTTTATATGTATGAATCGAATGATGTTATGAACATCATTACTACCTTAAGTTCCTTGGATAAACCTACTGGAAAAGAGAAAAATGGATCTAGCTTCAATGGATCCTTGGATGGCTCAAAGTTCTTGAAGCAAAATCATGACACGAAAACAAGTTCAAGTAAGATCATCACTTGAAATAAGATTGTTATAGTTATAGAAATTGAACCAAAGTTTGAATATGATTATTACCTTGTATTAGAATGATAACCTACTGTAAGAAACAAAGATTTCTTGAGGTTGGATGATCACCTTACAAGATTGGAAGTGAGCTAGCAAACTTGAAAGTATTCTTGATTTTATGAAACTAGAACTTTTGGAATTTATGAAGAACACTTAGAACTTGAAGATAGAACTTGAGAGAGTTCAATTAGATGAAGAAAATTGAAGAATGAAAGTGTTTGTAGGTGTTTTTGGTCGTTGGTGTATGGATTAGATATAAAGGATATGTAATTTTGTTTTCATGTAAATAAGTCATGAATGATTACTCATATTTTTGTAATCTTATGAGATATTTCATGCTAGTTGCCAAATGATGGTTCCCACATGTGTTAGGTGACTCACATGGGCTGCTAAGAGCTGATCATTGGAGTGTATATACCAATAGTACATACATCTAAAAGCTGTGTATTGTACGAGTACGAATACGGGTGCATACGAGTAGAATTGTTGATGAAACTGAACGAGAATGTAATTGTAAGCATTTTTGTTAAGTAGAAGTATTTTGATAAGTGTATTGAAGTCTTTCAAAAGTGTATAAATACATATTAAAACACTACATGTATATACATTTTAACTGAGTCGTTAAGTCATCGTTAGTCGTTACATGTAAGTGTTGTTTTGAAACCTTTAGGTTAACGATCTTGTTAAATGTTGTTAACCCAATGTTTATAATAACAAAATAGATTTTAAATTATTAAATTTTCATGATATAATGATGTACGAATATCTCTTAATATGATATATATACATTAAATGTCGTTACAACGATAAACGTTACATATATGTCTCGTTTCAAAATCATTAAGTTAGTAGTCTTGTTTTTACATATGTAGTTCATTGTTAATATAATTAATGATATGTTTACTTATCATAATATCATGTTAACTATATATATAACCATATATATGTCATCATATAGTTTTTTTACAAGTTTTAACGTTCGTGAATCACCGGTCAACTTGGGTGGTCAATTGTCTATATGAAACCTATTTCAATTAATCAAGTCTTAACAAGTTTGATTGCTTAACATGTTGGAAACATTTAATCATGTAAACATCAATCTCAATTAATATATATAAACATGGAAAAGTTCGGGTCACTACAATGACCATCTCTCCAATTTCAAATTCTATATCTTTTCTTTTAATGTCAGCGTAGCTCTTTTGTCGACTTTGGGCGGTTTTCAACCGTTGTTGAATTTGGATGATCTTCTCGGTAGTTTCTTGTATAATCTCCGGACCCGTAATCTGTCTATCCCCCTCTTCACTCCAACAAATCATAGACCTGCACTTTCTACCATAAAGTGCTTCAAACGGCGCCATCTCAATGCTTGAATGGTAGCTGTTGTTGTAGGAAAATTCTGCTAACGGTAGATGTCGATCCCAACTGTTTCCGAAATCAATAACACATGCTCGTAGCATGTCTTCAAGCGTTTGTATCGTCCTTTCGCTCTGCCCATCAGTTTGTTGATGATAGGCAGTACTCATGTCTAGACGAGTTCCTAATGCTTGCTGTAATGTCTACCAGAATCTTGAAATAAATCTGCCATCCCTATCAGAGATAATAGAGATTGGTATTCCATGTCTGGAGATGACTTCCTTCAAATACAGTCGTGCTAACTTCTCCATCTTGTCATCTTCTCTTATTGGCAAGAAGTGTGCTGATTTGGTGAGACGGTCAACTATTACCCAAATAGTATCAAAACCACTTGCAGTCCTTGGCAATTTAGTGATGAAATCCATGGTAATGTTTTCCCATTTCCATTCCGGGATTTCGGGTTGTTGAAGTAGACCTGATGGTTTCTGATGCTCAGCTTTGACCTTAGAACACGTCAAACATTCTCCTACGTATTTAGCAACATCGGCTTTCATACCCGGCCACCAAAAATGTTTCTTGAGATCCTTGTACATCTTCCCCGTTCCAGGATGTATTGAGTATCTGGTTTTATGAGCTTCTCTAAGTACCATTTCTCTCATATCTCCAAATTTTGGTACCCAAATCCTTTTAGCCCTATACCGGGTTCCGTCTTCCCGAATATTAAGATGCTTCTCCGATCCTTTGGGTATTTCATCCTTTAAATTTCCCTCTTTTAAAACTCCTTGTTGCGCCTCCTTTATTTGAGTAGTAATGTTATTATGAATCATTATATTCATAGATTTTACTCGAATGGGTTCTCTGTCCTTCCTGCTCAAGGCATCGGCTACCACATTTGCCTTCCCCTGGTGGTAACGAATCTCAAAGTCGTAATCATTCAATAATTCAATCCACCTACGCTGCCTCATATTCAGTTGTTTCTGATTAAATATATGTTGAAGACTTTTGTGGTCGGTATATATAATACTTTTGACCCCATATAAGTAGTGCCTCCAAGTCTTTAATGCAAAAACAACCGCGCCTAATTCCAAATCATGCGTCGTATAATTTTGTTCGTGAATCTTCAATTGTCTAGACACATAAGCAATCACCTTCATTCGTTGCATTAATACACAACCGAGACCTTGCTATGATGCATCACAATAAATCACAAAATCATCATTCCCTTCAGGCAATGACAATATAGGTGCCGTAGTTAGCTTTTTCTTCAATAACTGAAACGCTTTCTCTTGTTCATCATTCCATTCAAATTTCTTCCCTTTATGCGTTAATACAGTCAAGGGTTTTGCTATTCTGGAAAAGTCTTGGATGATCCTTCTGTAGTAACCAGCTAGTCCTAAAAACTGGCGTATGTGTTTCGGAGTTTTCGGGGTTTCTCACTTTTCAACAGTTTCTATCTTTGCCGGATCCACCTTAATACCTTCTTTATTCACTATGTGACCGAGGAATTGAACTTCTTCCAACCAAAATGCACACTTTGAAAACTTAGCGTACAATTCTTCCTTCCTCAATACTTCTAACACCTTTCTCAAATGTTCACCGTGTTCTTGGTCATTCTTTGAGTAAATAAGTATGTCATCAATGAAAACAATGACAAACTTGTCAAGGTATGGTCCACACACTCGGTTCATAAGGTCCATGAACACAGCTGGTGCATTAGTTAAACCAAACGGCATGACCATAAACTCGTAATGACCGTAACGTGTTCTGAAAGCAGTCTTTGGAATATCATCTTCTTTCACCCGCATTTGATGATACCCGGAACGTAAGTCAATCTTTGAATAAACAGACGAGCCTTGTAGTTGATCAAATAAGTCGTCGATTCTCGGTAGTGGGTAGCGGTTCTTAATGGTAAGTTTGTTCAACTCTCGGTAGTCGATACACAACCTGAATGTACCATCTTTCTTCTTGACAAACAAAACAGGAGCTCCCCACGGTGATGTGCTTGGTCGAATGAAACCACGCTCTAAAAGTTCTTGTAATTGGCTTTGCAGTTCTTTTATCTCGCTGGGTGCGAGTCTGTAAGGAGCACGAGCTATTGGTGCAGCTCCTGGTACAAGATCTATGTGAAATTCAACGGATCGATGTGGGGGTAATCCCGGTAATTCTTTCAGAAATACATCGGGAAATTCTTTTGCAATGGGAACATCATTGATGCTCTTTTCTTCAGTTTGTACTTTCTCGACGTGTGCTAGAACAGCATAGCAACCTTTTCTTATTAGTTTTTGTGCCTTCAAATTACTAATAAGATGTAGCTTCGTGTTGCCCTTTTCTCCGTACACCATTAAGGGTTTTCCTTTTTCTCGTATAATGCGAATTGCATTTTTGTAACAAACGATCTCTGCTTTCACTTCTTTCAACCAGTCCATACCGATTATCACATCAAAACTCCCTAACTCTACTGGTATCAAATTAATCTTAAATGTTTCGCTAACCAGTTTAATTTCTCGATTTCGACATATATTATCTGCTGAAATTAATTTACCATTTGCTAATTCGAGTAAAAATTTACTATCCAAAGGCGTCAATGGACAACTTAATTTAGCACAAAAATCTCTACTCATATAGCTTCTATCCGCACCCGAATCAAATAAAACGTAAGCAGATTTATTGTCAATAAGAAACGTACCCGTAACAAGCTCCGGGTCTTCCTGTGCCTCTGCCGCATTAATATTGAAAACTCTTCCACGGCCTTGTCCATTCGTGTTCTCCTGGTTCGGGCAATTTCTAATAATGTGGCCCGGTTTTCCACATTTATAACAAACTACATTGGCATAACTTGCTCCGACACTACTTGCTCCGCCATTACTCGTTCCGACACCATTTGTTCCTTTCGTTCTATTAACCCCTGGTCCGTAGACCTCACACTTCGCTGCGCTATGACCATTTCTTTTACACTTGTTGCAAAATTTGGTGCAGAACCCCGAGTGATTCTTTTCACACCTTTGGCATAGCTGCTTCTGATTGTTGTTGTTGTTGCGGTTATTATTGTTGTTGGGATGATTGTTGTAGTTGCTGTTGTTGTTGGTGTTGTTGTTGGGCCGTTTGTTGTAGTTGCGATTGATGTTGCGATTGTTGGGATAATTGTTGCGATTATTGTTGTAATTGCTGTTGTTGTTGTATTGGTGATTCTTATCACCGTTTTCCTCCCACTTTCTTTTGACTTGCTTCACATTGGCCTATTCAGCAGTCTGTTCTTTAATTCTTTCTTCAATTTGGTCCACGAGTTTGTGAGCCATTCTACATGCCTGTTGTATGGAGGCGGGCTCGTGTGAACTTATATCTTCTTGGATTCTTTCCGGTAATCCTTTCACAAACGCGTCGATCTTCTCTTCCTCATCTTCGAATGCTCCCGGACACAATAGGCACAATTCTGTGAATCGTCTTTCGTACGTGGTAATATCAAATCCTTGGGTTCGTAACCCTCTAAGTTCTGTCTTGAGCTTATTGACCTCGATTCTGGGACGATACTTCTCGTTCATCAAGGGCTTGAATGCTGACCACGGTAGTGCGTACGCATCGTCTTGTCCCACTTGCTCTAGATAGGTATTCCACCATGTTAACGCAGAACCTGTGAAGGTATGCGTAGCGTACTTTACTTTGTCCTCTTCAGTACACTTACTTATGGCAAACACCGATTCGACCTTCTCGGTCCATCGTTTCAATCCGATCGGTCCTTCGGTTCCATCAAATTCCAAAGGTTTGCAGGCAGTGAATTCTTTGTAGGTGCATCCTACACGATTTCCTGTACTGCTAGATCCAAGGTTATTGTTGGTATGTAGCGCAGCCTGTACTGCGGCTATGTTTGAAGCTAGAAAAGTACGGAATTCCTCTTCATTCATATTCACGGTGTGTCGAGTAGTCGGTGCCATTTCCTTCAAAATAGTTAAATGGAACAAGTTAATCATACAGAATATTAAGAGTAGTTAATAGTATTTCGTAGCATAATATGAACTCATTTATAAAAGCTTTTTCTTCATATTAGCGTTTTATAAGTTTAAATTCGGGTAGTACCTACCCGTTAAGTTCATACTTAGTAGCTAATATACAATTCAACTACTACAATTCTATATGAAAAACTGATTATAATAATATTTCGTGTTCAAACTTTTATACAATATTTTACAAACTTACAATACCGCTTATTTTACATAAAGCATGAAATATAGCACACAATAACTTTGATACAAGATAGTTGTGAAGATAATTCTAGCTAGTACACAAGTCGTTCAGCAAAGGCAATAAAGACACGTAATTCATACGTCCAGAAACAAGTCATGCATTCTGGTTTTACTAGGACTACTTCCCATCCTTGGTCTTGTGCAACATAACCGTTATGGCCGTTGATAAGACAGCGTGTTGTAACGTCGTCAAAGGGACGAGGGTTACGTAATGTCCAACAGTCCCGTAATAATCTAAAAACCTCATTTCTTACCCCAATTACCGACTCCGTCACTTGTGGAAACGTTTTGTTTAATAGTTGTAGCCCGATGTTCTTGTTCTCACTTTGGTGAGAAGCGAACATTACTAATCCGTAAGCATAACATGCTTCTTTATGTTGCATGTTAGCCGCTTTTTCTAAATCACGAAGTCCAATATTCGGATATATTGAGTCAAAATAATTTCTTAACCCGTTGCGTAAAATAGCATTTGGGTTCCCCGCAATATATGCGTCAAAGTAAACACATCGTAACTTATGGGTTTTCCAATGTGATATCCCCCATCTTTCAAACGAAAGTCTCTTATAAACCAAGACATTCTTGGAACGTTCTTCGAATGTCTTACAAACTGATCTCGCCTTAAATAGTTGTGCCGAGGAATTCTGGCCGACTCTAGACAATATTTCATCAATCATGTCTCCGGGTAGGTCTCTTAAAATATTGGGTTGTCTATCCATTTTGTGTTTTTTAAACTGTAAAATAGACAAGAGTTAGATTCATAAAAAAATACTTATTAATACAAGCAATTTTTACATATATCATAAAGCATAAGAACACTATATTACATATATTACACCACACGAATACAACTATCTTATTCCGACTCGCTTGTTTCTTCTTCTTCGGTTTTGGTTCGTTTTGCCAAGTTTCTAAGGATATATGATGTTTCCCTAATACGAGCCGTAATTTTCCACATTGGTTTAGAAAAACCTGGTGGTTTAGAGGTTCCCGGGTCATTGTTACAACTTAAGGACTTCGGGGGTTGACGATACATATAAAGTTCATCGGGGTTGGAATTAGATTTCCCTATTTTTATGCCCTTTCCCTTATTATTTTCTTTTTCCTTTTTAAATTTAGTTGGGGTAATTTCTATAACAACATCGGAATTCTCGTCGGAATCCGATTCATCGGAGAATTGGTAATCCTCCCAATATTTTGCTTCTTTGGCGGAAACACCATTGACCATAATTAACCTTGGTCGGTTGGTTGAGGATTTTCTTTTACTTAACCGTTTTATTATTTCCCCCACCGGTTCTATTTCTTCATCCGGTTCCGATTCTTCTTCCGGTTCCGATTCTTCTTCCGGTTCCGACTCTTCTTCCGGTTCCTCTTCGGGAACTTGTGAATCAGTCCACGAATCATTCCAATTTACATTTGACTCTTCATTATTATTAGGTGAGTCAATGGGACTTGTTCTAGAGGTAGACATCTATCACATAATATCAAACGCGTTAAGAGATTAATATATCACATAATATTCACATGTTAAAAATATATAGTTTCCAACAAAATTTGTTAAGCAATCATTTTTCAAGTAAACACGGTCGAAGTCCAGACTCACTAATGCATCCTAACAAACTCGATAAGACACACTAATGCAAAATTCTGGTTCTCTAAGACCAACGCTCTGATACCAACTGAAATGTCCCGTTCTTATTGATTAAAAACGTTCCATATTAATTGATTTCGTTGCGAGGTTTTGACCTCTATATGAGACGTTTTTCAAAGACTGCATTCATTTTTAAAACAAACCATAACCTTTATTTCATAAATAAAGGTTTAAAAAGATTTACGTAGATTATCAAATAATGATAATCTAAAATATCCTGTTTACACACGACCATTACATAATGGTTTACAATACAAATATGTTACATCGAAATCAGTTTCTTGAATGCAGTTTTTACACAATATCATACAAACATGGACTCCAAATCTTGTCCTTATTTTAGTATGCAACAGCGGAAGCTCTTAATATTCACCAGAGAATAAACATGCTTTAAACGTCAACAAAAATGTTGGTGAGTTATAGGTTTAACCTATATATATCAAATCGTAACAATAGACCACAAGATTTCATATTTCAATACACTTCCCATACATAGAGATAAAAATCATTCATATGGTGAACACCTGGTAACCGACATTAACAAGATGCATATATAAGAATATCCCCATCATTCCGGGACACCCTTCGGATATGATATAAATTTCGAAGTACTAAAGCATCCGGTACTTTAGATGGGGCTTGTTGGGCCCGATAGATCTATCTTTAGGATTCGCGTCAATTAGGGTGTCTGTTCCCTAATTCTTAGATTACCAGACTTAATAAAAAGGGGCATATTCGATTTCGATAATTCAACCATAGAATGTAGTTTCACGTACTTGTGTCTATTTTGTAAATCATTTATAAAACCTGCATGTATTCTCATCCCAAAAATATTAGATTTTAAAAGTGGGACTATAACTCACTTTCACAGATTTTTACTTCGTCGGGAAGTAAGACTTGGCCACTGGTTGATTCACGAACCTATAACAATATATACATATATATCAAAGTATGTTCAAAATATATTTACAACACTTTTAATATATTTTGATGTTTTAAGTTTATTAAGTCAGCTGTCCTCGTTAGTAACCTACAACTAGTTGTCCACAGTTAGATGTACAGAAATAAATCGATAAATATTATCTTGAATCAATCCACGACCCAGTGTATATGTATCTCAGTATTGATCACAACTCAAACTATATATATTTTGGAATCAACCTCAACCCTGTATAGCTAACTCCAACATTCACATATAGAGTGTCTATGGTTGTTCCGAAATATATATAGATGTGTCGACATGATAGGTCGAAACATTGTATACGTGTCTATGGTATCTCAAGATTACATAATATACAATACAAGTTGATTAAGTTATGGTTGGAATAGATTTGTTACCAATTTTCACGTAGCTAAAATGAGAAAAATTATCCAATCTTGTTTTACCCATAACTTCTTCATTTTAAATCCGTTTTGAGTGAATCAAATTGCTATGGTTTCATATTGAACTCTATTTTATGAATCTAAACAGAAAAGTATAGGTTTATAGTCGGAAAAATAAGTTACAAGTCATTTTTGTAAAGGTAGTCATTTCAGTCGAAAGAACGACGTCTAGATGACCATTTTAGAAAACATACTTCCGCTTTGAGTTTAATCATAATTTTTGGATATAGTTTCATGTTCATAATAAAAATCATTTTCTCATAATAACAACTTTAAAATCAAAGTTTATCATAGTTTTTAATTAACTAACCCAAAACAGCCCGCGGTGTTACTACGACGGCGTAAATCCGGTATTACGGTGTTTTTCGTGTTTCCAGGTTTTAAATAATTAAGTTAGCATATCATATAGATATAGAACATGTGTTTAGTTGATTTTAAAAGTCAAGTTAGAAGGATTGACTTTTGTTTGCGAACAAGTTTAGAATTAACTAAACTATGTTCTAGTGATTACAAGTTTAAACCTTCGAATAAGATAGCTTTATATGTATGAATCGAATGATGTTATGAACATCATTACTACCTTAAGTTCCTTGGATAAACCTACTGGAAAAGAGAAAAATGGATCTAGCTTCAATGGATCCTTGGATGGCTCGAAGTTCTTGAAGCAGAATCATGACACGAAAACAAGTTCAAGTAAGATCATCACTTGAAATAAGATTGTTATAGTTATAGAAATTGAACCAAAGTTTGAATATGATTATTACCTTGTATTAGAATGATAACCTACTGTAAGAAACAAAGATTTCTTGAGGTTGGATGATCACCTTACAAGATTGGAAGTGAGCTAGCAAACTTGAAAGTATTCTTGATTTTATGAAACTAGAACTTTTGGAATTTATGAAGAACACTTAGAACTTGAAGATAGAACTTGAGAGAGATCAATTAGATGAAGAAAATTGAAGAATGAAAGTGTTTGTAGGTGTTTTTGGTCATTGGTGTATGGATTAGATATAAAGGATATGTAATTTTGTTTTCATGTAAATAAGTCATGAATGATTACTCATATTTTTGTAATTTTATGAGATATTTCATGCTAGTTGCCAAATGATGGTTCCCACATGTGTTAGGTGACTCACATGGGCTGCTAAGAGCTGATCATTGGAGTGTATATACCAATAGTACATACATCTAAAAGCTGTGTATTGTACGAGTACGAATACGGGTGCATACGAGTAGAATTGTTGATGAAACTGAACGAGGATGTAATTGTTAGCATTTTTGTTAAGTAGAAGTATTTTGATAAGTGTATTGAAGTCTTTCAAAAGTGTATAAATACATATTAAAACACTACATGTATATACATTTTAACTGAGTCGTTAAGTCATCGTTAGTCGTTACATGTAAGTGTTGTTTTGAAACCTTTAGGTTAACGATCTTGTTAAATGTTGTTAACCCAATGTTTATAATATCAAATGAGATTTTAAATTATTATATTATCATGATATTATCATGTATGAATATCTCTTAATATGATATATATACATTAAATGTCTTTACAACGATAATCGTTACATATATGTCTCGTTTAAAAATCATTAAGTTAGTAGTCTTGTTTTTACATATGTAGTTCATTGTTAATATACTTAATGATATGTTTACTTATCATAGTATCATGTTAACTATATATATATCCATATATATGTCATCATATAGTGTTTACAAGTTTTAACGTTCGTGAATCACCGGTCAACTTGGGTGGTCAATTGTCTATATGAAACATATTTCAATTAATCAAGTCTTAACAAGTTTGATTGCTTAACATGTTGGAAACATTTAATCATGTAAATATCAATCTCAATTAATATATATAAACATGAAAAAGTTCAGGTCACTACACCTCAATCATTGGAGACAAGAAGAAGGTGATCCCTTCCATCCACCACATTGCCCTCTTGACGAAGAACCTGAAGCACTTACCGGCGAACCTGTCCAAAACACCATTTTCTCGCTCATTTCCAGAGTATCTCGTCACGATAATATATTACATCAAATTTTAGATTTTATTTATCCGCTCGTCCGAACCGACAATCACCCCGGTGTAATAGAAGAAGTCAACGAGCTTCGCGCTCGGGTAGTGGCTTTGGAGAATATGGTGCAGAGATTACAAACACCAGCAGCAGCATAACCAGTACCACCATCATCAATGCCAACAGTACCATTACCACCTCCAACCACAACCGCGTCGTAAACCTCAACTTCATAATCTATCCCACGAGCATCAACGTCATATGCACCATAGATACCAAGGAGTACCAACAACAATAACTGACGAAGTATTAATTCATAACTTCATTTGAGAAACATTTCGCGGCGATTATGTAATCTCTAAAGTCTTAAAGATTATCTAATCTAGCCCTAACCATAAATCAGTTAAGCGAACCAAAATGATAGAAGGAAGAGTAGAAACCCTGACAAAAATGGTGTGTGATTAACAAGCTAAACTTGCTTTACCAATAGCATCAACAGTACCGTCAGCATTACCAGCATCGTCAGTACAGTCAACATCCGAATCAACAACACCGATAACATCACAAACTCCGTCAGTTCAAGAATCACTGTGGACATCATTACGGATCAATAACGTGTATATTGTATCAACGAGTTATGAAGAATTAACTCATTCTCTCTGAAGAAATTATATGTATATTATATATATATACATTGTTTGAAATAAATCTTTCCGTGCTAAGCTATTGTGAGTGAATCTTAACTACTCGGTTAATTCATATTACAAATATGCAATAATGTACGTCCTTCGGCCGCAACTTAACCAGCGTTAACTACAATCTCTGTCGCAATTCAACAAATTTCAATTCATAATAAATCAAGTATATATTTGATTTTACACTTTCATCATCGATGTACCCGAAACTTTTCAGATAACATCATTCGTACTTTGCGAAATTCACAAGAATTCCACGAACCGAACATCATACATCAACAAATAACGAAGTATTGATTCATAATTTCAATGTCGTTAAAGAAATACTGCATAAAAGTTATGTACTTTTTAAAGCCTTTAGAGATTATTCAATTCTAGTTTCAACCGTAAATCAAATGAGTTTAATTTAACATTAACTCATTAAATCTATGTTACATCTGAAGAAAATATACATATATATATTTTCATAAAGACTGTAATAAAATTCTTTTGTACAAAATATTAATTGTGAAATTTTTTTTAACGGGTAGGTAATACCCGAGAGATATATAAATTCACAATTAATATGTTACATTCTTCGAATCTGATTCAGCAAATCATCCATTATACTCCCTACTTTCACAACAATATACATTCTTTTATAGAAATCAAAACAACCATACTCATTCAAAATTTAATTACATATTCTGATTTTGAAATCTCAAAATTCAACTTGAGATATGACCAAAATCATCACTCTTAGATCCTTACATCTTTCACAAGCTATATTTTGACTTCAAAACTGTGTTAGAACATCAAATGTATGTTAACGATTACAATCTGTGTTCAAACCCTTCAAAAAATTTCTGAAGACACTTCGAATGATGAGCAATCGAGATGATGATCCAATCACATGTTACCCACAGTTATGTACCCGAAAAACTCTTGAAACCAAAGTAAAAGTTTAAACAACGTATCCGCGTTAGATTCTATGGCATTTATTAGCAAAAAAAAAAAAATAACTTTGCGACTCCTATTCAAAGTAACCAGTTTTGTCACAGCTCCAGCAAGTCAACTTCGACTTTTCAGTCAGACTAACCTTATTATAACCTTGAGATATACACCATCGTTACCAGGGAACCTTTTACATTCCACCACATTATTAGTAGATGTACCAACAACTTCATTACCCTTTGACTTTAGCCTCTCCAAAAAGTCATTATAATTATTCATTGAAACCCCATCATTTACTCATTCGCATATTGTAATGAGAATTGCCATACGAATCATTGGGAATTAGCAATCAGTATTTTGAAATCTCGCAGCATGTCTACGCCAACAGTTATATGTGTATATATAACGTCTATCTTCTGGACTTAATTTGAATGTGAAGTTTCTGAAAAACACTCTGAACTACGAATTGGTTCTCCGAAAATGGAAAAAATGCTGATGAAGCAGCAAAAACTATAAACGACTTTAAACGGTAAAAGCTGGATGATAATGATGAAGTGTGCTGGCAAAGCGCAGAAAAAGAGAAGTTTTGGAACTGGAAAACGGATGGAGCAAAGTAGGAAGGAGGCTGTGGATAAATTACAAAGACTGAACCTGACTTCAAAGGATCCAAATGATTTAGTACCTGCCGAAGTCATTAACGAATACCTTGCTCTTGACTCTAAACTCCTGTGGACAATAGTCTTCATCATCCTCTGATATTAGAAATTCTAAAATATCATCATATCTTTCATTATAAATATCCTCCATATTTCTGAAGATATTTTCTTAATTTTTCTTATTTGAAATCATTTACCTCTTTGCGCTATCTGTATTACATCATAAAAGAAACTATTTTAGTTTCTAAATTATGAAGCATTCAAGTTTAAAATAGGAATATTTTGAAGTAGTGTTGGGAACTGAAGCATGAATTAGTATAATATAATGACACTTGATCAATGTGATTATATTACAGTAAGTCATGCTGAGTTTCTAAATGGAACGTGATGATTCACAGATCATAACATCATCATGTGCCATGTTATACGACTCTTGTATTCTATTTAACCTCTAAAATATCAAGAAAATATTTCTTGATGATTCGGCCTTTTGCAAGGTATTCTAGTAATTTGACAAGTCAAGATCGTGCCATTTCAATTTCCTTCCTAGAACATTAACAATGTTTATTCCGAAATTCATATCTGTGAATTCTGGACCATTACAAGCGGTGCTTAATCGCAAGAAGAAGAAACGAAAGGACAAAACTCCGAAATAGAAATTGGGGTATAAATTGCAGCAAATAAAAGAGAGCATTAACTATGAATGATAATGATTATAGAAGACAGAAGCAGAGACTTTGAAATATAAGGGAACATATAAAGCCCTACGACAAACCAGAAATTATAAACCATATATATCGATGCATATAGCAATATAAAGACACGGGAGAACTAGAAACACTATAAACCCAAGAGTATAGTAGAAGTAAATAGATTCTTCTGGCAGTAGATGAAAAAGAAGAATGATCGATATGAAAGTTAGAAGTATATCGAGAATCAGAACTGGATGGAGCATATTAATGAATAATTTAAAATATGAGTTGAGGGGGAAAGAATAGAAGGTGATGAAACATGACTAGGAACTTAGAAATCAACAAATTTAACTCACACAATGGCGGAATAAGTGAATCAAACCCTCTAGTGAATATGTTAAGTTTTTTTTTTGATTAATTTAGTCAAACCACAACTAAATCAAGTGTGATTAGATCAACACCTAGAGCTATTATTCACCACCTAGGTGATTTGGACAGAGAGAGAATCGGAGGAGCTCACTAGATCTGAGTGTGTGTAAAAAATGAGAGGCTTAACCTAAAATGAAGAACATAAGACTTTATATACCCCTGCTGTTGACTCACCCATATGATTCATTCATCACACGTACGAGTTGGCTTCATCAGCCGTACGGGTGATCACTCACTCGTGTCTTCTCATTTAGGTTGTAATTGTGACTTAGCTCAGCATCAACCGTGTGTATGAGCCTATCAGCCGTACTAGTGAGGCTTCACTCGTACGTCTGACTAAGTCTAACATAGTCAAACATCTAAATCTCGTTCCTGCAGTTCCTGTAACCACATACAAACACAGATAGGATAATAAAGAGCAATCATGATGGCCTGTAAACTGTTGTACCTGCAATGGACGTGGGTAGATGTCTAGGGACTTGCATAAAATGCATCAACAGAAGGTGTGAGTTGTAAGGAAATGAAGGAGGTGAATTTATAAGAAAATCTCCGACAGAACAATTAAAATGGACGATCGCATTTAAAGCGAATCCTAATTCCCTTGATTACTGGAGAGTCAAATCTTATTAAGAAGATTTTCTTCAAATCCCTTGAAATCTGGGAATCAATCATATCTACGTCAAATGATAAGATGAATCTACACTTACTCATTTCACTCTTCTATGTTAGCTTCATTCGTACTCTTCATATAAATGGATTGTTTATCCAAATTATTCGCTGATGATAAAACTCTAATTTTCAGCCCGTATGCATCATGAAAACATACTTATTATCATTCACGACCCTTCCACTCAAATTTTGGGACGAAATTTCTTTAACGGGTAGGTACTGTGACAACCCGGAAATTTCCAACCAAATTTAAACTTTAATCTTTATATGTTTCCGACACGATAAGCAATATTTGTTAAGTTAAATTTCAAGAATTTTAAACTATGTTCATACATTCATTCAACCTCGACCAAGTTCCAACGATTCACGAACCATTAAACGAAGTGTATATATATTATAACTTAAAACGTAAACAAAATATTAGATTAAATACTTTATATGATTGTATCTGTTTCAAAATGTTTATCAATGGAATTAGAAGATAAGATCAAATGATTGAATTATCAGATATATTGAATTATGATTACAAGTCTCTGTTGAAAGGCCCACGTTGATTTGAGAAATCTTTCCATTTTAATAATATTCGGAAAATGGTAAAGTGATTTATAAATAAGAACAAATTGTCAATCATTGAGAACTAGACAAAGGATAGTGGAAGATTGAATCTCATAAAGACTCGATTGATCTATTTAGTTTCAAACGTACAAAAACGTTTTCAGTTTAAAAAGAACTTTATTATTAAAACGTATATAACTTTTATAAATATCTAGAACCACTTTTGACAACTCATTACTTAACTAGTATGATAAAGATAACGATATTTATATTTTATTTTATTAAATATATATAACGATTTAAATTAATATTATATATATTTATACGCGTATTATACGTACATAGTTTTATACTTTTACTTTACTTAAACTTTACCTTTACTTTATTTTTACTTTACTTTAACTTTAATAATTCACTTTAATAATTCATACTTTAATAATTCACTTTAATAATTCATACTTTAATAATTCACTTTAATAATTCACTTTAATAATTCATACTTTAATAATTCACTTTAATAATTCATACTTTAATAATTAATTTAATAATTCAAAAATCTATTATAAATTGAATTTAATAGGTTTCATTATTTCATAGAAACTTGAAAATATTTTTCTCTAAACTCTCTCAATCGATTTACATATATATATTTACTCCGTATTATTTCAAGATATTATTAGTATACATAAAATATTACGACGGAGTGCTGTCCGAGTGATTTCAAAATTGTTTTTCAAGTAGGATAGGATTAAGGAAATTATGGGTTATAGCTATGGAGGTGATTGAGTATGGTTCACGGGTATGCTCGTGAGGTCAATATAGTGTTTATCATTTCTGTTGCGTCTACGTACCTTTCCTGCAATATTGAATCTCAATATTGATACGTGAGTACTCATAATTTAACTTTTACATACTAATAGTGTATCCCTGACTAGTGCTCGAGTATTTAGGATTATGCATGCTTGTACTTTTGATATTGCCCTTAGACAGATTAGGTTAAATCTTGAATTAGTTACACTTGCGGTTGAGATAAGGTATAAGATATGCATGCCCTTGGAAAGCTAGCGAAAAATTAAGAACTTTTCCTTTAGATATCGAATGGTTTCGATGAACGGATTAGAAGTTATAATCAATTGAATTTTTGATATTTTTATTAAAAATGAATATTATTATCGTCGTTTTTATCGCCGTTCTAGTTTTATCTTTTTATTATCATTATTATTATCTTTATCAATAAAATGGATTTATCATTAAAAATTGTTATTTTTTTTATTATTATTATCGTTATTATCGTTAAAGTTATAATTAGTATTATTATTATTATCCAATTATTATTATTATTATTATTATTATTATTATTATTATTATTATTATTATTATTATTATCATTATTAATATATATATATATATATATATATATATATATATATATATATATATATATATATATATATATATATATCATTATTTAAAAATGGTTATTGTTATTGTTATTGTTATTATTATTATTATTACTATATTATCATTAAGATAATTATTAGTATTATCGTTAATAATGTTATAGTAACTATCATTATTAATATTAGTGTAATTAAAACAAATATTTGTAATACCTAATTATTTTTATTACTATTATTATCATTATTATGAACACGATATAAAAGACGATTAAAAGCTATTAAACGAAACGATTATGAAATAATGAGTAAGAGTATCATGATGAAATTAAAATATTATAAGATATTGATTTAGATAAAATTATCGTTCTTATTATTTTTATCATTACTATTATTATTAAAAGTATCGTTAGTATTAAAACTATCATTTTAACTAAAATTATCATTTTAACTAAAATTATCATTTTAATAGAAATGTCATTGTTACTATAAAATATCATTATTATTATTATTTTAAATAGAATTATTATTTTAAAGATAATATTAAAAATTATCGTAAATATTAAAGTTATCATAATTAGAATTATCGTTTTATCATAATGTCATCTTAGTAATTATAAATATTGAAATTTTTATAATAATAATTATTATTACAAAATAATACAACTTTTACTTACTATCATTATAGATATTATTTTATCAAATAAATATGTGATACAAACATATTTTACTACGTGTAATAACTTACTTTAATAATACCTATCATATTATCTTTATGATTTTAAATGAACCCTATAAATTTTATTACTTAATATATATAAAAGTATATTTTATTATATAAATTTAATATAAAATTTTATTTATTAATAAATAAATTATATTATTTACTCTAATAAATCTTTTAAAAATATTTAAAAATATAAAACGACGATATTTAAACTATATATTAATCATGTATAGATTTTTGGAAATTATTTTGAGTCAAATTTACTTTTGTTGACTTTTGCATATTAGTCTCGAGCATTAGGATTGTGGTACACTATGACTTGACCTAATTTGTTAGACAAATATTGACCAACATATATATATATATATATATATATATATATATATATATATATATATATATATATATATATATATATATATATATATATATATATATATATATATATATATATATAATTAATTTAGGTTCGTGAATCCGAGACCAACATTGCACTTGTTCAATGACGTTATATGTATTTTTACTACGAAATACAGTATGGTGAGTTTCATTTGCCCTTTTTACTCTTTACGTTTTGGCTGAGAATACATGTAAATGCTTTATTAACTGTTTTACAATATTTATAAGCGTGAGTTTCATTACTCCCTTTTTAAATGCTTTTGCAATATATATTTTTGGGACTGAGAATGCATGCGCTGCTTTTATAAATGTTTTACGAAATGGACACAAGTGATCGAAACTACATTCTATGGTTAGATTATCTAATCGAATATGCCCTTTTTATTAAGTCTGGTAATCTAAGAATTAGGGAACAGACACCCTAATTGACGCGAATCCTAAAGATAGATCTATTGGGCCTAACAAACCCCATCCAAAGTACCGGATGCTTTAGTACTTTGAAATTTATATCATGTCCGAAGAAGGATCCCGGAATGATAGGGGATATTCTTATATGTATCTAGTTAATGTCGGTTACCAGGTGTTCACCATATGAATGATTATTTTTGTCTCTATGCATGGGACGTATATTTATGAGAACTGGAAATGAAATTCTTGTGGTCTATTAAAATGATGGAAATAAATGATTATGATAAACTAATGAACTCACCAACCTTTTGGTTGACACTTTAAAGCATGTTTATTCTCAGGTGTTAAAGAAATCTTCCGCTGTGCATTTGCTCATTTTAAAGATATTACTTGGAGTCTTTCATAGCATATTTCGAAGAACGTTGCATTCGAGTCATTGAGTTCATCAAAGATTATTATTAAATCAATTTATAGTTGGATAGTGGATATTATGAAATGGTATGCATGCCTGTCAATTTTCGATGTAAAGAAAGTTTGTCGTTTAAAAACGAATGCAATGTTTGTAAAATGTATCATATAGAGGTCAAATACCTCGCAATGTAATCAACTATTGTGAATCGTTTATAATGTAAATGAACGGGTCCTTTCATTTGGTATGACAATTATTGTTACAAGATGTAGATGAGTACATGACAATGTTTTATAGTGATCTTTCAGAGAGATTTAAGTCAAAGAGCAATAAATTTGCTGGTAAGCTTACTACTAATGTGGTGGAATATAAAAGGTTCTCCAGTAACGATGGCGAAAAGACAACGTATATATCAAGGTTATAACAAGGCTATTCCGGATGAAAAGTCGAAGTTGTCTTTTTGGAGATGTGATAAAATTCGCTATTTTGAAAAGGGATTGTAAAGTTATTTTGGGTAATAATAATGCTAAAGGATCTGACATGGATACGTGTTGAACCTTTGCTTAGGTTCAAGTGTCCTCCGAATGCATATCTATATGCATATATTCTTCGTATGTATCGTGTGATTGGTTCATTCTCTCTTAGTTGAGATGTTTTCAAGAATTTTGAAGGGTTTAAACGCAGGTTGTCATCGTCAATATTCGTATAATGAATTCGTCGTGAATCTTGAATGATACGAATATCTTTATGAGTTCTGTGAATGAAAGTGATGTTCTAGTATAGTTTGAATTTAAAGTATGATTTTGAAGGATGTAGGAATTTAAGATTGATGGCACTTCTTAAATCTTGACTTGGATTTTGATCTGTCAAAATCAGAATATGTAATTTAATTAGTATGGAAAATGGTTGTCTTGAATTTTGTAAAATGATGTATATATCTATGAAAGGAGAGGGTATAATTAACGATTATCGAAACATCATTGAAAATGTACAGTGTAACATATTAATGTGAACTTACGTACTTCTCGGGTATTACCTACCCGTTAAAATAAAATTTCGCAAGTAATATTTTGTACAAAAGAATTTTTATTACAGCCTTTATGAAAATATATGTATGTATATTTTCTTCAGATGTAATATGGATTTAATGAGTTAATATTATATTAATCTCATTTGGTTTACGGTTGGAACTAGAAATGAATAATCCCTAAAACTTTAGAGATTACATAATCGTCGCGGAATATTTCTTCAACGTAAATGAAATAATGAATTAATACTTCATCACTCATTATTGTTGGTATCCCTCAGTGCCTACGGTGCGTATGAAGTTGATGCTCGTAATGCGGCTTGCGATGTTGAGGCTTGTGATGTTGTTGGTAATGCTGCTGCTGGTGCTGGTAGTGGTTTGATGTGAGTATAGATGATGAGAATTTGTTTTGTTTTGTATTGTGAAAGAAGATGTTTAAAGTTTCTTGAATAAAAAGAGAGGTCAAGAGCTTTATAAAGGGAATGAAATGATGTAGGATGCACTTGCTAATGAAGTTTTGCTTTTCATGACAGTAATTTTTTTTTTTAACTAAATAATTCACCATGCAAGATACGGAGTAAAGGTAGGAGAGCCTCAATAATATTAGTAATATTATACTCGTTGCGGCATATCCTGGAAAGGAGAGAGAAAATGGTGTTACGAACGGGTTCGCCGGTAAGTGCCTCGTGTTCTTCACCAAGAGGGCAATGTGGTGGATGGAAGGGATCATCTTCTTCTTGTCTCCAATGATTAAGTAGACTACGAACTCATCCCCAATTCATCTAAAATAGATGATGGCTAATTGGTTGATCCATTCCGGTCACACTACTTTCGGAGCTCGAGTGAAATTCCATATCGGAATTCGAGGGACTTGAACTAGTGGAGAGTTCCATTTCGTACAATTGAATAAAGGATTTTTCGATATGAAATGATTTCTGGCTATTGGATGGTATTCTAATTACATAGAATATCTATATATATATAGAGCAAAAGATTTCATAGATTACGGAGGAATTTATGAAATATGTTAGGCAAAGTTTACTGTAACAGATATGCTAAGATATGAATTAGCATATACGCTAAAATATAAACTTTGTCTATACACTATTTATGCAATCAATGCAGTAAGATGTGTCTAGACTAAGAATGATAAGCATGTAATTTTCTAAGGGTGATAAGCAGATGATTTCTGACTAGAAATGATAAGCAAAACTTTTGACATGCAGTTAAGGTCGAAGTCCAGACTCACCAATGCATCTTAATAACTATCCGTTAGACACACTAATGTAAGACATGGTTCGCTAAGACCATTGCTCTGATACCAACTGAAATGACCCGTCCATATTACTATAAATGCAGTACGTTCTCATTGGTCCCATAGCGAGGTATTTGACCTCTATATGATACATTTTAGAAAATATTGCATTTGTTTCATAAAAAGCACATCATTATTATACATAATGCATGTTTTAAACAAGTGAGAGATTATTTAAGAAATAATCCCCCAAATACATCGGTTTCCAAATAATACACACGTGACGTAACAGTCGAATATAATACATGACAAAGGTTTTATTGAATGCAACACTTTATTTAAATAAAAGTATGAGACTCCATGCACAGCTTGCTCAGATAATGCAACAGCGGAAGACTTTCTTAAGGACCTGAGAATAAACATGTGTAAACAGTCAACACAAAGGTTGGTGAGATATATAGGTTTATCATCGATATAAATATAGACCACAAGATTTCATAGTTATAAATATATGTACACTAGCAAGTGTATAAAAGTATTCTATAAGTTGTTGAGCACTACGGTAACCATACTTAACCATTAATGTGGCATATTCCCTTTATTATGAAATCTCCCTACACTGTACCAAGTGTAGTAAAAACGAAGTACTATGCAACCGTTTACGATACTAGAGTGACTAGCCCGGTTGGGGTTGTCAAACCCGATAGATCTATCAATAGGATTCACGTATATATGTTCTTACAATCTGTAAATATTAGTTACCAAACTATTAGGGAAGATATGCAAAGTGGTACAACTCAACGTAGAATATATTATAAGTACTTGTGTCTATAGCGTAAAACATAAAATGCATGTATTCTCATCCCAAAATATTTGTAGAGTTTAAAAATGGGACTATATACTCACAGTAGTAAAAGTATATTAATAATAAGTTTTCAACTTATTAAAAATATGACCGTCGTCCTTGGATTCACGAACCTATAATAATAATAACGATTTAGATAATAATACGACATATGAATAAAATAAAGCAAGTTCATAGAATAGTTATATAATAAGTTTTAACATTTTATGTTAGTAGTCCATTGTTAGTAGTCCTTTGTTAGTAGTCTAAAATAGTCCGAAAAGTCCAACAGTCCAATAATAGGTGTATATATATATATATATATATATATATATATATATATATATATATATATATATATATATATATAATCTTAGAATTATCCCATGACGTATTGTATATGTATTGTCTTTGCATCAACCCAGAGATGTATTGTATACGTATTGTCTTAGAATTAACTAAGACGTATTATGTACGTATTGTCTTAGGATTTATCAAAACGTATTGTATACTTATTTCGTTAGGATGTACCAAGAATATTATTATACATATATACAATCACAGAATTAACCAAGATTATAATATTTTGTTATACTACTGATAACATGTCTAAAAATATATAGGATATAGGAAAAGTTAACAAGGATATGGTTAATATAGTTTTTATAATATAAATTTCGTCCATACAACGTTAATTTTAGCAGATTTTGTTTTGCTCGCCAAATATTCATTACAACTCCGTTTAAAGTGAATCAAATTGCTATGGATTCATTAAGAAGTAAATTTTACAAAACCAATTCGAAAAGTTCATCCCAAGTAGTAATTTTTAGAGCTTTACCCTCTTTTTGTGTCGGTGGACAGATTTGGAAAAATTCCGGCATCCACCCAATATATGATTTTTGATAAAATACTTCCACTTTGTCTAAAATCATGAAAAAATACTGGAAGTATTATTTACATTTCCAAAGTCTTTGCCTTGAACTCAAAGTCTAAGATAGGTTTTTAATTCCCAACCCAAAACAGACCGCTTTTTACCGAATGTAGATTAAAGGATATATGTTAAGTTTCAAGGTGTTCTTCATATGTACAAGTTATAAGTTCTTATATTAACTTAATATAACATCATAATACATATAAATAAGTGTTATTAGAGTTAAGTTAGAAAGATTAGATTAGTTTTTCAAACAAGCTTGGTGTTCACCAAAACAAGTTCTAGTTTTTACAAGTTTTATAAGTATAATAAGATAGCAACTATACAAGGAATTGAACAAGGATTTTGAGTAGTATTTTACCTTAATTATGAAGAGGAAATTTTCTGAGATTAAAGTATGATATGAGAGCATTCAAGTGTGTGTTTTTAGTTTAAGAAAATGTGGAGTAAAAATGAGTTAAAAATGGTCATTATTTATAAGCTTATAATTTTGACTTTTAGTGAAAATATCTAAGATAAGTTAAATTGTATTAAGTCATGAATGACATATTAAATTGATTATGTCATGGATGACATATTACATAAATAATTGCAGATTTCTATTGGTATATACCAATAGTAAATACTTCTAGAAGCTGTGTATAATATGGGTAAAAATACCGTATGAATGCGAGTAGAATTCTTTGAGGAAATTGAATGAAAATACAAGTATAGCTATCCTTTATATGTATTGGTATATTATAAAGTGTATTCAATACTTTTAAGGATGTATTTACACTCGTAATACATTATATGTAAATACATTTTAACATAAGTTAATTACGTCATTTAAATAGTAATATATATATTGTTTGAAAACTCTTTAAATTAGTAGTATGAAAATATATATATATAATACTTTGTTAATATACTTAATGAGATATTTAATTATCATATTTTCAAGTTAAATATATATAAATCCATATATATACACCATAATTAAACAATTAAACAATTAAACAATTAAATCAAGTTATGACGTTCGTGAATCGTCGGAATAAAAGGGTGACCAAAAGCTTGTGTAAAACTCTTTTCGGAGGTTCAAGATTTATTAAAATTCATTGCTTATCAAGTCGGAATTATATAAAGATTAAGTTTAAATTTGGTCAAAAATTTCCTGGTCGTCACACCTAGTCACGATTCCCATTTCAGTTGAGCCACCCACGACCCATGCATTTGAGATTACCGGGAACATACCTAATGAGGAGCCTTTCCTGACCTATCACACCTGGAGTTGCCGTCGGGCCTCTGTCTGGATTCACTACTAGGCCCTGAGTTGGATATAGGGCAACCACTTGAGTACTTGCCGAGACTAGAGGATGATGATGATCTCTTTGGATGCTTCGCAGCGCCGACTCAGCACATTGATCAGGATAGTATTCCATAGACTACTTTACTTTATTTTACTTTTAGTTTTATCTTTTTGAAGCATTTTACTAAAAAGTTATATATAGTGGAAATGCTGCCTTTCTCTTTTTGTTCTTCATGCAGAAATCTTATCAAAAGAGACTGGTCCGTTCCAGCAATTAGGAGACTGACCGTAGGAAGGCCCAGCACTTGGAAAGTAACACGACCATAGGGAAGTAATCCTTACTCAAACCTATTTCAATTATTACGCACTAAAATCTCTTAGTGTGGGGTAACCCCCGTAACTAACTTGGAAATTTTAGAAGACAATGTCCTTAATTTATAAAATATTAAAATATTCTTTTTCACTGAACATTAGGGACAATGTTCTTCTAAGTGTGGGTTAATGGGTAAAGGTTTAAAGGACGAGTAACCGTAAAACGCCAAGTTTTGAATAATTCTTTTGTCTAAAAAGTAATTAAGCAATGGATATTAGGAGATTTCGAAAAATTCTTACCTTGTTTTTCCCCAAAAGATCCAATAAAATTACTACAAATTGGTTTTCAGAACATTCATTAGAACGGAACGATTAAGCTGAAACTTGTGTTTTGTGTCAAAAGATTTCTTTTAAGAAAATATGTAAAAGGCTACGCATGATCAAGCACGACCCCTACTCTCAAAAGGTAAGGAATCTTGGACCCAAAGTATTTGTATGACCCATCAAATCTACAGTACTTTGTCATTTCAATTGATGAGTGTGTCGGTGTAAGGTTCAAGTTAGAACTTGGTTCTGACATACGTTTCAAGACCAATGGTTAGTAAGCACCATACGTGGTGCAGGTGCGATACTCCTTTCGAAATCATTCGGAATAGAGAAGACAAAAAGCCATCCGTTTTCGTTTCCTCTTCACGCAATTTAAACCGACCAACTCACATAAAGAGTTGATGAATCGGAAATATTCACCCCAAATTCACTCCCAAAAATTCACCATTCACCTTCATTCCCCTTTCCATTCATCAAAAGATCTAGAGATTAATAAAGAGATAGATCGATCAAATTCGCTTCAAAAGCACTTGTTAAAAGATTTCGAATCCCTGATTATTTTTGATAAGTCAAAGACCTATTTTCAGTGGATTATCACTTCCTCTCTGGGCACCAGGAACAAAATACAAAAGTTATGAAGAAAGGGTATGCCGAAAAAAAAATATTTGATGAAAGAGCAAAGTCTCTATGAATAAAGGCAAAGAAAAACCCGAGAAGTTGCCCTAAAATATAACGGAGGAGCCAAAGAAAATTCTAGACATAATCTTAGCAAAATCCGCCTCTTTCGAAGAAAACTTTTACTGATTCCAAGCCACTCTCTATCCAAAAATGGATACTTTGAAGAATCAAATTCTATCAATTCTCTCGAAATCAAAAGATCTGGATACCTTTCACCAATCCATTAAAACTTCCAACCAAACCCTACAACCCATCTTCCTCTTGAAAGAATGCATAGGAAGTAGATTAGTGTCGTTCTTACTTAACCGGTGGAGATCTCGATGCTTTACCAAGCTTATGATGAGAACTATTACACGACTGGCTTCTGAGCGACAATACAATTAGAATAGGACACCCTAAACACTTGAGTGATATGAGTGATTCACTAGTGAGGAGCCTGATCATGTATACTCTACATCTGAGAGTTGGAAAGTACGCCTTTTTCACTATGGACGCAATTGAAATCTAGCGCCAAATCATCGAAGCTCGAAACTTTTTCTAATACTTTCGAAAGATGTGACGACTTCCGATGAAGGCATAATAAAAAGATCCACGGGTGGGGCAAGGGAGAATCTATTAGAAAGAATCTTATATTCCTACTTTTTGCTTGAGGACAAGCAAAGCCAAGTGTGAGGTATTTGATATCAGCCAAAAAGTCACATTTTTACCCCCAATATTAAGCCCTAGAATAATGAAGATTCAAACTTTGTCAACAAAATTATCGCTTTTTCGATTGATTTTGTAGATTAAGTAATTACAAAGGCGATGCAAAAAGAATCAAGTAAAACGGAGCTAAAACGAAGATTCTAGAGCGAAAACGGTGAAAGACAAGAAATCAAGTTACGATCCAGTGAAAATCAGCTGACCAGGCAGACCAAACAGCTTGCCAAACGGCCTGCCAAACATCCAGATCAAACGGGCACCTTAAACGGCTTGACTTGCCAAACGGCCCCTGCAAACGGCCTGCCAAACAGCTTGCCAAACGGCCTGCTAGCCGTGTGCAGGCAAAATCCAAGTCTATTTAAAGGGCTTTCTCCATCCATTTCAACACACACTCAATTTGTAAATCAATTTATATTTTCAAGCTTTTAGTTAGTTTTTAGTAATAGTTAGCTTAACTTTTATTTTCCGGAGGATATCCTGGCAAGTCCCTGCGATCTCGGGCAGATTTCTTCAGCCTTTTCAGGTTTTTATTCGGAACGCTTGTCTTTTGTATTAAACATGTGTTCTTACTTTTTATGTTTAATAATGCGATTCGATATTACCATGATAACTTAATTAATCTGTATGTTGCCATGATAGAAGTTTGGGTTAGCGTAATTATCTTAATTTAGTATGATTACTGTCGTAATACTGAACTAGGAAGTCTGATAGATTTGTATGCTAGCATCTTAAGGATTGACCAACCTAGGTTGTGATCAGGACTTGTCCACCTATATGAAATTAGCTACTTCATAGAATTAAGACCCCTGGTTATACTGTATCTGAAGATTCTATGAACTCGGTATGGCCGGAGTTCCCGAGAAGCATTTAATGCGCTTTTAGAACACGAAACTTAGGAATTGAGACATGAATGACCTAGTATGCCTATTGACCGTTCCAAAGAGACTTCTTAGGAGCTGTTAAGATCTAGTTAGTGCCTTCACTGTGTGACCCAAGCCTATTGCATGTTCTTGTTTGATTGTTGCCTTAAGACTTAGTCATATCAACTGTTTAGGTATTTATTAGGTTTCCATCTGCTTTACTATCAGTATATCATCTGTAATGTTGTATAATGCTTGAATTGATATGATCTCATTAGTATGATGGAATGGTTGTTAGTTTTCATTTAAGGTTTTGCCAACTTAAACCGACGGACTCTTTCCGTTTATGATCAGTGTTCAATCAACACGACACGTTTTTATTCAGTTAACTAAACTGATAACGAGGGTTAGGATTAGAGCTCAACTCACTAATAAACCTAGTACTTTACTGAGGATAACCTCTGAGGTATAGCTACCTTTCAATTATACAACTAAGTGAAATACTTCTCACTGCTCAAAGAGAACTCAGAGAGTTCAGAGACAAGTAGGTCTATGTAATTGGCTCATCCAACCAGATCTACATCATTCCAAGCATGGTCTTAACATAAGCATAATTACCTTTCCCTAAACCAACACTGATATCTTGGTCAACATTTCCCTGATCTGCATACTCCGAATATCCTTCCACTTATTTACTTTTCTGCACTTAGGACTTTTAGCTTAAACCAACTATTATCCTTTATCTAGGTAATTTAACTAAAAGACAATTATTCACTTGATCTTCAATTTGTTAATCCAATAAAAACACGACACTAGGTTAACTTACACCTTCTACATCTTAGAAAGTTAGAGTAAATTTAGGCCCCACACAATATAAATAAACAAAAACCACTGTGTGCTACCCTGATCAATTGAATCAGACATCCTGCGGCCTAACGACACTGCACGAATTAAACTGTCCGTTTTAACCGTACCTTTGTAGTCACATCAATGAGAGTATTTATAGAGTTGGATGCCTTCAAAATTTCACCCCAATTCTCTCCTGATAATTGCAGTTCAACACTTGAAATAAGCCAAGAAAAGGTAATTTTTAGGCTTTTTATTCAGTAACGTTTTTTAAATGGGTAGTATAACGCGGTTAAAAACATTACTTTTCATAATGGTATGTTTATGTTGAATCTCAAGAATGTTCATGTTGTTGATAATTCTGCTTGCACGATTAGTTCTAGTTCAAATGGTTCAAGTTTATGGCATGCTCGTATAGGACATGTATATTATAAAAGAATGTATGAATTGTCTAAAGTTGATTTAATTCCTAATTTTGAAAAGTGTTTTGAAAAATGTAATACTTGTATGTTGAATAAAATCACGAGATAACCTTTTAAGACCATAAACATGACATCTTTGAATTTAGAACTAATTCATAGTGACCTTTGTGATTTTCATGCTACACCTTCTTTAGAAAATAAGATGTATGTAATCACATTTATAGATGATGTGTCTAGATTTTGCTATGTTTATATTTTGCATGTTAAAGATGAGGCCTTAGACAAATTTAAAATCTATAAGATTGAAGTGGAATTACAACAAAATGGGCTAATTAAAACGTTGCGCACCAATAGAGGTGGTGAGTATTATGATCTGATGTATTTCCAATATATAGGGATTATTCATCAAACTACAGCTCCGTATACACTACAACAATATGGTGTAGCGGAGAGAAAAAATAGGTCTCTCAAGGAAATAGTTAATTCTATGATGACGTACTCGGGTTTGAGTGACGGATTTTGGGGAGAAGCCAGTTGTCACATTTTGAATAGAGTTCCTAATAAAAGAGGAACTACGACTCCTTACGAACTTTGGTACATGAAATAACCAAACTTGCATTATTTGCGAGTTTGGGGTTGTCGAACAATTGTAAGACTAACCGAACCCAAAAGGAAAACTTTGGGTAAAACAGGTATTCATTGCATCTTTATTGGATATGCTGAGCATTCTAAAGCTTGTAAGTTTTATGTGATAGAACCTAATGATTCTATTTTGATTAACACCGTTTTAGAATCAAGAGATGTAATATTTGATGAATCTCATTTTACATCAATACCTAGACCAAGGGATGTGATTTCTCATTCAAATGAGACTACATAAGGAGTTAACTTGGAAGAAATTCCAAGTGAGTCACTAGAACCTCGTAGGGGCACTAGAACTAGGACACCCAAGTCGTATGGTTCTGATTTTCAACTTTACTTAGTTGAAGGATCGAGAGATTGTATTAAATCACAATTTCCATAATGTTATAGCATAGATGATGATCCTAGAACCTTTGATGAGGCTATGAAATCTCGTGATGTTGCTTTTTGGAAAGAAGTAGTTCAAGACGAGATGCGTTCTATTTTGGAGAATAATATTTGGGTATTAACAGATTTACCACCAGGATGCAAACCTTTGGGAAACTAGTGGATCTTCAAGAAGAAGATGAAAGTCGATGGCACAATTGACAAGTTTAAAGCTAGATTGGTTATCCAAGGCTTTAAACAAAAGGAGGGTATTGATTATTTCGATACATATGCTCCTGTTGCTCGTATCACTACGATTAGATTGTTAATAGCACTTGGATCTACGTATGATCTAGTGATCCATCAAATGGATGTCAAAGCAGAATTATTGAATGGTGATTTGGAAGAGGAAGTGTATATGAGACAACCAGAAGGGTTTGTTATGCCAGGTCAAGAGCATAAGGTGTGCAAGTTGGTTAAATCATTGTACGGGCTGAAACAAGCTCCTAAGCAGTGGCATCAGAAGTTTGATGATGTGGTGTTGTCTAATGGTTTTGTACTAAATCAATCTAACAAATGTGTATATAGAAAATTCGATCAATCCGGAAAAGGTGTGATCATTTGCTTATATGTGGATGTTATGTTGATCTTTGGTACTGACCAAGATCAAGTTGATAGAACAAAAGATTTTTTTATCTTCGAATTTCTCCATGAAGGACATGGGAGTGGCGGATGTAACCCTAAGCATAAGGATTAAAAGGGATGATAGAGGTATCATGATCACACAATCTCATTACATTGAGAAGATTCTGAAACGATTTAAGTGTGATCAATGTTCTCCGTTGAATACTCTCGTTGATGTAGCTATGAAGCTTATGCCCCATTCGGGTAAAGCTTTATCACAGCTTGAATACTCTCGAGCAATTGGATGTTTGATGTATGCTATGACTAGCACATGCCCCCGATATTGCTTTCATAGTGGGAAAACTGAGTAAGTTTACTAGTAATCCAAATGTTATTCATTGGCGTGTTGTGGTTAAAGGAGTTATCATGTTTCGGTTTTTCCTCATTCTGCATTCAACACAACAACAAAAAATTAGACACAATCTCTTAGATAATTTGATCAGTGATTTCGTTGCCAAAAACACTGATTGTGTTTTTGTCTTATCTCTGTAAATATTTCGCGCAACCGAGGCAATCATTGGATCGAAATACTTTATAGAGAATGTGAACACACTATTCAAGAATCAATCGGGGCAGTCAATTCATACCCATTTTCTAACACATTCTTAGAATACTCGATCATGGAGTGTTCTCAAAATGAACTTAATTTTCCGAGAGTATCGTTTGTTGAGGGCTTCATAACCATCTACAGCAGATACATAAGTACATGTTATGATATAGTTTAATTACTTTAATACGATGAACTATTTGATCTCCATTTAATATAAAACAAATCTATTGTCCATTATTCCATTTTGGGATGTCCCAAATTAATTGTCCAGATTCTTTTTCAACCAATCAAAAGAGGTTAATCTGGAGAGAGAAGATATATTATTGGTGGAGAATGAAGTTAGTGGAATTTTCTAAAACTGCGTATTTTTTGTCTGGGGACAATAGATTTTGGACGGAGGAAGTACATGTTATGATATTAGATTGTTACTTGAGAAAGACCATCGATATGATGAGCTATTTGATAACACTACACAATCCAAAATTATAAGAAACATTGAATTAGATTAAAGTATGTCAAATGATAATTGTGCATGGATTGTCAATTTAAGATTTGATTATTTTAATCCAAATCTCAAAATGATCACACCAGATTAAGCTACTAAAAGTTTCAATCTTTCATTACAATAATCAAATTGTGTGTATTTTTTATTTTATTTTATTTTATTTTATTTTATTTTATTTTATTTTATTTTATTTTATTTTATTTTATTTTTGTTTTACAATACTCAAAATGTGTGTATATTAAGGTTGATAAATATTATATTTTGAGTTAGGTATTCATTAATAGCGTACATACAAAGTTACAAGAAACTAATTACACATATTAATTAATTTAATCGATCTAAAGGAGATATGTATCAATAATAATAAAAAAATAGTAATAATCCGATATTACTGATAACAAAAAACAGTGAACAACAACCTTAAATAAAGATTAATACAAATGAATTCTAGGGTCACAATTTTCAATAGTGGAATTCAACCGTTCAATTTTAGAGTTACAGTTCTGATAAAAGTTTGTAGATAATTTGAAATCCAAGTTATTCTTCAAAGAAATCATGAAACCAGTACTTGTATTTATCAAAGAATAGACAATTAAAATCGAATTTCCTAATAATATATCGTTACTTACTATTATAAGTGTCATAAACATCTCACGACATATCAGGATTGAATTTTTTCTTTTCGATTGTAGTTTTCATTTTTCTTCATCACCATGTATTATAGTGGCGATCCTATACAACATCTGAAGATCCATAACATTCGGTAATCGTAGAGGTGTTGTTGTTTTGAATTGTATGATAGTGAATAATGAATAAGGTACAACATACTCGTGTTTTGACTTGGGTAATTGATTATTTATGGGTATAGTTGTCAATGTAGAATTACGAGATACAATTGATACCTAATCAAGCCTTTTAATTGTTGAGATTAGATAATAGAATTGCATCTAATGGTCCTTGTTTTTTCATGTAAGCATTTTGAATGAAAGATTAGTTAAACCAACTTTCTTATAATATAATATATAAATATAAAATATAAATATAAATATAAATATATAAATATAATAGATGTTTTATATTTTGTGTTAGGTATTCATTAACAATGTACATACAAAGTTACAAGTAACTAATTACACATACTGATTAATTTAATCGATCTAAAAGAGATGGATATTGATGCAACGCAAGCGATCCGTCTTTTTTCTATCGAAATGGATGAATTGATGGATGGTGGATGGTGGATGGTGGGGGTAATCTAGATGATTTCCTTGGTTTTACTCGTGACGGTTGGTCTCGGTTGCGTCTCTCTGATCATTTGAAGAGCTGGGTCTTTCAGCTACTTAGAGAACGAGACATGTCGCACGAGTGCAACAAAGATATTAATATTTATAATTGCTAGGGCATTGGCTTGTACTCACAGTTATGTAGAGAATAGATAGCGTAGGTATAACCCGGGGTCGTCACACGACTCAAAAGTTTGGACGAGAATTTAAGGTTTCTTTATTAAATTTAATTAATATTTTATTATATTTTTGTGAGTATTTTTCTGGATTTATTATTATAGTATGGATGTTTAATATTTTTGTGTTGCATTTTTTCTAATTTTATATCCTACGTACTTAACTAATACACACACACACACACACACACACATATATATATATATATATATATATATATATATATATATATATATATATATATATATATATACATATATATATACATACATGTATATATACGCATATATATACATATATATACACGTATATATATATGTATATATATACATACATATACATACATATATACACGTATATATACGTGTGTATATATATATACACACGTATATATACGTACATATACGTACATATATACACATATATATACGTGTATATATATATTCACACGTATATATACATATATATACACACGTATATATATATACACACACACGTATATATACGTATATATATACACATATATATACGCATATATATACCCATATATATACGCATATATATACACACATATATATATACACACACACACACACATAGATATATATATATATATATATATATATATATATATATATATATATATATATATATATATATATATATATATATATATATATATAAGGCTATCCGAATAAGACGGTGTCCCGTTTAATATTACAGTTTTTCTTAAAGACAAGATTTTAGTAAATTCTTTTAGAAAACATACAGACTACTTTAAAAGTATTTAACGCCCCTTTTCTTTATAAAGTTGTTGGTCTAGACGGTGGAAGATTAATATTTTATTATATTTTCATGAGTACTTTTTAGGGTTTATGAGTATAGTATGTGTAGTGACCCGAACTTTTCCATGTTTATATATATTAATTGAGATTGATATTTACATGATTAAATGTTTCCAACATGTTAAGCAATCAAACTTGTTAAGACTTGATTAATTGAAATATGATTCATATAGACAATTGACCACCCAAGTTGACCGGCGATTCACGAACGTTAAAACTTGTAAAAACGACATGACGATATATATATGGATATACATATGGTTAACATGAGATTATGATAAGTAAGTATCTCCATAAGTATATTAACAATGAGTTATATACATATAAACAAGACTACTAACTTAAGGATTTCGAAACGAGACATATATGTAACGATTATCGTTGTAACGACATTTAAATGTATATATATATCATATTAAGATATATTAATATATCATAATATCATGATAATATAATAATTTAACATCTCATTAGATATAATAAACAATGGGTTAACAACATTAATTGAGATTGTTAACTTAAAGGTTTCAAAACAACACTTACATGTAACGACTAACGATGACTTAACGACTCAGTTAAAATGTATATACATGTAGTGTATTTAGATGTATTAAAATACTTTTGGAAGACTTCAAGACATATATCAAAACACTCATACTTAACGAAAATGGTTACAGTTACTTTCCCATTCTTTTCTTTCATCAAGAATTCTAGTCGTATTCTTACCCGTATTATACACAGCTTCAAAACGTACTTACTATGGGTATATACCAATAGGAACTAGCATGGGATTCCACTCTTGATTATGTCATGTATGACTAATCAATTTTAACTTCTATCATGAGCTAGTCAACTAACTAGAACTCCTTTTAACCCCACTCACCACTCACCAATTACCACTCATCATTCACTTCATTTCACTTCCAATTCTCTTTCTAATTCTCTCCCAACACACACACACTATTATGAACGTATTTTTCCAGTAGTTAATCATCATCTTCATCAAAAATAACTTCAAGAATCAAGCTATAATCATCATAGGAAGAACACTTCAAGAACACTTCAAAAATCCCTTCAAGTTTACTAATTTACTTCCAAGCTTTCTAATCCATTCCAAGTAATCATCTAAGATCAAGAAACCTTTGTTATATACAGTAGGTTATCTTTCTTATTCAAGGTAATATTCATATTCAAACTTTGATTCAATTTCTATAACTATAAACTATCTTAATTCGAGTAAAAATCTTACTTGAACTTGTTTTTGTGTCATGATCCTACTTCAAGAACTTTCAACCCATCCAAGATCCTTTGAAGCTAGATCATTTCTTGTCACTTCCAGTAGGTTTACCTACTAAACTTGAGGTAGCAATGATGTTCAAAACATCATTCGATTCATATATATAAAACTATCGTATTCGAAGGTTTAAACTCGTAATCACAAGAACATAGTTTAGTTAATTCTAAACTTGTTCGCAAACAAAAGTTAATCCTTCTAACTTGACTTTTAAAATCAACTAAACACATGTTCTATATCTATATGATATGCTAACTTAATGATTTAAAACCTGGAAACACGAAAAACACCGTAAAACCGGATTTACGCCGTCTTAGTAACACCGCGGGCTGTTTTGGGTTAGTTAATTAAAAACTATGATAAACTTTGATTTAAAAGTTGTTATTCTGAGAAAATGATTTTTATTATGAACATGAAACTATATCCAAAAATTATGGTTAAACTCAAAGTGGAAGTATGTTTTCTAAAATGGTCATCTAGACGTCGTTCTTTCGACTGAAATGACTACCTTTACAAAAACGACTTGTAACTTATTTTTCTGACTATAAACCTATACTTTTTCTGTTTAGATTCATAAAATAGAATTCAATATGAAACCATAGCAATTTGATTCACTCAAAACGGATTTAAAATGAAGAAGTTATGGGTAAAACAAGATTGGATAATTTTTCTCATTTTAGCTACGTGAAAATTGGTAACAAATCTATTCCAACCATAACTTAATCAACTTGTATTGTATATTATGTAATCTTGAGATACCATAGACACGTATACAATGTTTCGACCTATCATGTCGACACATCTATATATATTTCGGAACAACCATAGACACTCTATATGTGAATGTTGGAGTTAGCTATACAGGGTTGAGGTTGATTCCAAAATATATATAGTTTGAGTTGTGATCAATACTGAGATACGTATACACTTTGTCGTGGATTGATTTCAAGATAATATTTATCGATTTATTTCTATACATCTAACTGTGGACAACTAGTTATAGGTTACTAACGAGGACAGCTGACTTAATAAACTTAAAACATCAAAATATATTAAAAGTGTTGTAAATATATTTTGAACATACTTTGATATATATGTATATATTGTTATAGGTTCGTGAATCAACCAGTGGCCAAGTCTTACTTCCCGACGAAGTAAAAATATGTGAAAGTGAGTTATAGTCCCACTTTTAAAATCTAATATTTTTAGGATGAGAATACATGCAGGTTTTATAAATGATTTACAAAATAAACACAAGTACGTGAAACTACATTCTATGGTTGAATTATCGAAATCAAATATGCCCCTTTTTATTAAGTCTGGTAATCTAAGAATTAGGGAACAGACACCCTAATTGACGCAAATCCTAAAGATAGATCTATTGGGCCTAACAAACCCCATCCAAAGTACCGGATGCTTTAGTACTTCGAAATTTATATCATATCCGAAGGGTGTCCCGGAATGATGGGGATATTCTTATATATGCATCTTGTTAATGTCGGTTACCAGGTGTTCACCATATGAATGAATTTTTATCTCTATGTATGGGATGTGTATTAAAATATGAAATCTTGTGGTCTATTGTTACGATTTGATATATATAGGTTAAACCTATAACTCACCAACATTTTTGTTGACGTTTAAGGCATGTTTATTCTCAGGTGAATATTAAGAGCTTCCGCTGTTGCATACTAAAATAAGGACAAGATTTGGAGTCCATGTTTGTATGATATTGTGTAAAAACTGCATTCAAGAAACTGATTTCGATGTAACATATTTGTATTGTAAACCATTATGTAATGGTCGTGTGTAAACAGGATATTTTAGATTATTATTATTTGATAATCTACGTAAAGCTTTTTAAACCTTTATTTATGAAATAAAGGTTATGGTTTTTTTTAAAAATGAATGTAGTCTTTGAAAAACGTCTCATATAGAGGTCAAAACCTCGCAACGAAATCAATTAATATGGAACATTTTTAATCAATAAGAACGGGACATTTCAGTTGGTATCCGAGCGTTGGTCTTAGAGAACCAGAATTTTGCATTAGTGTGTCTTATCGAGTTTGTTAGGATGCATTAGTGAGTCTGGACTTCGACCGTGTTTACTTGAAAAATGATTGCTTAACAAATTTTGTTGGAAACTATATATTTTTAACATGTGAATATTATGTGATATATTAATCTCTTAATGCGTTTGATATTATGTGATAGATGTCTACCTCTAGAACAAGTCCCATTGACTCACCTAATAATAATGAAGAGTCAAATGTAAATTGGAATGATTCGTGGACTGATTCACAAGTTCCCGAAGAGGAACCGGAAGAAGAGTCGGAACCAGAAGAAGAATCAGAACCGGAAGAAGAATCGGAACCGGATGAAGAAATAGAACCGGTGGGGGAAATAATAAAACGGTTAAGTAAAATAAAATCCTCAACCAACCGACCAAGGTTAATTATGGTCAATGGTGTTTCCGCTAAGGAAGCAAAATATTGGGAGGATTACCAATTCTCCGATGAATCGGATTCTGACGAGAATTCCGATGATGTTATAGAAATTACCCCAACTGAATTTAAAAAGGCAAAAGAAAATAATAAGGGAAAGGGCATAAAAATAGAGAAATCTAATTCCAACCCCGATGAACTTTATATGTATCGTCAACCCCCGAAGTCCTTAAGTTGTAATAATGACCCAGGAACCTCTAAACCACCAGGTTTTTCTAAACCAATGTGGAAAACGACGGCTCGTATTAGGGGAACATCATATATCCCTAGAAACTTGGCAAAACGTACCAAAACCGAAGAAGAAGAAACAAGCGAGTCGGAATAAGATAGTTGTATTCGTGTGGTGTAATATATGTAATATAGTGTGCTTATGCTTTATGATATAAGTAAAAATTGCTTGTATTAATAAGTATTTTTTTATGAATCTAACTCTTGTCTATTTTACAGTATAAAAACACAAAATGGATAGACAACCCAATATTTTAAGAGACCTACCCGGAGACATGATTGATGAAATCTTGTCTAGAGTCGGTCAGAATTCTTCGGCACAACTATTTAAGGCAAGATCAGTTTGTAAGACATTCGAAGAATGTTCCAAGAATGCCTTGGTTTATAAAAGGCTTTCGTTCGAAAGATGGGGGATATCACATTGGGAAATCCATAAGTTACGATGTGTTTACTTTGACGCATATATTGTGGGGAACCCAAATGCTATTTTACGCAATGGGTTAAGAAATTATTTTTGACTCAATATATCCGAATATTGGACTTCGTGATTTAGAAAAAGCGGCTAACATGTAACATAAAGAAGCATGTTATGCTTACGGATTAGTAATGTTCGCTTCTCATCAAAGTGAGAACAAGAACATCGGCCTACAACTATTAAACAAAACGTTCCCACAAGTGACGGAGTCGGTAATTGGGGTAAGAAATGAGGTTTTTAGATTGTTACGGGACTGTTGGACATTACGTAACCCTCGTCCCTTTGACGACGTTACAACACGCTGTCTTATCAACGGCCATAACGGTTATGTTCCACAAGACCAAGGATGGGAAGTAGTCCTAGTAAAACCAGAATGCATGACTTGTTTCTGGACGTATGAATTACGTGTCTTTATTGCCTTTGCTGAACGACTTGTGTACTAGCTAGAATTATCTTCACAACTATCTTGTATCAAAGTTATTGTGTGCTATATTTCATGCTTTATGTAAAATAAGCGGTATTGTGAGTTTGTAAAATATTGTATAAAAGTTTGAACGCGAAATATTATTATAATCAGTTTTTCATATAGAATTGTAGTAGTTGAATTGTATATTAGCTACTAAGTATGAACTTAATGGGTAGGTACTACCCGAATTTAAACTTATAAAACGCTAATATGAAGAAAATGCTTTTATAAATGAGTTCATATTATGCTACGAAATACTATTAACTACTCTTGATATTCTGTATGATTAACTTGTTCCATTTGACTATTTTGAAGGAAATGGCACCGACTACTCGACACACCGTGAATATGAATGAAGAGGAATTCCGTACTTTTCTAGCTTCAAACATAGCCGCAGTACTGTAGTGACCCGAACTTTTCCATGTTTATATATATTAATTGAGATTGATATTTACATGATTAAATGTTTCCAACATGTTAAGCAATCAAACTTGTTAAGACTTGATTAATTGAAATATGTTTCATATTGACAATTGACCACCCAAGTTGACCGGTGATTCACGAACGTTAAAACTTGTAAAAACTATACGATGACATATATATGGTTATATATATAGTTAACATGTTTTTATTATAAGTATGTATCTCATTAGGTATTTTAACAATGAGTTATATACATAAAAATGAGACTATTAATTTAAGAAACTCGAAAACGATATATATAACGATTATCGTTATAACAACGTCTTACTAGGTACATATGAATCATATTAAGATATTGATACACTTGGTTAATTATGTTAAATGATAAGTAAATATATTATTAAGTGTATTAACAATGAAATACATATGTAAAAATAAGACTACTAACTTAATGATTTCGAAACGCGACATATATGTAACGATTATCGTTGTAACGACATTTAACTGTATATACATCATACTAAGATATATTATATATCATAATATCATGATAATATAACAATTTACAAACTCATTTGTTATAATAAACAATGGGTTAACGACATTCAACAAGATCGTTAACCTAAAGGTTTCAAAACAACATTTACATGTAACGACTAACGATGACTTAACGACTCAGTTAAAATGTATATACATGTAGTGTTTTAATATGTATTTATACACTTTTGAAAGACTTCAATACACTTATCAAAATACTTCTACTTAACAAAAATGCTTACAATTACATCCTCGTTCAGTTTCATCAACAATTCTACTCGTATGCACCCGTATTCGTACTCGTACAATACATAGCTTTTAGATGTATGTACTATTGGTATATACACTCCAATGATCAGCTCTTAGCAGCCCATGTGAGTCACCTAACACATGTGAGAACCATCATTTGGCAACTAGCATGAAATATCTCATAAAATTACAAAAATATGAGTAATCATTCATGACTTATTTACATGAAAACAAAATTACATATCCTTTATATCTAATCCATACACCAACGACCAAAAACACCTACAAACACTTTCATTCTTCAATTTTATTCATCTAATTGATCTCTCTCAAGTTCTATCTTCAAGTTCTAAGTGTTCTTCATAAATTCCAAAAGTTCTAGTTTCATAAAATCAAGAATACTTTCAAGTTTGCTAGCTCACTTCCAATCTTGTAAGGTGATCATCCAACCTCAAGAAATCTTTGTTTCTTACAGTAGGTTATCATTCTAATACAAGGTAATAATCATATTCAAACTTTGGTTCAATTTTTATAACTATAACAATCTTATTTCAAGTGATGATCTTACTTGAACTTGTTTTCGTGTCATGATTCTGCTTCAAGAACTTCGAGCCATCCAAGGATCCATTGAAGCTAGATCCATTTTTCTCTTTTCCAGTAGGTTTATCCAAGGAACTTAAGGTAGTAATGATGTTCATAACATCATTCGATTCATACATATAAAGCTATCTTATTCGAAGGTTTAAACTTGTAATCACTAGAACATAGTTTAGTTAATTCTAAACTTGTTCGCAAACAAAACTTAATCCTTCTAACTTGACTTTTAAAATAAACTAAACACATGTTCTATATCTATATGATATGCTAACTTAATGATTTAAAACCTGGAAACACGAAAAACACCGTAAAACCGGATTTACGCCGTCGTAGTAACACCGCGGGCTGTTTTGGGTTAGTTAATTAAAAACTATGATAAACTTTGATTTTAAAGTTGTTATTCTGAGAAAATGATTTTTATTATGAACATGAAACTATATCCAAAAATTATGATTAAACTCAAAGTGGAAGTATGTTTCTCAAAATGGTCATCTAGACGTCGTTCTTTCGACTGAAATGACTACCTTTACAAAAACGACTTGTAACTTATTTTTCCGACTATAAACCTATACTTTTCTGTTTAGATTCATAAAATAGAGTTCAATATGAAACCATAGCAATTTTATTCACTCAAAACGGATTTAAAATGAAGAAGTTATGGGTAAAACAAGATTGGATAATTTTTCTCATTTTAGCTACGTGAAAATTGGTAACAAATCTATTCCAACCATAACTTAATCAACTTGTATTGTATATTATGTAATCTTGAGATACCATAGACACGTATACAATGTTTCGACCTATCATGTCGACACATCTATATATATTTCGGAACAACCATAGACACTCTATATGTGAATGTTGGAGTTAGCTATACAGGGTTGAGGTTGATTCCAAAATATATATAGTTTGAGTTGTGATCAATACTGAGATACGTATACACTGGGTCGTGGATTGATTCAAGATAATATTTATCGATTTATTTCTGTACATCTAACTGTGGACAACTAGTTGTAGGTTACTAACGAGGACAGCTGACTTAATAAACTTAAAACATCAAAATATATTAAAAGTGTTGTAAATATATTTTGAACATACTTTGATATATATGTATATATTGTTATAGGTTCGTGAATCAACCAGTGGCCAAGTCTTACTTCCCGACGAAGTAAAAATCTGTGAAAGTGAGTTATAGTCCCACTTTTAAAATCTAATATTTTTGGGATGAGAATACATGCAGGTTTTATAAATGATTTACAAAATAGACACAAGTACGTGAAACTACATTCTATGGTTGAATTATCGAAAATCGAATATGCCCCTTTTTATTAAGTCTGGTAATCTATGAATTAGGGAACAGACACCCTAATTGACGCGAATCCTAAAGATAGATCTATTGGGCCTAACAAACCCCATCCAAAGTACTGGATGCTTTAGTACTTCGAAATTTATATCATATCCGAAGGGTGTCCCGGAATGATGGGGATATTCTTATATATGCATCTTGTTAATGTCGGTTACCAGGTGTTCACCATATGAATGATTTTTATCTCTATGTATGGGATGTGTATTGAAATATGAAATCTTGTGGTCTATTATTATGATTTGATATATATAGGTTAAACCTATAACTCACCAACATTTTTGTTGACGTTTTAAGCATGTTTATTCTCAGGTGATTATTAAGAGCTTCCGCTGTCGCATACTTAAATAAGGACGAGATTTGGTGTCCATGCTTGTATGATATTGTGTAAAAACTGCATTCAAGAAACTTATTTTGTTGTAACATATTTGTATTGTAAACCATTATGTAATGGTCGTGTGTAAACAGGATATTTTAGATTATCATTATTTGATAATCTACGTAAAGCTTTTTAAAACCTTTATCTATGAAATAAAGGTTATGGTTTGTTTTAAAAATGAATGCAGTCTTTGAAAAACGTCTCATATAGAGGTCAAAACCTCGCAACGAAATCAATTAATATGGAACGTTTTTAGTCAATAAGAACGGGACATTTCAGTTGGTATCAGAGCATTGGTCTTAGAGAACCAGAATTTTGCATTAGTGTGTCTTATCGAGTTTGTTAGGATGCATTAGTGAGTCTGGACTTCGACCGTGTTTACTTGAAAAATGATTGCTTAACAAATTTTGTTGGAAACTATATATTTTTAACATGTGAATATTATGTGATATATTAATCTCTTAACGCGTTTGATATTATGTGATAGATGTCTACCTCTAGAACAAGTCCCATTGACTCACCTAATAATAATGAAGAGTCAAATGTAAATTGGAATGATTTGTGGACTGATTCACAAGTTCCCGAAGAGGAACCGGAAGAAGAGTCGGAACCGGAAGAAGAGTCGGAACCGGAAGAAGAATCGGAACCGGAAGAAGAATCGGAACCGGATGAAGAAATAGAACCGGTGGGGGAAATAATAAAACGGTTAAGTAAAAGAAAATCCTCAACCAACCGACCAAGGTTAATTATGGTCAATGGTGTTTCCGCCAAGGAAGCAAAATATTGGGAGGATTACCAATTCTCTGATGAATCGGATTCCGACGAGAATTCCGATGATGTTATAGAAATTACCCCAACTGAATTTAAAAAGGCAAAAGAAAATAATAAGGGAAAGGGCATAAAAATAGAGAAATCTAATTCCAACCCCGATGAACTTTATATGTATCGTCAACCCCCGAAGTCCTTAAGTTGTAACAATGACCCGGGAACCTCTAAACCACCAGGTTTTTCTAAACCAATGTGGATCACGACGGCTCGTATTAGGGGAACATCATATATCCCTAGAAACTTGGCAAAACGAACCAAAACCGAAGAAGAAGAAACGAGCGAGTCGGAATAAGATAGTTGTATTCGTGTGGTGTAATATATGTAATATAGTGTTCGTATGCTTTATGATATATGTAAAAATTGCTTGTATTAATAAGTATTTTTTTTATGAATCTAACTCTTGTCTATTTTACAGTTTAAAAACACAAAATGGATAGACAACCTAATATTTTAAGAGACCTACCCGGAGACATGATTGATGAAATCTCGTCTAGAGTCGGCCAGAATTCCTCGGCACAACTATTTAAGGCGAGATCAGTTTGTAAGACATTCGAGGAACGTTCCAAGAATGTCTTGGTTTATAAGAGACTTTCGTTTGAAAGATGGGGGATATCACATTGGGAAACCCATAAGTTACGATGTGTTTACTTTGACGCATATATTGCGGGGAACCCAAATGCTATTTTACGCAACGGGTTAAGAAATTATTTTGACTCAATATATCCGAATATTGGACTTCGTGATTTAGAAAAAGCGGCTAACATGCAACATAAAGAAGCATGTTATGCTTACGGATTAGTAATGTTCGCTTCTCACCAAAGTGAGAACAAGAACATCGGGCTACAACTATTAAACAAAACGTTTCCACAAGTGACGGAGTCGGTAATTGGGGTAAGAAATGAGGTTTTTAGATTATTACGGGACTGTTGGACATTACGTAACCCTCGTCCCTTTGACTACGTTACAACACGCTGTCTTATCAACGGCCATAACGGTTATGTTGCACAAGACCAAGGATGGGAAGTAGTCCTAGTAAAACCAGAATGCATGACTTGTTTCTGGACGTATGAATTACGTGTCTTTATTGTCTTTGCTGAACGACTTGTGTACTAGCTAGAATTATCTTCACAACTATCTTGTATCAAAGTTATTGTGTGCTATATTTCATGCTTTATGTAAAATAAGCGGTATTGTAAGTTTGTAAAATATTGTATAAAAGTTTGAACGCGAAATATTATTATAATCAGTTTTTCATATAGAATTGTAGTAGTTGAATTGTATATTAGCTACTAAGTATGAACTTAACGGGTAGGTACTACCCGAATTTAAACTTATAAAACGCTAATATGAAGAAAAAGCTTTTATAAATGAGTTCATATTATGCTACAAAATACTATTAACTACTCTTAATATTCTGTATGATTAACTTGTTCCATTTAACTATTTTGAAGGAAATGGCACCGACTACTCGACACACCGTGAATATGAATGAAGAGGAATTCCGTACTTTTCTAGCTTCAAACATAGCCGCAGTACAGGCTACGCTACATACCAACAATAACCTTGGATCTAGCAGTACAGGAAATCGTGTAGGATGCACCTACAAAGAATTCACTGCCTGCAAACCTTTGGAATTTGATGGAACCGAAGGACCGATCGGATTGAAACGGTGGACCGAGAAGGTCGAATCGGTGTTTGCCATAAGTAAGTGTACTGAAGAGGACAAAGTAAAGTACGCTACGCATACCTTCACAGGTTCTGCGTTAACATGGTGGAATACCTATCTAGAGCAAGTGGGACAAGACGATGCGTACGCACTACCGTGGTCAGCATTCAAGCACTTGATGAACGAGAAGTACCGTCCCAGAACCGAGGTCAATAAGCTCAAGACAGAACTTAGAGGGTTACGAACCCAAGGATTTGATATTACCACGTACGAAAGACGATTCACAGAATTGTGCCTATTGTGTCCGGGAGCATTCGAAGATGAGGAAGAGAAGATCGACGCGTTTGTGAAAGGATTACCGGAAAGAATCCAAGAAGATATAAGTTCACACGAGCCCGCCTCCATACAACAGGCATGTAGAATGGCTCACAAACTCGTGAACCAAATTGAAGAAAGAATTAAAGAACAGACTGCTGAAGAGGCCAATGTGAAGCAAGTCAAAAGAAAGTGGGAGGAAAACGGTGATAAGAATCACCAATACAACAACAACAGCAATTACAACAATAATCGCAACAATTATCCCAACAATCGCAACATCAATCGCAACTACAACAAACGGCCCAACAACAACAACAACAACAACAGCAACTACAACAATCATCCCAACAACAATAATAACCGCAACAACAACAACAATCAGAAGCAGCTATGCCAAAGGTGTGAAAAGAATCACTCGGGGTTCTGCACCAAATTTTGCAACAAGTGTAAAAGAAATGGTCATAGCGCGGCGAAGTGTGAGGTCTACGGACCAGGGGTTAATAGAACGAAAGGAACAAATGGTGTCGAAACGAGTAATGGCGGAGCAAGTAGTGTCGGAGCAAGTTATGCCAATGTAGTTTGTTATAAATGTGGAAAACCGGGCCACATTATTAGAAATTGCCCAAACCAGGAGAACACGAATGGACAAGGCCGTGGAAGAGTTTTCAATATTAATGCGGCATAGGCACAGGAAGACCCGGAGCTTGTTAAGGGTACGTTTCTTATTGACAATAAATCTGCTTACGTTTTATTTGATTCGGGTGCTGATAGAAGCTATATGAGTAGAGATTTTTGTGCTAAATTAAGTTGTCCATTGACGCCTTTGGATAGTAAATTTTTACTCGAATTAGCAAATGGTAAATTAATTTCAGCAGATAATATATGTCGGAATCGAGAAATTAAACTGGTTAGCGAAACATTTAAGATTGATTTGATACCAGTAGAGTTAGGGAGTTTTGATGTGATAATCGGCATGGACTGGTTGAAAGAAGTGAAAGCGGAGATCGTTTGTTACAAAAATGCAATTCGCATTATACGAGAAAAAGGAAAACCCTTAATGGTGTACGGAGAAAAGGGCAACACGAAGCTACATCTTATTAGTAATTTGAAGGCACAAAAACTAATAAGAAAAGGTTGCTATGCTGTTCTAGCACACGTTGAGAAAGTACAAACTGAAGAAAAGAGCATCAATGATGTTCCCGTCGCAAAAGAATTTCCTGATGTATTTCCGAAAGAATTACCGGGATTACCCCCACATCGATCCGTTGAATTTCAAATAGATCTTGTACCAGGAGCTGCACCAATAGCTCGTGCTCCTTACAGACTCGCACCCAGCGAGATGAAAGAACTGCAAAGCCAATTACAAGAACTTTTAGAGCGTGGTTTCATTCGACCAAGCACATCACCATGGGGAGCTCCTGTTTTGTTTGTCAAGAAGAAAGATGGTACATTCAGGTTGTGTATCGACTACCGAGAGTTGAACAAACTTACCATCAAGAACCGCTACCCACTACCGAGAATCGATGACTTATTTGATCAACTACAAGGCTCGTCTGTTTATTCAAAGATTGACTTACGTTCCGGGTATCATCAAATGCGGGTGAAAGAAGATGATATTCCAAAGACTGCTTTCAGAACACGTTACGGTCATTATGAGTTTATGGTCATGCCGTTTGGTTTAACTAATGCACCAGCTGTGTTCATGGACCTTATGAACCGAGTGTGTGGACCATACCTTGACAAGTTTGTCATTGTTTTCATTGATGACATACTTATTTACTCAAAGAATGACCAAGAACACGGTGAACATTTGAGAAAGGTGTTAGAAGTATTGAGGAAGGAAGAATTGTACGCTAAGTTTTCAAAGTGTGCATTTTGGTTGGAAGAAGTTCAATTCCTCGGTCACATAGTGAACAAAGAAGGTATTAAGGTGGATCCGGCAAAGATAGAAACTGTTGAAAAGTGGGAAACCCCGAAAACTCCGAAACACATACGCCAGTTTTTAGGACTAGCTGGTTACTACAGAAGGTTCATCCAAGACTTTTCCAGAATAGCAAAACCCTTGACTGCATTAACGCATAAAGGGAAGAAATTTGAATGGAATGATGAACAAGAGAAAACGTTTCAGTTATTGAAGAAAAAGCTAACTACGGCACCTATATTGTCATTGCCTGAAGGGAATGATGATTTTGTGATTTATTGTGACGCATCAAAGCAAGGTCTCGGTTGTGTATTAATGCAACGAACGAAGGTGATTGCTTATGCGTCTAGACAATTGAAGATTCACGAACAAAATTATACAGTAGCTTGAAGACATGCTACGAGCATGTGTTATTGATTTCGGAAACAGTTGGGATCGACATCTACCGTTAGCAGAATTTTCCTACAACAACAGCTACCATTCAAGCATTGAGATGGTGCCATTTGAAGCACTTTATGGTAGAAAGTGCAGGTCTCCGATTTTTTGGAGTGAAGTGGGGGATAGACAGATTTCGGGTCCGGAGATTATACAAGAAACTACCGAGAAGATCATCCAAATTCAACAACGGTTGAAAACCGCCCAAAGTCGACAAAAGAGCTACGCTGACATTAAAATAAAAGATATAGAATTTGAAATTGGAGAGATGGTCATGCTTAAAGTTGCACCTTGGAAAGGCGTTGTTCGATTTGGTAAACGAGGGAAATTAAATCCAAGGTATATTGGACCATTCAAGATTATTGATCGTGTCGGACCAGTAGCTTACCGACTTGAGTTACCTCAACAACTCGTGGCTGTACATAACACTTTCCACGTCTCGAATTTGAAGAAATGTTTTGCTAAAAAAGATCTCACTATTCCGTTAGATGAAATCCAAATCAACGAAAAACTTCAATTCATCGAAGAACCCGTCGAAATAATGGATCGTGAGGTTAAAAGACTTAAGCAAAACAAGATACCAATTGTTAAGGTTCGATGGAATGCTCGTAGAGGACCCGAGTTCACCTGGGAGCGTGAAGATCAGATGAAGAAGAAATACCCGCATCTATTTCCAGAAGATTCGTCAACACCTTCAACAGCTTAAAATTTCGGGACGAAATTTATTTAACGGGTAGGTACTGTAGTGACCCGAACTTTTCCATGTTTATATATATTAATTGAGATTGATATTTACATGATTAAATGTTTCCAACATGTTAAGCAATCAAACTTGTTAAGACTTGATTAATTGAAATATGTTTCATATTGACAATTGACCACCCAAGTTGACCGGTGATTCACGAACGTTAAAACTTGTAAAAACTATACGATGACATATATATGGTTATATATATAGTTAACATGTTTTTATTATAAGTATGTATCTCATTAGGTATTTTAACAATGAGTTATATACATAAAAATGAGACTATTAATTTAAGAAACTCGAAAACGATATATATAACGATTATCGTTATAACAACGTCTTACTAGGTACATATGAATCATATTAAGATATTGATACACTTGGTTAATTATGTTAAATGATAAGTAAATATATTATTAAGTGTATTAACAATGAAATACATATGTAAAAATAAGACTACTAACTTAATGATTTCGAAACGAGACATATATGTAACGATTATCGTTGTAACGACATTTAACTGTATATACATCATACTAAGATATATTATATATCATAATATCATGATAATATAACAATTTACAAACTCATTTGTTATAATAAACAATGGGTTAACGACATTCAACAAGATCGTTAACCTAAAGGTTTCAAAACAACATTTACATGTAACGACTAACGATGACTTAACGACTCAGTTAAAATGTATATACATGTAGTGTTTTAATATGTATTTATACACTTTTGAAAGACTTCAATACACTTATCAAAATACTTCTACTTAACAAAAATGCTTACAATTACATCCTCGTTCAGTTTCATCAACAATTCTACTCGTATGCACCCGTATTCGTACTCGTACAATACACAGCTTTTAGATGTATGTACTATTGGTATATACACTCCAATGATCAGCTCTTAGCAGCCCATGTGAGTCACCTAACACATGTGGGAACCATCATTTGGCAACTAGCATGAAATATCTCATAAAATTACAAAAATATGAGTAATCATTCATGACTTATTTACATGAAAACAAAATTACATATCCTTTATATCTAATCCATACACCAACGACCAAAAACACCTACAAACACTTTCATTCTTCAATTTTCTTCATCTAATTGATCTCTCTCAAGTTCTATCTTCAAGTTCTAAGTGTTCTTCATAAATTCCAAAAGTTCTAGTTTCATAAAATCAAGAATACTTTCAAGTTTGCTAGCTCACTTCCAATCTTGTAAGGTGATCATCCAACCTCAAGAAATCTTTGTTTCTTACAGTAGGTTATCATTCTAATACAAGGTAATAATCATATTCAAACTTTGGTTCAATTTCTATAACTATAACAATCTTATTTCAAGTGATGATCTTACTTGAACTTGTTTTCGTGTCATGATTCTGCTTCAAGAACTTCGAGCCATCCAAGGATCCATTGAAGCTAGATCCATTTTTCTCTTTTCCAGTAGGTTTATCCAAGGAACTTAAGGTAGTAATGATGTTCATAACATCATTCGATTCATATATATAAAGCTATCTTATTCGAAGGTTTAAACTCGTAATCACTAGAACATAGTTTAGTTAATTCTAAACTTGTTCGCAAACAAAACTTAATCCTTCTAACTTGACTTTTAAAATAAACTAAACACATGTTCTATATCTATATGATATGCTAACTTAATGATTTAAAACCTGGAAACACGAAAAACATCGTAAAACCGGATTTACGCCGTCGTAGTAACACCGCGGGCTGTTTTGGGTTAGTTAATTAAAAACTATGATAAACTTTGATTTAAAAGTTGTTATTCTGAGAAAATGATTTTTATTATGAACATGAAACTATATCCAAAAATTATGGTTAAACTCAAAGTGGAAGTATGTTTTCTAAAATAGTCATCTAGACGTCGTTCTTTCGACTGAAATGACTACCTTTACAAAAACGACTTGTAACTTATTTTTCCGACTATAAACCTATACTTTTCTGCTTAGATTCATAAAATAGAGTTCAATATGAAACCATAGCAATTTGATTCACTCAAAACGGATTTAAAATGAAGAAGTTATGGGTAAAACAAGATTGAATAATTTTTCTCATTTTAGCTACGTGAAAATTGGTAACAAATCTATTCCAACCATAACTTAATCAACTTGTATTGTATATTATGTAATCTTGAGATACCATAGACACGTATACAATGTTTCGACCTATCATGTCGACACATCTATATATATTTCGGAACAACCATAGACACTCTATATGTGAATGTTGGAGTTAGCTATACAGGGTTGAGGTTGATTCCAAAATATATATAGTTTGAGTTGTGATCAATACTGAGATACGTATACACTGGGTCGTGGATTGATTCAAGATAATATTTATCGATTTATTTCTGTACATCTAACCGTGGACAACTAGTTGTAGGTTACTAACGAGGACAGCTGACTTAATAAACTTAAAACATCAAAATATATTAAAAGTGTTGTAAATATATTTTGAACATACTTTGATATATATGTATATATTGTTATAGGTTCGTGAATCAACCAGTGGCCAAGTCTTACTTCCCGACGAAGTAAAAATCTGTGAAAGTGAGTTATAGTCCCACTTTTAAAATCTAATATTTTTGGGATGAGAATACATGCAGGTTTTATAAATGATTTACAAAATAGACACAAGTACGTGAAACTACATTCTATGGTTGAATTATCGAAAATCAAATATGCCCCTTTTTATTAAGTCTGGTAATCTAAGAATTAGGGAACAGACACCCTAATTGACGCGAATCCTAAAGATAGATCTATTGGGCCTAACAAACCCCATCCAAAGTACCGGATGCTTTAGTACTTCGAAATTTATATCATATCCGAAGGGTGTCCCGGAATGATGGGGATATTCTTATATATGCATCTTGTTAATGTCGGTTACCAGGTGTTCACCATATGAATGAATTTTTATCTCTATGTATGGGATGTGTATTGAAATATGAAATCTTGTGGTCTATTGTTACGATTTGATATATATAGGTTAAACCTATAACTCACCAACATTTTTGTTGACGTTTAAAGCATGTTTATTCTCAGGTGAATATTAAGAGCTTCCGCTGTTGCATACTTAAATAAGGACGAGATTTGGAGTCCATGCTTGTATGATATTGTGTAAAAACTGTATTCAAGAAACTGATTTCGATGTAACATATTTGTATTGTAAACCATTATGTAATGGTCGTGTGTAAACAGGATATTTTAGATTATCATTATTTGATAATCTACGTAAAGCTTTTTAAAACCTTTATCTATGAAATAAAGGTTATGGTTTGTTTTAAAAATGAATGCAGTCTTTGAAAAACGTCTCATATAGAGGTCAAAACCTCGCAACGAAATCAATTAATATGGAACGTTTTTAATCAATAAGAACGGGACATTTCAGTATGGCTGTTTAATATTTTTGCGTTGCGTTTTTTCTAATTTTATAACCTACGTACTTAACCAATATATATATATATATATATATATATATATATATATATATATATATATATATATATATATATATATATATATATATATATATATATATATATATATATATATATATATGGGCATGATCAATGAGGAAGTAACCAATCGGGGGGGAGCGGAGGGAAGCAAAAATTATTATTTTTTTCGTTTTCTGAAAAAACTTTTTTCACGAACATTATAGAATGGATGAAAATATGAACATTTAAAAGAGACACTTCGTGATGAATGTTATTATATTGGCGGAAAACGATCGACAAAAATAACATTCAAGATAATATTGTTCGTGAAGAATGTTAACGTTTTTTTTCTTCATGTTTTGTGAAGTAAAATTTAGCCCGATTTAGAGTTTAGGGTTTAAGGTTTAGGATTTGGTGTTTTGGTTTATTCCATAAACTCAAAACACCAAACCCTAAACCCTAAACCCAAAAGTCTAAACCGTTCGTTTAAAAACTCAATCTAAACCCTAAACCCTAAATTTTTAAACCCTAATATCTAAACCCTATAAACCTTAACATCTAAACCCTAATATCTAAAACATCAACATACGCTCGAAAAATACGATAATTGTAATATATTACTTCTTTGAGCATTTTTCTGCCAAAATAAAAACATTTATCACAAAGTGTCTTTATTAAATGTCATATTTTCATCCAATCTATAATGTTCGTAAACAAAGTTTTTTCAAAAAATGAAAAAAAATAATTTTTGCTTCCCCCCGCTTTCCTCCGATTGGTTTCTTCCCTCTTGATCCTACCACTATATACATATATATATATATATATATATATATATATATATATATATATATGTATGTATGTATATATATATATATATATATATATATATATATATATATATATATATATATATATATATATATATATATATATATATATATATATATATATATATATATATATATATATATATAAGGCTATTCGAATAACAAGATGTCCCGTTTAATATTACAGTTTTTCTTAAAGACAAGATTTTAGTAAATTATTTTAGAAAACATACGTACTGCTTTAAAAATATTTAACGCCCCTTTTCTTTATAAATTTGTTGGTCTAGACGGTGGAAGAAAATCAAGTGCAATGTCTTGAACTATTTTAATATATTTGTTTACAACAACTAAAAAATCTCATTTCAATCAAGTTGTTTGTCTTGACCGCTACGGCCAGCCAGGTCCTTCCGTAATTACATAAATATAATTACTTCAATCTCACCAGAGATGTTAACAAAGATAATTAACGAGTTCAATAAGATTTTGAGGTGTTAAGTTTGAGTAAACCGTTAACCACACAAACAATTAGAAAGGGTAATCATGAGCCAGTAATTTAGTGTACCAACGTTAATTATATATAAAGTAGTTTCCGAGAGTTTTATTAAGTTTATAGTTTGTACTTTAAAAGATATTTTAATGATTTTATTAATTTATATATATATATATATATATATATATATATATATATATATATATATATATATATATATATATATATATATATATACATATACATACATATATGTAATATTCAACAGCCTACACGGTGAATATTACAGGGTAGTGTTTATAAATATTACGATAGCAATATATATTAATAATTATTATAACAATACATATAACAATTATCTAATTATATATACAAAGTAACGTATTATATAATAAGCGTAGTAATAGAATAGATTACCAATGATTATAGACGATCCTTGCAATGCTTTCTATTACCGTGATTAACTTATGTATTATTCATATAATACCGCTTCTTAAGAACTTACAAGACCCACATTAATTTATAATAAAGTAGCCTAAGCTTGCAGAATTGTGTTGTGAGAGAGAAGTGTGGTGAAAACTCGGAACGAGAGAGAGCTCTGAGTTTTCTGAATGAATGAAATGAACGTCCGAGGGTATCTATTTATAGAAGAACTGGGTCCCTAGTTGTAATCTTGGGTTGCCATTTTCTTATCCACGGGTCTCTAGTTACAAGCTCTGAGTCGCCAGTTAGCTAACCCGGGTCGCCAGTTTTGATTTTTGGGTCTCCAATTGTTATCCCGGGGTCGCCATTTGTGGTAATTGGGTTGCCAGTTGTGGTAATCGAGTCGCCATTTGTGGTAACTGGTTGTCCAGTTGGTGTAACTGGTAGTCCAGTTGGTGTAACTGGTTGTCCAGTTGGTGTAACTGGTTGTTCAGTTGTGATCTTGCATCCATGTTTGTTGCATACGGTTTTCTGATAGTACGTTGTTTAAACACCAGTACACGTTTTGACCTGAATTTTAGCAGATGCACTTTCTTGGCGTTCCTTAGACTCATAATAGTCACACCCAATACCCTAAATCACTTTTGGATGTTCCTTGCGGTTGTATTTGAAGTATTGTGTGATTAGGGTTTGGTGTGTATCTTCAGTGCGTGTAAGTCTTGTAACCTCTTGATCTTTGTATATGAATCAGATGAGCTTCTAGGCTCTTGATAGATCTTCATCTACATGTCTTGAATAAGTGTTGGTAACTCTGCTTAGTGATCTTGAGCTCTTATGGTGGTCTTCTAGGTTAGTTATTGAAATTAGGGTTAAAAAACCTTAAGTTTGGCTCTTTTTCCAGCTTTTTCGCAAAGTAAGTTTTTTAAAGTCTTGTTTATTTAAACCTAGTGGATTAGTGCGTTTATTGAACAATTTTGCTTGAATACATGTAGGATTTGGGTGGATATATATCGTTAGTAAAAACATGACTTTTACTCGATATCAAGTATCAACAACAATTCTTTCAGACATGGCCTAATGTTATGGATCTTTGGATGCAGTATAAGATCGACACCCTGATACGCGGTGATGAAGAAATTGCAAACTACAATTGTTAAGGAAAAATCCATTCTTGATATGTTGTGAGATGTCTATCGATGCATACGATTGTAAGTAATTAGGAAATTCAATTTTGTTTGTCTATTCTTTGATAAATACAAGTACTGGCTTCATGTTTTCGTCAACAGATAACTTTGATTTCAAGCTGTCTACAAATTTTTATTAGAACTATAACCCTAAATTGTAACCTTAAAATTGAACTATTGAATTCCACTATTCAATAATGTAACCCTAGAATTTATATGCAAAAATCTTTATTTTAAGGTGGTTGTTTGTTTGATAGTGAATAATAAGATACAACATACCCGTGTTTTTACTTGTTTAGTATATTATTTATGGGTATAGTTGTCAATATAGAATTAGGAGATACAACTGATAACTAATCAAGCCTTTTAATTGTTGAGATTTATTAATAAAATTGCACACGATTAGCAAAATTCAGTTTTTTAATATAATATATAATAAATAAATAATATAGATTTTATATTTTCGGTTAGGTATTCATTAACAGCGTATACAAAGTTACAAGTCACTACTTACACATATTGATCAATTTAATCGATCTGAAAGAGATGGATATCAACAACAATGATATGATATTATTCATAACAAAAAACAATGAACAACAACCTTAAAGTAAATATTAATACAAATAGATTCTGCAGTTACAATTTTGAATAATGAAATTCAATCGTTCAATTTTAGGGTTACAATTCTGATAAAATTTTGTAGACAACTTGAAATCAAAGTTATCTATAGAAGAAATCATGAAGCCAGACTTGTATTTATCAAAGAGTAGACAATTAAAATCAAATTTCATCCTAATTATATACCGTTACTTACAATTATATGCATCGATAGACATCTCACGACATATTAAGAATGGATTTTACATATCAAGAATGGATTTTTTCTTTTCAGTTGTAGTTTGCAATTTCTTCATCACCACGTATTGGAGTGTGGATCTTATACTGCATCCAGAGATCCATAACGTTAGGCCATGTCTAGAAGAATGCTAATCGTGTAAGTGTTATTGATTTGAAGAATAATGAATAAGATACATCATACCCATGTTTTGACTTGGTTAGTGAATTATTTATAGGTATAGTCATCAATACATAACTAGGAGATACAATTGATTCCTAATCAAGCTTTTTAATGGTTGAGATTAAATTATAGAATTGCATCTAATGATACATGTTTTTCCGTGTCAACATTTTGAATAAATGATGACCTAAAACCAGCTTTCTTATTAAAAATACCACTGGAGTTTATCGATCGGTTGTAACTATAAATCCATTTGATTTTACTTGAGTTTGAATTTATTTTTTTCTGTCAAATATTGTATAATGCACGTGATGCTTTTGAAATTCAGTCAACGATTTTTAAATACCATAATCATTCGTTATTGTTACACATACATTTTTTATACCAATTACCAGTCGTGCAATGCATTGGCACAAAGCTCGATACTTATATTTGCAAAAGTATAAATATATTACTTTCGTGCAACACACGGGCTCATAAAACTAGTTAAATTATATAACACAAATAAATATATTTAAATGTTAAAGTTGAAAAATAATAATTAAAATAAAACTAAAATACTAATTTTAAGACGGGAGAACCTTTTTCAGAAAGTTAAATATTCCCATATCCATATCTCTGTCACCTATTACGAATATAATCACAATTTTAAGACGGGAGAACCTTTTTCAGAAAGTTAAATATTCCCATATCCATATCTCTGTCACATATTATGAATATAATCACAATTCAACTATTTAATTTAAGATTTGATCGAACCACAAACCTCGTAGTTCAAAGGACACTAAGGGCATGTTTACTTTTCACTTAATGATCTATTTTTGTACAACCCTTAATTCAGTAAATAAAAAAAATTAGTAAACAGCCCTTCAGCCCTTAAGGGGCTGTTTCTTTAGGGCTTATTGGGCTAAATTGAGGGATTGCATTTTCGCTCAACCAAAAGGTTGTTTACTTTTGACTTCAATTAATGAAATGTACGAGTAGGGGGATTAATCGGTGAACTGAAATATAAATGTTGTCTCCATATAGATTGCTTTTTCTCGGTACTACCCTCGCGTTCTCTCTTTTACTTTTCATTTGTTCCCTCCGTCCCACATGTATTGTCTTGTTTTGACTTTGATGGTCCTTTTTACAACTTTGACTTTTCTGTTGTAAATTTAGTAGTAAAATATGGATGGTAATTAGTCAAATATGGATAGTAAAATTTGTACTATATATATGTGGATAATGAACACACATATATACACCATTTTCTTACATATAAGAAATATACTCTCTCTCTCTTCTATTACTACTCTCTCATATTTAAGGATTGTATAGGCTTAGGTCAAAATTAGTTATAAGCCTACTGAATTATAACACGTTATCAGCACGAAGAGCTTAGTGTAATCAAAGGATATCTCAAACGATCACGAGTCACTAATCAAGGTATGAAATTATTAAGGTTTTTCAGACTCGGACATATCAAATTTTGGACTACTAACATTTTGAACTACTAATTTTTATTAAGTTCTTAGTGCATTTGTATTGTTCTTATTATATGGTTGGCTCTGCCACCTAAATTATATATGGTCGACACTGTCGCCTAACTATCATTTATGTTTACTAACTTTTATTAACTTCACTAACATTTATATTTATGTTATTTAAGTTATATATGGCCGGTTATACCGCCTGAATTATATTTTCTGTAATCTAACTCTTATTAACTTCACTAACATTTATATTTATGTTATTTAAGTTATATATGGCCGGTTATACCGCCTGAATTATATTTTCTGTAATCTAACTCTTATTAACTTCACTAACATTTATATTTATGTTATTTAAGTTATATATGGCCGGTTACACCACCTGAATTATATTTTATGTAATCTAACTCTTATTAACTTCACTAACATTTATATTTATGTTAATAAGACCTCATGATTGTACGCAACATGTCATTTGACAACACGGTACTTTATGTACGCAACACGTCATTTGACAACACGGTACCATGGGTCGAGATCAATTCCGATCAATACGAATACGACGGGGTCTTTATATGTTATCTAACATTTATGATTACTTATGCAATTAATCATTATTTATTTCATGCATACTAATGTTTATTCTTAAATTTATAATTTTAAAAGTTAAAATAAAAAAATAGTTGTATTTTTATTAAAAGTAAATCTTAAAAGTTAAAATAAGAAAAAGTAGTTTGTACTTTTATTAAAAGTAAATCTTAAAAGTTAAAATACAAAAAGTAGTTTGTATTTTTATTAAAAGTAAATCTTAAAAGTTAAAATAAGAAAAAGTAGTTTGTATTTTTATTAAAAGTATATCTTAAAAGTTAAAGTAAGAAAAAAAGGGGATGGTAAAATGGAATAGTTTTTTTTGTCAAAAATGAAGTATTGAAAATGAAGTGGTCTCCTTCTATAACTAAAAAAAATATATACTTTTATCAAATGAATTTTTTTGTGGCCGACAATTTCAAACACGAGTCCGTGTTTAGTTTATCAAGAATATCTCTTGCTTTGGTGAAAGGTCACGATCACGATATCAGGTATTGTGAAAGAATTAAAAAATTGGTCAAGTGGCCTTTTAAAAACTAGAAAAAAATTTAAACAAAAAGTTTTTTTTATATATTTATAATTTACGGGTAACGTAAAAAAAAGGAAGTTTTTTTTAAAAAAAAAAAACAAAGAAAGTGTTTAAATGAGTTTTACAGAAAGGGGGAAAGCAAAGTAAAAAAAAAAACTTTTTTCCAAACAAAGGTAAATGAAAGTAGGACTTAATACAAGAAAAAAGTAAACATCTCCTAGACGTGATAAAATCTATCAATGATAAGTATTAGACTTGATGAGCTAAATGTGACAAAAATGTTTCAACATGTCTTATGTTAATTTTCTAAAATAATTTATTATTATTCCGAGTTTAACACATATACATATGTTAATTAAAAACAACCTTTTTGTTCTTATGTAGTGTTGGGTTGCAATTTTGGTTGTATGCCATAATTCCATCCAGTAGAATGACAATAGAAAACTTTTGATGATAATCAATAAAAAACTTTTTTCCAAACTTGTCAAATGTTTTGTTAAAAACGTGACCGTTGAAAAAAGGAGGTTGAATAATAAAACTTAAAAAACAAATTATTTTTTTTAAGAGTGTGCATCAAAATGGCCCGTTTAATAATGGGAGTAAAAATATAGTCAAATTGTTTCAACGAACAAGGGTTCAATTGGATGTCTCTTAAAAAAAAATCCGCGGGTACGGGTGATGGATCCAATGGATCCGCATCCACGACCCGCGGGTGCTATCCCTAATTGTGACAAGTACAAATCAACTAAAAGTCTAAAAAATAAATGCTCTTATAGGGACCAAATGTTCACAATAATTGCCTAAGCTAGATATGAAACAAATAGTTCATAAAAAAAAAAAAAGGTCGTTGTGCGTTTTCGGGATGATAGCCGAAATACACTTACAAAAGTAGGCCAGCCGTCAATTCTTTATGGCCATATCCACGTAGATCAATAAAATCATTTATGGTTTTGATAAAAGATTAATTAAAAATTAATTTTTTTTTTGTCTTGGATTCTCGGTAACAAAAGCAAAGGTTGTTTTTGGTTGCCACAACAAACAAGACAGAGGTTGTTGACTTTTGTTGTTAAACATGGCACAAGTGAACAATAACAATAGATTATTGTTTTTGAAAAGAATAATGATGCGTTAATTTTATTGTATAAAATAAAATTAAAGAAAATGGTTTTCATTGATGACTATGAACAAACGCAAACAAAGTGTTTGTGGTATTTGGTGATTAAAAAAAAGTGCATCTAAAGCTTCTACTGAAAATAATATGCATCTAAAGCTTCTACTGAAAATTAATGTGCAAGGTACAACGTATAACTATATGGTCAAATTCATTTGAGCCTTCGGAGTCACAAGTATATGATGTATATATATATTACTCAATTAACAAAATAGTAAATCTAAATTAATTCATATGAATAGTAAAACGAAATTAATTAATTTACTATTCACATAAAAAAGCGCATATGATAAAAAGCGCATCGCATATGATAAGCGCATATGATAAAAAGCGAATATGATGAAAAGCACAACGCATATGATGAAAATCGCATATGATTAAAAGCGCATATGGTGAAAAACACAGCGCATATGATTAAAAGCGTATATGGTGAAAAGGATATATGATAAAAAAAAAACACATATGGTGATTAATGGAAAGCACATATGGTGATTAATGAAAAGTATATTGTGAAAAAGAATCACAAATGTTTCTTGAAAGAATTCAAGGTAAGATATATGAACCAATTCATCCATCATGTGAACCATTTTGATATTTCATGGTTCTAATAGACGCATCTAGCGGGTGGTCTCATATTTGTATGTTATCAAGCCGTAATATGGCATTTGCAAAGTTTCTTGCACAAATTATTAAATTGAGAACACATTATTCTGATTACACCATTAAAAGGATGAGACTTGATAATGCTGGTGAGTTAACATCTCAAGCATTTAATGATCATTATATATCTACAGGGATTGTTGTTGAACATCCAGTTGCTCATGTGCATACACAAAATTGGTTTAGCTGAATCAATAGATAAACGCTTACAGCTAATAACTAGACAATTGATAATGAGTACAAATATCTCAATATTTATATGTGGACATGTAAATTTACATGCTGCGACATTAATTCGCATTATACCATGTGGAAGTCGTAAATATTTTCACTTAATACTTGATTTTGGCCAAGAGCCAAATATTTTCTACCTTAAAACATTGGTTGTGCAGTGTATGTTCCAATTGTATCACCACAACACAATAAAATGGTTCTTCAAAGAAAGATGATAATATATTTTGGATATAAAACATCTTCAATCATAAGATATATTGAACCCATGATGGGTGATGTTTTTACAGCACGTTTTGCTGATTGTCATTTTAATAAAACATTATTCCCTAGATTAGGGGGAGAAATAAAAATAAAAAATAAAATGATGCATCATGATGCGAACATCAATTAAGGTATATTGAACTCGCACAAAAGAATGTGAAACGAAAGTTTAAAAATAATGCATATGCAAGAACTTGCAAATTAATTACTTTATGCATTTACAGATATAAAAAAGTGACTAAATCATATATACCAGCGATAAATGCTCCAGCTCGAACTGAAATTCCAAAAGCTGGCAATAATGTCACTGTTGAGTCTTTGCCACGCATCAAACGTGGAAGATCAATTGGTTCCGAAGATAAAAATCCTCGAAAAAGAAAATCAGCTGATAATGAGGTAAGAGAAAGTGTTCAAGAAGAACCACAAATCAATATTCCTTCTGCAGAGGATATTGATAAATGTAAATACTAAAATTGCGATAAATTATGCAATATTATGGAACCGAAATGAAACTAAAATCTCTATGAGATATTTTCATATAATGTGACAATGACATCATGAATAAAGATGATGATCTGGATGAAATGTCCCGTTCTTATTGATTAAAAACGTTCCATATTAATTGATTTCGTTGCGAGGTTTTGACCTCTATATGAGACATTTTTCAAAGACTGCATTCATTTTAAAACAAACCATAACCTTTATTTCATCAATAAAGGTTTAAAAAGCTTTACGTAGATTATCAAATAATGATAATCTAAAATATCCTGTTTACACACGACCATTACATAATGGTTTACAATACAAATATGTTACAACAAAATAAGTTTCTTGAATGCAGTTTTTACACAATATCATACAAACATGGACTCCAAATCTCGTCCTTATTTAAGTATGCGACAGCGGAAGCTCTTAATAATCACCTGAGAATAAACATGCTTAAAACGTCAACAAAAATGTTGGTGAGTTATAGGTTTAACCTATATATATCAAATCATAATAATAGACCACAAGATTTCATATTTCAATACACATCCCATACATAGAGATAAAAGTCATTCATATGGTGAACACCTGGTAACCGACATTAACAAGATGCATATATAAGAATATCCCCATCATTCCGGGACACCCTTCGGATATGATATAAATTTCGAAGTACTAAAGCATCCGGTACTTTGGATGGGGCTTGTTGGGCCCGATAGATCTATCTTTAGGATTCGCGTCAATTAGGGTGTCTGTTCCCTAATTCTTAGATTACCAGACTTAATAAAAAGGGGCATATTCGATTTCGATAATTCAACCATAGAATGTAGTTTCACGTACTTGTGTCTATTTTGTAAATCATTTATAAAACCTGCATGTATTCTCATCCCAAAAATATTAGATTTTAAAAGTGGGACTATAACTCACTTTCACAGATTTTTACTTCGTCGGGAAGTAAGACTTGGCCACTGGTTGATTCACGAACCTATAACAATATATACATATATATCAAAGTATGTTCAAAATATATTTACAACACTTTTAATATATTTTGATGTTTTAAGTTTATTAAGTCAGCTGTCCTAGTTAGTAACCTACAACTAGTTATCCACAGTTAGATGTACAGAAATAAATCGATAAATATTATCTTGAATCAATCCACGACCCAGTGTATACGTATCTCAGTATTGATCACAACTCAAACTATATATATTTTGGAATCAACCTCAACCATGTATAGCTAACTCCAACATTCACATATAGAGTGTCTATGGTTGTTCCGAAATATATATAGATGTGTCGACATGATAGGTCGAAACATTGTATACGTGTCTATGGTATCTCAAGATTACATAATATACAATACAAGTTGATTAAGTTATGGTTGGAATAGATTTGTTACCAATTTTCACGTAGCTAAAATGAGAAAAATTATCCAATCTTGTTTTACCCATAACTTCTTCATTTTAAATCCGTTTTGAGTGAATCAAATTGCTATGGGTTCATATTGAACTCTATTTTATGAATCTAAACAGAAAAAGTATAGGTTTATAGTCATAAAAATAAGTTACAAGTCATTTTTGTAAAGGTAGTCATTTCAGTCGAAAGAACGACGTCTAGATGACCATTTTAGAAAACATACTTCCACTTTGAGTTTAACCATAATTTTTGGATATAGTTTCATGTTCATAATAAAAATCATTTTCTCAGAATAACAACTTTTAAATCAAAGTTTATCATAGTTTTTAATTAACTAACCCAAAACAGCCCGCGGTGTTACTACGACGGTGTAAATCCGGTTTTACGGTGTTTTTCGTGTTTCCAGGTTTTAAATCATTAAGTTAGCATATCATATAGATATAGAACATGTGTTTAGTTGATTTTAAAAGTCAAGTTAGAAGGATTAACTTTTGTTTGCGAACAAGTTTAGAATTAACTAAACTATGTTCTAGTGATTACAAGTTTAAACCTTCGAATAAGATAGCTTTATATGTATGAATCGAATGATGTTATGAACATCATTACTAAATTAAGTTCCTTGGATAAACCTACTGGAAAAGAGAAAAATGGATCTAGCTTCAACGGATCCTTGGATGGCTCGAAGTTCTTGAAGCAGAATCATGACACGAAAACAAGTTCAAGTAAGATCATCACTTGAAATAAGATTGTTATAGTTATAGAAATTGAACCAAAGTTTGAATATGATTATTACCTTGTATTAGAATGATAACCTACTGTAAGAAACAAAGATTTCTTGAGGTTGGATGATCACCTTACAAGATTGGAAGTGAGCTAGCAAACTTGAAAGTATTCTTGATTTTATGTAACTAGAACTTGTAAAATATATGAAGAACACTTAGAACTTGAAGATAGAACTTGAGAGAGATCAATTAGATGAAGAAAATTGAAGAATGAAAGTGTTTGTAGGTGTTTTTGGTCGTTGGTGTATGGATTAGATATAAAGGATATGTAATTTTGTTTTCATGTAAATAAGTCATGAATGATTACTCATATTTTTGTAATTTTATGAGATATTTCATGCTAGTTGCCAAATGATGGTTCCCACATGTGTTAGGTGACTCACATGGGCTGCTAAGAGCTGATCATTGGAGTGTATATACCAATAGTACATACATCTAAAAGCTGTGTATTGTACGAGTACGAATACGGGTGCATACGAGTAGAATTGTTGATGAAACTGAACGAGGATGTAATTGTAAGCATTTTTGTTAAGTAGAAGTATTTTGATAAGTGTCTTGAAGTCTTTCAAAAGTGTATGAATACATATTAAAACACTACATGTATATACATTTTAACTGAGTCGTTAAGTCATCGTTAGTCGTTACATGTAAATGTTGTTTTGAAACCTTTAGGTTAACGATCTTGTTGAATGTTGTTAACCCATTGTTTATTATAACAAATGAGATGTTAAATTGTTATATTATCATGATATTATGATATATAATATATCTCAGTATGATGTATATACAGTTAAATGTCGTTACAACGATAATCGTTACATATATGTCTCGTTTCGAAATCATTAAGTTAGTAGTCTTATTTTTACATATGTATTTCATTGTTAATACACTTAATAATATATTTACTTATCATTTAACATAATTAACCAAGTGTATCAATATCTTAATATGATTCATATGTACCTAGTAAGACGTTGTTATAACGATAATCGTTATATATATCGTTTTCGAGTTTCTTAAATTAATAGTCTCATTTTTATGTATATAACTCATTGTTAAAATACCTAATGAGATACATACTTATAATAAAAACATGTTAACTATATATATAACCATATATATGTCATCGTATAGTTTTTACAAGTTTTAACGTTCGTGAATCACCGGTCAACTTGGGTGGTCAATTGTCTATATGAAACATATTTCAATTAATCAAGTCTTAACAAGTTTGATTGCTTAACATGTTGGAAACATTTAATCATGTAAATATCAATCTCAATTAATATATATAAACATGGAAAAGTTCGGGTCACTACAGTACCTACCCGTTAAATAAATTTCGTCCCGAAATTTTAAGCTGTTGAAGGTGTTGACGAATCTTCTGGAAATAGATGCGGGTATTTCTTCTTCATCTGATCTTCACGCTCCCAGGTGAACTCGGGTCCTCTACGAGCATTCCATCGAACCTTAACAATTGGTATCTTGTTTTGCTTAAGTCTTTTAACCTCACGATCCATTATTTCGACGGGTTCTTCGATGAATTGAAGTTTTTCGTTGATTTGGATTTCATCTAACGGAATAGTGAGATCTTCTTTAGCAAAACATTTCTTCAAACTCGAGACGTGGAAAGTGTTATGTACAGCCGTGAGTTGTTGAGGTAACTCAAGTCGGTAAGCTACTGGTCCGACACGATCAATAATCTTGAATTGTCCAATATACCTTGGATTTAATTTCCCTCGTTTACCAAATCGAACAACGCCTTTCCATGGTGCAACTTTAAGCATGACCATCTCTCCAATTTCAAATTCTATATCTTTTCTTTTAATGTCAGCGTAGCTCTTTTGTCGACTTTGGGCGGTTTTCAACCGTTGTTGAATCTGGATGATCTTCTTGGTAGTTTCTTGTATAATCTCCGGACCCGTAATCTGTCTATCCCCCACTTCACTCCAACAAATCGGAGACCTGCACTTTCTACCATAAAGTGCTTCAAACGGCGCCATCTCAATGCTTGAATGGTAGCTGTTGTTGTAGGAAAATTCTGCTAATGGTAGATGTCGATCCCAACTGTTTCCGAAATCAATAACACATGCTCGTAGCATGTCTTCAAGCGTTTGTATCGTCCTTTTGCTCTGCCCATCAGTTTGTGGATGATAGTCAGTACTCATGTCTAGACGAGTTCCTAATGCTTGCTGTAATGTCTGCCAGAATCTTGAAATAAATCTGCCATCCCTATCAGAGATAATAGAGATTGGTATTCCATGTCTGGATACGACTTCCTTCAAATACAGTCGTGCTAACTTCTCCATCTTGTCATCTTCTCTTATTGGCAGAAAGTGTGCTGATTTGGTGAGACGATCAACTATTACCCAAATAGTATCAAAACCACTTGCAGTCCTTGGCAATTTAGTGATGAAATCCATGGTAATGTTTTCCCATTTCCATTCTGGGATTTCAGGTTGTTGAAGTAGACCTGATGGTTTCTGATGCTCAGCTTTGACCTTAGAACACGTCAAACATTCTCCTACGTATTTAGCAACATCGGCTTTCATACCCAGCCACCAAAAATATTTGCTGAGATCCTTGTACATCTTCCCCGTTCCAGGATGTATTGAGTATCTGGTTTTATGAGCTTCTCTAAGTACCATTTCTCTCATATCTCCAAATTTTGGTACCCAAATCCTTTCAGCCCTATACCGGGTTCCGTCTTCCCGAATATTAAGATGCTTCTCCGATCCTTTGGGTATTTCATCCTTTAAATTTCCCTCTTTTAAAACTCCTTGTTGCACCTCCTTTATTTGAGTAGTAAGGTTATTATAAATCATTATATTCATAGATTTTACTCGAATGGGTTCTCTGTCCTTCCTGCTCAAGGCATCGGCTACCACATTTGCCTTCCCCGGGTGGTAACGAATCTCAAAGTCGTAATCATTTAACAATTCAATCCACCTACGCTGCCTCATATTCAGTTGTTTCTGATTAAATATGTGTTGAAGACTTTTGTGGTCGGTATATATAATACTTTTGACCCCATATAAGTAGTGCCTCCAAGTCTTTAATGCAAAAACAACCGCGCCTAATTCCAAATCATGCGTCGTATAATTTTGTTCGTGAATCTTCAATTATCTAGACGCATAAGCAATCACCTTCGTTCGTTGCATTAATACACAACCGAGACCTTGCTTTGATGCGTCACAATAAATCACAAAATCATCATTCCCTTCAGGCAATGACAATATAGGTGCTGTAGTTAGCTTTTTCTTCAATAACTGAAACGCTTTCTCTTGTTCATCATTCCATTCAAATTTCTTCCCTTTATGCGTTAATGCAGTCAAGGGTTTTGCTATTCTGGAAAAGTCTTGGATGAACCTTCTGTAGTAACCAGCTAGTCCTAAAAACTGGCGTATGTGTTTCGGAGTTTTCGGGGTTTCCCACTTTTCAACAGTTTCTATCTTTGCCGGATCCACCTTAATACCTTCTTTGTTCACTATGTGACCGAGGAATTGAACTTCTTCCAACCAAAATGCACACTTTGAAAACTTAGCGTACAATTCTTCTTTCCTCAATACTTCTAACACCTTTCTCAAATGTTCACCGTGTTCTTGGTCATTCTTTGAGTAAATAAGTATGTCATCAATGAAAACAATGACAAACTTGTCAAGGTATGGTCCACACACTCGGTTCATAAGGTCCATGAACACAGCTGGTGCATTAGTTAAACCAAACAGCATGACCATAAACTCGTAATGACTGTAACGTGTTCTGAAAGCAGTCTTTGGAATATCATCTTCTTTCACCCGCATTTGATGGTACCCGGAACGTAAGTCAATCTTTGAATAAACAGACGAGCCTTGTAGTTGATCAAATAAGTCGTCGATTCTCGATAGTGGGTAGCGGTTCTTAATGGTAAGTTTGTTTAACTCTCGGTAGTCGATACACAACCTGAATGTTCCATCTTTCTTCTTGACAAACAAAACAGGAGCTCCCCACGGTGATGTGCTTGGTCGAATGAAACCACGCTCTAAAAGTTCTTGTAATTGGCTTTGCAGTTCTTTCATCTCGCTGGGTGCGAGTCTGTAAGGAGCACGAGCTATTGGTGCAGCTCCTGGTACAAGATCTATTTGAAATTCAACGGATCGATGTGGGGATAATCCCGGTAATTCTTTCGGAAATACATCGGGAAATTCTTTTGCAATGGGAACATCATTGATGCTCTTTTCTTCAGTTTGTACTTTCTCAACGTGTGCTAGAATAGCATAGCAACCTTTTCTTATTAGTTTTTGTGCCTTCAAATTACTAATAAGATGTAGCTTCGTGTTGCCCTTTTCTCCGTACACCATTAAGGGTTTTCCTTTTTCTCGTATAATGCGAATTGCATTTTTGTAACAGACGATCTCTGCTTTCACTTCTTTCAACCAGTCCATACCGATTATCACATCAAAACTCCCTAACTCTACTGGTATCAAATCAATCTTAAATGTTTCGCTAACCAGTTTAATTTCTCGATTCCGACATATATTATCTGCTGAAATTAATTTACCATTTGCTAATTCGAGTAAAAATTTACTATCCAAAGGCGTCAATGGACAACTTAATTTAGCACAAAAATCTTTACTCATATAGCTTCTATCCGCACCCGAATCAAATAAAACGTAAGCAGATTTATTATCAATAAGAAACGTACCCGTAACAAGCTCCGGGTCTTCCTGTGCCTCTGCCGCATTAATATTGAAAACTCTTCCGCGGCCTTGTCCATTCGTGTTCTCCTGGTTCGGGCAATTTCTAATAATGTGGCCCGGTTTTCCACATTTATAACAAACTACATTGGCATAACTTGCTCCGACACTACTTGCTCCGCCATTACTCGTTCCGACACCATTTGTTCCTTTCGTTCTATTAACCCCTGGTCCGTAGACCTCACACTTCGCCGCGCTATGACCATTTCTTTTACACTTGTTGCAAAATTTGGTGCAGAACCCCGAGTGATACTTTTCACACATTTGGCATAGCTGCTTCTGATTGTTGTTGTTGTTGCGGTTATTATTGTTGTTGGGATGATTGTTGTAGTTGCTGTTGCTGTTGTTGTTGTTATTGTTGGGCCGTTTGTTGTAGTTGCGATTGATGTTGCGATTGTTGGGATAATTGTTGCGATTATTGTTGTAATTGCTGTTGTTGTTGTATTGGTGATTCTTATCACCGTTTTCCTCCCACTTTCTTTTGACTTGCTTCACATTGGCCTCTTCAGCAGTCTGTTCTTTAATTCTTTCTTCAATCTGGTTCACTAGTTTGTGAGCCATTCTACATGCCTGTTGTATAGAGGCGGGCTCGTGTGAACTTATATCTTCTTGGATTCTTTCCGGTAATCCTTTCACAAATGCGTCGATCTTCTCTTCCTCATCTTCGAATGCTCCCGGACACAATAGGCACAATTCTGTGAATCGTCTTTCGTACATGGTAATATCAAATCCTTGGGTTCGTAACCCTCTAAGTTCTGTCTTGAGCTTATTGACCTCGGTTCTGGGACGGTACTTCTCGTTCATCAAGTGCTTGAATGCTGACCACGGTAGTGCGTACGCATCGTCTTGTCCCACTTGCTCTAGATAGGTATTCCACCATGTTAACGCAGAACCTGTGAAGGTATGCGTAGCATACTTCACTTTGTCCTCTTCAGTACACTTACTTATGGCAAACACCGATTCGACCTTCTCGGTCCACCGTTTCAATCCGATCGGTCCTTCGGTTCCATCAAATTCCAAAGGTTTGCAGGCAGTGAATTCTTTGTAGGTGCATCCTACACGATTTCCTGTACTACTAGATCCAAGGTTATTGTTGGTATGTAGCGCAGCCTGTACTGCGGCTATGTTTGAAGCTAGAAAAGTACGGAATTCCTCTTCATTCATATTCACGGTGTGTCGAGTAGTCGGTGCCATTTCCTTCAAAATAGTCAAATGGAACAAGTTAATCATACAGAATATTAAGAGTAGTTAATAGTATGTCGTAGCATAATATGAACTCATTTATAAAAGCTTTTTCTTCATATTAGCGTTTTATAAGTTTAAATTCGGGTAGTACCTACCCGTTAAGTTCATACTTAGTAGCTAATATACAATTCAACTACTACAATTCTATATGAAAAACTGATTATAATAATATTTCGCGTTCAAACTTTTATACAATATTTTACAAACTTACAATACCGCTTATTTTACATAAAGCATGAAATATAGCACACAATAACTTTGATACAAGATAGTTGTGAAGATAATTCTAGCTAGTACACAAGTCGTTCAGCAAAGGCAATAAAGACACGTAATTCATACGTCCAGAAACAAGTCATGCATTCTGGTTTTACTAGGACTACTTCCCATCCTTGGTCTTGTGCAATATAACCGTTATGGCCGTTGATAAGACAGCGTGTTGTAACGTCGTCAAAGGGACGAGGGTTACGTAATGTCCAACAGTCCCGTAATAATCTAAAAACCTCATTTCTTACCCCAATTACCGACTCTGTCACTTGTGGAAACGTTTTGTTTAATAGTTGTAGCCCGATGTTCTTGTTCTCACTTTGGTGAGAAGCGAACATTACTAATCCGTAAGCATAACATGCTTCTTTATGTTGCATGTTAGCCGCTTTTTCTAAATCACGAAGTCCAATATTCGGATATATTGAGTCAAAATAATTTCTTAACCCGTTGCGTAAAATAGCATTTGGGTTCCCCGCAATATATGCGTCAAAGTAAACACATCGTAACTTATGGGTTTCCCAATGTGATATCCCCCATCTTTCAAACGAAAGTCTCTTATAAACCAAGACATTCTTAGAACGTTCTTCGAATGTCTTACAAACTGATCTCGCCTTAAATAGTTGTGCCGAGGAATTCTGGCCGACTCTAGACAAGATTTCATCAATCATGTCTCCGGGTAGGTCTCTTAAAATATTGGGTTGTCTATCCATTTTGTGTTTTTAAACTGTAAAATAGACAAGAGTTAGATTCATAAAAAAATACTTATTAATACAAGCAATTTTTACATATATCATAAAGCATAAGAACACTATATTACATATATTACACCACACGAATACAACTATCTTATTCCGACTCGCTCGTTTCTTCTTCTTCAGTTTTGGTTCGTTTTGCCAAGTTTCTAGGGATATATGATGTTCCCCTAATACGAGCCGTCGTTGTCCACATTGGTTTAGAAAAACCTGGTGGTTTAGAGGTTCCCGGGTCATTGTTACAACTTAAGAACTTCGGGGGTTGTCGATACATATAAAGTTCATCGGGGTTGGAATTAGATTTCTCTATTTTTATGCCCTTTCCCTTATTATTTTCTTTTGCCTTTTTAAATTCAGTTGGGGTAACATAATTTAAAAAGGCAAAAGAAAATAATAAGGGAAAGGGCATAAAAATAGAGAAATCTAATTCCAACCCCGATGAACTTTATATGTATCGTCAACCCCCGAAGTCCTTAAGTTGTAACAATGACCCGGGAACCTCTAAACCACCAGGTTTTTCTAAACCAATGTTGATAACGACGGCTCGTATTAGGGGAACATCATATATCCCTAGAAACTTGGCAAAACGAACCAAAACTGAAGAAGAAGAAACAAGCGAGTCGGAATAAGATAGTTGTATTCGTGTGGTGTAATATATGTAATATAGTGTGCTTATGCTTTATGATATATGTAAAAATTGCTTGTATTAATAAGTATTTTTTTTTTATGAATCTAACTCTTGTCTATTTTACAGTATAAAAACACAAAATGGATAGACAACCCAATATTTTAAGAGACCTACCCGGAGACATGATTGATGAAATCTTGTCTAAAGTCGGTCAGAATTCTTCGGCACAACTATTTAAGGCGAGATCAGTTTGTAAGACATTCGAAGAACGTTCCAAGAATGTCTTGGTTTATAAGAGACTTTCATTTGAAAGATGGGGGATATCACATTGGGAAACCCATAAGTTACGATGTGTTTACTTTGACGCATATATTGCGGGGAACCCAAATGCTATTTTACGCAACGGGTTAAGAAATTATTTTGACTCAATATATCCGAATATTGGACTTCGTGATTTAGAAAAAGCGGCTAACATGCAACATAAAGAAGCATGTTATGCTTACGGATTAGTAATGTTCGCTTCTCACCAAAGTGAGAACAAGAACATCGGGCTACAACTATTAAACAAAACGTTTCCACAAGTGACGGAGTCGGTAATTGGGGTAAGAAATGAGGTTTTTAGATTGTTACGGGACTGTTGGACATTACGTAACCCTCGTCCCTTTGACGACGTTACAACACGCTGTCTTATCAACGGCCATAACGGTTATGTTCCACAAGACCAAGGATGGGAAGTAGTCCTAGTAAAACCAGAATGCATGACTTGTTTCTGGACGTATGAATTACGTGTCTTTATTGCCTTTGCTGAACGACTTGTGTACTAGCTAGAATTATCTTCACAACTATCTTGTATCAAAGTTATTGTGTGCTATATTTCATGCTTTATGTAAAATAAGCGGTATTGTAAGTTTGTAAAATATTGTATAAAAGTTTGAACGCGAAATATTATTATAATCAGTTTTTCATATAGAATTGTAGTAGTTGAATTGTATATTAGCTACTAAGTATGAACTTAACGGGTAGGTACTACCCGAATTTAAACTTATAAAACGCTAATATGAAGAAAAAGCTTTTATAAATGAGTTCATATTATGCTACGAAATACTATTAACTACTCTTAATATTCTGTATGATTAACTTGTTCCATTTAACTATTTTGAAGGAAATGGCACCGACTACTCGACACACCGTGAATATGAATGAAGAGGAATTCCGTACTTTTCTAGCTTCAAACATAGCCGCAGTACAGGCTGCGCTACATACCAACAATAACCTTGGATCTAGCAGTACAGGAAATCGTGTAGGATGCACCTACAAAGAATTCACTGCCTGCAAACCTTTGGAATTTGATGGAACCGAAGGACCGATCGGATTGAAACGGTGGACCGAGAAGGTCGAATCGGTGTTTGCCATAAGTAAGTGTACTGAAGAGGACAAAGTGAAGTACGCTACGCATACCTTCACAGGTTCTGCGTTAACATGGTGGAATACCTATCTAGAGCAAGTGGGACAAGACGATGCGTACGCACTACCGTGGTCAGCATTCAAGCACTTGATGAACGAGAAGTACCGTCCCAGAACCGAGGTCAATAAGCTCAAGACAGAACTTAGAGGGTTACGAACCCAAGGATTTGATATTACCACGTACGAAAGACGATTCACAGAATTGTGCCTATTGTGTCCTGGAGCATTCGAAGATGAGGAAGAGAAGATCGACGCGTTTGTGAAAGGATTACCGGAAAGAATCCAAGAAGATATAAGTTCACACGAGCCCGCCTCCATACAACAGGCATGTAGAATGGCTCACAAACTAGTGAACCAGATTGAAGAAAGAATTAAAGAACAGACTGCTGAAGAGGCCAATGTGAAGCAAGTCAAAAGAAAGTGGGAGGAAAACGGTGATAAGAATCACCAATACAACAACAACAGCAATTACAACAATAATCGCAACAATTATCCCAACAATCGCAACATCAATCGCAACTACAACAAACGGCCCAACAACAACAACAACAACAACAATCATCCCAACAACAATAATAACCGCAACAACAACAACAATCAGAAGCAGCTATGCCAAAGGTGTGAAAAGTATCACTCGGGGTTCTGCACCAAATTTTGCAACAAGTGTAAAAGAAATGGTCATAGCGCGGCGAAGTGTGAGGTCTACGGACCAGGGGTTAATAGAATGAAAGGAACAAATGGTGTCGGAATGAGTAATGGCGGAGCAAGTAGTGTTGGAGCAAGTTATGCCAATGTAGTTTGTTATAAATGTGGAAAACCGGGCCACATTATTAGAAATTGCCCGAACAAGGAGAACACGAATGGACAAGGCCGCGGAAGAGTTTTCAATATTAATGCGGCAGAGGCACAGGAAGACCCGGAGCTTGTTACGGGTACGTTTCTTATTGACAATAAATCTGCTTACGTTTTATTTGATTCGGGTGCGGATAGAAGCTATATGAGTAGAGATTTTTGTGCTAAATTAAGTTGTCCATTGACGCCTTTGGATAGTAAATTTTTACTCGAATTAGCAAATGGTAAATTAATTTCAGCAGATAATATATGTCGGAATCGAGAAATTAAACTGGTTAGCAAAACATTTAAGATTGATTTGATACCAGTAGAGTTAGGGAGTTTTGATGTGATAATTCGGTATGGACTGGTTGAAAGAAGTGAAAGCAGAGATCGTTTGTTACAAAAATGCAATTCGCATTATACGAGAAAAAGGAAAACCCTTAATGGTGTACGGAGAAAAGGGCAACACGAAGCTACATCTTATTAGTAATTTGAAGGCACAAAAACTAATAAGAAAAGGTTGCTATGTTGTTCTAGCACACGTCGAGAAAGTACAAACTGAAGAAAAGAGCATCAATGATGTTCCCATTGCAAAAGAATTTCCCGATGTATTTCCGAAAGAATTACCGGGATTACCCCCACATCGATCTGTTGAATTTCAAATAGATCTTGTACCAGGAGCTGCACCAATAGCTCGTGCTCCTTACAGAATCGCACCCAGCGAGATGAAAGAACTGCAAAGCCAATTACAAGAACTTTTAGAGCGTGGTTTCATTCGACCAAGCACATCACCGTGGGGAGCTCCTGTTTTGTTTGTCAAGAAGAAAGATGGTACATTCAGGTTGTGTATCGACTACCGAGAGTTGAACAAACTTACCATCAAGAACCGCTACCCACTACCGAGAATCGACGACTTATTTGATCAACTACAAGGCTCGTCTGTTTATTCAAAGATTGACTTACGTTCCGGGTATCATCAAATGCGGGTGAAAGAAGATGATATTCCAAAGACTGCTTTCAGAACACGTTACGGTCATTACGAGTTTATGGTCATGCCGTTTGGTTTAACTAATGCACCAGCTGTGTTCATGGACCTTATGAACCGAGTGTGTGGACCATACCTTGACAAGTTTGTCATTGTTTTCATTGATGACATACTTATTTACTCAAAGAATGACCAAGAACACGGTGAACATTTGAGAAAGGTGTTAGAAGTATTGACGAAGGAAGAATTGTACGCTAAGTTTTCAAAGTGTGCATTTTGGTTGGAAGAAGTTCAATTCCTCGGTCACATAGTGAACAAAGAAGGTATTAAGGTAGATCCGGCAAAGATAGAAACTGTTGAAAAGTGGGAAACCCCGAAAACTCCGAAACACATACGCCAGTTTTTAGGACTAGCTGGTTACTACAGAAGGTTCATCCAAGACTTTTCCAGAATAGCAAAACCCTTGACTGCATTAACGCATAAAGGGAAGAAATTTGAATGGAAGGATGAACAAGAGAAAACGTTTCAGTTATTGAAGAAAAAGCTAACTACGGCACCTATATTGTCATTGCCTGAAGGGAATGATGATTTTGTGATTTATTGTGATGCATCAAAGCAAGGTCTCGGTTGTGTATTAATGCAACGAACGAAGGTGATTGCTTATGCATCTAGACAATTGAAGATTCACGAGCAAAATTATACGACGCATGATTTGGAATTAGGCGCGGTTGTTTTTGCATTAAAGACTTGGAGGCACTACTTATATGGGGTCAAAAGTATTATATATACTGACCACAAAAGTCTTCAACACATATTTAATCAGAAACAACTGAATATGAGGCAGCGTAGGTGGATTGAATTGTTGAATGATTACGACTTTGAGATTCGTTACCACCCGGGGAAGGCAAATGTGGTAGCCGATGCCTTGAGCAGGAAGGACAGAGAACCCATTCGAGTAAAATCTATGAATATAATGATTCATAATAACCTTACTACTCAAATAAAGGAGGCGCAACAAGGAGTTTTAAAAGAGGGAAATTTAAAGGATGAAATACCCAAAGGATCGGAGAAGCATCTTAATATTCGGGAAGACGGAACCCGGTATAGGGCTGAAAGGATTTGGGTACCAAAATTTGGAGATATGAGAGAAATGGTACTTAGAGAAGCTCATAAAACCAGATACTCAATACATCCTGGAACGGGGAAGATGTACAAGGATCTCAAGAAACATTTTTGGTGGCCGGGTATGAAAGCCGATGTTGCTAAATACGTAGGAGAATGTTTGACGTGTTCTAAGGTCAAAGCTGAGCATCAGAAACCATCAGGTCTACTTCAACAACCCGAAATCCAGGAATGGAAATGGGAAAACATTACCATGGATTTCATCACTAAATTGCCAAGGACTGCAAGTGGTTTTGATACTATTTGGGTAATAGTTGATCGTCTCACCAAATCAGCACACTTCCTGCCAATAAGAGAAGATGACAAGATGGAGAAGTTAGCACGACTGTATTTGAAGGAAGTCGTCTCCAGACATGGAATACCAATCTCTATTATCTCTGATAGGGATGGCAGATTTATTTCAAGATTCTGGCAGACATTACAGCAAGCATTAGGAACTCGTTTAGACATGAGTACTGCCTATCATCCACAAACTGATGGGCAGAGCGAAAGGACGATACAAACGCTTGAAGACATGCTACGAGCATGTGTTATTGATTTCGGAAACAGTTGGGATCGACATCTACCGTTAGCAGAATTTTCCTACAACAACAGCTACCATTCAAGCATTGAGATGGCGCCATTTGAAGCACTTTATGGTAGAAAGTGCAGGTCTCCGATTTGTTGGAGTGAAGTGGGGGATAGACAGATTACGGGTCCGGAGATTATACAAGAAACTACCGAGAAGATCATCCAAATTCAACAACGGTTGAAAACCGCCCAAAGTCGACAAAAGAGCTACGCTGACATTAAAAGAAAAGATATAGAATTTGAAATTGGAGAGATGGTCATGCTTAAAGTTGCACCTTGGAAAGGCGTTGTTCGATTTGGTAAACGAGGGAAATTAAATCCAAGGTATATTGGACCATTCAAGATTATTGATCGTGTCGGACCAGTAGCTTACCGACTTGAGTTACCTCAACAACTTGCGGCTGTACATAACACTTTCCACGTCTCGAATTTGAAGAAATGTTTTGCTAAAGAAGATCTCACTATTCCGTTAGATGAAATCCAAATCAACGAAAAACTTCAATTCATCGAAGAACCCGTCGAAATAATGGATCGTGAGGTTAAAAGACTTAAGCAAAACAAGATACCAATTGTTAAGGTTCGATGGAATGTTCGATGGAATGCTCGTGAAGATCAGATGAAGAAGAAATACCCGCATCTATTTCCAGAAGATTCATCAACACCTTCAACAGCTTAAAATTTTGGGACGAAATTTATTTAACGGGTAGGTACTGTAGTGACCCGAACTTTTTCATGTTTATATAAATTAATTAAGATTGATATTTACATGATTAAATGTTTCCAACATGTTAAGCAATCAAACTTGTTAAGACTTGATTAATTGAAATATGTTTCATATAGACAATTGACCACCCAAGTTGACCGGTGATTCACGAACGTTAAAACTTATAAAAACTATACGATGACATATATATGGTTATATATATAGTTAACATGTTTTTATTATAAGTATGTATCTCATTAGGTATTTTAACAATGAGTTATATACATAAAAATGAGACTATTAATTTAAGAAACTCGAAAACGATATATATAACGATTATCGTTATAACAACGTCTTACTAGGTACATATGAATCATATTAAGATATTGATACACTTGGTTAATTATGTTAAATGATAAGTAAATATATTATTAAGTGTATTAACAATGAAATACATATGTAAAAATAAGGTTACTAACTTAATGATTTCGAAACGAGACATATATGTAACGATTATCGTTGTAACGACATTTAACTGTATATACATCATACTAAGATATATTATATATCATAATATCATGATAATATAATAATTTAACATCTCATTTGTTATAATAAACAATGGGTTAACAACATTCAACAAGATCGTTAACCTAAAGGTTTCAAAACAACATTTACATGTAACGACTAACGATGACTTAACGACTCAGTTAAAATGTATATACATGTAGTGTTTTAATATGTATTCATACACTTTTGAAAGACTTCAAGACACTTATCAAAATACTTCTACTTAACAAAAATGCTTACAATTACATCCTCGTTCAGTTTCATCAACAATTCTACTCGTATGCACCCGTATTCGTACTTGTACAATACACAGCTTTTAGATGTATGTACTATTGGAATATACACTCCAATGATCAGCTCTTAGCAGCCCATGTGAGTCACCTAACACATGTGGGAACCATCATTTGGCAACTAGCATGAAATATCTCATAAAATTACAAAAATATGAGTAATCATTCATGACTTATTTACATGAAAACAAAATTACATATCCTTTATATCTAATCCATACACCAACGACCAAAAACACCTACAAACACTTTCATTCTTCAATTTTATTCATCTAATTGATCTCTCTCAAGTTCTATCTTCAAGTTCTAAGTGTTCTTCATAAATTTCAAAAGTTCTAGTTTCATAAAATCAAGAATACTTTTAAGTTTGCTAGCTCACTTCCAATCTTGTAAGGTGATCATCCAACCTCAAGAAATCTTTGTTTCTTACAGTAGGTTATCATTATAATACAAGGTAATAATCATATTCAAACTTTGGTTCAATTTCTATAACTATAACAATCTTATTTCAAGTGATGATCTTACTTGAACTTGTTTTCGTGTCATGATTCTGCTTCAAGAACTTCGAGCCATCCAAGGATCCGTTGAAGCTAGATCCATTTTTCTCTTTTCCATTAGGTTTATCCAAGGAACTTAAGGTAGTAATGATGTTCATAACATCATTCGATTCATACATATAAAGCTATCTTATTCGAAGGTTTAAACTTGTAATCACTAGAACATAGTTTAGTTAATTCTAAACTTGTTCGCAAACAAAAGTTAACCCTTCTAACTTGACTTTTAAAATCAACTAAACACATGTTCTATATCTATATGATATGCTAACTTAATGATTTAAAACCTGGAAACACGAAAAACACCGTAAAACCGGATTTACGCCGTCGTAGTAACACCGCGGGCTGTTTTGGGTTAGTTAATTAAAAACTATGATAAACTTTAATTTAAAAGTTGTTATTCTGAGAAAATGATTTTTATTATGAACATGAAACTATATCCAAAAATTATGGTTAAACTCAAAGTGGAAGTATGTTTTCTAAAATGGTCATCTTGACGTCGTTCTTTCGACTGAAATGACTACCTTTACAAAAACGACTTGTAACTTATTTTTCCGACTATAAACCTATACTTTTTCTGTTTAGATTCATAAAATAGAGTTCAATATGAAACCATAGCAATTTGATTCACTCAAAACGGATTTAAAATGAAGAAGTTATGGGTAAAACAAGATTGGATAATTTTTCTCATTTTAGCTACGTGAAAATTGGTAACAAATCTATTCCAACCATAACTTAATCAACTTGTATTGTATATTATGTAATCTTGAGATACCATAGACACGTATACAATGTTTCGACCTATCATGTCGACACATCTATATATATTTCGGAACAACCATAGACACTCTATATGTGAATGTTGGAGTTAGCTATACAGGGTTGAGGTTGATTCCAAAATATATATAGTTTGAGTTGTGATCAATACTGAGATACGTATACACTGGGTCGTGGATTGATTCAAGATAATATTTATCAATTTATTTCTGTACATCTAATTGTGGACAACTAGTTGTAGGTTACTAACGAGGACAGCTGACTTAATAAACTTAAAACATCAAAATATATTAAAAGTGTTGTAAATATATTTTGAACATACTTTGATATATATGTATATATTGTTATAGGTTCGTGAATCAACCAGTGGCCAAGTCTTACTTTCCGACGAAGTAAAAATCTGTGAAAGTGAGTTATAGTCCCACTTTTAAAATCTAATATTTTTGGGATGAGAATACATGCAGGTTTTATAAATGATTTACAAAATAGACACAAGTACGTGAAACTACATTCTATGGTTGAATTATCGAAATCGAATATGCCCCTTTTTATTAAGTCTGGTAATCTAAGAATTAGGGAACAGACACCCTAATTGACGCGAATCCTAAAGATAGATCTATTGGGCCTAACAAACCCCATCCAAAGTACCGGATGCTTTAGTACTTCAAAATTTATATCATATCCGAAGGGTGTCCCGGAATGATGGGGATATTCTTATATATGCATCTTGTTAATGTCGGTTACCAGGTGTTCACCATATGAATGATTTTTATCTTTATGTATGGGATGTGTATTGAAATATGAAATCTTGTGGTCTATTATTATGATTTGATATATATAGGTTAAACCTATAACTCAACAACATTTTTGTTGACGTTTTAAGCATGTTTATTCTCAGGTGATTATTAAGAGCTTCCGCTGTTGCATACTTAAATAAGGACGAGATTTGGAGTCCATGCTTGTATGATATTGTGTAAAAACTGCATTCAAGAAACTTATTTTGTTGTAACATATTTGTATTGTAAACCATTATGTAATGGTCGTGTGTAAACAGGATATTTTAGATTATCATTATTTGATAATCTACGTAAAGCTTTTTAAACCTTTATTGATGAAATAAAGGTTATGGTTTGTTTTAAAATGAATGCTGTCTTTGAAAAACGTCTCATATAGAGGTCAAAACCTCGCAACGAAATCAATTAATATGGAACGTTTTTAATCAATAAGAACGGGACATTTCATAATTAACCTTGGTCGGTTGGTTGAGGATTCTCTTTTACTTAACCGTTTTATTATTTCCCCCACCTGTTCCGATTCTTCTTCCGGTTCCGATTCTTCGTCCGGTTCCGATTCTTCTTCCGGTTCCGACTCTTCTTCCGGTTCCTCTTCGGGAACTTGTGAATCAGTCCACGAATCATTCCAATTTACATTTGACTCTTCATTATTATTAGGTGAGTCAATGGGACTTGTTCTAGAGGTAGACATCTATCACATAATATCAAACACGTTAAGAGATTAATATATTACATAATATTCATATGTTAAAAATATATAGTTTCCAACAAAAATGTTAAGCAATCATTTTTAAAGAAAACACGGTCGAAGTCAAGAATCACTAATGCATCCTAACAAACTCGATAAGACACACTAATGCAAATTTTCTGGTTCTCTAAGACCAACGCTCGGATACCAACTGAAATGTCCCGTTCTTATTGATTAAAAACGTTCCATATTAATTGATTTCGTTGCGAGGTTTTGACCTCTATATGAGACATTTTTCAAAGACTGCATTCATTTTAAAACAAACCATAACCTTTATTTCATCAATAAAGGTTTAAAAAGCTTTACGTAGATTATCAAATAATGATAATCTAAAATATCCTGTTTACACACGACCATTACATAATGGTTTACAATACAAATATGTTACAACAAAATAAGTTTCTTGAATGCAGTTTTTACACAATATCATACAAACATGGACTCCAAATCTCGTCCTTATTTAAGTATGCGACAGCGGAAGCTCTTAATAATCACCTGAGAATAAACATGCTTAAAACGTCAACAAAAATGTTGGTGAGTTATAGGTTTAACCTATATATATCAAATCATAATAATAGACCACAACATTTCATATTTCAATACACATCCCATACATAGAGATAAAAGTCATTCATATGGTGAACACCTGGTAACCGACATTAACAAGATGCATATATAAGAATATCCCCATCATTCCGGGACACCCTTCGGATATGATATAAATTTCGAAGTACTAAAGCATTCGGTACTTTGGATGGGGCTTGTTGGGCCCGATAGATCTATCTTTAGGATTCGCGTCAATTAGGGTGTCTGTTCCCTAATTCTTAGATTACCAGACTTAATAAAAAGGGGCATATTCGATTTCGATAATTCAACCATAGAATGTAGTTTCACGTACTTGTGTCTATTTTGTAAATCATTTATAAAACCTGCATGTATTCTCATCCCAAAAATATTAGATTTTAAAAGTGGGACTATAACTCACTTTCACAGATTTTTACTTCGTCGGGAAGTAAGACTTGGCCACTGGTTGATTCACGAACCTATAACAATATATACATATATATCAAAGTATGTTCAAAATATATTTACAACACTTTTAATATATTTTGATGTTTTAAGTTTATTAAGTCAGCTGTCCTCGTTAGTAACCTACAACTAGTTATCCACAGTTAGATGTACAGAAATAAATCGATAAATATTATCTTGAATCAATCCACGACCCAGTGTATACGTATCTGAGTATTGATCACAACTCAAACTATATATATTTTGGAATCAACCTCAACCCTGTATAGCTAACTCCAACATTCACATATAGAGTGTCTATGGTTGTTCCGAAATATATATAGATGTGTCGACATGATAGGTCGAAACATTGTATACGTGTCTATGGTATCTCAAGATTACATAATATACAATACAAGTTGATTAAGTTATGGTTGGAATAGATTTGTTACCAATTTCCACGTAGCTAAAATGAGAAAAATTATCCAATCTTGTTTTACCCATAACTTCTTCATTTTAAATCCGTTTTGAGTGAATCAAATTGCTATGGTTTCATATTGAACTCTATTTTATGAATCTAAACAGAAAAAGTATAGGTTTATAGTCGGAAAAATAAGTTACAAGTCGTTTTTGTAAAGGTAGTCATTTCAGTCGAAAGAACGACGTCTAGATGACCATTTTAGAAAACATACTTCCACTTTGAGTTTAACCATAATTTTTGGATATAGTTTCATGTTCATAATAAAAATCATTTTCTCAGAATAACAACTTTTAAATCAAAGTTTATCATAGTTTTTAATTAACTAACCCAAAACTGCCCGCGGTGTTACTACGACGGCGTAAATCCGGTCTTACGGTGTTTTTCGTGTTTCCAGGTTTTAAATCATTAAGTTAGCATATCATATAGATATAGAACATGTGTTTAGTTGATTTTAAAAGTCAAGTTAGAAGGATTAACTTTTGTTTGCGAACAAGTTTAGAATTAACTAAACTATGTTCTAGTGATTACAAGTTTAAACCTTCGAATAAGATAGCTTTATATGTATGAATCGAATGATGTTATGAACATTATTACTACCTTAAGTTCCTTGGATAAACCTACTGGAAAAGAGAAAAATGGATCTAGCTTCAACGGATCCTTGGATGGCTCGAAGTTCTTGAAGCAGAATCATGACACGAAAACAAGTTCAAGTAAGATCATCACTTGAAATAAGATTGTTATAGTTATAGAAATTGAACCAAAGTTTGAATATGATTATTACCTTGTATTAGAATGATAACCTACTGTAAGAAACAAAGATTTCTTGAGGTTGGATGATCACCTTACAAGATTGGAAGTGAGCTAGCAAACTTGAAAGTATTCTTGATTTTATGTAACTAGAACTTGTAAAATATATGAAGAACACTTAGAACTTGAAGATAGAACTTGAGAGAGATCAATTAGATGAAGAAAATTGAAGAATGAAAGTGTTTGTAGGTGTTTTTGGTCGTTGGTGTATGGATTAGATATAAAGGATATGTAATTTTGTTTTCATGTAAATAAGTCATGAATGATTACTCATATTTTTGTAATTTTATGAGATATTTCATGCTAGTTGCCAAATGATAGTTCCCACATGTGTTAGGTGACTCACATGGGCTGCTAAGAGCTGATCATTGGAGTGTATATACCAATAGTACATACATCTAAAAGCTGTGTATTGTACGAGTACGAATACGGGTGCATACGAGTAGAATTGTTGATGAAACTGAACGAGGATGTAATTGTAAGCATTTTTGTTAAGTAGAAGTATTTTGATAAGTGTCTTGAAGTCTTTCAAAAGTGTATGAATACATATTAAAACACTACATGTATATACATTTTAACTGAGTCGTTAAGTCATCGTTAGTCGTTACATGTAAATGTTGTTTTGAAACCTTTAGGTTAACGATCTTGTTGAATGTTGTTAACCCATTGTTTATTATAACAAATGAGATGTTAAATTTTTATATTATCATGATATTATGATATATAATATATCTCAGTATGATGTATATACAGTTAAATGTCGTTACAACGATAATCGTTACATATATGTCTCGTTTGGAAATCATTAAGTTAGTAGTCTTATTTTTACATATGTATTTCATTGTTAATACACTTAATAATATATTTACTTATCATTTAACATAATTAACCAAGTGTATCAATATCTTAATATGATTCATATGTACCTAGTAAGACGTTGTTATAACGATAATCGTTATATATATCGTTTTCGAGTTTCTTAAATTAATAGTCTCATTTTTATGTATATAACTCATTGTTAAAATACCTAATGAGATACATACTTATAATAAAAACATGTTAACTATATATATAACCATATATATGTCATCGTATAGTTTTTACAAGTTTTAACGTTCGTGAATCACCGGTCAACTTGGGTGGTCAATTGTCTATATGAAACATATTTCAATTAATCAAGTCTTAACAAGTTTGATTGCTTAACATGTTGGAAACATTTAATCATGTAAATATCAATCTCAATTAATATATATAAACATAGAAAAGTTCGGGTCACTACACTGGAACTAAAATCTGTCATTGAATATACAAAATGGACATGATTGAGCTCAATGGAAAGGAGCAATAAGAGCTGAATTAGAATCGCTCGATAAAAGAAAAGTTTTCGGATCAATCGTTATGACTTTTAAAGATGTGAAACGTATGGGATACAAATGAATTTTTATCCGAAAAGAAATGTGCAAATGAAGTTACAAGGCAAAACTAGACTTGTAACTCAATATTTCCCACAAAGACCAGAAATGAATTAGGAGGAAAAATTATCCTCCTGTAATGGATACAATTACTTATTAGATACTTAATCAACCTGGTAGTTATTTAAATGCATCTCAAGAATGTTGTTACTACTTATCTGTATGGATCACTTAATAGTGATATATATGAATATACCTAAAGGGTTAAGGTATCATAAGCATCTAATGTAAAACCCAAGGGAATATATTCCATTAAATCACAAAGATTTCTAAGTGGGTTTATACAAACGGGACGTATGTGGTATAACCGATTAAATGACTACTTGATATAAAAAAAGGGTATAAATATAAACTTATTTTGCACGTATGTTTTATAAAAACAATGTTCGGATATGAGATCGTAGTTGTTTATGTCAATGTTCTTAACATCATATGAACAAATAAAGAGATCTATGAAATCATTCAACTTCTAAAGAATTATTTTGAAATGAAAGATCTTGAAAAAACCAAGTATTACCTTGGATTGCAAATTGAGCATATGCCTAATGGTTTACTTGTACATCAAACAACTTATACCGAAAAGATTTTAAAACATTTTTTTTAAAGACAAACTCATTGTTGTTAGATCACTCAATATTGACACTGATCTATTTCATCCCTGCGAAGATCATGAAAATTTTAACAGATCGGAAGTTCTATATTTTAGTGCAATTGAGGTTCTTATGTATCTTATAGATTATACAAGATCTGACATTTCTTTTGCAGTTAATTTGTTGACAAGGTTCAGCTCAGCCCCTACCAAAAGACATTGGAATGGGATCAAACAAATAGTTTGATACCTTCGGGGAACTACTGATTTATAATTATTTTATTCTAACAACTCGAAACAAGATTTGTTTGGTTATACAGATGCAGATTATTTATTCGATCTACATAAAGCTAAATCTCAAACTGGATATGTATTCCTAAATGGAGGCACCGCAATATCATGACGTTCTCAAAACAAACACTTGTTGCAACATCATCAAATCATGCCGAAGTGATTGCATTACATGAAGCTACTCGGGAATGATTTTAATTAAGATCAATGATACAAATCATTATTGATTCTTGTGGACTAGAACGCTATAAAAGCCTAACAACTATCTATGAAGATAATACAGCTTACATAGTACAAATGAAAGAAGAGTATCAAAAAATGACAGAACAAAACATAAATGCTGACGAGGCGCTAAAGTTATAAACAGTCTCAACGGTCATAAGTTTGATGGAAAAGAATGGTATATTAGTAAGGCTCAGAAAAAGACTGAAAGGGAATAGGAATTGAAACAACAGTTTGAACAAACCATGAAGGAGACTGTAGACAAATCACGTGGACCAAACTTGTACATAAAAGATTTAGATGATACAGTTTCAGATGAAAACCTCAGATTCTTCTCATATACTCAAGATCTCGTAAAAGACAACCAGATTAAAATGAGATACGTTCAATCAACAACTCTGTTGATCTTTATACCAAAGCACTGCCAATCGCTGTTTTTCAAAACATACATTCACAATATTGGCATGAGGCAAGTTCAAAAGATGTGACGACTCAGCGTTGTCTACTTGAGGGGGAGTCAACTCTATGCTGCACTCTTTTTCCCTTAGCTAAAGTTTTATCCCACTGGGTTTTCTTTAGCAAGGTTTTTAACGAGGCAGTATTAATTGCTCTTTAAAAAAAAAAATTACCATCCAAGGGGGAGTGTTGTAAATTTAGTAGTAAAATATGGATGGTAATTAGTCAAATATGGATAGTAAAATTTGTACTATATATATGTGAATAATGAACACACATATATACACCATTTTCTTACATATAAGAAATATACTCTCTCTCTCTTCCATTACTACTCTCTCATATTTAAGGATTGTATAGGCTTAGGTCAAAATTAGTTATAAGCCTACTGAATTATAACATTTTCAATATTTTTATTTGTATTATATACTATTCGATGAAATTTATATAATTGGATTCATTTTTGAGTATATTTTAACGGTATAACGTTTATCAAGTATTATGTAACACATAAAAAACAAACTAAATTCAATGTTGAAAAGAAAAAACATCTAAAATCAAAACAGAACAACATATTTAGGACGGAGTTAGAGAGTATTTATCTTACTTCTCCCTCTCTACAATTAATTTCACTTTTCTACTAAAATTAGCATAGTTAACAACATTTTTCCTCCTAAATCGTATGAATTATAAGTTCGTGAAATTATAATCTGCACTAGGTTTTAATAACTTGAATTAGCACAAATTAAACATATAAAATAATGAATTGTAAGTAAGAAGAGAGGGATGTGCTAACGGTGATGGAGATGATAGATCAGCCTATATTGGAATCACCTGAACAACAATCGACCAGGTTCCTTGATTTTGATTTCAAATAAAACCATATTCAATATTTATTTGAGAAGAAATGCGTATTTAGTTTTGATTTCGATGGTAGTTAACTGAATGAAGTTTGATATATTTTGAAGAAGAAATGATTATTAATACATGAAGAAGTCATTCTAAGAAATCATATAGGGATAGACTTTATTGTTAAGTAGTGTGGAGATGGGTATTGAAGAAGCCATAGGATGAATAGATTATTAATTATATTTATATTTTCGTTGTTTAGATGAATGTATTTAACTGAGTAGCTTATATGTTTATTTGTGAAAAGAATTTTATAAGACTAATTATTACGTATGTTTTTTAATTATTTATTGTAGTGTTTTTATGAATTTATGTAGTAACACCACTCTTATCCATGACACCCGTTATGGAACCACACTGGTACCACTTCAGCACCTTCTTTCAACCACATTCACTAACACCCATCACACCCACCACATTGACCTCACTTCCAATATTATATATTTTATTATTATTATTATTATTATTATTATTATTATTATTATTATTATTATTATTATTATTATTATTATTATTATTATTATTATTATTATTAATTTATTAATTTATTAATTTATATTTATTTAATACTCATATTATTAATAATAATACTATTAAAAAATATAAATATAAAAATCCTTGTCCACACACTTTCCATCTCTTTCCTGTATATCATCCTTTTCAATTTTATTACATATACATACATACACATTACACAGATACACATATACAGCATATTCCAACTTCAAATTCACCATTTTTTTTAATTTCAAAATTAAGGTTACAGCGTGCTAGAGAATGTCGTTGCCAAGCATTTTGCACCACGGTGGTTCAACGGCGGCCCGATTGGCGGCTGCTAGCATCGGTGCTAAAGCAACCGCGGCCAGGACGGAGGCCAACCGCGCTCCCGATGTGAATGATCTAATTTTACAAATTTGATGATTTTCGATTTTGTGACGACCCGGAAATTTTCGACCAAATTTAAACTTGATCTTTATAAGTCTCCGACATGATAAGCAAAGTCTGTAATGTTGAGTCTCAAAATTTTGAATTGTGTTCATGAATTCAATTACCCTTCGACTATTTTTGACGATTCACGAACCACTAATTGTAAATAGATACATATATGTTTAAGTGTATTAATATATATAATAATATGAAATATAAATTAAAATAATATATGAATTAATTGTAAGAATTAAATTGTAAAATAATAAACGATATAATAAAGTTGTTAATAAATGAATCTATATAGACATATATGAATTCTGTACATAATTATTATTATATGTATATTGTAATATATGTAAAATATATAAATATTAAATATTCAACTATGTTATAATATATATGTATTATATAATTAATAATATGTAATATCAATTTTAATAACAAGTTAAAATATAGTTGATATATAATATCATTATTTTTTCATTATTAATACAATTATTAATATTAAATGTTAATATAAAATTTGAAACATGTGAATTACTAAACTAATAATAACATTATTATTATTAGTATTATTATTATACCAATATTGTTAATGTTATCAAATTATTTTTATTACCATTATTATTATATCTATTATTAATATTATTAGTATTATTATGATATTATTATTATTATTAATTCTAATTACAATTATTATTAGTATTCTTAAAAATTCTAATATTAATACATGTATTGTTATCTTATTATTATTATTATTATTATTATTATTATTATTATTATTATTATTATTATTATTATTATTATTATTATTATTATTATTATTATTATTATTATTATTATTATTATTATTATTATTATTATTATTATTATTATTAATATTTACTTATTATTTACATTTACATTAAACAGCAGATACATATGAGTGGATTCGGTTAGATATCACAATCATGGTCATTTATCTTTTTGTATATATTCGATCTTGTCCAAATTTGATTATCAATCCATATCAACTAGCATTATTAATCAAATCATTTTCACTTGAGTAACTATTCGTTTATCATCTATACATAATGATATTACATCGGCAAATTTTCAATCCACAAATTTTGTTATCAAGATCATCAACACTTCACCTCTTTCTCCATCAAAACCAACATCACCCATTACTACCACACATGATCACTCTAAATCATCACAACTCAATCGACGATCACCACAATTGAACCAACTTGTTACCATCGGTTCACCTTCACCAAACTACACGACTACAGTAAACGGCCGGTCACTACCCAACCAACATGAAACTTTCGTTGCTATACTACGACTACTTATTCGCTTTTGTTTAAGGCAAGTAAAACAACAACCCAAAAGCCACCTTTGGAACCCATCACTACTATTTGTTTTCTGTTTCTTCGGCTGTCTTAAACCATCGAACCACACCACCTTTTTGAACTTCTTAACATCACCATAATCACACACAACCCGCCAACCCTCATCTTCACAAACCACCACAAACTAAATACTATTACCTGCTGCTACTGCTCGAAATCCTTTCAGTTTTGTTCGCACAACCACAGACCCAACACCTCAAATAAGTTTCTTCTACTTCACTATTCTTTCTATTAAAATAAAATGAATGATAAAGATATAGTAAACTTGCAATATGAGGAAGAAACATGATGGCATAAGTTATATATAATTATGAGTACGTGATTTTTTTATATTTTACTCCGTATATTCTTGTTTCCATTCAATCCAAATCGAGCTAGACAAATAAGTTGTTGAATGAGGTGGCCGACATGTTAGTTAGACATTTGAAAAAGGTGGCCAACAATTACCAATGGGTTGTATTACTTTAAGTTTAAAAATTCCATTCTGGTGACCCCTTGATATCATTGTCTACAGCAAATTGGCCAACATCCCTTTTTATATACGTAAATTATATTTGTGGATACAATATTTAGAGTGAGGAGTTAATAGAGGATATGATGAAGATGCGATGACAGTGGTGATATTAGACGATAAGATGATGCACGATGATGATATCGTGACTGTTAGACATCGAAGGAAAATGATTATTGTTAGGATTAAGATTATGATTATGATAGGATATGATTATGATTCAATAGAGATGTTACAGCGAAATTTGATGATATGATGTATGATAAAGATGATGATGAAGGAAGAACTAGGCTGCTGTATTGAGCCTAATCGATGCAAATCAGACACACACCTGCACTTGTGTTACACCTTGGGTTCTTTTATTTGTTTCATGGGCTTACAAGTTACATTGGGCTGTGACCAACTATGATAGTGATCTAGAAGAAGAACACGGTTATATACAATTAATACGAGATTAAATACAGAAAAGCATAAGTATAGCAATGGTTTAGGCGCGAGTTAAGGGGTGTGGTTAACCGAGAGGTCACGGGTTCGAGCTCGGGTTGTTGCATTTTTTTTCTGAAAAAGAAGAGGAAGGGGAATCCGAATTAATTAGGGTTAAATAAAAATTATGTGCGAATTTGTAAGACCCGAATATTTGTATTGTACATATGTGTATAAAAGTTACTCAAGTTTGGGGTTTTTGTTGCACATAATTAAAAAGACAAAAGATGCTGAACTGGGAGGTCGCGCGCCGCGCGGCTAGGTGGCGCGCCGCGCCATCTGTCTGCAACAGATTCCTTTCTTCTTTTTAAAATAGATATTTTGAGGGCAATTGTGTAATTTCACTTTGGGGCCAAATTTAATACGCTAGATCAGTTTTGGGGAGCTCATTTACTACTCCCACAACAACCTCATCTTCTCCAATTGAATTTTAGTGAGAGAGTGCAATCCTTGAGAGAGAAAGCTCCATTTAAGGGTGAAAGAGGTTGAATCGGGTCTTGGTGCAAGTTTTAAAGTCGTTCATCTAGTCGATAGCTACGTGGTGATTATGTTGGTAAGTTATAAAACCCAATTTCTTACTTCAATTGCTTTAAGGGTTAGGTTTTGGGCTAGTGATGAACCAAAGACCCATTTTGTTAGTATTTTGGGGATTTTGGGTGATTATGGGTTATGAAGACTCATTGATGACTAACCTAGGGTTTGAATGTGTTAATTGGACTTTTGAGTCTTAAAATTTGGTTAGTTGGTGGCTAGAACACTTTTATAATATGTAAATGGGTGTTATTGGGTATGGATGACCCAAATGGGTGTGTTGACTTTGAAATGGGTCAAATGAGTCTTTAATGACCTAAGTGGCCTAGCAAGTATGAAAACGAGTTAGCCTTGTGACCTAAATGTGTTTTAAACCCATCTTGACGAATGATTAGGGTTTTGGTGGGTATTGAACCAAATTAGGGTTAAGGGTGCAAATGGGTTGAAATTGCACCTTGGGTCAAAATGGCTTAGAATGGTGAAAGGGTTTGGTTGACCGACTTGAGTTTGCGTTTAATGAGGTGTATGATATGATAGGTACGTTACTTTGTGGTCTTGCAAGCTCGGGTATCTTTTCACAAGACTTTGAGGTGAATGGAATAATTATATGCGTATGTATATAATGTATCTATTTGTTGTAGCGTGAAACGTGTAGTGTCGAGGTGCTAAGACACCATGTTTCACGTGAAGAGTGTAGCATCGAGGTGTTAAGATGCCACTCGGGTGTAGCATCGAGGTGTTAAGATGCCACCTAGGAGTGTAGTGTCGAGGTGTTAAGACACCACTCCGTAAAATAATGAGTGATGCATCGAGGTGTTAAGATGCCACTCGGGGTGATGTACCGAGGTGTTAAGGTGCCACCCTAGGGGTTAGTGGTGCGAGGTGTTAAGTGCCCTAACGGATGTTACGAACACCGATGGCATTTTCGCGAGCGCCGTTCCCTTGTACTATTGGTTAACCATGGTTATTTGTGTTGTAAGCATATTATATTATTCGAGTTATATTCATATGCGGTTGTTATGCAAGCTTGTAGTATTGGTGATTTATAGCTCGTTATTGTGACGATAAGCTAAATGTGTATGCTAGCATGTTTGCGTTTTGGTGTGTAAGTGTATGCAAGTAGGTATAATTATATATGTATTCGTATAATTATTGCATTCACTAAGCTTTGCTTATCCTCTCGTTGTTTACCATTTTATAGGTTCGGTTTTGGACAAGGGTAAGGGCATCGTTTTGGACTAGAGATCCTGCTTGATGCTAGGGGACGCTTTTGGCTTTAGTAGCTCTTGGAGTTTGACCGATAGTTGGGTAGTTTAATCCCAAACGCCATGCTCATTGTGTAGTTTGGAACTTAAACCTTTTTGGTGGACGAAACTCGTAAATTGTATTAAACTCGTAAAACGGCCGATGTGGGCCCCACTTGTAAAACATCATTTTTATGTTTGAATCGTGATAGTTTTACATATTTGAATGTGTGGTTAAAAGCGTGTCGTCTAAAAATGTCGGGAACTAGTCTATCTTTTTCGCATTTTGAGACTTTCCGGAAAGTCCACTTTGGCGCGCCGCGCGGCCATCCTGGCGCGCCGCGCCAGTTCACTGTGCAGCAAATTTTTTTTTATTTTGTATTTTTCTCGTGGTTTGCTCGCGGGTTGGTTTGGGTTGTTACAAGTGGTATCAGAGCATGGTCTAAGGGATTTAGGTGACTTGAGATAGGCGCCTAGACTTAGACTTTTTGTGTGCGCGTTTATGCGGGACTTGTAGGACTTTGGGTCGGATCGGGATGGTTAGTGCATAGGTTTATGTGTACTAATCATGCGCTATTTGTTGTGTTGTGTTTAGCAATCATCAAGCGAGATGGACGTTGTACTAGCGAGTTAACACGACGTGGTCGCGTAGTAATGACTAGCTACCATCACTACGAGTGCAAATCGTGTCAAACAAGTAATGTACGACGATTGTTGAGCGAGATGGAGTAGTGTGGCGTATATGTATGTATATATGTAATCTGTCCTTCCGTTTTGTGGTTTAACCTAATTCGTTTTATAGAATGAAGACGAGAAACGGTCCCGAACATGATAACGGAAGTACAAGCGGGGACGCCGAGTTCTCAACCATGGTCGAGGCCATCTTTAAGAAGTTAAAATCGGATTTTCTGGTGGACGTTCGAAAGGTCTTCCAAGATTCGGTTGATGAGCAAATAACCGATCTAATTAATGAACGAATGAAGGCCACTATCGAAGAGGCCCTTGACGCTAGGAATATCTACCCTCGCGGTGAAGGAGGTGAAGGAAGGCGGGACTTCCACTATAAGAACTTCAAGGATGCTCAACCCCCGATGTTTAATGGGGTGCGGGATCCTTTAAAAAGTACATGTTGGATCTCCGATATTGAGAGAGCTTTCCGTACCGTGGAATGTCCTCCCGAAAGGAAGACGAGGTATGGTTCTAGCATGTTATGCGAAGAAGCTAAGTTGTGGTGGGACGATAAAATCAACTTGTATGGTGAAGAACAATGTATGGGCTTGACATGGGAGGAGTTCAAGAAAGAATTTTTCAGAGAATACCGAACTTCATCCGATCTCGATAGAATTCGGGACGAGTTGCACCATTTGCAACAAGGTTCCATGGATTTGGTTACCCTCAAGTCTACATTCTTCGCAAAGACTCGTTTTTGCCCGGAATATGTGGGTGATGATCATAAGCTCATGAAGGATTTCTACAGTACTTTGAATGATGAGTACAAGGGGAAGATTAGTCGGGGTATGGCTAAGTCTTTTGATGAATTGTTCGAGTTGGCTCGGGATTTTGAGCCGGAGGTTCCAAGAAAGAGTGATTTCATGTTTTCCAAAAGAAAGTTTGAAGGTTCTAGTTACTCTAACGCCTCAAGCAAGAAGAGCAAGAGCAAGAGGGGGGCCGAAAGTGTCAATAGTGCGAAGAAGGGCACTACCGGTAGGTTTTCTTATACGTGCTACAACTGTGGGCAACCTGGTCATATGGCTCGTGAGTGTCCGAAACCACCTTCCGGAAACAAAACCACTTGTTTTAATTGCAGCAAAGAGGGGCATAAGAAGCCGAAGTGTCCCGATTTGCGAAATGATAATGTGAAGCGGTTAGAGAAGGCGGCGGGTACGGCTAGGGGTCGCAACTACTTGATGACTAATGATGAAGCCAAACAATCGAACGAAGTTGTCTCAGGTACTTTCATGGTTAATTCTAATCCGACGAGGATTCTTTTTGATAGCGGTGCAAATTTGTCGTTTGTGTCTCCTAGATTTGTGCCTAAACTTGATAGACCATTAGCTAAGTTGAGTCGTCCGGTAGAAGTCGAAATAGCGAACGGCAAGACGGTGCTAGTGGTTGATGTGTGTGAAAATTGTGATGTTGTTTTTGGTGCCGAAACCTTTAAAATTAATCTTATTCCAATGACCTTGGGCGACTTTGATATTGTCGTTGGTATGGATTGGCTTGATCGTTATAGAGTCGATATTGCATGCCATGATAAGTTTATTCGTGTGAAGACCCCAAGTGGGGGAGAGTTAATTATTCATGGTGATAAGAGAAGGAGACCGGTGCCGATATGCACTTTTGCACGGGCACGTCGTTTTGTTGTTAGTGGTGGCATGGCTTTCCTTGCTCATGTTGTTGATACTCGTAATGAGCCACCACCTATTCGTGAAATTCCGGTTGTTAGTGAATTCGAAGACGTTTTTCCGGACGAATTACCGGGTGTTCCGGCGGAAAGACAAGTTGAGTTTCGTATTGAGTTGGTTCCGGGAGCTACTCCCATTGCTAAAACTCCTTATCGTTTAGCACCAACGGAAATGCAAGAGTTGTTAAATCAAACCCAAGAGTTGCTTGAGAAGGGTTTTATTCGACCGAGTGCTTCGCCATGGGGCGCTCCGGTGTTATTTGTGAAGAAGAAAGATGGTAGTATGCGTATGTGCATTGATTACCGTGAGTTGAATAAAGTGACGATTAAGAATCGTTATCCATTACCTAGGATTGACGAATTATTTGATCAACTTCAAGGTGCAACGTATTTCTCTAAGATCGACCTACGGTCCGGCTATTACCAAATGCGGGTCCGAGAGGAAGACATTGAGAAAACGGCTTTTAGAACACGTTATGGGCATTTTGAATTCGTGGTTATGCCTTTTGGTCTTACGAATGCACCGGCGGCATTCATGGATCTTATGAATCGGGTGTGCCAACCTATGTTGGACAAGTCGGTGATTGTGTTAATTGACGACATACTAGTCTACTCGAAAAGTATGAACGAACATGAACGTCATTTGCGTGAAGTATTGAAGACCTTACGAAAGGAGAAGTTGTATGCTAAGTTCTCCAAATGTGAATTTTGGCTAAGGGAAGTCCAATTCCTTGGTCATATTGTGAACAAAGACGGTATTCAAGTAGATCCGGGGAAGATCGAGACGGTGAAGAGTTGGGGACGACCGACTACGCCTACAAAAATCTGAAGTTTTCTCGGATTGGCCGGTTATTATCGTCGGTTTATCCAAGACTTTTCTAAGATTGCTTCTTGATGTTTCGCGAGGTGTATATAAAATAGTTATTAATTTTTAGCAGGAAACACTATTAAATACGATACAATTTTACACAAGATATTTATTTATTTAGAGAATGGATATACTTAAACCTTGCTACAACACTTTTAGGCAGTGTACCTAATCGTACAGTAGTGTAGTTTTTAGTAAGTCCGGTTCGTTCCACAGGGAATCTTTTTAAACAAAGCTTAACGCTATATTAGTTTACTTTTATAAAAATACAAATATATATATATAAGTAATATTATTATTATAAAGGGGGGTTTTTACCGTTTAATGACCGGTTTGTCGATTTTAAAACTTTAGTCGCAGTTAAAACCAAATGTAAAATGTTAAAAATAAATACAAGACTTAAATTAAAGCGTAAAGTAAATAACGATAATGAAATTGCAAATAATAAAAGTGCGATAAAATAAACTTGCGATAATTAAAAAGTACAATAATTAAAAGTGCAATTAAATACAATAACAATAAAAATGCGATAATTAGAAGTACAATTAAATATAAAATAAAGGAAATTAAATATGAAATAAAATAATTATGCTTATTTAAACTTCCGTAATCATGATGTTTGACGTGTTGATTTTAGTTTTATTGCCCATGGGTTAATTGTCCTTTGTCCTGGATTATTTAATATGTCCGTCTGGTTTTTGTCCATAACAGTCCATCAGTCATAAATATAAAGTGCGAGTGTCCTCGTCAAATTATTCTTATACCCGAAGTTAAATATTCCAACTAATTGGGGATTCGAATTGTAACAAGGTTTTAATACTTTGTTTAATGAATACACCAGGTTATCGACTGCGTGTAAACCAAGGTTTTACTACTTTGTTAACAATTACACCAATTACCCTTGAATGTAATTCACCCCTGTTTCAACAAGTCTATTAACTATTAATCCAGTTCCGTATCCGGTAAAATGAATAATTATTGGTATTTATAGATATCCCGCCCACCGTACCCAGTCAAGCGTATGTGGTTATATATAAATATGTCGAATTATAAGTTTGTATATTAAATTAACAAGGTATTGTTTAGTTAATATAAAACCCATTAATAGCCCATAGTCTAATTTCCACAAGTGTCGTTCTTTTATCCAAACCCCAATTATGGTACAAAGCCCAATTACCCAATTTTAGTAATTAGCCCAACATCATGATTACTTCGGATTAAATAAGCATAATAATAACTTAGCTACGAGACATTAATGTAAAAAGGTTGAACATAACTTACAATGATTAAAAATAGCGTAGCGTTACACGGACAGAATTTCGACTTACACCCTTACAACATTCGCTAACATACCCTTATTATTAGAATTAAAATTAAAATTAAAATTAAAATTATAATATAAATATAAATATATACGTTTAGATTGAGAGAAGAAGGAAAAAAAAGATGATGAAAAATGCTCAGAATTCGGTTGGCTTTATAGGGAGTTTCAAAGTTTGGGGCTCCGCGACTCGCGGCATTTTTGGCCTTCAAACTCCGCGAGTCGCGGAGATTTAAATTACAGCTCAGTCCCTTTTGGAGTCTTTCTTGCCGACGGTTTTAAATATAAATATAATATATTAAATAATTATAAGAATTATTTAAATATTATATTATATTTATGTGCATAGTTGACTTGTAATTTTTAGTCCGTTGCATCGAGCGTTGAGAGTTGACTCTGGTCCCGGTTCCGGATTTTCGAACGTCCTTGCGTACAATTTAATATCTTGTACTTTGCGTTTTGAATCTTGTACTCTTGTAATTTCGAGACATTTCTTATCAATAATTGGAACCTCTTTGATTGTCTTTTGTACTTTTGAGCTTTTTGGTCGTTTGCGTCTTCAATTCCTCGAATCTGTCTTTTGTCTTCACCTTTTATTATGTAAACGAATATCACTTGTAAATAGAATAATTGCAACTAAAAGCTTGTCTTTCTTGAGGAATAATGCTATGAAATATATGTTCGTTTTTAGCATTATCAAATATTCCCACACTTGAGTGTTGCTTGTCCTCAAGCAATATCGTCTTGAAATACTAGAATCACTTCTTTATTCTTCACACTTTGTACATCAGTGATTTCTATACGGCGGTATAAACAATGGTACTAACGATATGGTTTACAGTCCCACATGACTATAAAAATTTAGATCCATTAAGGAAATTGGATCTTTATGAAAACATTTGATCTTTTGAAAATTAAATCTAGTTTTTACCCTAGATAAGTTTTCTGGAATAACCCTTTACCGGTGTTTGCAAAATATTTTTGTGGGTTTGGTGGGTTTCAGATTTGAAAATTTTAGCTCAAAACTTGCGGTTTTGTGTCACCCACTTGCTAACCTTGTATTTGGAAAGCAACACGTCCAGTTTACTTGTCCCGTATATTACCTTTCGGTAAACTACCGTCCGGTTGTAAAGGAAAGCGTTGAACAAGCAATTGTTAAGGCAATGTCCCCTGACATGCTTTTAATTATGGTCTATAACGTGTCGGACGCAATTACTATCCTTGGTAGGAGCAATAGTAAAGCTCACCCTTATGATTTTTCGGTCTGGCACAAGGTCCTGTCTTTGACCACTATGCAACCACCGTTCTTACGGTTGACACCCGATTTGGTTCAGGTGACCTAATGAATTCCAGGTGAATTCCTAGGATTTTACGTTCAATGGTAATGAACGCATTGAAAATAGGGTTTTCAGAAAACAAATCGGTTTGTAATTTTGATCAAAATATTTTCTCGTTCAAGCTCGAGTTTAGATATCATTGAATTCCATGAGTTTGAATTCTCAATCTTTAAGGTCAATCTCTAGGATTGAGTAATATCAGTCTTAAAAGCTGATTTTTGATCTTTTAAGGAGATTATCCTTTCTGGGGATCTGATTCATTAGTCTTATCCAGCTAATTTGCATGGTGCCCCCCCATTGTACGAGATAAATCCTTCTCATGGTTAGGATAAATCTAACCACTTGGCGACCCTGTTTAATGCTGAGGTCCGTGGATTTCCTGCTGATTTTAGTGATGACTTTTCTAGATTTTTCGTCAACCTACAGCTGGTCTGGACGACAACTTCTTGACCTAAATCAAGAAGCGCATTTCTTTTTCAGAAGACTTTACTTCCTTTTAATGATGGAATTGATTCATCGTGTAGATCCATCTTTCTTACAGTAAATCAGGTAAAACAGTTTAGTTTAGTTCAAAGCAAAAGTATTTTCAGTTATTTGTATAAAAATATATGACATATGTTTAAGATAACTTGGTAAATTTTCCCACACTTGGCTTTTATTTTCCTTTTTATCGTCCTCTATTCCATTTTAAATGAATTTTAACATTTTGGTTTGTTTCTCAATTTATGTCCTTTCCGAGATAACAATAATTTCGGTGTTAAAACCTAGTTTTATCGTTCATAAATATGTATAAACATGATTTTGAGTTCATTTAATTGAAAATTTTGAAAAATTTTACTAGAATTGGGTAGTCAGTATATAAGACTAGGGCTGTTCTTTATTATCAGAGAGCACTAGATTCTAATACAACTACTGCTTTACTAGTATTTTTAATGGTAACCAAGTGTTTAAGATAAAAAATTTTAAAATCCGAAAGAATTTAACCCCTTCCCACACTTAAGATCTTGCAATGCCCTCATTTGCAAGAAATCAGTAACAATTTAAATTATTGAGGGTTATTTGTGTGAAAATGATTAAATTTTACCAAAGTTTCCAAACATATTGGCGTTTGTTTGCTGAATGATAAATGGTGCACATCATTTGTTCATTCCGTCTCGTTGTTATTTCATATATATTTTGCATCTTGTCGTCAAAATTAGTTGCTTTTGCTGAACTTAATGACAGTCTTTGAAATGCGTTGTTTTACCTTGTTGTGTACATAAGATAAACTGCAAACATATATACATATTTTTGAAGTTTGGTATATTACCCCACATTCAAAAATTATTAAAATCTAGGAATAAAAGTTAGAAAATTATAAAAACTATTACAATATTAACATAAGTATTAAATGTATCAATATTACAAATTACAAAATAAATAAAACTAAGTAGACTAGGGATGATACTGGTACCAATAGGGGTTCCAAGCATAACCATAGGTGCTATAGAATGCTTCGGCAGGGTTATACGTAGGATACGGTGGTTGCATCTCAATAGACCAGGGAGGGAATATGGGTTTTGGTGTAGGAATATAGTTTCTACCTATATGTTGGCAATGAGCTATGATTTGGTTCTGATGAACTTGCCAATCTTCAAATGCTCTCTGTCTAGCATTTTCGTACTCCTGTGAAGCTATAAACCTTTGCATTTCTTGCATCTCATTTCCCCCTCCTATATTACCTTGCTGTTGGTTTCTCTCAACCTGTGGATGTCTACCATGGTATTGTACTGCGGCGTTATTTCGCCTCTTCAAAACTTTCGCACCATGGTATACATTTAAACCTATAGTATCGCGGGGTTCTGGTTCTTCTACTAATAATCCCCCCTGACTTATATCCACACCGAGATATTCAGCAATCAAAGTAATAAAAATACCACCTCCTATTATGCTATGCGGTCTCATCCCCCTAACCATAGCTGATAAATAATAACCTACACAATAAGGTATACTTACAGCGCTTTGTGGGTCTCGAATACACATATGGTAAAACAAATCCTGTTCATTTACCTTTTCCTTGTTCTTACCTCTTTGTGTAATCGAATTAGCTAAAAACCTATGAATCACTCTTAATTCAGCTCTATCTATATCCAAATAAGAGTAATTTCCCCCTTTGAAACGGTGATGGCTTGTCATTTGACTCCACACACCGTGTGTATCAAAATTTTCATCTATCTTTCTACCGTTTAGTATCAACCCTCTACAATCAACAGATGCTAACTCCTCAGGCGTATATATACGTAAAGCCTGAGCCATGTCTAGTAAAGACATGTGGCGCATCGAACCTTCTAACAAAAATCTAATAAAAGATCGATCGGTTAAACTAGCTACCCGATCATTTAATTCTATACTACATAACAATTCTTCACACCATACCTTATATACAGGTCTACGCATGGTGAATAAACGTACCCAGTCATTAAAAGTAGAATTACCATACCTCTGTACAAGTAATTCCCTAATTGGCCCGGCCAATTCTACAGCTTCTAAGGGTCCCCATTCTATGACCCTAGGTACCTCAACAACTTTAGAATGAAGTGTATGCAACCCCCTTTGATACTTTAGATAATCTATCCAAAGTCTGTCAAATCTCAGGTTCGGATGCAAATCTTCCAAGTGCATATCAGAAAATGTCATGACTGGATGAGGTATATCCTGTTTGTAGTAGTTATCCACCTCCTGTTGTTCCGCATTCTCAGCAGGAGCATTGTGAGCTTGGGATGAAGATTCACACCTTTCAGTCTGCAAAACACATCAAACACAATTTTTGTGCATCCAAATATGCATTAGTGTCAGCAAAATCATTAATCAAAATAATTACAATGACATGATCAATTTATATCAAACTTAAGCTCATTTTCACATTTTTATCAAATCTACACTTATTCAAATAAGCATATATGAAAATGTTCGCCAAGTTCATAAGCATTTAACTCAAATAACATGTCAAAATAATCATTACTAGCAATTAAACAAGTCTCAAATGGCATTATCTCTCAAAAATCAAGTTCATGAATTTTAGACTTTGAAAAAGTCCACTTTAATTCTCAAAATCACGTTTAGGCTCAAAGTTTGGATCATTTAACTACCTAAACATGTTACACTACTTAATTTAGCAACAATTCATGACAAAAATCGGCCATAACCTGTTTATATCAAAAAGCCCCAAATTTGCTCAAGAACACAAACCCTAGATTACTCAAAATTCGAAGTTTAAGGCTTCTAATCATGTTAAATAGCATCAATCTAGGTTATACATGCATAATACATAAACAATTTAAGCCTAATTACACTAAAAAGCATCAAAATCAAACTGGGGAAAAAAAATTGCTCAAGAACACTAATTTTCGGATTAAATGGTGTTTAGGTGTAGAAATTTACCGTTTTTCTTGAGTAATTCCTAGATAGCATCCTTCTCAACATGATTTTAGTAAAAGATTTGGTGATTAACGGTTAAAAATTGTGATTTTGGGGGTGTTTTTGCGTGTATTTTCGGGGTTTTTTCGCTGTGTTCTTCGCAGTATGTTTTTGTGGGGAGTGAACTGATCTGTTTTTTTACATTTTATTTTTTTCTGGGTTTTGGTCCCTCCGTGAGTCGCGGAGATTTCCCCTTCAAACTCCGCGAGTCGCGGAGTTTGGTTTTTTGTTTTTTTTTTTTAATATATCTTATACTAATTAAAACAATTAAGTAATTAATTTTAAAATTTTGTTTCCCTTGTTATTTTATGACGAGGTCGTTTCGGATCGATGTCCTAGTCCGTCCTTCGACAAAATTTTAAAATTTATCTTTTTGTAGCGATTGTTTTAAAAGCTAAGATTTTTGGGTTTTTTAATGTTTTTGGCATACTTTAATTCAATAAGATTAAAAATAATGATAATAAAAGTTCTCGTCCCTCCCTCGGGTAAAGCAATTTCGGTTCAAAGACCTAGTCTTCAACTTACGACGAATTTTAAAAATTATATTTTTAACTTAATGAGATAAAGTAAATTTTTGTTTTTAAATTCACACAATTTAAATATAAAATTCAAAATTAATATTAAAAATTCACACCAAACTTAAAATTTGAAATGCATAAAATTAAAAATTCATTTTTTTAAAAATTAAAAATTCACACCAAACTTAATTTAAAAATTCATATTATAAATTCAAACCAAACTTATATTAATTTTTCTAATATTTACAATTTTAAATATATTGATTTTACAAAGTTTACAATATTAATTTAAGATTTATATATTCATTTTAAAAACATGGTAAAAATAAAATTAAAAATCTTTTTGGCTTTTTATCCCACTTTAATCAATCAAATATTATCAAAAATATGCGCCCCTCTTTTCGGTAAAGTAATTTCGGTTCCAAAACCTAATTTAACTCATGACGAATTTTTGAAATATTTTGGGTTGATTGATTAAAGATATTTATACCTTAAGAATAAACGTTAAATTTCGCAGTGATGTAATAAATTTTTGAATGATATCAATAATTTCGGTCGCCAAACCTAATTTTATTTAATACCAATTTAATACTTTTTAGCGAACTAATTAGCGTTTATTATCAAAAGGTTAAAAATAAAAATAAAATAAAATAAAAACTGTACATACATACCTGTGAAATAGATTTCTTAGTTCTATGATCTATCCCATTCATAAGATAGTCGGTTTAATTGGTTTTTCATGGCTACATAGGCGTAACCTCGAGCATTCAGTGTCTTTTCTTCTAAACATATGAACGGTCCGTCTCTGCATAAAGTAACAAATTCGGTGTTTGAATAGGTTTGATTATTTGAACATTTACCTCCATGTGACCATTTTCCGCATTTGTGACATCTTTCTAGGTGTCGTGCTATTCTTTTCGCTGCGGATTTTGATTTTCCTTTACCAAATTGTAACTTATTATTTTCGTATCTGGATTCTTTTCTTACTCCGTCCATTCTTTCTCTGATTACTGATACTATTTCACTCGGTAGTGTGTCATTATTACGTTTAGTGATCAAAGCATGTAGCATTAGACCATGGTTTAGTACACAGGCAGTCTTCATTTCCTAAAAAAAATAAAAATTCAGAATGGGGGGAGAAGACTAGTTCTTTAGGGTCTGCTAGGGAAAGACCATTCGGGTTCCATTTTCGAGAACTACATGAAAACAGACAATCTAACTCTAAGAGAAATACATATTATCCTTTAAAGACTTGATTCTCCCCACACTTAGTTAGCTGTGGTGTCGAAATTGTGATTAACTTCGTTGTCGACTTCCATCGGATTATGTATGTAGTGTTTAACTCTGTGACCATTAACTGTAAATTCAATCCCATTTGAATTTATTAATTCTATCGTTCCGTATGGGAAAACTCTTTTGACTATGAATGGTCCAGACCATCTTGATTTCAATTTTCCAGGAAATAGCTTGAATCGTGAATTGAAAAGAAGAACTCTGTCTCCTTCCTTAAATTCTTTTGAACTTCTGATTCTTTTATCATGCCATTTCTTCGTTCTTTCTTTATAGATTAATGAATTTTCGTATGCTTCATGTCTTAATTCTTCTAATTCGTTTAGTTGACTTAATCGTAGACGTCCGGCTTCATGTAATTCAAGATTACATGTCTTCAAAGCCCAAAATGCTTTGTGTTCAATTTCTACTGGAAGATGACATGCTTTTCCATAAACAAGTCTAAAAAGTGTGGTTCCAATTGGAGTTTTGTAGGCTGTTCTAAAAGCCCAGAGTGCATCCTCCAATTTAATGGACCATTCCTTCGGATTTGATCCTACGGTTTTCTCTAGAATACGTTTTAAAGCTCGGTTGGTATTTTCAACTTGTCCACTTGTTTGTGGATGATATGCGGTGGAGATTTTATGAGTTACTCCATATCTTTTAAGAACTTTCTCAAGTTGATTATTACAGAAATGAGTTCCCCGATCACTTATTAAAGCTTTCGGTGTTCCAAACCTTGCAAAAAGACGTTTTAAAAAGTTGACTACAACTCGTGCATCGTTAGTTGGGAGAGCTTGTGCTTCCGCCCATTTAGATACATAATCAATGGCTACGAGTATATATAGATTATTATGAGATTTTGGAAATTGACCCATAAAGTCAATACCCCAAATGTCAAATACTTCACATACTTGGATGACATTTTGTGGCATTTCATCACGTTGACTTATTTTTCTGGCCCTTTGACAAGCATCACAGGATTTGCAAAGAAGGTGTGCGTCTTTGTAAATTGTAGGCCAATAGAATCCAGCATCATAAACTTTTCTTGCTGTTAGTTGAGGCCCATAATGCCCTCCTGTTGGTCCTGTGTGACAATGGTTCAATATTTTACTAGCTTCATCTCCAAATATACATCGGCGTATTATTCCATCGCGACAACTTTTAAACAAATGTGGATCTTCCCAAAAATAGTGTTTTATATCACTAAAGAATTTCTTTCGTCTTTGGTACGATAATCATTTTTCAAGGAATCCACAAACTAAGTAGTTTGCATAGTCTGCAAACCATGGAATTTCTTTATAATCTATCTTCAATAGATATTCATCAGGAAAGTTGTCTTGTATGGCCGATTCATTTAGAACTTCTAATTCGGGATTTTCAAGACGAGAAAGATGATCAGCGGCGAGATTTTCTGCTCCTCTTTTATCACGGATTTCAATATCAAACTCTTGTAAGAGTAAGATCCAACGGATTAATCTTGGTTTAGCATCTTGTTTTGAAAATAGGTATCTAAGAGCAGAATGGTCGGTATAGACCACCGTTTTTGCTAGAACGAGATATGATCGAAATTTGTCAAAAGCAAAGACAATAGCAAGGAGTTCTTTTTCAGTAGTTGTATAGTTCGTTTGTGCTCCTTGTAACGTCTTACTAGCATAATATATAGGTTGAAATCGTTTTTCAATCCTTTGTCCTAAAACGGCTCCCATTGTAAAATCACTTGCATCGCACATTAGTTCAAATGGTAGATTCCAATTTGGTGTTATCATGATCGGCGCATTAGTGAGTTTCTCTTTAAGAATATTAAAAGATTTAATACATTCATATGAAAAGATGAATGGAGCATCTTTTTCTAGGAGTTTATTCATAGGAGTGGCAATTTTAGAAAAATCTTTTATGAAACGTCGGTAAAAACCGGCATGCCCTAGAAAACTCCTAACTCCTCTAACATTGGTGGGATGTGGAAGTTTAGCAATTACATCTACTTTAGCTCTATCCACTTCAATTCCTTCTTTTGAAATTTTATGTCCAAGAACGATGCCTTCTTTAACCATGAAATGGCATTTCTCCCAATTAAGTACTAGATTTGATTGTTCGCATCTAATAAGCATTCGTTCCAGATTAACTAGACATGATTCAAATGTATCACCGAAGACTGAAAAGTCATCCATGAATACTTCCATGCATTCTTCTATCATGTCATGAAAAATCGCCATCATACACCTTTGAAAGGTTGCAGGGGCGTTGCAAAGTCCAAATGGCATGCGTTTGTAAGCAAAAGTACAATAAGGGCACGTGAATGTGGTTTTCTCTTGGTCTTCGGGTGCTATTGGAATTTGAAAATATCCGGAAAATCCATCTAGAAAACAATAGTAACTATTTCCGGCTAATTTTTCCAACATTTGATCAATGAAAGGTAAGGGAAAGTGATCTTTTCTGGTGGCGTCATTTAATTTTCTATAATCAATACATACACACCATCCTGTTACAGTCCTAGTAGGAATAAGCTCATTTTTCTCATTTGTAATGACAGTCATGCCACCCTTCTTAGGCACGCATTGAACTGGGCTTACCCATGGACTATCAGAGATTGGATAAATTAGACCTGCATCTAGCAGTTTAATAATCTCTTTATTAACTACATCTTGCATATTAGAATTTAGTCTTCATTGGCGTTGCACATACGTTTTATGACCTTCTTCCATAAGGATTTTATGTGTGCAATACGAAGGACTTATTCCTTTAATATCATGAATCTTCCATGCAATGGCTGGTTTATGAGCTTTTAACATAGAAATGAGTTGTGATTTCTCAGATTCAGTAAGAGAAGACGATATTATTACAGGTAATTCAGATTCACCATGTAAATAAGCGTATTCCAAATGGTTTGGAAGTGGCTTTAACTCTAATTTCGGAGGTTCTTCTATCGATGATTTGTATCGATATCTATCTTCTTCTTTTAGCATTTGAATTTCTTCTGTTGTTGGTTCATATCCATTAGCTATAAGTGTAGCTAACATTTCAGCTTCATCAATTGGTTCATTACCTTCTCCTAAAGAACATTCTCCTGTTCCTTGTAATTCTGGAAATTCTTCTAATAATTCTGCATGTGCATCTATAGTTTGAATATAATAACATGTATCATCTGCAGATTGTGGTTGTTGCATTGCTCTATCAACTGAAAAGGTAACACTCTCATCCTCTATACTTAGGGTCAGTTTCTTACCGAACACGTCTATCATTGCTTTAGCCGTGTTTAAGAATGGTCTTCCTAATATGAGAGGAACTTGAGAATCTTCTTCCATGTCCAAAACAACAAAATCTACTGGAAATACTAAAGTACCAACTTTAACTAGCATGTTCTCCATTATCTCTCTAGGATATTTTATTGATCTTTCGACTAGTTGTATGCTTATTCTGGATGGTTTCAATTCTCCAAGGTCTAGTTTAGCGTATAGTGAATACGGCATTAGATTTATACTAGCACCTAAATCTGCTAATGCTTCTATTGAACTAAGACTACCCAGAAAACATGGAATTGTGAAACTTCCTGGATCAGATAGTTTTTCTGGTATCTTATTCAACAGCACTGCTGAACAATTAGCATTCATAGTAACAGCCGAGAGTTCTTCCATTTTCTTTCTATTTGAGATTAGATCTTTCAAGAATTTAGCATATCTAGGCATTCCTGAAATCACATCAATGAAAGGAAGATTTACATTTATCTGTTTAAACATATCCAAGAATTTGGATTGCTCGGCTTCAAGTTTCTCTTTCTTCATTTTACTAGGGTAAGGAAGTGGTGGTTGGTATGGTTTAACATAAGGTTTAGCCTTAACTGTGTTATCTTCATTAACCTTTTCAACTACCGGTTCTTTTTCCTTATCTTGATCAGGTTGTGGTTCTTGTGGAGTAGGAATAGCTTCATCAGAAGTTACAGGTATTTCAGGTGGTTTAAGTGTTGTACCACTTCTTGTGGTAATGGCTTTAGCTGTTTCATTCCGGGGGTTAGCATTTGTATCACTAGGTAGACTTCCCGGTTTTCTTTCACCTATTAACCTTGCTAGGTTACTTACTTCTTGTTCCAGATTTTGAATAGAAGCTTGTTGATTTCTAAATGCTTGAGCATTTTGTTCATTGGTTTGTTTTTGAGATGTGAAAAACTGCGTTTGAGTTTCAACTAGCTTTGTCATCATATCTTCTAAATTCGGCTTTTTATCATCGGTTTGTTGTGGTGGTTTGTTTTGAAAATTAGGTCTTTGCTGATTGTAAGTATTATTGGATACTTGTTGATTGCTAGGACCTTGTTGGTTGTTGTATGGAATATTTCTGTTATAGTTCTGGTTTTGATTGTAAATTGGTCTTGGCGGTTGATAATTATTCTGATAATTATTTCCAGGCCTTTGGTTTATGTATGAAATATTCTCTCTTTGTTCCATTGTTAATTCAATACTGAGACAATCTTTTGTCAAATGTGGTCCTCCACACTGCTCACAACTAATTCGTATTGAGTGAATATCTTTAGTCATCTTTTCCATTCGTCTCTCGACAGCATCTATCTTTGCGGAAATGGAATCTAAGTCATGGCTAGAATCGGCTCTAGCTGCTTTAGATGATCTAACGATATCTTTTTCTTGGTGCCACTCATGTGAGTGGGAAGCAGTGTTATCAATAATTTTGTAAGCATCAGTTTCGGTTTTCTTCATAATAGAACCACCAGCTGCTATATCTATGTCTTTTCTTGTAGTGATGTCGCATCCTTGGTAAAATATTTGTACTATTTGACAGGTGTCTAAACCATGTTGCAGACATCCTCTTAACAACTTTCCATATCTTGTCCACGCCTCATATAGAGTTTCATTTGGTTTCTGTGTGAACGTAACAATTTCTGCTTGAAGTCTTACGGCTTTAGATGCAGGAAAGAATTGTTTAAGAAATTTGTCAACTAAAACATCCCATGTATCGATCGCCCCTTCAGGTAACGATTCCAACCAATCTTTGGCTTCTCCCTTTAAAGTCCAGGGAAATAACATGAGATATATCTGTTCATCCTCCACTACTTGGATTTTAAATAGTGTGCAGCTTCTATTAAAGGTACATAGATGTTCATTTGGATCTTCCTTCGGCGCACCACTAAATTGGCATTGATTAGTCACCATGTGTAGAATTTGTCCTTTGATTTCATAATCTGGCGCATTAATGTCTGGATGAGTAATTGCGTGACCTTGGCCAGTGCGTTTAGCTCTCATTCGGTCTTCCATACTTAAAGGTTCCAGATTCTCCATAATTGAATTTGTTGAATCGGAATCACTAGAGGATTCTGATTTAATGGTTCGTTCCTCAACAATCTCTGTTTGAATGATTGGTGGTTCCGGAGGAAAGTTTAGTGGTTCAGGATCTACGAACCGTTCCTGAATATTCTTCGGATTCTCAATTGTGAGGTCGGGTTCAAAAAATGGATTATCGGAAATTTGAACTGAAGTACTTGGTCGACTGGATGACGATTCTAAAGAAAAATCAACGGCGGTAATATTTGCTAAATGTCTTGATCTAGTTACAGGTGGTGAACGTACAAAAGGTGGTGAACGTCTTGCTCGGTGCATTCACTGAATATCCTATTAGTTTTAAAAAGGAAAGAAAAATTATAATAAGTTATCCAATCAATAGACTTTTCTGATTTTTGCCCACGTTTTGAATAGCCAAAAGATGCAGCAGAGGGGCAGGATTCGTTTGGTCTCAATATAATTGAGGACTGTTTGGCTCCAATAACCCGGTCCACGTACAAATCCAACTATTACTACGAACCAGAAAATTTTGATGTCTATCAATTTAACCACTTAAAATAAATTTTCGTATTTTTAAGAAAATTAGATAAGAAGTAGAATAAAAATCTATGTCCTAAAACTAGAATAGCGAGAAATAAGAAAGAAAAAGAGTTCGTCGGAAAAAGGTCGAAAAAGAAAAATGGTTGAAAAATAAAAAGTGACGGAAAAATAAAAGAAACTTATAAAACTTAAAAACACTTGACTAACCTAACCTTATTACTACAACTAACTTAAAATTATAATCACAAATTGAGATTACTAATTGGAATGATAATTGATACATAGGAAAAAGTCGTCTAAAAATATTAAAGCTTACAGGAAAACTATATCCCAAATGGAAATAACTTAAAAAGAAACTAAAACTTAAAAAGGCGTCGCAAAATTCTAAAGCACCTAAATCTTAGTCTAAAGAAAAAGCACTTAAGGGATTTTACGGCAAAGCCTAAAAATCTAGAAGTAAAAATAACTATGGCAAAAACTAAGTTTAAAACTAAATATGAGCGAAAAATACCAATATTACGCTAAAACGATTAAAAAGGGATAAAATATAAAAATATACAAAAAGTTGTAAAAAGTACAATTTTTATAAAAATATTATTTTTATATTATTTATTTATTAAAACTACTAATTTTATAAATTAATTAAACTAATTAATACTAAATACATAAATTAAATAAAAAGTAAAAGTTAAAATAAAACTAATTATAATAATAATAATAATTAGGGTTAAATAATAATAATAATTAATAATTACCCGTAATTAATGCTGAATTAGGGTTCTGTCGCGTGTCAGAAAAGCTCCGCGAGTCGCGGTATTTAAAGCAGCAAACCCCGCGAGTCGCGGGGTTCCAGAATTCAGCTGACAGGTTTAAATATTCGACGCGTTTTTCTTTTTTATTTTTTTTTATTTTCTGTTTTATAATTTTCTGTTTTATAATCTAAAAGTTATATATAAAAACTTATATTTTTACAAACTAAAGATACTTTATAAAACTTAAATATTTAACAAAATCTTAAAAATATTTATATTTTTGTTTTTCTTTTTATATTTTCGAATATTTAAAACGTATTTTTATAAAAACGAATTTTAATAAAAGTAAACTAAAAATCTTTTTTTTTATATTATATTAGCGTTGCGCTTCCGGCTTTTAAGCGATTCCCCGGCAGCGGCGCCAAAAAATACTTGATGTTTCGCGAGGTGTATATAAAATAGTTATTAATTTTTAGCACGAAACACTATTAAATACGATACAATTTTACACAAGATATTTATTTATTTAAAGAATGGATATACTTAAACCTTGCTACAACACTTTTAGGCAGTGTACCTAATCGTACAGTAGTGTAGTTTTTAGTAAGTCCGGTTCGTTCCACAGGGAATCTTTTTAAACAAAGGTTAACGCTATATTAGTTTACTTTTATAAAAATACAAATATATATATATAAGTAATATTATTATTATAAAGGAGGGTTTTTACCGTTTAATGACCGGTTTGTCGATTTTAAAACTTTAGTCGCAGTTAAAACCAAATGTAAAATGTTAAAAATAAATACAAGACTTAAATTAAAGCGTAAAGTAAATAACGATAATGAAATTGTGAATAATAAAAGTGCGATAAAATAAACTTGCGATAATTAAAAAGTACAATAATTAAAAGTGCAATTAAATACAATAACAATAAAAATACGATAATTAGAAGTGCAATTAAATATAAAATAAAGGAAATTAAATATGAAATAAAAGAATTATGCTTATTTAAACTTCCGTAATCATGATGTTTGACGTGTTGATTTTAGTTTTATTGCCCATGGGTTAATTGTCCTTTGTCCTGAATTATTTAATATGTCCGTCTGGTTTTTGTCCATAACAGTCCATCAGTCATAAATATAAAGTGCGAGTGTCCTCCTCAAATTATTCTTATACCCGAAGTTAAATATTCCAACTAATTGGGGATTCGAATTGTAACAAGGTTTTAATACTTTGTTTAATGAATACACCAGGTTATCGACTGCGTGTAAACCAAGGTTTTACTACTTTGTTAACAATTACACCAATTACCCTTGAATGTAATTCACCCCTGTTTCAACAAGTCTATTAACTATTAATCCAGTTCCGTATCCAGTAAAATGAATAATTATTGGTATTTATAGATATCCCGCCCACCGTACCCAGTCAAGCGTATGTGGTTATATATAAATACGTCGAATTATAAGTTTGTATATTAAATTAACAAGGTATTGTTTAGTTAATATAAAACCCATTAATAGCCCATAGTCTAATTTCCACAAGTGTCGTTCTTTTATCCAAACCCCAATTATGGTACAAAGCCCAATTACCCAATTTTAGTAATTAGCCCAACATCATGATTACTTCGGATTAAATAAGCATAATAATTACTTAGCTACGAGACATTAATGTAAAAAGGTTGAACATAACTTACAATGATTAAAAATAGCGTAGCGTTACACGGACAGAATTTCGACTTACACTCTTACAACATTCGCTAACATACCCTTATTATTAGAATTAAAATTAAAATTAAAATTATAATATAAATATAAATATATACGTTTAGATTGAGAGAAGAAGGAAAAAAAAGATGATGAAAAATGCTCAGAATTCGGTTGGCTTTATAGGGAGTTTCAAAGTTTGGGGCTCCGCGACTCGCGGCATTTTTGGCCTTCAAACTCCGCGAGTCGTGGAGATTGAAATTACAGCTCAGTCCCTTTTGGAGTCTTTCTTGCCGACGGTTTTAAATATAAATATAATATATTAAATAATTATAAGAATTATTTAAATATTATATTATATTTATGTGCATAGTTGACTTGTAATTTTTAGTCCGTTGCGTCGAGCGTTGAGAGTTGACTCTGGTCCCGGTTCCGGATTTTCGAATGTCCTTGCGTACAATTTAATATCTTGTACTTTGCGTTTTGAATCTTGTACTCTTGTAATTTCGAGACGTTTCTTATCAATAATTGGAACCTCTTTGATTGTCTTTTGTACTTTTGAGCTTTTTGGTCGTTTGCGTCTTCAATTCTTCGAATCTGTCTTTTGTCTTCACCTTTTATTATTTAAACGAATATCACTTGTAAATAGAACAATTGCAACTAAAACCTTGTCTTTCTTGAGGAATAATGCTATGAAATATATGTTCGTTTTTAGCATTATCACTTCTCCATTAACGAAGTTGACGAGGAAGAATGCTAAGTTTAATTGGGAGAACGAACAAGAAATTGCTTTTCAATTGTTAAAAGAGAAGTTGTGTCAATCTCCGGTGTTAGTATTACCGGAAGGTGTGGAAGATATGACGGTTTATTATGATGCTTCGCTAAATGGGCTCGGGTGTGTTCTAATGCAAAGAGGTAAAGTCATCGCTTATGCCTCTCGACAATTAAAGGAACACGAAACGAGATATCCGACTAATGATCTTGAGTTGGCGGCGGTAGTGCATGCGTTGAAAATTTGGCGCCATTACTTGTATGGTGTCAAGTGTACGATTTATTCGGATCATAAGAGTTTGAAACATCTCTTTAATCAACGATATTTGAATTATCGCCAACGTAGGTGGATGGATGTGGTGAAAGACTACGATTGTGAAATACTTTATCATCCGGGTAAGGTGAATGTTGTCGCGGATGCGTTGAGTCGAAAGAGTCAACATCCGGCGATAAAAGTAGGATCGTTACGTTTGATTATTTCCAACAATTTTCTTGAGAAGCTTGGTGAGATACAAATTGAGACTTATGTTCACAACAAGCATGCGGAGCGAATCGTGGGCCAATCGGAGTTTATTACTATGGGTCCGCGTGGTTTGTTGTCTTTTCAAGGAAAGGTGTGGGTGCCTAAGATGGGTAATTACTAACGGGTGCTACTTGATGAAGCACATAAGTCAAAATATTCCATTCATCCGGGCGCGACGAAAATGTATCATGACTTGAAGAAAGATTATTGGTGGCCGGGCATGAAACGTGATGTTGTGAAGTATGTTGAGCAATGTGTCACGTGTTTACAAGTAAAAGCCGAACACCAAAAGCCGTATGGTAAGTTGCAACCGTTAGAAATCCCGAAATGGAAATGGGAGCACATTACCATGGATTTCATTAAAAAGTTACCTAAAACGGCGAGAACCCAATTTGACTCGATTTGGGTTATAGTTGACCGATTGACAAAAAGCGCTTTGTTTCTTCCCATTAAAGAAGCGATAGCATCGGAGACCTTGGCTAAGTTGTTTATCAAGGAAGTGGTCTCGCGACATGGGGTTCCTATATCTATTATTTCGGATTGGGATACCCGTTTTACATCTCGGTTTTGGGAAAAGTTTCATGAAGTTATGGGTACGCAATTGAAGTTGAGTACGGCGTATCATCCTCAAACGGACGGTCAAACCGAACGTACGAATCAAACTTTGGAAGATATGCTACGGGCGTGCATCATTGACTTCGGTGGTAGTTAGGATGAGCATTTTCCTTTGGTGGAATTCTCGTACAATAATAGTTATCATACTAGTATCGGGATGCCACCTTACGAAATGCTTTATGGGCGTAGGTGTCGAACTCCCGTTTGTTGGGGAGAAGTGGGTCAAAGAGAGATCGGAAGTACCGATTTGGTTTTAGACACTAATAGCAAGATCGATTTGATTCGGGAACATTTGAAGAAGGCTCAAGATAGGCAAAAGTCGTATGCCGATAGACGTAGGCGATTGATTGAGTTCCAAGAAGGCGATATGGTGATGCTTAAGGTTTCGCCACGGAAGGGTATTATTCGATTTCGAAAACGGGGAAAGTTAGCTCCTCGGTTTATTGGTCCATTCAAGGTTTTAGCTCGTGTTAGTGAAGTTGCATATCGATTGGAATTACCCGAAGAGCTTGCGGGGATCCATAATACATTTCATGTTTCCCACCTCCGTAAGTATCTTGCGGATGATTCCTCATGGATGCCTTTAGACGAGATCGAGCTAAACAACAAGTTAGAATATATCGAGGAACTGATTGCTATCCTTGACGAGAAGGTGAAAATGTTGAGGAATAAAGAGGTGAGGACCTTTAAGGTTCAATGGCGATGAAGTAAAGGTTCCGAGTTCACTTGGGAGCCCGAAGAGTTCGTGTTAGTTTATCTTCCCTCGTATCATGCGGCTTAGATTGCGAGGACGCAATCCGAATAAGTGGGGGAGAGTTGTAAGACCCGAATATTTGTATTGTACATATATGTATAAAAGTTACTCAAGTTTGGGGTTTTTGTTGCACATAATTAAAAAGACAAAAGATGCTGAACTGGGAGGTCGCGCGCCGCGTGGCTAGGTGGCGCTCCGCGCCATCTGTCTGCAACAGATTCCTTTCTTCTTTTTAAAATAGATATTTTGAGGGCAATTGTGTAATTTCACTTTGGGGCCGAATTTAATACGCTAGATCAGTTTTGGGGAGCTCATTTACTACTCCCACAACAACCTCATCTTCTCCAATTGAATTTTAGTGAGAGAGTGCAATCCTTGAGAGAGAAAGCTCCATTTAAGGGTGAAAGAGGTTGAATCGGGTCTTGGTGCAAGTTTTAAAGTCGTTCATCTAGTCGATAGCTACGTGGTGATTGTGTTGGTAAGTTATAAAACCCAATTTCTTACTTCAATTGCTTTAAGGGTTAGGTTTTGGGCTAGTGATGAACCAAAGACCCATTTTGTTAGTATTTTGGGGATTTTGGGTGATTATGGGTTATGAAGACTCATTGATGACTAACCTAGGGTTTGAATGTGTTAATTGGACTTTTGAGTCTTAAAATTTGGTTAGTTGGTGGCTAGAACACTTTTATAATATGTAAATGGGTGTTATTGGGTATGGATGACCCAAATGGGTGTGTTGACTTTGAAATGGGTCAAATGAGTCTTTAATGACCTAAGTGGCCTAGCAAGTATGAAAACAAGTTAGCCTTGTGACCTAAATGTGTTTTAAACCCATCTTGACGAATGATTAGGGTTTTGGTGGGTATCGAACCAAATTAGGGTTAAGGGTGCAAATGGGTTGAAATTGCACCTTGGGTCAAAATGGCTTAGAATGGTGAAAGGGTTTGGTTGACTGACTTGAGTTTGCGTTTAATGAGGTGTATGATATGATAGGTACGTTACTTTGAGGTCTTGCAAGCTCGGGTATCTTTTCACAAGACTTTGAGGTGAGTGGAATAATTATATGCGTATGTATATAATGTATCTATTTGTTAACGTGTAGTGTCGAGGTGCTAAGACACCATGTTTCACGTGAAGAGTGTAGCATCGAGGTGTTAAGATGCCACTCGGGTGTAGCATCGAGGTGTTAAGATGCCACCTAGGAGTGTAGTGTCGAGGTGTTAAGACACCACTCCGTAAAATAATGAGTGATGCATCGAGGTGTTAAGATGCCACTCGGGGTGATGTGCCGAGGTGTTAAGGTGCCACCCTAGGGGTTAATGGTGCGAGGTGTTAAGTGCCCTAACGGATGTTACGAACACCGATGGCATTTTCGCGAGCGTCGTTCCCTTGTACTATTGGTTAACCATGGTTATTTCTGTTGTAAGCATATTATATTATTCGAGTTATATTCATATGCGGTTGTTATGCTAGCTTGTAGTATTGGTGATTTATAGCTCGTTATTGTGACGGTAAGCTAAATGTGTATGCTAGCATGTTTGCGGTTTGGTGTGTAAGTGTATGCAAGTAGGTATAATTATATATGTATTCGTATAATTATTGCATTCACTAAGCTTTGCTTACCCTCTCGTTGTTTACCATTTTATAGGTTCGGTTTTGGACAAGGGTAAGGGCATCGTTTTGGACTAGAGATCCCGCTTGATGCTAGGGGACGCTTTTGGCTTTAGTAGCTCTTGGAGTTTGACCGATAGTTGGGTAGTTTAATCCCAAACGCCATGCTCATTGTGTAGTTTGGAACTTAAACTTTTTGGTGGTCGAAACTCGTAAATTGTATTAAACTCGTAAAACGGCCGATGTGGGCCCCACTTGTAAAACATCATTTTTATGTTTGAATCGTGATAGTTTTACATATTTGAATGTGTGGTTAAATGCGTGTCGTCTAAAAATGTCGGGAACTAGTCGATCTTTTTCGCATTTTGAGACTTTCTGGACAGTCCACTTTGGCGCGCCGCGCGGCCATCCTAGCGCGCCACGCCAGTTCACTGTGCAGCAAATTTTTTTTTTATTTTGTATTTTTCACGTGGTTTGCTCGCGGGTTGGTTTGGGTTGTTACAGAATTATGCAAGGAAAATGGGTTTGCTCAGATGGTTAGGAGTGTTGTCGGGGGTGCGAGAGGTCATGGGTTCGAGCCTGGGCGACGGCGTCTACTTTTTTTTAAAGCTATCTCTTATTATTATTACTATTATTATTATTATTATTATTATTATTATTATTATTATTATTATTATTATTATTATTATTATTATTATTAGAATTAACATTATTTTTATCATTATTATTTTTATTACTATTTTTTTTATTTCTAACACTAATATTGTTATTTTTATCATTATTAATATTAGTATTATTAATATATCAAATAAAGATTTTCTATATAAAAATATGTTATTTACATAAAACATAACTATGTTAATAAGTTTATAATAAATACTAATTATCTATTCAATGTATATAAAAAATAAATATAGTTAATTTAGTTATTAATGAAACTTACAAGTTACTAAAATAACAAGTAATAATAATACCTAAATTTGTTCGATTACCATTATATGTGTTAATATATATAAATGATATAGGATCGTGAATCCGAGGCCAACCCTGCATTGTTCAATATAGTCATATGTATTTTTACTACAAAATACATTAGGTGAGTTTCATTTGCTCCCTTTTACTCTTTACGTTTTTGGGCTGAGAATACATGCAAATGATTTATTAACTGTTTTACAATATTTATATGTGTGAGTTCATTTGCTCTCTTTTACTCTTTACATTTTTGGGACTGAGAATACATGCGCTACTTTTACAACTGCTTTATTAAATGCTTTTGAAATACATTTTGAACTGCGAATACATGAAATGCTTTTATAAATGTTTGACGAGATAGACACAAGCAAAACATTCCTCAAATGAATTATGTGGACGTGATAATTGCCACCATTGAATTATGTGGACGTGATAATTGCCACAATTGATATGAATATTTTCCCCCTGATTATTATTGCTTGGTAACCTAAGAATTAGGTAACATCACTAATTTTGAGAATTAGTGCACGCCTAATTGACGCGAATCCTAAAGGTAGCTACCGGGTTTAACACCCCCACCCAGAATGTTCACTAGATGGAAAAGCTAGTGGGCGTGGTGTTTAGTACTTCGAAGATTATATGATTATTATACAGACGAGATGTTCTGTTTTGGGGATATTATTTATTCGTAAATGTTAAGGTCGGTTACCAAGCCAAGCTATGAAAGCAATGAAAAGTGAAAGTTATGAATCGAGAGAATGATTTTATACACAGATTATGTGTATGTTATTTTTATGCACAAGATATGTGTACGGTTACTAAGATTTATGAAAGATGATTTCGTACACGAGAAAGGTGTACTGTATTTAAAAGATATTGCAAGTACATTACAGGTGGGTATAGGATTCGGGCCCATTTGTACCATGCAGCATTTAAATCTTGTGGTCTATCAAAATGATGAATTTTTACTGTTTATGATAAACTTATGAACTCACCAACTTTTTGGTTGACACTTTAAAGCATGTTTATTCTCAGGTATTAAAGAAATCTTCTGCTGTGCATTTGCTCATATTAGAGATATTACTTGGAGTCATTCAAGACATATTTCAAAAGACGTTGCATTCGAGTCGTCGAGTTCATCAAGATTATTACTAAGTCAATTATATTGGATATATTATGAAATGGTATGCATGCCATCAACTGTCGATTTAATGAAAGTTAGTCTTTTAAAAACGATTGCAATGTTTGAAAAATGTATCATATAGAGGTCAAGTACCTCGTGATGTAACCAAATGTAATGTATTCTTCCAGATGGATTAGGACGGGTCATGAAAGTTGGCATCAGAGCTGGTATAACGCCGACCATGTGTGGCGGGTTAGTCGTAAAGGAGGTTCTCACAGTGTTACCGGTGACGAAGCATTGCCTCTTACTCCTTGCGATCCCTTACGAGGGTTGGCAGTAGCCGAGAGGCAGGCCCTAAAATCAGTATCTGAGGTACACTCAGTGGTCACCAGGCGGTTAGCTGGGAAGGCACTGGGTGGGACGGTGGTTATCCCCAACTATGTTAGAGTTGGTATCAGAGCGGTGGTCTTAGCGAACCAGGTCTTGCATTAGTGTGTCTAACTGATATTTGTTTAGATGCATTAGTGGGTCTGGACTTCTACCGTGTCTGCATGTCAAAAGTTTTACTTATCATTTTGTGTCAAAAATTACCTGCTTATCATTCTTTGGGAATCACTTGCTTATTATTCTTAGTATAGACACGTCTTACTGCCTCTATTGCATAGACTGTATATAGATAAATTCATATCTTAGCGTATCTGTTATTGTTACCTTTGCCTGACAGGTTCCGTAGATTTCTCCGTAACTTATGGGATTTTAGTATTATATATGCATATGTAAATTATATATTGCATGGTACTAATCTACATCCTATAATATATTTCTTATCGAAAAATCCTTCATCTGATCGTACGGGATGAATCCCTCAACCAGTTCAAATTCCTCGGATTCTGACAGCTATTCTGATATGGAGTTTCACCTAAGCTCCGAAAGCAGTGTCACCAGAATGAATCAACCAATTCATCTGATGGGTTCGTAGCCTACTTAATCATTGGAGACAAAAAGAAGGTGATCCTTTCCACCAACCAAATTCACCTCTTGGCGAAGAACCTGAAGCATTTACCGGCGAACCTGTTCGTAATACCATTTTCTCTCTTATTTCCCTAATATCTCACCATGATTATATATTAACTCAAATTCTAAACCTTATTCACCCGCTTATTCCAACTGCCAATCATCCTAGAGTAATCGAAGAAGTCAACGAACTTCGCGCTCGAGTAATCAGTTTGGAAAATATGGTGCAAAACGTACCAGCTTCAACAACATCACCGACACTAACAGTACTAGCAACACTGTGACGACCCAGAAATTTTCGATCATATTTAAACCTAATCTTATTATGATTTCGACACGATGAGCAAAGTCTATTAAACCGAGTCTCAAAATTTTTGGAACTATTTTGGTACATTCATTTGACTTCGACCAATCCTGACGATTCGCGAACAATTGTTATAAATGAAAATGTAAAAATATATATAAATATAAATTTATATATTAATTTAATACAAATTTAATCATCAGAGTAATTATGTAACAATATATATATTCAAGATAAAAGGTTGTTATTAAAAAGAATCTATATATAAATACACATATGATTTTTATACATAAATATTATTATATGTATAATGTAATATATATTAAAATGACATTAGTATTATTATTATTATTAATATAGTTATAAATACCATTATAAGAATGATTAAAATTATAATTTAGTGGTAATTTAAATATTGTTAATTATTATTAAACTTAGTATTTACTATTTAAAATTTTTATCATTATCCTTGTTATTTGTAGTATTACTAGTAATAATATTAAAAGTATTATTATTATTAATATATTTATATTTATTAATTATTAATATTAACTATATACAAAAAAAAATCAAACATGACAGATCTCAAATTCTGTATCATGTCTTTTTCCAATTCCAAGATTCATGCATGGTTCTCCGTGATTTAAGTTTAGATATTGATTGAAGATTATTGTTGATCACTGTGCGCTTTTGCTCTTTTCAAACCATTTACAGACTCACATGTTTAATTATTGTACCAACTTGATTTCTATATTTATATATAAATATTAAACTGGACAACTGGCATACACAAATCCACCGAATCCTTCTCAATTTTTCTTTTACTACACACTTACCCCACCAAAATAAACCTATGGTTGCAATTGAAATTTTCATTACTACATAATATTATTAATTGTTACTGTATCATTCTTATTCTTACATATATATAAACATGTACCCTGATCACCACTACCATCTAAAAACCCACTGCACCCTTATGAAACCACCACCACCTTTCCACAAATCGTTCATCACTATCATTTATTTCATGCAACTACTTGTTAGATAATACCACCACCATATAATCGGGTCAAACTTAACCCAACCGAATCATCGTGTTATTTCTCCTACGAGATCACCACCCTCATCAAACATAAACCACTAGAACACCCACCTTCATCCGTCACCACCATATTTTATTTTATTTTTTTCTTCTCTTTTCTGTTTCGGTTTCCTACTACAACCGAGACCCACAACCATCTTAAACCATCATCCAGTCGATCACAACCTATGGGTTTTGCTGCTACTGCTCATCCGGTGTTTCTGTTTGAACCAACAAAAACTAAACCATGGTCAACTGCTACATACGTTTCTGTTTCTATCTCAACCCGTCACAACCACCAAACACCCATGTAGTGTTACTGTTTTGCTACTACTTCTCTTCATTTCTATTTACTGTTACGGTATGAACCAAGATCAAGAACACCGTCACAACTCACCATGGATCACCACCCGTTATCACCCCATCGAACAAACTTTATATATATTTTTTTCTGTTTCAAATCGTTATCGAACCATTCAACTTTGTCTTTGATTAACCAACACCGACACACTCTTTTCCTCTTCTAATGTTTTCAGTTATATATGAGCAAGACTAAAACTCAAATACACCTTCAAACCGAACCCACTTCGAACTCGATATAATACTTCCTGTTTTCTATATTTTTTTCATGCTTCGAACGCCACCAAACACCATCACCGTCCGTCACTTCTTGCTGCCACAACAGCTGCTACAAATGCAGTTTCTGTCAAGTAAAAAAAAAAAAAAAAAAAAACCAAAACCAAACACGCCTTGTTATTCATCTACTGTACGTTTCGGTTGAAGATGATAGATAGTCTAAACACGCAAGGAATGGCATGAGGAATATTTCCCACCTTATGCATATGGGTCGAGCATGTTAAAGTGACAAAAAGGGGTATTATTTCCAGTTTAAAGTTTTGTCAATATTGAATGTATTATAAACGCATTATCAATCTTTGAGACAAAAGTGACACATGTGGGACAAACAATAGTTCATGCCAAACACAATGATAACGTTTAGTTATCATATTATTAATTTTTTTTTAGGTTGATGGGTCCTTGGGATGGAGTGAATGTGGGAACCTGATTCGTGGGAATTTAAACAAATATGTGGTTTCCCTTTACACGTTTATAATTGTTGTTGTTGTCTAGAATCAGTTGCAACAGATACTCCGTATAATATTTCTCCTATCGCTAATAGATCCAACACCAAAACTGATTTATTAAGTGTTACTTGGGCCGGTATTACTAGAGTTATTAAATATAGGCCGCAGGCCCTTAAATAAGGTGATTGGGCCGATATCATTTTAGGATATGAGGGTTAGTGGGCTTGCTCGTAATAAGATGGGTTATTAACATCATTTACATATTAGATGATACATGTTACGTATTTGATGAAGATGTTAATAATAATGGTTGACGAAACAAGATCGAGATGATAACAAATAATGACAATATTGAGATTTGAGATGATGAAGAAAGGATATGATGGAGACGATGGAAGTTTTATAACGATAGATTAAGATGATAATAATAATACATGAATTCATGAATAATAGGACGATTAGGGTTAGGATATGATAATGATGAAGAGGTTAAGTAAATGGGTTTTGAAACAGACAAATAACGGGTTAAAAGAAATTGGTGTATGAATTAAATCAGAAAAACCATAGACGAAGGAACGGTTAAGGATGTTATCGGGTTAGCGGGACGTCGCGGGTTCAAACCCGGACTTGGGCATTTTTAAGACTACTTCTTTGAGGTTCATGAATCCGAGGTCAACCCCCACACTGGTTCAATGTCATCATATGTATTTTTACAACAAAATACAGTATGTGTGAGTTCCTTTGATCCCCTTTTACTCTTTACATTTTTGGGACTGAGAATACATGCGCAACTTTTATAACTGTTTTACAAAATAGACACAGGTAATTAAAATGACATTATATGGTTGAATGATCGAAATCGAATAATGCCCCTTTTTATATAGTCTGGTAATCTAAGAATTAGGGAACAGACACCCTAATTGACGCGAACTCTAAAGATAGATCTATCGGGCCCAACAAGCCCCATCCAAAGTACCGGATGCTTTAGTACTTTGAAATTATATCATGTCCGAAGGAGGATCTCGGAATGATGGGGATATTCTTATATGCATATTGTGAATGTCGGTTACCAGGTGTTCAATCCATATGAATGATATTTTGTCTCTATGCATGAGACGTATATTTATGAGAAATGGAAATATGAAATCTTGTGGTCTATTAAAATTATGAAATGATTATTTATGTTAAACTAATGAACTCACCAACCTTTTGGTTGACACTTGAAAGCATGTTTATTCTCAGGTACGAAAGAAATCTTCCGCTGTGCATTTGCTCATTTTATAGATATTACTTGGAGTCATTCATGGCATATTTCAAAAGACGTTGCATTCGAGTCGTCGAGTTCATCAAGATTATTATTAAGTCAATTTTAGTTGGATATATTATGAAATGGTATGCATTCCTGTCAACTTTCGATGTAATGAAAGATTGTCATTTCAAAAACGAATGCAATGTTTGTAAAATGTATCATATAGAGGTCAAGTACCTCGCGATGTAATCAACTGTTGTGAATCGTTTATAATCGATATGGACTTCGTCCGGATGGATTAGGACGGGTCCTTTCAGTTGGTATCAGAGCGGTGGTCTTAGTGAACCAGGTCTTGCATTAGTATGTCTAACTGATAGTTGTTAGGATGCATTAGTGAGTCTGGACTTCGACCGTGTCTGCATATCAAAAGTTTTGCTTATCATTTTTGTCGAAAATCATCTGCTTATCATCCTTAGGAAATCACTTACTCATTATTCTTAGTCTAGACACGTTTTACTGCATTGACTGCATGAATAGTGTATAGACAAAATTCATACCTTAGCTTATCTGACAATTCATATCTTAGCGTATCTGTTACTGTAGACCTTGCCTGATATCTCTCGTAAATTTCTCCTTAATTTAAGGGATCCTGGTACTATATATATCTATGCAAATTATGCATTGAGAATGCCATTCAACTATCAATTGCTATCACTAAACTCTTCACGCCAAAAATCTTTTCTGAGATCGCGTAAGATGGCCTCTACGAATCGACCAAGTTTCTCTGACTCCGAAGACAGCGTGACGGGAGCACACCAACCAATCAACTACCGTGATTACTGGAGAAAATGGGGGTGGGTTCGCGACATACTCACCCTATGGAAAAGGGAAGGAGGTACTCCATATCATGAACCGAATCTACCACCTAACCTTGGAGTACTCGACCCGCTCACCGGCGAACCTGTTCGCAACACCGTTTATACCCTTTTTGCCAGAATTTTTCGTCTTGAGACTACCATTAATGGAACTACAAAAAATATCCGATCTCTACCTCACACTGATAACCAACCAGGGTTAGTAGAAGAAGTTAAAGAACTCCGAGCTCGAGTGTTAACTTTAGAGAGAACGGTACACAATTTGCAAGCACCAACAGTATCACCAACACCAGTAACATCACCAACCTTAGCACCAACAGCATTAGTACCATCAACAACAACATCTGCATCACTAGCTTCGACATCTCATTCTGTACCTCGAGTATAATCATCGTTCTACGTATCGTTCTATCTATTTTATTTTCGTTCGACATGGCGATTATGTAATCTCTAATGTTTTAGAGATTATATATTCTTGTTCTAATAGTAAATCAAATGATATTAATATCACATTAACTCATTAAATTCATGATTATATCTGAAGAAAATATATATGTATATATATTTTCATAAAGATTGTAATTAAAATTCTTTCGTACAAACTGTTAATGGTGAAAATATTTTTAACGGGTAGGTAATACTCTAGGAATATTTAGATTTCATTTTAATAAGTTGCACTGTACATTCTTCAAATCTGATTCAACAATCATTTACTATCCTACTTACAACCACAGATATATGTATCCGTTCACCAAAGAATAACCATTTTCATTCAAATTTAATTTCATATTCGGATTTTGACCGATCAAAATCCAAGTCAAAGATTTAACAGAATACATCACTTTTAGATTCATACATCTTTCAAAGCCATACTTTGAATTCAAAACTGTGCCAGATCCATTGGCGTGTTATTATCGAAAATAACTTTACAATACCTTTCCAAAATTAGCAAATTTTGTCACAGCTCCAGCAAATCAACTTCGACTTTCATTCGGATTAGCCTTATTATAATTTGGATATATAAGTTTGCCACTTGATTTCATCCTAAACAATCATTCGTATCTTGACGATTACCATCAGCGTTTAATCATCTAAAAACATAATTCTCTTAAAACCACTTCGGATTGATAACCGATGATTCAGATATGGCTGCATTAAATGCAGAGGAAACAGTAAAATTGTCGATGGCCCAAATGGCCAAGAGTTTGATGATAAAGAATGGAGTGTTGGGGACGCTCGATAGAAAATTTGGTATTGAAAAACAGATTGAGCTAATCATGAAGGAGACCAAGGATAAATACAAGGACCAAACCCTATATTCAAAGAATCCAGATAATTCTGGGTCCGATAAAATCTTTAGAGAATATCTTGCTCCGAAGTCATGTTCATCAACCTTCGAACTTAGAAATTCCAAAATATCATCATAAATATCTTCGATATTTCTGAGGATATTTTCATAAATATTCTTGTCCGAAATTATCTACCTTTTCGTGTCTTCAGTATTCCATTATATTGGAAACTTCTGTAAAATCTAAATATAAATTATGAATGAATTGTGGAGAAATGTTGGGAATTGAAGTATGAGTTAGTATAATATGATGACGCCCGGCCAACGTGATTATATTACAGCAAGTCATGCTAAATTTCTAATGAAACGAGATGATGGTTCACAGTAGATCATACCATCATCGTGTGTCATGTTACATAACTCTTTCATTCTGATTAACCTCTAAACATATCAAGAACATAATTACTCGATAGTTCTATCTTTCCCAGTTATTCCAGTAATTTGACAAATCAAATCATGCTATTACATTCCTCTCTGCCTGGAAAATCAGTATCATTCGAAACTCTATACCTATGAATTCTGGACCATTATTTGCTTGATTTGAAGTCAGGAGGAGAAAACGAAATCATGGAGCTCCGAAATATAAAAGAAAATATAAAGCCCGATAACAGTACAGGAATTACAAACCGTGTATATCAATGCGTATAGCAATATAAAGACACGGGAGAATGAAAAATACTATAACCCCAAGAAAATAGTAGAAGTGAATAGATTCCTCCGGTGGTAAATGGAAAAGAAGAATGACAGATACAATAGTCAGGATAAGTACAAGGATTAGAACCGGATTAAGCATTTCCAAACTCTTTGGAAATGGGAATTAAGAAAGAAATTAATGAAGTGGTGAAAACTAATGGAACGGAAAAGGGTAAATTTATAGTGAAAATATCAGACAAAGCTATCGAGGCAGATCATCGCATTTAAATGAAGAGATCTTAATCTCCTTATTCACCGAAGAATCAGATCTCACTCAGATTTCAAAGATTCCTTTAAATCCATTGATTTCCGGAAATCAATCGTACCTACGTCAAAAGATAAGACGAAATTTTATTTTTCTCATTTCATTCTTTTACGATAGCTTCACTCGTACTCTTCAAGCAATCCAATTTTTTTTCATCTAAATTACTCTATGGTAATAAAACTCTATTAATCAACTCATATTCGTCATGAAAACATTTTTATTGTTATCCATGACGACCTCACTCAAATTTCGGGACGAAATTTCTTTAACGGGTAGGTACTGTGACGACCCAGAAATTTTCGATCATATTTAAACCTAATCTTATTATGATTTTGACACGATGAGCAAAGTCTATTAAACCGAGTCTCAAAATTTTTGGAACTATTTTGGTACATTCATTTGACTTCGACCAATCCCGACGATTCACGAACAATTGTTATAAATGAAAATGTATAAATATAAATAAATATAAATTTATATATTAATTTAATACAAATTTAATCATCAGAGTAATTATGTAACAATATATATATTCAAGATAAAAGGTTGTTATTAAAAAGAATCTATATATAAATATACATATGATTTTTATACATAAATATTATTATATGTATAATGTAATATATATTAAAATGACATTAGTATTATTATTATTATTAATATAGTTATAAATACCATTATAAGAATGATTAAAATTATAATTTAGTGGTAATTTAAATATTGTTAATTATTATTAAACTTAGTATTTACTATTTAAAATTTTTATCATTATCCTTGTTATGTGTAGTATTACTAGTAATAATATTAAAAGTATTATTATTATTAATATATTTATATTTATTAATTATTAATATTAACTATATACAAAAAAAAAAATTCAAACATGACAGATCTCAAATTCTGTATCATGTCTTTTTCCAATTCCAAGATTCATGCATGGTTCTCCGTGACTTAAGTTTAGATATTGATTGAAGATTATTGTTGATCACTGTACGCTTTTGCTCTTTTCAAACCATTTACAGAGTCACATGTTTAATTATTGTACCAACTTGATTTCTATATTTATATATAAATATTAAACTGGACAACTGGCATACACAAATCCACTGAATCCTTCTCAATTTTTCTTTTACTACACACTTACCCCACCAAAATAAACCTATGGTTGCAATTGAAATTTTCATTACTACATAATATTATTAATTGTTACTGTATCATTCTTATTCTTACATATATATATAAACATGTACCCTGATCACCACTACCATCTAAAAACCCACTGCACCCTTATGAAACCACCACCACCTTTCCACAAATCGTTCATCACTATCATTTATTTCATGCAACTACTTGTTAGATAATAACACCACCATATAATCGGGTCAAACTTAACCCAACCGAATCATCGTGTTATTTCTCCTACGAGATCACCACCCTCATCAAACATAAACCACTAGAACACCCACCTTCATCCGTCACCACCATATTTTATTTTATTTTTTTCCTCTCTTTTCTGTTTCGGTTTCCTACTACAACCGAGACCCACAACCATCTTAAACCATCATCCAGTCGATCACAACCTATGGGTTTTGCTGCTACTGCTCATCCGGTGTTTCTGTTTGAACCAACAAAAACCAAACCATGTTCAACTGCTACATACGTTTCTGTTTCTATCTCAACCCATCACAACCACCAAACACCCATGTAGTGTTACTGTTTTGCTACTACTTCTCTTCATTTCTATTTACTGTTACGGTATGAACCAAGATCAAGAACACCGTCACAACTCACCATGGATCACCACCCGTTATCACCCCATCGAACAAACTTTATATATTTTTTTTCTATTTCAAATCGTTATCGAACCATTCAGCTTTGTCTTTGATTAACCAACACCGGCACACTCTTTTCCTCTTCTAATGTTTTCAGTTATATATGAGCAAGACTAAAACTCAAATACACCTTCAAACCGAACCCACTTCGAACTCGATATAATACTTCCTGTTTTCTATATTTTTTTCATGCTTCGAACGCCACCAAACACCATCACTGTCCGTCACTTCTTGCTGCTACAACAGCTGCTACAAATGCAGTTTCTGTCAAGTAAAAAAAAAAAACCAAAACCAAACACGCCTTGTTATTCATCTACTGTACGTTTTGGTTGAAGATGATAGATAGTCTAAACACGCAAGGAATGGCATGAGGAATATTTCCCACCTTATGCATATGGGTCGAGCATGTTAAAGTGACAAAATGGGGTATTATTTCCAGTTTAAAGTTTTGTCAATATTGAATGTATTATAAACGCATTATCAATCTTTGAGACAAAAGTGACACATGTGGGACAAACAATAGTTCATGCCAAACACAATGATAACGTTTAGTTATCATATTTTTTTTTTTTTTAGGTTGATGGGTCCTTGGGATGGAGTGAATGTGGGAACCTGATTCGTGGGAATTTAAACAAATATGTGGTTTCCTTTTACACATTTACAATTGTTGTTGTTGTCTAGAATCGGTTGCAACAGATACTGCGTATAATACTCCAACATATTAAGAAATCAAACTTGTTAAGACTTGATTAATTGAAATAGGTTTCATATAGACAATTGACTACCCAAGTTGACCGGTGATTCACGAACGTTAAAACTTGTAAAAACTATATGATGACATATATATGGTTATATATATATAGTTAACTTGATATTATGATAAGTAAACATATCATTAAGTATATTAACAATGAACTACATATGTAAAAACAAGACTACTAACTTAATGATTTTGAAACGAGACATATATGTAACGATTATCGTTGTAACGACATTTAATGTATATATATCATATTAAGAGATATTTGTACATCATAATATCATGATAATATAATAATTTAAAATCTCTTTTGATATTATAAACATTGGGTTACAACATATAACAAGATCGTTAACCTAAAGGTTTCAAAACAACATTTACATGTAACGACTAACGATGACTTAACGACTCAGTTAAAATGTATATACATGTAGTGTTTTAATATGTATTCATACACTTTTGAAAGACTTCAAGACACTTATCAAAATACTTCTACTTAACAAAAATGCTTACAATTACATCCTCGTTCAGTTTCATCAACAATTCTACTCGTATGCACCCGTATTCGTACTCGTACAATACACAGCTTTTAGATGTATGTACTATTGGTATATACACTCCAATGATCAGCTCATAGCAGCCCATGTGAGTCACCTAACACATGTGGGAACCATCATTTGGCAACTAGCATGAAATATCTCATAAAATTACAAAAAATATGAGTAATCATTCATGACTTATTTACATGAAAACAAAATTACATATCCTTTATATCTAATCCATACACCAACGACCAAAAACACCTACAAACACTTTCATTCTTCAATTTTCTTCATCTAATTGATCTCTCTCAAGTTCTATCTTCAAGTTCTAAGTGTTCTTCATAAATTCCAAAAGTTCTAGTTTCATAAAATCAAGAATACTTTCAAGTTTGCTAGCTCACTTCCAATCTTGTAAGGTGATCATCCAACCTCAAGAAATCTTTGTTTCTTACAGTAGGTTATCATTCTAATACAAGGTAATAATCATATTCAAACTTTGGTTCAATTTCTATAACTATAACAATCTTATTTCAAGTGATGATCTTACTTGAACTTGTTTTCGTGTCATGATTCTGCTTCAAGAACTTCGAGCCATCCAAGGATCCGTTGAAGCTAGATCCATTTTTCTCTTTTCCAGTAGGTTTATCCAAGGAACTTAAGGTAGTAATGATGTTCATAACATCATTCGATTCATGCATATAAAGCTATCTTATTCGAAGGTTTAAACTTGTAATCACTAGAACATAGTTTAGTTAATTCTAAACTTGTTCGCAAACAAAAGTTAATCCTTCTAACTTGACTTTTAAAATCAACTAAACACATGTTCTATATCTATATGATATGCTAACTTAATGATTTAAAACCTGAAAACACGAAAAACACCGTAAAACCGGATTTACGCCGTCGTAGTAACACCGCGGGCTGTTTTGGGTTAGTTAATTAAAAACTATGATAAACTTTGATTTAAAAGTTGTTATTCTGAGAAAATGATTTTTATTATGAACATGAAACTATATCCAAAAATTATGGTTAAACTCAAAGTGGAAGTATGTTTTCTAAAATGGTCATCTAGACGTCGTTCTTTCGACTGAAATGACTACCTTTACAAAAACGACTTGTAACTTATTTCTCCGACTATAAACCTATACTTTTCTGTTTAGATTCATAAAATATAGTTCAATATGAAACCATAGCAATTTGATTCACTCAAAACGGATTTAAAATGAAGAAGTTATGGGTAAAACAAGATTGGATAATTTTTCTCATTTTAGCTACGTGAAAATTGGTAACAAATCTATTCCAACCATAACTTAATCAACTTGTATTGTATATTATGTAATCTTGAGATACCATAGACACGTATACAATGTTTCGACCTATCATGTCGACAAATCTATTTCAAGAAACTTATTTTGTTGTAACATATTTGTATTGTAAACCATTATGTAATGGTCGTGTGTAAACTGGATATTTTAGATTATCATTATTTGATAATCTACGTAAAGCTTTTTAAACCTTTATTGATGAAATAAAGGTTATGGTTTGTTTTAAAATGAATGCAGTCTTTGAAAAACGTCTCATATAGAGGTCAAAACCTCGCAACGAAATCAATTAATATGGAACGTTTTTAATCAATAAGAACGGGACATTTCAGTTGGTATCCGAGCGTTGGTCTTAGAGAACCAGAAAATTTGCATTAGTGTGTCTTATCGAGTTTGTTAGGATGCATTACTGATTCTGGACTTCGACCGTGTTTTCTTTAAAAATGATTGCTTAACATTTTTGTTGGAAACTATATATTTTTAACATATGAATATTATGTGATATATTAATCTCTTAACGTGTTTGATATTATGTGATAGATGTCTACCTCTAGAACAAGTCCCATTGACTCGCCTAATAATAATGAAGAGTCAAATGTAAATTGGAATGATTCGTGGACTGATTCACAAGTTTCCGAAGAGGAACCGGAAGAAGAGTCGGAACCGGAAGAAGAATCGGAACCGGAAGAAGAATCGGAACCGGAAGAAGAATCGGAACCGGTGGGGGAAATAATAAAACGGTGAAGTAAAAGAGAATCCTCAACCAACCGACCAAGGTTAATTATGGTCAATGGTGTTTCCGCCAAGGAAGCAAAATATTGGGAGGATTACCAATTCTCCGATGAATCGGATTCCGACGAGAATTCCAATGATGTTATAGAAATTACCCCAACTGAATTTAAAAAGGCAAAAGAAAATAATAAGGGAAAGGGCATAAAAATAGAGAAATCTAATTCCAACCCCGATGAACTTTATATGTATCGTCAACCCCCGAAGTCCTTAAGTTGTAACAATGACCCGGGAACCTCTAAACCACCAGGTTTTTCTAAACCAATGTGGACAACGACGGCTCGTATTAGGGGAACATCATATATCCCTAGAAACTTGGCAAAACGAACCAAAACCGAAGAAGAAGAAACGAGCGAGTCGGAATAAGATAGTTGTATTCGTGTGGTGTAATATATGTAATATAGTGTTCTCATGCTTTATGATATATGTAAAAATTGTTTGTATTAATAAGTATTTTTTTATGAATCTAACTCTTGTCTATTTTACAGTTTAAAAACACAAAATGGATAGACAACCCAATATTTTAAGAGACCTACCCGGAGACATGATTGATGAAATCTTGTCTAGAGTCGGCCAGAATTCCTCGGCACAACTATTTAAGGCGAGATCAGTTTGTAAGACATTCGAAGAACGTTCCAAGAATGTCTTGGTTTATAAGAGACTTTCGTTTGAAAGATGGGGGATAGCACATTGGGAAACCCATAAGTTACGATGTGTTTACTTTGACGCATATATTGCGGGGAACCCAAATGCTATTTTACGCAACGGGTTAAGAAATTATTTTGACTCAATATATCCGAATATTGGACTTCGTGATTTAGAAAAATCGGCTAACATGCAACATAAAGAAGCATGTTATGCTTACGGATTAGTAATGTTCGCTTCTCACCAAAGTGAGAACAAGAACATCGGGCTACAACTATTAAACAAAACGTTTCCACAAGTGACGGAGTCGGTAATTGGGGTAAGAAATGAGGTTTTTAGATTGTTACGGGACTGTTGGACATTACGTAACCCTCGTCCTTTTGACGATGTTACAACACGCTGTCTTATCAACGGCCATAACGGTTATGTTCCACAAGACCAAGGATGGGAAGTAATCCTAGTAAAACCAGAATGCATGACTTGTTTCTGGACGTATGAATTACGTGTCTTTATTGTCTTTGCTGAACGACTTGTGTACTAGCTAGAATTATCTTCACAACTATCTTGTATCAAAGTTATTGTGTGCTATATTTCATGCTTTATGTAAAATAAGCGGTATTGTAAGTTTGTAAAATATTGTATAAAAGTTTGAACGCGAAATATTATTATAATCAGTTTTTCATATAGAATTGTAGTAGTTGAATTGTATATTAGCTACTAAGTATGAACTTAACGGGTAGGTACTACCCGAATTTAAACTTATAAAACGCTAATATGAAGAAAAAGCTTTTATAAATGAGTTCATATTATGCTACGAAATACTATTAACTACTCTTAATATTCTGTATGATTAACTTGTTCCATTTGACTATTTTGAAGGAAATGGCACCGACTACTCGACACACCGTGAATATGAATGAAGAGGAATTCCGTACTTTTCTAGCTTCAAACATAGCCGCAGTACAGGCTGCGCTACATACCAACAATAACCTTGGATCTAGCAGTACAGGAAATCGTGTAGGATGCACCTACAAAGAATTCACTGCCTGCAAACCTTTGGAATTTGATGGAACCGAAGGACCGGTCGGATTGAAACGGTGGACCGAGAAGGTCGAATCGGTGTTTGCCATAAGTAAGTGTACTGAAGAGGACAAAGTGAAGTACGCTACGCATACCTTCACAGGTTCTGCGTTAACATGGTGGAATACCTATCTAGAGCAAGTGGGACAAGATGATGCGTACGCACTACCGTGGTCAGCATTCAAGCACTTGATGAACGAGAAGTACCGTCCCAGAACCGAGGTCAATAAGCTCAAGACAGAACTTAGAGGGTTACGAACCCAAGGATTTGATATTACCACGTACGAAAGACGATTCACAGAATTGTGCCTATTGTGTCCGGGAGCATTCGAAGATGAGGAAGAGAAGATCGACGCATTTGTGAAAGGATTACCGGAAAGAATTCAAGAAGATATAAGTTCACACGAGCCCGCCTCTATACAACAGGCATGTAGAATGGCTCACAAACTAGTGAACTAGATTGAAGAAAGAATTAAAGAACAGACTGCTGAAGAGGCCAATGTGAAGCAAGTCAAAAGAAAGTGGGAGGATAACGGTGATAAGAATCACCAATACAACAACAACAGCAATTACAACAATAATCGCAACAATTATCCCAACAATCGCAACATCAATCGCAACTACAACAAACGGCCCAACAACAACAACAACAACAACAGCAACAGCAACTACAACAATCATCCCAACAACAATAATAACCGCAACAACAACAACAATCAGAAGCAGCTATGCCAAAGGTGTGAAAAGTATCACTCGGGGTTCTGCACCAAATTTTGCAACAAGTGTAAAAGAAATGGTCATAGCGCGGCGAAGTGTGAGGTTTACGGACCAGGGGTTAATAGAACGAAAGGAACAAATGGTGTCGGAACGAGTAATGGCGGAGCAAGTAGTGTCGGAGCAAGTTATGCCAATGTAGTTTGTTATAAATGTGGAAAACCGGGCCACATTATTAGAAATTGCCTGAACCAGGAGAACACGAATGGACAAGGCCGCGGAAGAGTTTTCAATATTAATGCGGCAGAGGCACAGGAAGACCCGGAGCTTGTTACGGGTACGTTTCTTATTGACAATAAATCTGCTTACGTTTTATTTGATTCGGGTGCGGATAGAAGCTATATGAGTAGAGATTTTTGTGCTAAATTAAGTTGTCCATTGACGCCTTTGGATAGTAAATTTTTACTCGAATTAGCAAATGGTAAATTAATTTCAGCAGATAATATATGTCGGAATCGAGAAATTAAACTGGTTAGCGAAACATTTAAGATTGATTTGATACCAGTAGAGTTAGGGAGTTTTGATGTGATAATCGGTATGGACTGGTTGAAAGAAGTGAAAGCAGAGATCGTCTGTTACAAAAATGCAATTCGCATTATACGAGAAAAAGGAAAACCCTTAATGGTGTACGGAGAAAAGGGCAACACGAAGCTACATCTTATTAGTAATTTGAAGGCACAAAAACTAATAAGAAAAGGTTGCTATGCTGTTCTAGCACACGTCGAGAAAGTACAAACTGAAGAAAAGAACATCAATGATGTTCCCATTGCAAAAGAATTTCCCGATGTATTTCCGAAAGAATTACCGGGATTACCCCCACATCGATCCGTTGAATTTCAAATAGATCTTGTACCAGGAGCTGCACCAATAGCTCGTGCTCCTTACAGACTTGCACCCAGCGAGATGAAAGAACTGCAAAGCCAATTACAAGAACTTTTAGAGCGTGGTTTCATTCGACCAAGCACATCACCGTGGGGAGCTCCTGTTTTGTTTGTCAAGAAGAAAGATGGTACATTCAGGTTGTGTATCGACTACCGAGAGTTGAACAAACTTACCATCAAGAACCGCTACCCACTACCGAGAATCGACGACTTATTTGATCAACTACAAGGCTCGTCTATTTATTCAAAGATTGACTTACGTTCCGGGTATCATCAAATGCGGGTGAAAGAAGATGATATTCCAAAGACTGCTTTCAGAACACGTTACGGTCATTACGAGTTTATGGTCATGCCGTTTGGTTTAACTAATGCACCAGCTGTGTTCATGGACCTTATGAACCGAGTGTGTGGACCATACCTTGACAAGTTTGTCATTGTTTTCATTGATGACATACTTATTTACTCAAAGAATGACCAAGAACACGGTGAACATTTGAGAAAAGTGTTAGAAGTATTGAGGAAGGAAGAATTGTACGCTAAGTTTTCAAAGTGTGCATTTTGGTTGGAAGAAGTTCAATTCCTCGGTCACATAGTGAACAAAGAAGGTATTAAGGTGGATCCAGCAAAGATAGAAACTGTTGAAAAGTGGGAAACCCCGAAAACTCCGAAACACGTACGCCAGTTTTTAGGACTAGCTGGTTACTACAGAAGGTTCATCCAAGACTTTTCCAGAATAGCAAAACCCTTGACTGCATTAACGCATAAAGGGAAGAAATTTGAATGGAATGATGAACAAGAGAAAGCGTTTCAGTTATTGAAGAAAAAGCTAACTACGGCACCTATATTGTCATTGCCTGAAGGGAATGATGATTTTGTGATTTATTGTGACGCATCAAAGCAAGGTCTCGGTTGTGTATTAATGCAACGAACGAAGGTGATTGCTTATGCGTCTAGACAATTGAAGATTCACGAACAAAATTATACGACGCATGATTTGGAATTAGGCGCGGTTGTTTTTGCATTAAAGACTTGGAGGCACTACTTATATGGGGTCAAAAGTATTATATATACCGACCACAAAAGTCTTCAACACATATTTAATCAGAAACAACTGAATATGAGGCAGCGTAGGTGGATTGAATTATTGAATGATTACGACTTTGAGATTCGTTACCACCCGGGGAAGGCAAATGTGGTAGCCGATGCCTTGAGCAGGAAGGACAGAGAACCCATTCGAGTAAAATCTATGAATATAATGATTCATAATAACCTTACTACTCAAATAAAGGAGGCGCAACAAGGAGTTTTAAAAGAGGGAAATTTAAAGGATGAAATACCCAAAGGATCGGAGAAGCATCTTAATATTCGGGAAGACGGAACCCGGTATAGGGCTGAAAGGATTTGGGTACCAAAATTTGGAGATATGAGAGAAATGGTACTTAGAGAAGCTCATAAAACCAGATACTCAATACATCCTGGAACGGGGAAGATGTACAAGGATCTCAAGAAACATTTTTGGTGGCCGGGTATGAAAGCCGATGTTGCTAAATATGTAGGAGAATGTTTGACGTGTTCTAAGGTCAAAGCTGAGCATCAGAAACCATCAGGTCTACTTCAACAACCCGAAATCCCGGAATGGAAATGGGAAAACATTACCATGGATTTCATCACTAAATTGCCAAGGACTGCAAGTGGTTTTGATACTATTTGGGTAATAGTTGATCGTCTCACCAAATCAGCACACTTCCTACCAATAAGAGAAGATGACAAGATGGAGAAGTTAGCACGACTGTATTTGAAGGAAGTCGTCTCCAGACATGGAATACCAATCTCTATTATCTCTGATAGGGATGGCAGATTTATTTCAAGATTCTGGCAGACATTACAGCAAGCATTAGGAACTCGTCTAGACATGAGTACTGCCTATCATCCACAAACCGATGGGCAGAGCGAAAGGACGATACAAACGCTTGAAGACATGCTACGAGCATGTGTTATTGATTTCGGAAACAGTTGGGATCGACATCTACCGTTAGCAGAATTTTCCTACAACAACAGCTACCATTCAAGCATTGAGATGGCGCCGTTTGAAGCACTTTATGGTAGAAAGTGCAGGTCTCCGATTTGTTGGAGTGAAGTGGGGGATAGACAGATTACGGGTCCGGAGATTATACAAGAAACTACCGAGAAGATCATCCAAATTCAACAACGGTTGAAAACTGCCCAAAGTCGACAAAAGAGCTACGCTGACATTAAAAGAAAAGATATAGAATTTGAAATTGGAGAGATGGTCATGCTTAAAGTTGCACCTTGGAAAGGCGTTGTTCGATTTGGTAAACGAGGGAAATTAAATCCAAGGTATATTGGACCATTCAAGATTATTGATCGTGTCGGACCAGTAGCTTACCGACTTGAGTTACCTCAACAACTCGCGGCTGTACATAACACTTTCCACGTCTCGAATTTGAAGAAATGTTTTGCTAAAGAAGATCTCACTATTCCGTTAGATGAAATCCAAATCAACGAAAAACTTCAATTCATCGAAGAACCCGTCGAAATAATGGATCGTGAGGTTAAAAGACTTAAGCAAAACAAGATACCAATTGTTAAGGTTCGATGGAATGCTCATAGAGGACCCGAGTTCACCTGGGAGCGTGAAGATCAGATGAAGAAGAAATACCCGCATCTCTTTCCAGAAGATTCGTCAACACCTTCAACAGCTTAAAATCTCTGGACGAAATTTATTTAACGGGTAGGTACTGTAGTGACCCGAACTTTTCCATGTTTATATATATTAATTGAGATTGATATTTACATGATTAAATGTTTCCAACATATTAAGAAATCAAACTTGTTAAGACTTGATTAATTGAAATAGGTTTCATATAGACAATTGACTACCCAAGTTGACCGGTGATTCACGAACGTTAAAACTTGTAAAAACTATATGATGACATATATATGGTTATATATATATAGTTAACATGATATTATGATAAGTAAACATATCATTAAGTATATTAACAATGAACTACATATGTAAAAACAAGACTACTAACTTAATGATTTTGAAACGAGACATATATGTAACGATTATCGTTGTAACGACATTTAATGTATATATATCATATTAAGAGATATTTGTACATCATAATATCATGATAATATAATAATTTAAAATCTCTTTTGATATTATAAACATTGGGTTACAACATATAACAAGATCATTAACCTAAAGGTTTCAAAACAACATTTACATGTAACGACTAACGATGACTTAACGACTCAGTTAAAATGTATATACATGTAGTGTTTTAATATGTATTCATACACTTTTGAAAGACTTCAAGACACTTATCAAAATACTTCTACTTAACAAAAATGCTTACAATTACATCCTCGTTCAATTTCATCAACAATTCTACTCGTATGCACCCGTATTCGTACTCGTACAATACACAGCTTTTAGATGTATGTACTATTGGTATATACACTCCAATGATCAGCTCTTAGCAGCCCATGTGAGTCACCTAACACATGTGGGAACCATCATTTGGCAACTAGCATGAAATATCTCATAAAATTACAAAAAATATGAGTAATCATTCATGACTTATTTACATGAAAACAAAATTACATATCCTTTATATCTAATCCATACACCACCGACCAAAAACACCTACAAACACTTTCATTCTTCAATTTTCTTCATCTAATTGATCTCTCTCAAGTTCTATCTTCAAGTTCTAAGTGTTCTTCATAAATTCCAAAAGTTCTAGTTTCATAAAATCAAGAATACTTTCAAGTTTGCTAGCTCACTTCCAATCTTGTAAGGTGATCATCCAACCTCAAGAAATCTTTGTTTCTTACAGTAGGTTATCATTCTAATACAAGGTAATAATCATATTCAAACTTTTGTTCAATTTCTATAACTATAACAATCTTATTTCAAGTGATGATCTTACTTGAACTTGTTTTCGTGTCATGATTCTGCTTCAAGAACTTCGAGCCATCCAAGGATCCGTTGAAGCTAGATCCATTTTTCTCTTTTCAATTAGGTTTATCCAAGGAACTTAAGGTAGTAATGATGTTCATAACATTATTCGATTCATACATATAAAGCTATCTTATTCGAAGGTTTAAACTTGTAATCACTAGAACATAGTTTAGTTAATTCTAAACTTGTTCGCAAACAAAAGTTAATCCTTCTTACTTGACTTTTAAAATCAACTAAACACATGTTCTATATCTATATGATATGCTAACTTAATGATTTAAAACCTGAAAACACGAAAAACACCGTAAAACCGGATTTACGCCGTCGTAGTAACACCGCGGGCTGTTTTGGGTTAGTTAATTAAAAACTATGATAAACTTTGATTTAAAAGTTGTTATTCTGAGAAAATGATTTTTATTATGAACATGAAACTATATCCAAAAATTATGGTTAAACTCAAAGTGGAAGTATGTTTTCTAAAATGGTCATCTAGACGTCGTTCTTTCGACTGAAATGACTACCTTTACAAAAATGACTTGTAACTTATTTCTCCGACTATAAACCTATACTTTTCTGTTTAGATTCATAAAATAGAGTTCAATATGAAACCATAGCAATTTGATTCACTCAAAACGGATTTAAAATGAAGAAGTTATGGGTAAAACAAGATTGGATAATTTTTCTCATTTTAGCTACGTGAAAATTGGTAACAAATCTATTCCAACCATAACTTAATCAACTTGTATTGTATATTATGTAATCTTGAGATACCATAGACACGTATACAATGTTTCGACCTATCATGTCGACACATCTATATATATTTCGGAACAACCATAGACACTCTATATGTGAATGTTGGAGTTAGCTATACAGGGTTGAGGTTGATTCCAAAATATATATAGTTTGAGTTGTGATCAATACTGAGATACGTATACACTGGGTCGTGGATTGATTCAAGATAATATTTATCAATTTATTTCTGTACATCTAACTGTGGACAACTAGTTGTAGGTTACTAACGAGGACAGCTGACTTAATAAACTTAAAACATCAAAATATATTAAAAGTGTTGTAAATATATTTTAAACATACTTTGATATATATGTATATATTGTTATAGGTTCGTGAATCAACCGGTGGTCAAGTCTTACTTCCCGACGAAGTAAAAATCTGTGAAAGTGAGTTATAGTCCCACTTTTAAAATCTAATATTTTTGGGATGAGAATACATGCAGGTTTTATAAATGATTTACAAAATAGACACAAGTACGTGAAACTACATTCTATGGTTGAATTATCGAAATCGAATATGCCCCTTTTTATTAAGTCTGGTAATCTAAGAATTAGGGAACAGACACCCTAATTGACGCGAATCCTAAAGATAGATCTATTGGGCCTAACAAACCCCATCCAAAGAACCGGATGCTTTAGTACTTCGAAATTTATATCATATCCGAAGGGTGTCCCGGAATGATGGGGATATTCTTATATATGCATCTTGTTAATGTCGGTTACCAGGTGTTCACCATATGAATGATTTTTATCTCTATATATGGGATGTGTATTGAAATATGAAATCTTGTGGTCTATTATTATGATTTGATATATATAGGTTAAACCTATAACTCACCAACATTTTTGTTGACGTTTTAAGCATGTTTATTCTCAGGTGATTATTAAGAGCTTCCGCTGTCGCATACTTAAATAAGGACGAGATTTGGAGTCCATGCTTGTATGATATTGTGTAAAAACTGCATTCAAGAAACTTATTTTGTTGTAACATATTTGTATTGTAAACCATTATGTAATGGTCGTGTGTAAACAGGATATTTTAGATTATCATTATTTGATAATCTACGTAAAGCTTTTTAAACCTTTATTGATGAAATAAAGGTTATGGTATGTTTTAAAATGAATGCAGTCTTTGAAAAACGTCTCATATAGAGGTCAAAACCTCGCAACGAAATCAATTAATATGGAACGTTTTTAATCAATAAGAACGGGACATTTCAACTTGGGCCGGTATTACTAGAGTTATTAAATATAGGCCGCAGGCCCTTAAATGAGGTGATTGGGCCGATATCATTTTAGGGTTTGAGGGTTAGTGGGCTTGCTCGTAATAAGATGGGTTATTAACATCATTTACATATTAGATGATACATGTTACGTATTTGATGAAGATGTTAATAATAATGGTTGACGAAACAAGATCGAGATGATAACAAATAATGACAATATTGAGATTTGAGATGATGAAGAAAGGATATGATGGAGACGATGGAAGTTTTATAACGATAGATTAAGATGATAATAATAATACATGAATTCATGAATAATAGGACGATTAGGGTTAGGATATGATAATGATGAAGAGGTTAAGTAAATGGGTTTTGAAACAGACAAATAACGGGTTAAAAGAAATTGGTGTATGAATTAAATCAGAAAAACCATAGACGAAGGAACGGTTAAGGATGTTATCGGGTTAGCGGGACGTCGCGGGTTCAAACCCGGACTTGGGCATTTTTAAGACTACTTCTTTGAGGTTTATGATTCCGAGGTCAACCCTCACACTGGTTCAATGTCGTCATATGTATTTTTACTACAAAATACAGTATGTGTGAGTTCCTTTGATCCCCTTTTACTCTTTACATTTTTGGGACTGAGAATACATGCGCAACTTTTATAACTGTTTTACAAAATAGACACAAGTAATTAAAATGACATTATATAGTTGAATGATTGAAATCGAATAATGCCCCTTTTTATATAGTCTGGTAATCTAAGAATTAGGGAACAGACACCCTAATTGACGCGAACTCTAAAGATAGATCTATCGGGCCCAACAAGCCCCATCCAAAGTACCGGATGCTTTAGTACTTCGAAATTATATCATGTCCGAAGGAGGATCCCGGAATGATGGGGATATTCTTATATGCATATTGTGAATGTCGGTTACCAGGTGTTCAATCCATATGAATGATATTTTGTCTCTATGCATGGGACGTATATTTATGAGAAATGGAAATATGAAATCTTGTGGTCTATTAAAATTATGAAATGATTATTTATGTTAAACTAATGAACTCACCAACCTTTTGGTTGACACTTGAAAGCATGTTTATTCTCAGGTACGAAAGAAATCTTCCGCTGTGCATTTGCTCATTTTATAGATATTACTTGGAGTCATTCATGGCATATTTCAAAAGACGTTGCATTCGAGTCATCGAGTTCATCAAGATTATTATTAAGTCAATTTTAGTTGGATATATTATGAAATGGTATGCATGCCTGTCAACTTTCGATGTAATGAAAGATTGTCTTTTCAAAAACGAATGCAATGTTTGTAAAATGTATCATATAGAGGTCAAGTACCTCGCGATGTAATCAACTGTTGTGAATCGTTTATAATCGATATGGACTTCGTCCGAATGGATTAGGACGGGTCCTTTCAAACACCAACACCAGTACCATCAACAATCTATTGCCTCAACATCCCATTCTGTGCCTCGATTATAATCATCGTTCTACATATCGTTCTACCTCAATTATCTTCGTTCTTCATGGCGATTATGTAATCTCTAATGTTATAGCGATTATGTACTCTAGTTTTGACGATAAACCAAATGAGTTTAATACTATATTAACTCATTAAATCCATGATTACATCTGAAGAAAATATATATGTAAATATATTTTCACAAAGATTGTAATTAAAAATTCTTTCGTACAAACTGTTAATGGTGAAAATATTTTAACGGGCAGGTAATACCCGAGGAATATTTAGATTTCAAATTAATAAGTTACACTATACATTCTTCCAATCTGATTCAACAGTTATTTACTATCCCACTTACAACCACCGATATACGTATCCATTCACCACAAAATAACTATTTTCATTCAATTTCATATTTGGATTTTGACCTATCAGAATCCAACAAGTGGCATAATGAAGAAAACATTAGACAAAATAAAATTTGTTAGAAACAAACGAATTAACTATGAGAAATTTTTGCTAAGAATCCGCGCTAACTGTTTCCAGCTAACTGTTCCTAGCTAACTGATTACATTTTATTTATCGCAATTTAATTATCGCAATTTTATTTATCGTCATTTAATTTGTGTTATTTACTTTACGCACTTTATTTATCGTCATTTAATTTCTGTTATTTATTTTACGCACTTTAAATATCGGGACATGTATACAAGGTTTTGACATATCATATCGACGCATCTATATATATTATTTGGTATATCCATATACACTCTATATGCAGTAATTCTGGAGTTAGCTATACAGGGTTGAGGTTGATTCTATAATAATATATATACTTTGAGTTGTGATCGAGTCTGAGACATGTACACGGGTCACGATACGTATTAATTAATTCGAATATTATATATTAAACTATTTATGAATTATCAGACTGTTAACTGTGGACTATCGACTGTGGACTAATAACATTGGACAATCAAAATGAATTAAAATATTGATTAAAACATATGAAACTAAACATTTCTTCAAGTTTGCCACTTGATTTCATCTTAAACTTCATTTGTATCTTGACAATTCCAATCTGCGTTCAAACCCTTCATAAATCTTGAAAACACATCAATCGAGAGAATAAACCAACCGCACTTTATCTATGAAAGGAAAGATTTATGCATATAGTTATGCACCTGAAAAAAACTCTCGGAAACTGAGTAAACGTTTAACACGTAACTGTGCTAATTCCTTAATGTTATTATTACCCAAAATAACATTTCCATTTTTTTTTCAAATTAGTCAATTTTGTCACAGCTTCAGCAAAGCAATTTCGACTTTACATTCGAATGAACTATACTATATCTTTGATATATAAGTTAGCCCTTCGTCATCGTTACCGGGGAACCCTTTATAGTTCACCATATTACCATCAGCGTTTAATCATCTAAAAAAACACAATTCTCTTAAAATCACCTCGGATTGATAACCGAAGATTTAGATATTGTAGCATTAAATGCAGAGGAAACTAGAAAAATTGTAGATGGTCTAAACGGCTAAAAGTTTGATGATAAGGTGTGACGACCCGGGAATTTCTGACCAAATTTAAACTTAATCTTTATATGATTTCGACACGATAAGAAAAGTCTGTTATGTTGAGTCTCAAAATTTTGAACTATTTCATATATACAATTAACCTTCGACCATTGTCGACGATTCACGAACCACTAATTATAAATTGATGTGTATATATTTAAATATAAATATAAATATATATATAAATTGAACTATAATTTATGATGTAATTGTTAGGAACTAATTATGTAAAATAAAATAAAATAAAATAAATATTATTTAAAACATATTTCTATATATATATATATATATATATATATATATATATATATATATATATATATATATATATATAATGTATAGTGAATAAGTATATAGTTTCGAATTAATTTGTAAGCATCTGTAACACTCAATTGTAATTCGATGAATATTAAACAAGTTAAATATGAATTTATATGAGTTAAAAATAACCGGTGATCCAAAAATGATTTACATAAACTTTAGCTTTATTAAAAATATATTTAGATACCTCGAATTGAGTCTTAATACTCCGTACATATTATTTGGAACTGAAAATAAATATTAGACGCACCTTTTTGATCAGGTTTCAAACATTTAATGAACAAAATAAATAACGATATTTAATCTAAAAATTTGGGATTTTTAGGAACGTTTTGTTGACTGTTTAGCAATGGACACGATATACTCCTCGGGTTAAAACCGTCGGTAGTATATGTACAACTGATATTCACGAGTGTTTGTTAAGTGATTATTATTAATATTTTATTACTACTTTATTCTCTATTGCTTTATTTTCTATTGGATGATGTATCCTTGTTTTGTTTATGCACCCTTTTAGGATTTGAGTTTACTGTGTAAGGAATTTCATTATACTGTTTTTTGCTTTTTCTTCCACTTGTTGCCTTTCAATTCATCCGTAAAATAGGAATATTATTGTAAGGGTACTGTGTTGTTTATCAATCAAATCAACCAACTCTCTATATTATATTATACATATGTATTATATGCAGAGATTAAAAGATATACAAACCCACTTGTCTACTCATCTATTCGCTTCTATTTTTTTTCTTTCTCTGGGCAAGAGCCATCTTAAACCACCTTTTAATTTATCATCATTTATGCATCACACACCACCATTGGTATCCCATTTTCTAGTTGACAATCACCATGAACCCAACACAAACCAACACCCACATTAACCGTAAACAAACCCATCGACGCTCGTGACCACCATTTTCATCAACAATCAAACACCACCACTCGCCACCACTTCAACATCATAATAACCACCTACGTCTTTAAACAATTAAAACCATGTTTAACTTTCACTACCACCACTTCAAACGCATAATCACGATCACTAAACGGTTACAATATTTTTGTTTTACTACTCGATACAAAAGTCCCGTTTGTTTCTGTTTCACAGCTAAAGCCATTGCAAATCTGCTGCAGTACTTCTATTACTACTTCTGGTTTGAAGGAAACACCAAATCACCTTCTTCTTCCTTCACTTCCCTCACACCACGAACCACCAACAAATAACTGCTACCACTACCATTGGTTTAATTTTTTTTTTGTTTGTTTCAGTTGAAAACCATAAACCCAGAATCAAACCCATTGAATACCCTCACTCAAACCTGCAACTCCTTATAGTTTTCTGTTTATCACCGGCTACAGTACTAATGGTCACCACAATTCGCGTTCGCAAGGATCTTTACACGTACACGAAATTGGATTAGAATGTTATTGTTTCGCTGCTGCTGCTACCATCCTTCCAACCATCTCCGTTATTTATATTGATACTGTTAGCTGTAAACTAAACCATTCATCGAAGACCCACTTCATGTCGACGAATATGATACAGTGACGGGGTTGATACAGTTATGGTAATAAGGATGACTATCGAAGGTGATTATGATAGGAAGAATGATGACGACAATGTTTATGGTGAAGATGATTAGGATACTGTGAAAACAATGATACTTATGATTTGATGATTATGATTTCATGTGATTTTATGTGACGATGTTGAAGAGATGATGATGATTATGATTTATGGATGATGAGGCTACGAGAAATATGCTAAACGATTAATGGTGATGATAATCGTGATTGTTACATGATGCGTGTGTTGTGATGAGATGATGATGTCGATTGATACAGGGTTTATAAATTGGGTCAAAACTTTTATGCTGGACTTTATTTACTGTGATGGGCCGTAAAGATCTAACCAATTGTTGTTGGGCTGTTGTTGGGCTGCTGTTATATTTGGGCCGAAGAAAACTGTTTAAATAATTATTGTATACGGTTTAAATTAGAAAACTCCAAGACAAAAGGACGGTTTAGGAGTAGTGCAGGTTAACGAGAGGTCAAGGGTTCGAGCCTTGTATGGGGTGATTCTTTTTAGACAAGGCTTCAATGGTATATACAATAATTTTTACTTTTATTATTATTATTATTATTATTATTATTATTATTATTATTATTATTATTATTATTATTATTATTATTATTATTATTATTATTATTATTATTATTATTATTATTATTATTGTTGTTGTTATCATTTTATTATTATTATTATTATTATTATTATTATTATTATTATTATTATTATTATTATTATTATTGTTATCATTTTATTATTGTTATTATTATTATTATTATTATTATTATTATTATTATTATTACTACTACTACTACTACTACTACTACTACTACTACTACTACTACTACTACTACTACTACTACTACTACTATTATTAAATACATAATAAGAAAAATAGTAAATAAGATAACAATACCACGAATATAATTATAAGTAATCCTAATTAAAAGATTATATTTATAAGTTATGTAAATATTAATAAATATAAAACCTTCTTTATTTTTAAATACTAATTTAACTTATATAAGCTTAAATATATATCAACATATTTTGAAATAAGTATCATAACATATTATAAGTATTAATGAAATTATATATAAGAATATTAAACTTAATACTTGACAGAATATATATAAACTTAGTTGATTTATAATACTTTAATATATATACATGATACATGATATAGGTTCGTGAATCCGAGGCCAACCCTGCATTATTCAGTTGTTCAATACCATCATATGTATTTTTACTACAAAATACATTAGGTGAGTTTCATTTGCTCCCTTTTACTCTTTACATTTTTGGGACTGAGAATACATGCGCTATTTTTACAACTACTTTATTATATGCTATTGAAATATATTTTGAACTACGAATACATGAAATGCTTTTATAAATGTTTGACGAGATAGACACAAGTAAAACATTCCTCGAATGAATTATTATGCATTTAGAAGTTCTGCGGATTATTGTTGAATTATGTGGACATGATAATTGCCACCGTTGAATTATGTAGACATGATAATTGCCACCCTTGAATTATGTGGACATGATAATTGCCACCATTGAATTATGTGGACATGATAATTGCCACCAATTGATATGAATGTTATGTATCGAGAGAATGATTTTTATACACAAGTTATGTGTATTAGTTTTGTGCACGAGATATGTGTACGGTTACTAAGATTTATGAAAAATGGATTGCGTACACGAGAAAGGTGTACTGTATTTAAAAGATATCGCATGTACATTATAGGTGGGTGTAGGATTCGGGCCCATTTGTACCATGCATCATTTAAATCTTGTGGTCTATCAAAATGATGAATTTTATTATTTTATGATAAACTTATGAACTCACCAACCTTTTGGTTGACACTTGAAAGCATGTTTATTCTCAGGTATGAAAGAAATCTTTCGCTGTGCATTTGCTCATATTACATGGAGTCGTTCATGGCATATAGAGGTCAGAACCTCGCAATGGGACCAACTGTTGAAGACTACATCCAGATGGATTAGGACGGGTCGTTTCATAAGGAAGGGAGTGTTAGGAACGCTCGATAGAAAATTTGGTACTGAAAAACAGATTGAGCAAACCATGGAGGAGGCCAAGGCCAAATATCAGGACCATACCATATATTCAAAGAATTCAGGTAATTCTGGATCAAATGAAAACTTCAACGAATATCTTACACCGTACTCATGTTAAAATCTTGTGGAAATTCTTTCTTCATCAACCATCGAACTTAGAAATCCCAAAATATCATCATAAATATCTTCGATATTTCTGAGGATATTTTCATAAATCTTCTTGTCTGAAATTAGTTATCTCTTCGTGCTATCCGTATTACATCATAAAGGAAACCATTTTAGTTTCTAAATTTCTTTAAAATTCGAGTTTAAAAGATGAATGTTATTGAAGTAGTGTTGGGAACTGATGCATGAGTTAGTATAATATAATGATACTTGATCAACGTGATTATATTACAGTAAGTCATGCTGAGTTTCTAATGAAACGTGATGATTCACAGATTCTAACGTCATCATGTGCCATGTTACACGACTCTTGTATTCTATTTAAACCTCTAAAATATCAAGAAAATATTTCTTGATGATTCGGTCTTTTTCAGAGTATTCTGGTAATTTAACAAATCAAGATCGTGCCATTACAATTTCCTTCTTAGAACATTAACTATGTTTATTCCAAAAAAAAATTCATATCTGCGAATTCTGAACCATTACATGCGGTGCTTAATGGATAGAAGAGAAAACAGAGCATAAATCTTCGAAGTGTAAATAGGGGTATAAATCGCAGCAAATAGGAGAGAGCATTAACTGTGGATGACAATGATTATAAGAGACAGGAGCAGGGACATCGAAATATAAGGGAAGATATAAAACCCGACAACAACGCAGAAATTACAAACCGTGGATATTAATACGAAAAGCAATATAAAGACACGGTATAATTAGGAATAGTATCACCCCAAGGCAATAGTAAAAATAAATAGATTTTCTGGTGGAAGATTAAAAAGAAGAATGACGGAAATAATAATTAGGAAAATATCAAGGATTAGAATTGGATTAAGTACTTTCACAATCTTTTGGATGTATGAACTAAGAAAGAAAGTATAGGGATGGTGAGAATAATGGAACGGAAGAGTTTAATTTATAATGGAAATATCAGACAGAGTAATCGAGACAGATCACCGTATTTAATTTCAGAGATTTTAATTTCCTTACTCGCCTAAGAATCAAATCTTTTAGATTTCGAAGATTTTCTCTAAATCCCTTGAATTCCGGAAATCCACCGTAACTACGTCAAAAGTTAAATCTCTATCTCAATCTTTTGTTATAGCTTCATTCGTACGCTTCACATAATCGAATCGTTTTATCTATGTTACTCAATAATGATAAATCTTTATTTATCAACTCATATTCGTCATGAAAACATGTTTTGTGTTAACCATGACCACCTCACTCAAATTTCAGAACGAAATTTCTTTAACGGGTAGGTACTGTGACGGCCCGGAAAATTTTAACCAAATTTAAACTCGATCTTTATAAGTCTCCGACACGATAAGCAAAGTCTGTAATGTTGAGTCTCAAAATTTTGAATTGTGTTCATGAATTCAATTACCCTTCGACTATTTTTACGAACCACTAATTGTAAATAGATACATATATGTTTAAGTGTATTAATATATATAATAATATGAAATATAAATTAAAATAATATATGAATTAATTGTAAGAATTAAATTGTAAAATAATAAACGATATAATAAAGTTGTTAATAAATGAATCTATATAGACATATATGAATTCTGTACATAATTATTATTATATGTATATTGTAATATATGCAAAATATATAAATATTAAATATTCAACTATGTTATAATATATATGTATTATATAATTAATAATTTGTAATATCAATTTTAATAACAAGTTAAAATATAGTTGATATATAATATCATTATTATTTCATTATTAATACAATTATTAATATTAAATGTTAATATAAAATTTGAAACATGTGAATTACTAAACTAATAATAACATTATTATTATTAGTATTATTATTATTATACCAATATTGTTAATGTTATCATATTATTTTTATTACCATTATTATTATATCTATTATTAGTATTATTATGATATTATTATTATTATTAATTCTAATTACCATTATTATTAGTATTCTTAAAAATTCTAATATTAATACATGTATTGTTATCTTATTATTATTATTATTATTATTATTATTATTATTATTATTATTATTATTATTATTATTATTATTATTATTATTATTATTATTATTATTATTGTTAATATTTACTTATTATTTACATTTACATTAAACAGCAGATACATATGAGTGGATTAGGTTAGATATCACAATCATGGTCATTTATCTTTTTGAATATATTCGATCTTGTCCAAATTTGATTATCAATCCATATCAACTAGCATTATTAATCAAATCATTTTCACTTGAGTAACTATTCGTTTATCATCTATACATAATGATATTACATCGGCAAATTTTCAATCCGCAAATTTTGTTATCAAGATCATCAACACTTCACCTCTTTCTCCATCAAAACCAACACCACCCATTACTACCACACATGATCACCCTAAATCATCACAACTCAATCGACGACCACCACAATTGAACCAACTTGTTACCATCGGTTCACCTTCACCAAACTACACGACTACAGTAAACGGCCGGTCACTACCCAACCAACATGAAACTTTCGTTGCTATACTACGACTACTTATTCACTTTTGTTTAAGGCAAGTAAAACAACAACCCAAAAGCCACCTTTGGAACCCATCACTACTATTTGTTTTCTGTTTCTTCGGCTGTCTTAAACCATCGAACCACACCACCTTTTTGAACTTCTTAACATCACCATAATCACACACAACCCGCCAACCCTCACCTTCACAAACCACCACAAACTAAATACTATTACCTGCTGCTACTGCTCGAAATCCTTTCGGTTTTGTTCGCACAACCACAGACCCAACACCTCAAATAAGTTTCTTCTACTTCGCTATTGTTTCTATTAAAATAAAATGAATGATAAAGATATAGTAAACTTGCAATATGAGGAAGAAACATGATGGCATAAGTTATACATAATTATGAGTACGTGATTTTTTTTTTTACTCCGTATATTCTTGTTTCCATTTAATCCAAATCGAGTTAGACAAATAAGTTGTTGAATGAGGTGGCCGACATGTTAGTTAGACATTTGAAAAAGGTGGCCAACAATTAACAATGGGTTGTATTACTTTAAGTTTAAAAATTCAATTCTGGTGATCCCTTGATATCATTGTCTACAGCAAATTGGCCAACATCCCTTTTTATATACGTAAATTATATTGTGGATACAATACTTAGAGTGAGGAGTTAATAGAGGATATGATGAAGATGCGATGACAGTGGTGATATTAGACGATAAGATGATGCACGATGATGATATCGTGACTGTTAGACATCGAAGGAAAATGATTATTGTTAGGATTAAGATTATGATTATGATAGGATATGATTATGATTCAATAGAGATGTTACAGCTAAATTTGATGATATGATGTATGATAAAGATGATGATGAAGGAAGAACTAGGCTGCTGTATTGAGCCTAATCGATGTAAATCAGACACACACCTGCACTTGTGTTACACCTTGGGTTCTTTTATTTGTTTCGTGGGCTTACAAGTTACATTGGGCTGTGACCAACTATGATAGTGATCTAGAAGAAGAACACGGTTATATACATTTAATGCAAGATTAAATACAGAAAAGCGTAAGTAGAGCAATGGTTTAGGCGCGAGTTAAGGGGTGTGGTTAACCGAGAGGTCACGGGTTCGAGCCCGGGTTGTTGCATTTTTTTCTGAAAAAGAAGAGGAAGGGGAATCCGAATTAATTAGGGTTAAACAAAAATTATGTGCGAATTATGCAAGGAAAATGGGTTAGCTCAGATGGTTAGGAGTGTTGTCGGGGGTGCGAGAGGTCATGGGTTCGAGCCTGGGTGACGGCGTCTACTTTTTTTTAAAGCTATCTCTTGAGGTAGTAATTTCTTATTATTATTATTATTATTATTATTATTATTATTATTATTATTATTATTATTATTATTATTATTATTATTATTATTATTATTATTATTATTATTATTATTATTATTATTATTATTAATATTATCATTTTTAATGTAAGTAGTACTATTATTAAAACTAATTTTTATAAAAATTGCCATATTTATTATTAGAACTATTATTATTATTATTATTATTATTATTATTATTATTATTATTATTATTATTATTATTATTATTAGAATTAACATTATTTGTATCATTATTATTTTTATTACTATTTTTTTTATTTCTAACACTAATATTGTTATTTTTATCATTATTAATATTAGTATTATTAATATATCAAATAAAGATTTTCTATATAAAAATATGTTATTTACATAAAACATAACTATGTTAATAAGTTTATTATAAATACTAATTATCTATTTAATGTATATAAAAAATAAATATAGTTAATTTAGTTATTAATGAAACGTACAAGTTACTAAAATAACAAGTAATAATAATACCTAAATTTGTTCGATTACCATTATATGTGTTAATATATATAAATGATATAGGATCATGAATCCGAGGCCAACCCTACATTGTTCAATATAGTCATATGTATTTTTACTACAAAATACATTAGGTGAGTTTCATTTGCTCCCTTTTACTCTTTACGTTTTTGGGCTGAGAATACATGCAAATGCTTTATTAACTATTTTATAATATTTATATGTGTGAGTTCATTTGCTCCCTTTTACTCTTTACATTTTTGGGACTGAGAATACATGCGCTACTTTTACAACTGCTTTATTAAATGCTTTTGAAATACATTTTGAACTGCGAATACATGAAATGCTTTTATAAATGTTTGACGAGATAGACACAAGCAAAACATTCCTCAAATGAATTATGTAGACGTGATAATTGCCACCATTGAATTATGTGGACGTGATAATTGCCACAATTGATATGAATATTTTCCCCCTGATTATTATTGCTTGGTAACCTAAGAATTAGGTAACATCACTAATTTTGAGAATTAGTGCATGCCTAATTAACGCAAATCCTAAAGGTAGCTACCGAGTTTAACACCCCCACCCAGAATGTTCACTAGACGGAAGAGCTAGTGGGCGTGGTGTTTAGTACTTCGAAGATTATATGATTATTATACAGACGAGATGTTCTGTTTTGGGGATATTATTTATTCGTAAATGTTAAGGTCGGTTACCAAGCCAAGCTATGAAAGCAATGAAAAGTGAAAGTTATGAATCGAGAGAATGATTTTATACACAGATTATGTGTATGTTATTTTTGTGCACAAGATATGTGTACGGTTACTAAGATTTATGAAAGATGATTTCGTACACGAGAAAGGTGTACTGTATTTAAAAGATATTGCAAGTACATTACAGGTGGGTATAGGATTCGGGCCCATTTGTACCATGCAGCATTTAAATCTTGTGGTCTATCAAAATGATGAATTTTTACTGTTTATGATAAACTTATGAACTCACCAACCTTTTGGTTGACACTTTAAAGCATGTTTATTCTCAGGTATTAAAGAAATCTTCCGCTGTGCATTTGCTCATATTAGAGATATTACTTGGAGTCATTCATGACATATTTCAAAAGACGTTGCATTCGAGTCGTCGAGTTCATCAAGATTATTACTAAGTCAATTATATTGGATATATTATGAAATGGTATGCATGCCATCAACTGTCGATTTAATGAAAGTTAGTCTTTTAAAAATGAATTCAATGTTTGTAAAATGTATCATATAGAGGTCAAGTACCTCGTGATGTAACCAAATGTAATGTATTCGTCCAGATGGATTAGGACAGGTCATGAAAGTTGGCATCAGAGCTGGTATAACGCCAACCATGTGTGGCGGGTTAGTCGTAAAGGAGGTTCTCACAGTGTTACCTGTGACGAAGCATTGACTCTTACTCCTTGCGATCCCTTACGAGGGTTGGCAGTAGCCGAGAGGCAGGCCCTAAAATCAGTATCTGGGCTACACTCAGTGGTCACCAGGTGGTTAGCTGGGAAGGCACTGGGTGGGACTGTGGTTATCCCCAACTATGTTAGAGTTGGTATCAGAGCGATGGTCTTAGCGAACCAGGTCTTGCATTAGTGTGTCTAACTGATAGTTGTTTAGATGCATTAGTGGGTCTGGACTTCTACCGTGTCTGCATGTCAAAAGTTTTACTTATCATTTTGTGTAAAAAATTACCTACTTATCATTCTTTGGGAATCACTTGCTTATCATTCTTAGTCTAGACACGTCTTACTGCCTCTATTGCATAGACTGTATATAGATAAATTCATATCTTAGCGTATCTGTTATTGTTACCTTTGCCTGACAGGTTCCGTAGATTTCTCCGTAACTTATGGGATTTTAGTATTATATATGCATATGTAAATTATATATTGCATGGTACTAATCTACATCCTATAATCTATTTCTTATCGAAAAATCCTTCATCTGATCGTATGGGATGAATCCCTCAACCAGTTCAAATTCCTCGGATTCTGACAGCTATTCTGATATGGAGTTTCACCTAAGCTCCGAAAGCAGTGTCACCAGAATGAATCAACCAATTCATCTGATGGGTTCGTAGCCTACTTAATCATTGGAGACAAAAAGAAGGTGATCCTTTCCACCAACCAAATTCACCTCTTGGCGAAGAACCTGAAGCATTTACCGGTGAACCTGTTCGTAATACCATTTTCTCTCTTATTTCCCGAATATCTCACCATTATTATATACTAACTCAAATTCTAAACCTTATTCACCCGCTTATTCCAACTGCCAATCATCCCGGAGTAATCGAAGAAGTCAACGAACTTCGCGCTCGAGTAATCAGTTTGGAAAATATGGTGCAAAACGTACCAGCTTCAACAACATCACCGACACTAACAGTACTAGCAACACCAACACCAGTACCATCAACAATCCATTGCCTCAACATCTCATTCTGTGCCTCAATTATAATCATCGTTCTACATATCGTTCTACATCAATTATCTTCGTTCTTCATGGCGATTATGTAATCTCTAATGTTATAGCGATTATGTACTCTAGTTTTGACGATAAACCAAATGAGTTGAATACTATATTAACTCATTAAATCCATGATTACATCTGAAGAAAATATATATGTAAATATATTTTCACAAAGATTGTAATTAAAAATTCTTTCGTACAAACTGTTAATGGTGAAAATATTTTAACGGGTAGGTAATACCCGAGGAATATTTAGATTTCAAATTAATAAGTTACACTATACATTCTTCCAATCTGATTCAACAGTTATTTACTATCCCACTTACAACCACCGATATATGTATCCATTCACCACAAAATAACTATTTTCATTCAATTTCATATTTGGATTTTGACCTATCAGAATCCAACAAGTGGCATAATGAAGAAAACATTAGACAAAATAAAATTTGTTAGAAACAAACGAATTAACTATGAGAAATTTTTGTTAAGAATCCGCGCTAACTGTTTCCAGCTAACTGTTCCTAGCTAACAGATTACATTTTATTTATCGCAATTTAATTATCGCAATTTTATTTATCGTCATTTAATTTCTGTTATTTACTTTACGCACTTTATTTATCGTCATTTAATTTCTGTTATTTATTTTACGCACTTTAAATATCGGGACACGTATACAAGGTTTTGACATATCATATCGACGCATCTATATATATTATTTGGTATAACCATAGACACTCTATATGCAGTAATGCTGGAGTTAGCTATACAGGGTTGAGGTTGATTCTATAATAATATATATACTTTGAGTTGTGATCGAGTCTGAGACATGTACACGGGTCACGATACGTATTAATTAATTCGAATATTATATATTAAACTATTTATGAATTATCAGACTGTTAACTGTGGACTATCGACTGTGGACTAATAACATTGGACAATCAAAATGAATTAAAATATTGATTAAAACATATGAAACTAAACATTTCTTCAAGTTTGCCACTTGATTTCATCTTAAACTTCATTTGTATCTTGACAATTCCAATCTGCGTTCAAACCCTTCATAAATCTTGAAAACACATCAATCGAGAGAATGAACCAACCGCACTTTATCTATGGAAGGAAAGATTTATGCATATAGTTATGCACCTGAAAAAAACTCTCGGAAACTGAGTAAACGTTTAACACGTAACTGTGCTAATTCCTTAATGTTATTATTACCCAAAATAACATTTCCATTTTTTTTTTCAAATTAGTCAATTTTGTCACAGCTTCAGCAAAGCAATTTCGACTTTACATTCGAATGAACTATACTATATCTTTGATATATAAGTTAGCCCTTCGTCATCGTTACCGGGGAACCCTTTATAGTCCACCATATTACCATCAGCGTTTAATCATCTAAAAAAACACAATTCTTTTAAAACCACCTCGGATTGATAACCGAAGATTCAGATATTGTAGCATTAAATGCAGAGGAAACAGAAAAATTGTAGATGGTCTAAACGGCTAAAAGTTTGATGATAAGGTGTGACGACCCGGGAATTTCTGACCAAATTTAAACTTAATCTTTATATGATTTCGACACGATAAGAAAAGTCTGTTATGTTGAGTCTCAAAATTTTGAACTGTTTCATATATACAATTAACCTTCGATCATTGTCGACGATTCACGAACCACTAATTATAAATTGATGTGTATATATTTAAATATAAATATAAATATATATATATAAATTGAACTATAATTTATGATGTAATTGTTAGGAACTAATTATGTAAAATAAAATAAAATAAAATAAAATAAATATTATTTAAAACATATTTGTATATATATATATATATATATATATATATATATATATATATATATATATATATATATATATATATATATATATAAATAATGTATAGTGAATAAGTATATAGTTTCGAATTAATTTGTAAGCATCTGTAACACTCAATTGTAATTCGATGAATATTAAACAAGTTAAATATGAATTTATATGAGTTAAAAATAACCGGTGATCCAAAAATGATTTACATAAACTTTAGCTTTATTAAAAATATATTTAGATACCTCGAATTGAGTCTTAATACTCCGTACATATTATTTGGAACTGAAAATAAATATTAGACGCACCTTTTTGATCAGGTTTCAAACATTTAATGAACAAAATAAATAAAGATATTTAATCTAAAAATTTAGGATTTTTAGGAACGTTTTTATGTGTTGACTGTTTAGCAATGGACACGATATACTCCTCGAGTTAAAACCGTCGTTAGTATATGTACAACTGATATTCACGAGTGTTTGTTAAGTGATTATTATTAATATTTTATTACTACTTTATTCTCTATTGCTTTATTTTCTATTGGATGATGTATCCGTGTTTTGTTTATGCACCCTTTTATGATTCGAGTTTACTGTGTAAGGAATTTCATTATACTGGTTTTTGCTTTTTCTTCCACTTGTTGCCTTTCAATTCATCCGTAAAATAGGAATATTATTGTAAGGGTACTGTGTTGTTTATCAATCAAATCAACCAACTCTCTATATTATATTATACATATGTATTATATGCAGAGATCAAAAGATATACAAACCCACTTGTCTACTCATCTATTCGCTTCTATTTTTTTTCTTTCTCTGGGCAAGAGCCATCTTAAACCACCTTTTAATTTATCATCATTTATGCATCACACACCACCATTGGTATCCCATTTTCTAGTTGATAATAATCACCATGAACCCAACACAAACCAACACCCACTTTAACCGTAAACAAACCCATCGACGCTCGTGACCACCATTTTCATCAACAATCAAACACCACCACTCGCCACCACTTCAACATCATAATAACCACCTACGTCTTTAAACAATCAAAACCATGTTTAACTTTCACTACCACCACTTCAAACGCATAATCACGATCACTAAACGGTTACAATATTTTTGTTTTACTACTCGATACAAAAGTCCCGTTTGTTTCTGTTTCACAGCTAAAGCCATTGCAAATCTGCTGCAGTACTTCTATTACTACTTCTGGTTTGAAGGGAACACCAAATCACCTTCTTCTTCCTTCACTTCCCTCACACCACGAACCACCAACAAATAACTGCTACCACTACCATTGGTTTAATTTTTTTTTTTTGGTTGTTTCAGTTGAAAACCATAAACCCAGAATCAAATAGGAGAGAGCATTAACTGTGGATGACAATGATTATAAGAGACAGGAGCAGGGACATCGAAATATAAGGGAAGATATAAAGCCCGACAACAACGTAGAAATTACAAACCGTGGATATTAATACGAAAAGCAATATAAAGACACGTTATAATTAGGAATAGTATCACCCCAAGGCAATAGTAAAAATAAATAGATTTTCTGGTGGAAGATTAAAAAGAAGAATGACGGAAATAATAATTAGGAAAATATCAAGGATTAGAATTAGATTAAGTACTTTCACAATCTTTTGGATGTATGAACTAAGAAAGAAAGTATAGGGATGATGAGAATAATGGAACGGAAGAGTTTAATTTATAATGGAAATATCAGACAGAGTAATCGAGACAGATCACCGTATTTAATTTTAGAGATTTTAATTTCCTTACTCACCTAAGAATCAAATCTTTTATATTTCGAAGATTTTCTCTAAATCCCTTGAATTCCGGAAATCCACCGTAACTACGTCAAAAGTTAAATCTCTATCTCAATCTTTGGTTATAGCTTCATTCGTACGCTTCACATAATCGAATCGTTTTATCTATGTTACTCAATAATGATAAAACTTTATTTATCAACTCATATTCGTCATGAAAACATGTTTTGTGTTAACCATGACCACCTCACTCAAATTTCGGGACGAAATTTCTTTAACGGGTAGGTACTGTGACGACCCGGAAATTTTCGACCAAATTTAAACTTGATCTTTATAAGTCTCCGACACGATAAGCAAAGTCTGTAATGTTGAGTCTCAAAATTTTGAATTGTGTTCATGAATTCAATTACCCTTCGACTATTTTCGACGATTCACGAACCACTAATTGTAAATAGATACATATATGTTTAAGTGTATTAATATATATAATAATATGAAATATAAATTAAAATAATATATGAATTAATTGTAAGAATTAAATTGTAAAATAATAAACGATATAATAAAGTTGTTAATAAATGAATCTATATAGACATATATGAATTCTGTACATAATTATTATTATATGTATATTGTAATATATGAAAAATATATAAATATTAAATATTCAACTATGTTATTATATATATGTATTATATAATTAATAATATGTAATATCAATTTTAATAACAAGTTAAAATATAGTTGTTATATAATATCATTATTATTTCATTATTAATACAATTATTAATATTAAATGTTAATATAAAATTTGAAACATGTGAATTACTAAACTAATAATAACATTATTATTATTAGTATTATTATTATTATTATACCAATATTGTTAATGTTATCATATTATTTTTATTACCATTATTATTATATCTATTATTAATATTATTAGTATTATTATGATATTATTATTATTATTAATTCTAATTACAATTATTATTAGTATTCTTAAAAATTCTAATATTAATACATGTATTGTTATCTTATTATTATTATTATTATTATTATTATTTACTTATTATTTACATTTACATTAAACAGCAGATACATATGAGTGGATTAGGTTCGATATCACAATCATGGTCATTTATCTTTTTGTATATATTCGATTTTGTCCAAATTTGATTACCAATCCATATCAACTAGCATTATTAATCAAATCATTTTCACTTGAGTAACTATTCGTTTATCATCTATACATAATGATATTACATCGGAAAATTTTCAATCCACAAATTTTGTTATCAAGATCATCAATACTTCACCTCTTTCTCCATCAAAACCAACACCACCCATTACTGATGGTTAAAGCTAAGGGGTATATAATACTATTAAATTTTACAAGGAAATACTATTAAATACGATACAATTTTACTCAAGATATTTATTTATTTATTGAATGGATATACTTAAACCTTGCTACAACACTTATAGGCAGTGTACCTAATCGTACAGTAGTATAGTTTTTAGTAAGTCCGGTTCTTTCCACAGGGAAAATCTTTTAATTAAAACTTAACGCTATATTAGTTTTATTTTATAAAAATACAAATATATATATATAAGTAATATTATTATTATAAAGGGGGGTTTTTACCGTTTAATGACCGGTTTGTCGATTTTAAAACTTTAGTCGCAGTTAAAACAAAATGTAAAATATTAAATAAATAAAAGAATTAATTTAAAGCGTAAAGTAAATAACGATAATGAAATTGCGATAAATAAAATTGCGATAAAATAAACTTGCGATAATTAAAAAGTACGATAATTAAAAGTGCAATTAAATATAATAACAATAAATAAAAGTGCGATAATTAGAAGTGCAATTAAATATAAAATAAAGGAAATTAAATATGAAATAAAAGAATTATGCTTATTTAAACTTCCGTAATTATGATGTTTGACGTGTTGATTTTAGTTTTATGCCCATGGGTTAATTGTCCTTTGTCCTGGATTATTTAATATGTCCGTCTGGTTTTTGTCCATAACAGTCCATCAGTCATAAATATAAAGTGCTAGTGTCCTCGTCAAATTATCCTTATACCCGAAGTTAAATATTCCAACTAATTGGGGACTTAAACTGTAACAAGATTTTAATACTTTGTTTAATAATTACACCAGGTTATCGACTGAGTGTAACCCAAGGTTTTAATACTTTGTTAACAATTATGCCAAGTGTCCTTGTACATAATTTCACCCATGTTTTAATAATTCTAGTGGCTATTAATCCATTCCCGTGTCCGGTTAAATGAACGATTATTCGTACATATAAATATCCCGTCCATCGTGTCCGATTAAGTGTATATGGTTATTTATAGGGACGTCCAATTGTAAATCTTTATATTAAAATTAACAAACTATCATTTAGTTAAACAAATATAAAGCCCATTAATAGCCCATAGTCTAATTTTCACAAGTGTCGTTCTTTTGTCCAAACCCTAATTATGGTACAAAGCCCAATTACCCAATTTTAATATTTTTAGCCCAACATCATGATTACTTCGGATTAAATAAGCATAATAATAACTTAGCTACGAGACATTAAATTAAAAAGGTTGAACATAACTTACAATGATTAAAAATAGCGTAGCGTTACACGGACAGAATTTCGACTTACACCCTTACAACATTCGCTAACATACCCTTATTATTAGAATTAAAATTAAAATATAAATATAAATATATACTACGTATGAATGAGGAGAAGAAAAAGATGTGTTTTGTGTTACACCAAAGCTCGATTTTTATAGGCCTGTGATCTGGAAAAGATGCTCATGCGATCGCATGAGCTTTACCCTTCAAGGCCATGCGATTGCATGGCCAGCTGGAGAGGCTCACATGCCTTTGTTTTTTCTGCCGACAGTTTTTAATAATATAATATATAATATATAAATAATTATAAGAATTATTTAAATATTATATTATATTTATGTGCAAAGTTGACTTGTAATTTTTAGTCCGTTGCGTCAAGCGTTGAGAGTTGACTCTGGTCCCGGTTCCGAATTTTCGAACGTCCTTGCGTACAATTTAATATCTTGTACTTTGCGTTTTGAATCTTGTACTCTTGTAATTTTGAGACGTTTCTTATCAATAATTGGAACCTCTTTGATTGTCTTTTGTACTTTTGAGCTTTTTGGTCGTTTGCGTCTTCAATTCATCGAATCTGTCTTTTGTCTTCACCTTTTATTATTTAAACGAATATCACTTGTAAATAGAACAATTGCAACTAAAAGCTTGTCTTTCTTGAGGAATAATGATATGAAATATATGTTCGTTTTTAGCATTATCAAATATTTCCACACTTGAGCGTTGCTTGTCCTCAAGCAATATAGTCTTGAAATACTAGAATCACTTCTTTATTCTTCATACTTTGTACATCAGTGATTTCAATACGGCGGTATAAACAATGGTGGTAACGATATGGTTTACAGTCCCACATGACTTATGAAAATTTAGATCCTTTAGGAAATTGGATCTTTATGAAAACATTTGATTTTTTTGAAAATTAAATCTAGCTTTTACCCTAGATAAGTTTTCCGGAATAACCCTTCACCGGTGTTTGCAAATTCTTTTTGTGGGTTTGGTGGGTTTTAGATTTGAAAATTTTGGCTCAAAACTTATGGTTTTGTGTCACCCACTTGCTAACCTTGTATTAGGAAAGCAACACGTCCAGTATACTTGCTCCGTATATTACCTTTCGGTAAACTACCGTCCGGTTGTAAATGAAAGCGTTGAACAAGCAACTGTTAAGGCAATGTCCCCTGACATGCTTTTAATTATGGTCTATAACGTGTCGGACGCAATTACTATCCTTGGTAGGAGTAATAGTAAAGCTCACCCTTATGATTTTTCTGTCTGGCACAAGGTCCTGTCTTTGACCATGCTATGCAACCACCGTTCTTACGGTTGACACCCGATTTGGTTCAGATGACCTAATGAATTCCAGATGAATTCCTAGGATTTTACGTTCAATGGTAATGAACGCATTGAAAATGGGTTTTCAGAAAACAAATCGGTTTGTAATTTTATCAAAATATTTTCTCGTTCAAGCTTGAGTTTAGATATCATTGAATTCCATGAGTTTGTAATTCTCAATCTTTAAGGTCAATCTCTAGGATTAAGTAATATCAGTCTTAAAAGCTGATTTTTGATCTTTAAAGGAGATTATCCTTTCTGGGGATCTGATTTATTAGTCTTATCAAGCTAATTTGCACGGTGCCCCCCATTGTACGAGACAGATCCTCTCATGGTTAGGATAAGTCTGACCATTTGGTGACCCTGTTTGATGTTGAGGTCCGTGGATTTCCTGCTGATTTTAGAGATGACTTTTCTAGATTTTTCATCAATCTACAGCTGGTCTGGACGACAACTTCATGACCTAAATCAAGAAGCGCGTTTCTTTTTTGAAAGACTTTACTTCCTTTTAACGATGGAATTGATTCATCGTGTAGATCCATCTCTTCTTTTCTTTCATCGGGTAAAACAGTTTAGTTTAGTCTAAAGCAAAAGTATCTTCAATTATTTGTTACAGAAATATGTGACATATGTTTAAGATAACTTGGTAATTTTTCCCACACTTGGCTTTTATTTTCTTTTTTATTGTCCTCTATTCCATTTTAAATGAATTTTAACATTTTAGTTTGTTTCTCAATTTATGTCCTTTCTGAGGTAACAATAATTTCGGTGTTAACACCTAGTTTTATCGTTCATAAATATGTATAAACATGATTTTGAGTTCATTTAATTGAAAATTTTGAAAATTTTTACTAGAATTGGGTAGTCAGTATATAAGACTAGGGCTGTTCTTTATCAGAGAGCACTAGATTCTAATACAACTACTACTTTACTAGTATTTCTAATGGTAACCAAGTGTATAAAGTAAAAATTTTTAAAATCCGAAAGAATTTAACCCCTTCCCACACTTAAGATCTTGCAATGCCCTCATTTGCAAGAAATCAGTAACAATTTAAATTATTGAGGGAGATTAGCGTAAAAATGATTAAATTTTACCAAAGTTTCCAAACATATTGGCGTTTGGTTGCTGAATGATAAATGGTGCATATCATTTGTTCATTTCGTCTGTTGTTACATCACATTTATTTGTCATCTTGTCGTCAAAATTAGTAGCTTTTGCTGAACTTAATGCCAGTCTTTGAAAATGCGCTGTTTTACCCTGTTTTGGATAATTTACAATATACATACATACAAATATAAACATGCATGGCAATTTGAAATGGGACTTAATATCCCACTTTCAAATCCTAAATGTGAAATATTAGTACACAATAATAATAAAAATGATAAAGATTACATAAGTATATTCAATAACATAAGTTTAAACATGAATAAGTAAAAAGATAAAAACATAAAAATCATATAAATAACCAAATGGAACCAAATCAGTCTGGATAGGGGTTCCAGTTCATCTCATCAGGTGGGTTCCATTGTTGGTTATAGGTGTTCTGATAGGCTTGGTTATAGTCATACCGGTTAAAGGGTGGTCGGATATCGGGGCTGTGTGGTGGAAAATGAGCAGGTCGAGTAGGTACATAGTTATTTGGTACCTGATATGATAGCTGGCTCATGATTTGGTGCTGATGAGCTACCCAGCTATCGTGTTGGCGTCGCCTATAATCCTCGTATACTCGCTTTGAGTTCCACTGCTCATACATACTATGTCTGGCCGTGTTCATCATTGCTTCCTCATCTATACGAACGTGGACGTCAAGAATAGCATCTCGAAAGACATCCCTAATGTCTTCCGCCTCCTCCATTTCCTCGTCTGAGCCTCTCTCTACCTGAGGATGAGATCCCTCATAGGGTACTGCCTGGTTACGTCTACTTTTCAATACCTTAGCACCCACATAAACTTTCAATCCTAAGGGCTCAACCTATTCTCTACAAAGCTATAATGGACCCCCTTGGTTCCTATCAACACCTAAATACTCTCCAATGAGAGTAACAAAAATACCTCCTCCTATTATAATCCCGTCCTGCATTCACTCTACCATTTTAGACAAATAAAAAGCAACACAGTAAGGAATATTGACAAAGCTTCTAGGATCCCGAATACACTTTAGGTAGAATAAATCATGTAAGGTAATTTTTTCTTTATTATGACCTCTCTGTGTAATCGAGTTAGCCAAAAATCTATGAATAATACGAAGCTCGGCTCTGTCAATATGTGTATAGGAGTTTCCTCCTGCTCGTGTAAAAACATCAAAATGTGACATACGCCTCCAAATGGCGTCAGCGTCAAAGTTACTATCTACCCTTTCACCATAATGAATCAAATTTGCACAATCGGGTAATAGCAACTCATCAGGAGTATATATCTGTAAGGCCCTGGCTGTGATGACCCGGGAATTTTCGACCAAATTTAAACTTTATCTTTAATTGATTTCGACACGATAAGCAAAGTCTATAAGGTTGAGTCTCAAAAATCTTGAACTGTTTATACCAAATCATTTAACCTGTGACCATTCCCGACGATTCACGAACAACTATTTTTAAATGGATACATATATATTTATATATATATATATATATATATATATATATATATATATATATATATATATATATATATATATATATATATAATATATATAATATATTTAGTTATATAATAAAACATGATCTTAAAATGTATTGGTATAGTATATTAAATATAATTAATTTCGAGCTTAATTTGTCAAAGTTTGTATTACTCGGTTAAACATTTCATTAGCGTTCATATAGATTTAACATGAGTTTATGAAGTGTTAAAATAAAAGTTGGAGTGTAAATTGATTACGAAGATTTTGGATTTGTCAAAAATATTTTTACCTTTTTAAGATTAAATATTATCACTCCGTGCATATAAATTGGAACTGAAAATAAATAATTATTGAACCTTTTTGATCAGGTTTCCAACAGTTAATGAGTGAAATAATTAAATATATTTAATCTAAAAATTTGAGATTTTTATGAACACTTTTATACATTAAATGTTTAGCAATGAACCACGATATAACACAGTCCGCAAAATAGAATCTATATCAATAATGGAAGGCGGCTATAATTTTACTATAATTTTACTAGTGTAATTCAATTGTTAATGTTTACTGTTGGTGATTGGTACTTTATCATTATCATATCAATATATCAAATATCAATATTATAAATATATCAATATATCTGTATGTAGTAAGATGCATTCATAAGGTATCCAACCATCTTCACCACCTCCCATGATCACCATAGCAGCCGGCCACCATCCCAACCCTTCCTCCACTAGTTCAACCGCCACTACCACCAATCATCCACCATGACTCGCAACTTTTCTATTACAACTAAGATCGAAAACACAAACACCCACTTCCTTCCTTTTGCTTCTTTCTTGTTCTTGTTCTTGTCGAGCTCTACAACCCGCTGCCACCTACAGCTTGTCAATCTACTACTCGTTCTGTTTTGGCCAAGAAACACTAAGCAAACACCACCATACACCACCTTGCACCACCTTGAACCCACCATCGAAACCACCGCCGGTTATCACCTCCAATTATCGCTTTTAACCACCACCATCACCCTTAACCATCACCTGCTACAACCACTTTTACTTATATATATATATATATATATATATATATATATATATATATATATATATATATATATATATATATATATATATATATATATATATATATATATATATATATATATATATATATTTTACATCGAAAACCAATCACACTTGTTTCGTTTTTGTTTGTATAGTCATAAATTATCAAAAATTAACCTCAAACCGAAACCATCTGTGTTGATTCTTTTCTGTTCCTGTGGCATCGGATACCACCACAAACACACCGAATAAAGCACCATGATCAACTGTTTGCTGTTGAAGTACTTTACCATTTCTGTATTTGTGAAATGATAACGGTGAGGTTCACATTAAATGACGAACGTGATTAGGTAATAAAAGTTTAATAATGATATATGTCGCTGTAGTGATATTAAGAAGAGATATAGAAGATCAGATGATGATGGTGAGGGCGACGGTGATAACACAAGAGGAAGAATGAGGTGATCGTGAAGATGATTGAAGATGATGAGATAAATCACGATAATGATGGTGATGATAATAAATGAGTATAATGAAGATGATGATCCAAATGATATAATGATGATGCCGTACATGATGATGGTTCTTATCGATGATGATAAGATGATGTAACATGATGGAGATGGAAATCCATGATGATGATGAAGATATGAATTAAATGGGTTTTGGTTAAGAATAATTATCATAAGGTTAAATAAATTTAACTTGCTATTTAATTCAAGAGAGAAACAATGGTTCAATGGTTTAGAGGTATTGGCATTAACCGAGAGGTCACGAGTTCGAAACTCGGCCTAGACAAAATATATTTTTTTATGAGAGCTGGGCAGTCTTCAAAGTTAGGTGTTGAATCATATATATAAACTTTCTAGTTGGGCCGATTAATCGTTGTTGGGCTTCCAGGATTATGTCTAATTGCTAACCGGGCTGCTATTAAAATTTGATTCTAGTTGGGCCGAAAACCCAAACTTGAATTAGGAGAAATTTGATGGTGATAATGAAAAGAAAAATAATGATGGCAAATGGGTCTTACATATTAAATAATTAGTCGAGCGGTTTAAAACAAAAACGATCAAATGGGTCAGTGGTTGAGAAGGAAGTTGTTTAGGCGAGAGGTCGAGAGTTCGAGCCCCTACAAGGGCTGTTTGTTTTTTTTAAAAACTCCATGAGGTAGTTCTTATTATTATCATTATTATTATTATTATTATTATTATTATTATTATTATTATTATTATTATTATTATTATTATTATTATTATTATTATTATTATTATTATAATTATTATGTATTAAGTATTATTAGTAAAAGTATTGTTTTCATTATCATTATTATTGATATTATCATTACAAAGCTTATTAATATTATTATTATCATTCCCATTAAGGTTATCGTTTTCAAAAGTATCATTTTTATTATCGCTATTATTTTTACCATTATCATTATTATTATTATTATCATTATAATTATCACTATTATTGTTTTTATTACAAATAAATAATATCTTACAAAAGGACATTATAAATATAAATATTACATATTATTAGATTTTTATTATTAAAATGACATTAAGTAATCTATATATATATAAAATATATTAATATATATATTCTTATCACATATAAACTGTAGTGACCCGAACTTTTCCATGTTTATATATATTAATTGAGATTAATATTTACATGATTAAATGTTTCCAACATGTTAAGCAATCAAACTTGTTAAGACTTGATTAATTGAAATATGTTTCATATAGACAATTGACCACCCAAGTTGACCGGTGATTCACGAACGTTAAAACTTGTAAAAACTATATGATGACATATATATGGATATATATATAGTTAACATGATACTATGATAAGTAAATATATCATTAAGTATATTAACAATGAACGACATATGTAAAAACAAGACTACTAACTTAATGATTTTTAAACGAGACATATATGTAACGATTATCGTTGTAAAGACATTTAATGTATATATATCATATTAAGAGATATTCATACATGATAATATCATGATAATATAATAATTTAAAATCTCATTTGATATTATAAACATTGGGTTAACAACATTTAACAAGATCGTTAACCTAAAGGTTTAAAAACAACACTTACATGTAACGACTAACGATGACTTAACGACTCAGTTAAAATGTATATACATGTAGTGTTTTAATATGTATTTATACACTTTTGAAAGACTTCAATACAATTATCAAAATACTTCTACTTAACAAAAATGCTTACAATTACATCCTCGTTCAGTTTCATCAACAATTCTACTCGTATGCACCCGTATTCGTACTCGTACAATACACAGCTTTTAGATGTATGTACTATTGGTATATACACTCCAATGATCAGCTCTTAGCAGCCCATGTGAGTCACCTAACACATGTGGGAACCATCATTTGGCAACTAGCATGAAATATCTCATAAAATTACAAAAATATGAGTAATCATTCATGACTTATTTACATGAAAACAAAATTACATATCCTTTATATCTAATCCATACACCAACGACCAAAAACACCTACAAACACTTTCATTCTTCAATTTTATTCATCTAATTGATCTCTCTCAAGTTCTATCTTCAAGTTCTAAGTGTTCTTCATATATTCTACAAGTTCTAGTTACATAAAATCAAGAATACTTTCAAGTTTGCTAGCTCACTTCCAATCTTGTAAGGTGATCATCCAACCTCAAGAAATCTTTGTTTCTAACAGTAGGTTATCATTCTAATACAAGTTAATAATCATATTCAAACTTTGGTTCAATTTCTATAACTATAACAATCTTATTTCAAGTGATGATCTTACTTGAACTTGTTTTCGTGTCATGATTCTGCTTCAAGAACTTCGAGCCATCCAAGGATCCGTTGAAGCTAGATCCATTTTTTTCTTTTACAGTAGGTTTATCCAAGGAACTTAAGGTAGTAATGATGTTCATAACATCATTCAATTCATACATATAAAGCTATCTTATTCGAAGGTTTAAACTTGTAATCACTAGAACAAAGTTTAGTTAATTCTAAACTTGTTCGCAAACAAAAGTTAATCCTTCTAACTTGACTTTTAAAATCAACTAAACACATGTTCTATATCTATATGATATGCTAACTTAATGATTTAAAACCTGGAAACACGAAAAACACCGTAAAATCGGATTTACGCCGTCGTAGTAACACCGCGGGCTGTTTTGGGTTAGTTAATTAAAAACTATGATAAACTTTGATTTAAAAGTTGTTATTCTGAGAAAATGATTTTTATTATGAACATGAAACTATATCCAAAAATTATGGTTAAACTCAAAGTGGAAGTATGTTTTCTAAAATGGTCATCTAGACGTCGTTATTTCGACTGAAATGACTACCTTTACAAAAACGACTTGTAACTTATTTTTCCGACTATAAACCTATACTTTTTCTGTTTAGATTCATAAAATAGAGTTCAATATGAAACCATAGAAATTTGATTCACTCAAAACGAATTTAAAATGAAGAAGTTATGGGTAAAACAAGATTGGATAATTTTTCTCATTTTAGCTACGTGAAAATTGGTAACAAATCTATTTCAACCATAACTTAATCAACTTGTATTGTATATTATGTAATCTTGAGATACCATAGACACGTATACAATGTTTCGACCTATCATGTCGACACATCTATATATATTTCAGAACAACCATAGACACTCTATATGTGAATGTTGGAGTTAGCTATACAGGGTTGAGGTTGATTCCAAAATATATATAGTTTGAGTTGTGATCAATACTGAGATACGTATACACTGGGTCGTGGATTGATTCAAGATAATATTTATCGATTTATTTCTGTACATCTAACTGTGGACAACTAGTTGTAGGTTACTAACGAGGACAGCTGACTTAATAAACTTAAAACATCAAAATATATTAAAAGTGTTGTAAATATATTTTGAACATACTTTGATATATATGTATATATTGTTATAGGTTCGTGAATCAACCAGTGGCCAAGTCTTACTTCTCGACGAAGTAAAAATCTGTGAAAGTGAGTTATAGTCCCACTTTCAAAATCTAATATTTTTGGGATGAGAATACATGCATGTTTTATAAATGATTTACAAAATAGACACAAGTACGTGAAACTACATTCTATGGTTGAATTATCGAAATCGAATATGCCCCTTTTTATTAAGTCTGGTAATCTAAGAATTAGGGAACAGACACCCTAATTGACGCGAATCCTAAAGATAGATCTATCGGGCCCAACAAGCCCCATCCAAAGTACCGGATGCTTTAGTACTTCGAAATTTATATCATATCCGAAGGGTGTCCCGGAATGATGGGGATATTCTTATATATGCATCTTTTTTAATGTCGGTTACCGGGTGTTCACCATATGAATGATTTTTATCTCTATGTATGGGATGTGTATTGAAATATGAAATCTTGTGGTCTATTATTATGATTTGATATATATAGGTTAAACCTATAACTCACCAACATTTTTGTTGACGTTTTAAGCATGTTTATTCTCAGGTGATTATTAAGAGCTTCCGCTGTCGCATACTTAAATAAGGACGAGATTTGGAGTCCATGCTTGTATGATATTGTGTAAAAACTACATTCAAGAAACTTATTTTGTTGTAACATATTTGTATTGTAAACCATTATGTAATGGTCGTGTGTAAACAGGATATTTTAGATTATCATTATTTGATAATCTACGTAAAGCTTTTTAAACCTTTATTGATGAAATAAAGGTTATGGTTTGTTTTAAAATGAATGCAGTCTTTGAAAAACGTCTCATATAGAGGTCAAAACCTCGCAACGAAATCAATTAATATGGAACGTTTTTAATCAATAAGAACGGGACATTTCAGTTGGTATCCGAGCGTTGGTCTTAGAGAACCAGAATTTTGCATTAGTGTGTCTTATCAAGTTTGTTAGAATGCATTAGTGAGTCTGGACTTCGACCGTGTTTACTTGAAAAATGATTGCTTAACAAATTTTGTTGGAAACTATATATTTTTAACATGTGAATATTATGTGATATATTAATCTCTTAACGCGTTTGATATTATGTGATAGATGTCTACCTCTAGAACAAGTCCCATTGACTCACCTAATAATAATGAAGAGTCAAATGTAAATTGGAATGATTCGTGGACTGATTCACAAGTTCCCGAAGAGGAACCGGAAGAAGAGTCGGAACCAGAAGAAGAATCGGAACCGGAAGAAGAATCGGAACCGGATGAAGAAATAGAACCGGTGGGGGAAATAATAAAACGGTTAAGTAAAAGAAAATCCTCAACCAACCGACCAAGGTTAATTATGGTCAATGGTGTTTCCGCTAAGGAAGCAAAATATTGGGAGGATTACCAATTCTCCGATGAATCGGATTCTGACGAGAATTCCGATGATGTTATAGAAATTACCCCAACTGAATTTAAAAAGGCAAAAGAAAATAATAAGGGAAAGGGCATAAAAATAGAGAAATCTAATTCCAACCCCGATGAACTTTATATGTATCGTCAACCCCCGAAGTCCTTAAGTTGTAACAATGACCCGGGAACCTCTAAACCACCAGGTTTTTCTAAACCAACGTGGAAAATTACGGCTCGTATTAGGGGAACATCATATATCCCTAGAAACTTGACAAAACGAACCAAAACCGAAGAAGAAGAAACAAGCGAGTCAGAATAAGATAGTTGTATTCGTGTGGTGTAATATATGCAATATAGTGTGCTTATGCTTTATGATATATGTAAAAATTGCTTGTATTAATAAGTATTTTTTTTTATGAATCTAACTCTTGTCTATTTTACAGTATAAAAGTATAAAATGGATAGACAACCCAATATTTTAAGAGACCTACCCGGAGACAAGATTGATGAAATCTTGTCTAGAGTCGGCCAGAATTCTTCGGCACAACTATTTAAGGCGAGATCAGTTTGTAAGACATTCGAAGAACGTTCCAAGAATGCCTTGGTTTATAAAAGGCTTTCGTTCGAAAGATGGGGGATATCACATTGGGAAATCCATAAGTTACGATGTGTTTACTTTGACGCATATATTGCGGGGAACCCAAATGCTATTTTACGCAATGGGTTAAGAAATTATTTTGACTCAATATATCCGAATATTGGACTTCGTGATTTAGAAAAAGCGGCTAACATGCAACATAAAGAAGCATGTTATGCTTACCAATTAGTAATGTTCGCTTCTCACCAAAGTGAGAACAAGAACATCGGGCTACAACTATTAAACAAAACGTTTCCACAAGTGACGGAGTCGGTAATTGGGGTAAGAAATGAGGTTTTTAGATTGTTACGGGACTGTTGTACATTACGTAACCCTCGTACCTTTGACGACGTTACAACACGCTGTCTTATCAACGGCCATAACGGTTATGTTCCACAAGACCAAGGATGGGAAGTAATCCTAGTAAAACCAGAATGCATGACTTGTTTCTGGACATATGAATTATGTGTCTTTATTGCCTTTGCTGAACGACTTGTGTACTAGCTAGAATTATCTTCACAACCATCTTGTATCAAATTTATTGTGTGCTATATTTCATGCTATATGTAAAATAAGCGGTATTGTAAGTTTGTAAAATATTGTGTAAAAGTTTGAACGCGAAATATTATTATAATCAGTTTTTCATATAGAATTGTAGTAGTTGAATTGTATATTAGCTACTAAGTATGAACTTAATGGGTAGGTACTACCCGAATTTAAACTTATAAAACGCTAATACGAAGAAAAAACTTTTATAAATGAGTTCATATTATGCTACGAAATACTATTAACTACTCTTAATATTCTGTATGATTAACTTGTTCCATTTGACTATTTTGAAGGAAATGGCACCGACTACTCGACACACCGTGAATATGAATGAAGAGGAATTCCGTACTTTTCTAGCTTCAAACATAGCCGCAGTACAGGCTGCGCTACATACCAACAATAACCTTAGATCTAGCAGTACAGGAAATCGTGTAGGATGCACCTACAAAGAATTCACTGCCTGCAAACCTTTGGAATTTGATGTAACCGAAGGACCGATCGGATTGAAACGGTGGACCGAGAAGGTCGAATCGGTGTTTGCCATAAGTAAGTGTACGGAAGAGGACAAAGTGAAGTACGCTAAGCATACCTTCACAGGTTCTGCGTTAACATGGTGGAATACCTATCTAGAGCAAGTGGGACAAGATGATGCTTACGCACTACCGTGGTCAGCATTCAAGCACTTAATGAACGAGAAGTACCGTCCCAGAACTGAGGTCAATAAGCTCAAGACAGAACTTAGAGGGTTACGAACCCAAGGATTTGATATTACCACGTACGAAAGACGATTCACAGAATTATGCCTATTGTGTCCGGGAGCGTTCGAAGACGAGGAAGAGAAGATCGACGCTTTTGTGAAAGGATTACCGGAAAGAATCCAAGAAGATATAAGTTCACACGAGCCCGCCTCCATACAACAGGCATGTAGAATGGCTCACAAACTAGTGAACCAGATTGAAGAAAGAATTAAAGAACAGACTGCTGAAGAGGCCAATGTGAAGCAAGTCAAAAGATAGTGGGAGGAAAACGGTGATAAGAATCACCAATACAACAACAACAGCAATTACAACAATAATCGCAACAATTATCCCAACAATCGCAACACCAATCGCAACTACAACAAACGGCCCAACAACAACAACAACAACAACAATAACAACAGCAACTACAACAATCATCCCAACAACAATAACAACCGCAACAACAACAACAATCAGAAGCAGCTATGCCAAAGGTGTGAAAAGTATCACTCGGGGTTCTGCACCAAATTTTGCAACAAGTGTAAAAGAAATGGTCATAGCGCGGCGAAGTGTGAGGTCTATGGACCAGGGGTTAACAGAACGAAAGGAACAAATGGTGTCGGAACGAGTAATGGCGGAGCAAGTAGTGTTGGAGCAAGTTATGCCAATGTAGTTTGTTATAAATGTGGAAAACCGGGCCACATTATTAGAAATTGCCCGAACCAGGAGAACACGAATGGACAAGGCCACGGAAGAGTTTTCAATATTAATGCGGCAGAGGCACAGGAAGACCCGGAGCTTGTTACGGGTACGTTTCTTATTGACAATAAATCTGCTTACGTTTTATTTGATTCGGGTGCAGATAGAAGCTATATGAGTAGAGATTTTTGTGCTAAATTAAGTTGTCCATTGACACCTTTGGATAGTAAATTTTTACTCGAATTAGCAAATGGTAAATTAATTTCAGCAGATAATATATGTCGGAATCGAGAAATTAAACTGGTTAGCGAAACATTTAAGATTGATTTGATACCAGTAGAGTTAGGGAGTTTTGATGTGATAATCGGTATGGACTGGTTGAAAGAAGTGAAAGCAGAGATCGTTTGTTACAAAAATGCAATTCGCATTATACGAGAAAAAGGAAAACCCTTAATGGTGTACGGAGAAAAGGGCAACACGAAGCTACATCTTATTAGTAATTTGAAGGCACAAAAACTAATAAGAAAAGGTTGCTATGCTGTTCTAGCACACGTCGAGAAAGTACAAACTGAAGAAAAGAGCATCAATGATGTTCCCATTGCAAAAGAATTTCCCGATGTATTTCCGAAAGAATTACCGGGATTACCCCCACATCGATCCGTTGAATTTCAAATAGATCTTGTACCAGGAGTTGCACCAATAGCTCGTGCTCCTTACAGACTCGCACCCAGCGAGATGAAAGAACTGCAAAGCCAATTACAAGAAATTTTAGAGCGTGGTTTCATTCGACCAAGCACATCACCGTGGGGAGCTCCTGTTTTATTTGTCAAGAAGAAAGATGGTACATTCAGGTTGTGTATCGACTACCGAGAGTTGAACAAACTTACCATCAAGAACCGCTACCCACTACCGCGAATCGATGACTTATTTGATCAACTACAATTCTCGTCTGTTTATTCAAAGATTGACTTACGTTTCGGGTATCATCAAATGCGGGTGAAAGAAGATGATATTCCAAAGACTGCTTTCAGAACACGTTACGGTCATTACGAGTTTATGGTCATGCCGTTTGGTTTAACTAATGCACCAGCTGTGTTCATGGACCTTATGAACCGAGTGTGTGGACCATACCTTGACAAGTTTGTCATTGTTTTCATTGATGACATACTTATTTACTCAAAGAATGACCAAGAACACGGTGAACATTTGAGAAAGGTGTTAGAAGTATTGAGGAAGGAAGAATTGTACGCTAAGTTTTCAAAGTGTGCATTTTGGTTGAAAGAAGTTCAATTCATCGGTCACATAGTGAACAAAGAAGGTATTAAGGTGGATCCGGCAAAGATAGAAACTGTTGAAAAGTGGGAAACCCCAAAAACTCCGAAACACATACGCCAGTTTTTAGGACTAGCTGGTTACTACAGAAGGTTCATCCAAGACTTTTCCAGAATAGCAAAACCCTTGACTGCATTAACGCATAAAGGGAAGAAATTTGAATGGAATGATGAACAAGAGAAATCGTTTCAGTTATTGAAGAAAAAGCTAACTACGGCACCTATATTGTCATTGCCTGAAGGGAATGATGATTTTGTGATTTATTGTGACGCATCAAAGCAAGGTCTCGGTTGTGTATTAATGCAACGAACGAAGGTGATTGCTTATGCGTCTAGACAATTGAAGATTCACGAACAAAATTATACGACGCATGATTTGGAATTAGGCGCGGTTATTTTTGCATTAAAGACTTGGAGGCACTACTTATATGGGGTCAAAAGTATTATATATACCGACCACAAAAGTCTTCAACACATATTTAATCAGAAACAACTGAATATGAGGCAGCGTAGGTGGATTGAATTGTTGAATGATTATGACTTTGAGATTTGTTACCACCCGGGGAAGGCAAATGTGGTAGCCGATGCCTTGAGCAGGAAGGACAGAGAACCCATTCGAGTAAAATCTATGAATATAATGATTCATAATAACCTTACTACTCAAATAAAGGAGGCGCAACAAGAAGTTTTAAAAGAGGGAAATTTAAAGGATGAAATACCCAAAGGATCGGAGAAGCATCTTAATATTCGGGAAGACGGAACCCGGTATAGGGCTGAAAGGATTTGGGTACCAAAATTTGGAGATATGAGAGAAATGGTACTTAGAGAAGCTCATAAAACCAGATACTCAATACATCCTGGAACGGGGAAGATGTACAAGGATCTCAAGAAACATTTTTGGTGGCCGGGTATGAAAGCCGATGTTGCTAAATACGTAGGAGAATGTTTGACGTGTTCTAAGGTCAAAGCAGAGCATCAGAAACCATCAGGTCTACTTCAACAACCCGAAATCCCGGAATGGAAATGGGAAAACATTACTATGGATTTCATCACTAAATTGCCAAGGACTGCAAGTGGTTTTGATACTATTTGGGTAATAAGAGAAGATGACAAGATGGAGAAGTTAGCACGACTGTATTTGAAGGAAGTCGTCTCCAGACATGGAATACCAATCTCTATTATCTCTGATAGGGATGGCAGATTTATTTCAAGATTCTGGCAGACATTACAGCAAGCATTAGGAACTCGTCTAGACATGAGTACTGCCTATCATCCACAAACTGATGGGCAGAGCGAAAGGATGATACAAACGCTTGAAGACATGCTACGAGCATGTGTTATTGATTTCGGAAATAGTTGGGATCGACATCTACCGTTAGCAGAATTTTCCTACAACAACAGCTACCATTCAAGCATTGAGATGGCGCCTTTTGAAGCACTTTATGGTAGAAAGTGCAGGTCTCCGATTTGTTGGAGTGAAGTGGGGGATAGACAGATTACGGGTCCGGAGATTATACAAGAAACTACCGAGAAGATCATCCAAATTCAACATCGGTTGAAAACCGCCCAAAGTCGACAAAAGAGCTACGCTGACATTAAAAGAAAAGATATAGAATTTAAAATTGGAGAGATGGTCATGCTTAAAGTTTCACCTTGGAAAGGCGTTGTTCGATTTGGTAAACGAGGGAAATTAAATCCAAGGTATATTGGACCATTCAAGATTATTGATCGTGTCAGACCACTAGCTTACCGACTTGAGTTACCTCAACAACTCGCGGCTGTACATAACACTTTCCACGTCTCAAATTTGAAGAAATTTTTTGCTAAAGAAGATCTCACTATTCCATTAGATGAAATCCAAATCAACGAAAAACTTCAATTCATCGAAGAACCCGTCGAAATAATGGATCGTGAGGTTAAAAGACTTAAGCAAAACAAGATACCAATTGTTAAGGTTCGATGGAATGCTCGTAGAGGACCCGAGTTCACCTGGGAGCGTGAAGATCAGATGAAGAAGAAATACCCGCATCTATTTCCAGAAGATTCGTCAACACCTTCAACAGCTTAAAATTTCGGGACGAAATTTATTTAACGGGTAGGTACTGTAGTGACCCGAACTTTTCCATGTTTATATATATTAATTGAGATTAATATTTACATGATTAAATGTTTCCAATATGTTAAGCAATCAAACTTGTTAAGACTTGATTAATTGAAATATGTTTCATATAGACAATTGACCACCCAAGTTGACCGGTGATTCACGAACGTTAAAACTTGTAAAAACTATATGATGACATATATATGGATATATATATAGTTAACATGATACTATGATAAGTAAACATATCATTAAGTATATTAACAATGAACTACATATGTAAAAACAAGACTACTAACTTAATGATTTTTAAACGAGACATATATGTAACGATTATCGTTGTAAAGACATTTAATGTATATATATCATATTAAGAGATATTCATACATGATAATATCATGATAATATAATAATTTAAAATCTCATTTGATATTATAAACATTGGGTTAACAACATTTAACAAGATCGTTAACCTAAAGGTTTAAAAACAACACTTACATGTAACGACTAACGATGACTTAACGACTCAGTTAAAATGTATATACATGTAGTGTTTTAATATGTATTTATACACTTTTGAAAGACTTCAATACACTTATCAAAATACTTCTACTTAACAAAAATGCTTACAATTACATCCTCGTTCAGTTTCATCAACAATTCTACTCGTATGCACCCGTATTCGTACTCGTACAATACACAGCTTTTAGATGTATGTACTATTGGTATATACACTCCAATGATCAGCTCTTAGCAGCCCATGTGAGTCACCTAACACATGTGGGAACCATCATTTGGCAACTAGCATGAAATATCTCATAAAATTACAAAAATATGAGTAATCATTCATGACTTATTTACATGAAAACAAAATTACATATCCTTTATATCTAATCCATACACCAACGACCAAAAACACCTACAAACACTTTCATTCTTCAATTTTATTCATCTAATTGATCTCTCTCAAGTTCTATCTTCAAGTTCTAAGTGTTCTTCATATATTCTACAAGTTCTAGTTACATAAAATCAAGAATACTTTCAAGTTTGCTAGCTCACTTCCAATCTTGTAAGGTGATCATCCAACCTCAAGAAATCTTTGTTTCTTACAGTAGGTTATCATTCTAATACAAGGTAATAATCATATTCAAACTTTGGTTCAATTTCTATAACTATAACAATCTTATTTCAAGTGATGATCTTACTTGAACTTGTTTTCGTGTCATGATTCTGCTTCAAGAACTTCGAGCCATCCAAGGATCCGTTGAAGCTAGATCCATTTTTCTCTTTTCCAGTAGGTTTATCCAAGGAACTTAAGGTAGTAATGATGTTCATAACATCATTCGATTCATACATATAAAGCTATCTTATTCGAAGGTTTAAACTTGTAATCACTAGAACAAAGTTTAGTTAATTCTAAACTTGTTCGCAAACAAAAGTTAATCCTTCTAACTTAACTTTTTAAAATCAACTAAACACATGTTCTATATCTATATGATATGCTAACTTAATGATTTAAAACCTGGAAACACGAAAAACACCGTAAAACCGGATTTACGCCGTCGTAGTAACACCGCGGGCTGTTTTGGGTTAGTTAATTAAAAACTATGATAAACTTTGATTTAAAAGTTGTTATTCTGAGAAAATGATTTTTATTATGAACATGAAACTATATCCAAAAATTATGGTTAAACTCAAAGTGGAAGTATGTTTTCTAAAATGGTCATCTAGACGTCGTTCTTTCGACTGAAATGACTACCTTTACAAAAACGACTTGTAACTTATTTTTCTGACTATAAACCTATAATTTTTCTGTTTAGATTCATAAAATAGAGTTCAATATGAAACCATAGCAATTTGATTCACTCAAAACGGATTTAAAATGAAGAAGTTATGGGTAAAACAAGATTGGATAATTTTTCTCATTTTAGCTACGTGAAAATTGGTAACAAATCTATTTCAACCATAACTTAATCAACTTGTATTGTATATTATGTAATCTTGAGATACCATAGACACGTATACAATGTTTCGACCTATCATGTCGACACATCTATATATATTTCGGAACAACCATAGACACTCTATATGTGAATGTTGGAGTTAGCTATACAGGGTTGAGGTTGATTCCAAAATATATATAGTTTGAGTTGTGATCAATACTGAGATACGTATACACTGGGTCGTGGATTGATTCAAGATAATATTTATCGATTTATTTCTGTACATCTAACTGTGGACAACTAGTTGTAGGTTACTAACGAGGACAGCTGACTTAATAAACTTAAAACATCAAAATATATTAAAAGTGTTGTAAATATATTTTGAACATACTTTGATATATATGTATATATTGTTATAGGTTCGTGAATCAACCAGTGGCCAAGTCTTACTTCCCGACGAAGTAAAAATCTGCGAAAGTGAGTTATAGTCCCACTTTTAAAATCTAATATTTTTGGGATGAGAATACATGCAGGTTCTATAAATGATTTACAAAATAGACACAAGTACGTGAAACTACATTCTATGGTTGAATTATCGAAATCGAATATTCCCCTTTTTATTAAGTCTGGTAATCTAAGAATTAGGGAACATACACCCTAATTGACGCGAATCCTAAAGATAGATCTATCGGGCCCAACAAGCCCCATCCAAAGTACCGGATGCTTTAGTACTTCGAAATTTATATCATATCCGAAGGGTGTCCCGGAATGATGGGGATATTCTTATATATGCATCTTGTTAATGTCGGTTATCGGGTGTTCACCATATGAATGATTTTTATCTCTATGTATGGGATGTGTATTGAAATATGAAATCTTGTGGTCTATTATTATGATTTGATATATATAGGTTAAACCTATAACTCACCAACATTTTTGTTGACGTTTTAAGCATGTTTATTCTCAGGTGATTATTAAGAGCTTCCGCTGTCGCATACTTAAATAAGGACGAGATTTGGAGTCCATGCTTGTATGATATTGTGTAAAAACTGCATTCAAGAAACTTATTTTATTGTAACATATTTGTATTGTAAACCATTATGTAATGGTCGTGTGTAAACAGGATATTTTAGATTATCATTATTTGATAATCTACGTAAAGCTTTTTAAACCTTTATTGATGAAATAAAGGTTATGGTTTGTTTTAAAATGAATGCAGTCTTTGAAAAACGTCTCATATAGAGGTCAAAACCTCGCAACGAAATCAATTAATATGGAACGTTTTTAATCAATAAGAACGGGACATTTCATAAACCTTGAAATAAATTTCTATATTATTATGATAAATGATAAATAGTATATTATTAAACTACTCTAATAAGTATTTACTATATTAATATTAATAAATGTATTATAGAAATACATATTAACTACTTAAAGTATATAGGATAAATATAACTTATTTAGTAATACGATATGTAAATTACTAATATATAAACTTACTAGTTGTTATTATATGTTAATATATATACTTGATATAGGTTCGTGAATCCGAGGCCAACCCTACTTTTTGTTCAATGACGTCATATGTATTTTTACTACAAAATACAGTATGGTGAGTTTTCATTACTCCCTTTTTATATATATTTTTGGGACTGAGAATACATGCGCTGCTTTTATAAATGTTTTACGATATAGACACAAGTAATCGAAACTACATTCTATGGTTGAATTATCGAAATCGAATATGCCCCTATTTAGTCTGGTAATCTAAGAATTTGGGAACAGACACCCTAATTGACGCGAACCCTAAAGATAGATCTATCGGGCCCAACAAGCCCCATCCAAAGTACCGGATGCTTTAGTACTTCGAAAATTATATCATGTTCGAAGGAGGATCCCGGAATGATGGGGATATTCTGTATATTGTGAATGTCGGTTACCAGGTGTTCAATCCATATGAATGATACTTTTGTCTCTATGCACGGGACGTATGTTTATGAGAAATGGAAATATGAAATCTTGTGGTCTATTAAAATTATGAAATGACTATTTATGTTAAACTAATGAACTCGCCAACCTTTTGGTTGACACTTGAAAGCATGTTTATTCTCAGGTATGAAGAAATCTTCTGCTGTGCATTTGCTCATTTTATAGATATTACTTGAAGTCATTCATAGCATATTTCAAAAGACGTTGCATTCGAGTCATCGAGTTCATCAAGATTATTATCAAGTCAATTATAGTTGGATATATTATGAAATGGTATGCATACCTGTCAACTTTCGATGTAATGAAAGATTATCTTTTCAAAAACGAATGCAATGTTTGTAAAATGTATCATATAGAGGTCAAGTACCTCGCGATGTAATCAACTGTTGTGAATCGTTTATAATCGATATGGACTTCGTCCAGATGGATTAGGACGGGTCTCTACAGTTGGTATCAGAGCAGAGGTCTTAGCTAACCAGGTCTGCATTAGTGTGTCTAACTGATAAGTCGTTAGGAGGCATTAGTGAGTCTGGACTTCGACCGTGTCTGCATGTCATAAGTTTTGCTTATCATTTCTAGTCGGAAATCATTTGCTTATCATCCTTAGTAAATTACCTGCTCATTATTCTTAGTCTAGACACATCTTATTGCATTGACTGCATGAAAAGTGTATAGACAAAATTCATATCTTAGCGTATCTGCTAATTCATATCTTAGCGTATCTGTTATTGTTATCTTTGCCTGACAGCTTCCGTAGATTCCTCCGTAACTTATGAGATTTTAGTATTATGTATGTATATGTAAATTATGTATTGCAGGATACTAATCTACATCCTATAATCTATTTCTTATCGAAAATCCTTCATCTGATCGTACGAGATGAATCCCTCAACTAGATCGAGTCCCTCGGATTCCGACAGCTATTCCGATAACTATCCCGACAGTTATTCAGATTGGATAGTCATCTAAGCTCCGGAAGCAACGACACCAGAATGAATCAACCAATCATCCATCCCCAATTCATCTGATGGATTCATAGTCGACTTAATCAACGGAGACGGGCAGAAGGCGATCCCATCCACTAACCGACATTCCCCTTTTGGCGAAGAACCTGAAGTACTTACTGACGAACCTGTTCGTAACACCATTTCACCCTCATTTCCCAAATATCTAGCCACGAATATATCATAACTCAAATTCTAAACCTTATTCATCTGCTTGTTCGGACCGACAATCATCTTGGAATAATAGGAGAAGTCAACGAACTTCGCGCTCGAGTAATCAATCTGGAGAATATGGTACAAAATGTACCAGCTTCAGCAACATCATCGACACCAACAGTACCATCAGTAACAGCACCAGTACCATCAACAATCCATGCCTCAACATCTCATTATGTACCTCGAGTATAATCATCGTTCTACGTATCGTTCTACATCATTTACCTTCGTTCGACATGGTGATTATGTAAGCTCTAATATGTTAGAGATTATATATTCTTGTTCTAACAATAAATCAAATGAGTTTGATATTGAAAGGACCCGTTCATATACATTATAAACGATTCACAATAGTTGATTACATTGCGAGGTATTTGACCTCTATATGATACATTTTACAAACATTGCATTCGTTTTTAAAAGACAATCTTTCTTTACATCGAAAATTGACATGTATGCATACCATTTCATAATATCCAAACTATAAATGACCTAATCTGTCATTTACTTAATAATAATCTTTAATGAACTTCAACGACTCGAATGCAACGTCTTTTGAAATATGTCATGAATGACTCCAAGTAATATCTTTAAAATGAGCTAATGCACAGCGGAAGATCTCTTTCAAACCTGAGAATAAACATGCTTTCAAGTGTCAACCAAAAGGTTGGTGAGTTCATTAGTTTATCATAACCATTTATTTCCATCATTTTAATAGACCACAAGAATTTCATTTCCAGTTCTCATAAATATACGTCCCATGCATAGAGACAAAAAATAATCATTCATATGGTGAATACCTGGTAACCGACATTAACTAGATACATATAAGAATATCCCCTATCATTCCGGGATCCTCCTTCGGACATGATATAAATTTCGAAGTACTAAAGCATCCGGTACTTTGGATGGGGTTTGTTAGGCCCAATAGATCTATCTTTAGGATTCGCGTCAATTAGGGTGTCTGTTCCCTAATTCTTAGATTACCAGACTAAATAAAAAGGGGCATATTCGATTTCGATAATTCAACCATAGAATGTAGTTTCACGTACTTGTGTCTATTTTGTAAATCATTTATAAAAATTGCGCATGTATTCTCAGCCCAAAAATATAAAGGGTAAAAAGGCAAATGAAACTCACCATACTGTATTTTGTAGTAAAAATACATATAACATCATTGAACAAGTGTAAGGTTGGCCTTGGATTCACGAACCTAAATTATTATGTATTTGTCAATATTTGTCTAATACATTAAGTTAAGTCATAGTGTACTACAATCCTAATGCTCGAGTCTAGTATGCAAAGGTCGACAAAAATTAGTTTAACTCCAAATGATTTCAAAACTTTATAAATGTTTTATTATATAATTTAAATATCGTCGTTTTATATTTTTAAAATATTTTTTTTTTTTTAAAGATTTAATAAAGTAAATAATATAATTCGTTTATAAATAAAATTTTATATTAAAATATACTTTTATATATCTTAAGTAATAAAACTTATAAAGTTCATTTAATATCATAAAAATACTGCGATAGATTCTATTAAGGTAGTTATATAATTTGTATTACATTTCTAGTTAATAATATAGTATTGATAATAATAATAAGTAACAGTCGTGTTATTTTGGAATAATAACAATTTGATAAAAAAAAATTAAGACAACGATATTAACGACGATAATAATCATTTTTACGAAATTTTAATTGACTATAACTTTTAATCCGTCCATCAAATCTATTTGGCATCTAAAGGAAAAGTTCTTAATTTTTTTTTTCTAGCTTTTTAAGGACATGCAAATCTTATATCTTCCTTCAACTATAATATAACAACCTTTAAGATTCGGCATAACCTATCTAAGGGCACTATCAAATTTACAAGCATGCATAATCCTATTTTCTCGAGCACTAGTCAGGGATACACTATTAGTATGTAAAAATTAAATTAGGAGTACTCACGTATCAATATTGAGGTTCAATATTGTAGGAAAGGTACGTAGACGCAATGGAGGTGACAAACACTAGTTTAACCTCACAAGCATACCCATGAACAATACTCATCACCTCCATAACCATAACTCATAATTTCCTTAGCTCTATCCCGCTCATAAAACCCGTTTTGAAATAACTCGCCCATGACCTCGTCGTAGTATTTTATGTATAATAATACTAATAATAATAATAATAATAATAATAACACTAACAATAATAATAATAAATATAATTATAGAGAGAGTGTGAGAGATAGATAGTTAGAAAACAATTATGATCGATCCTATATATATAGATTTATAAATAATATAATAATATAATATAATATTAATAAAAATTAAAAACATGTTGCATAGTGAGCCGCCACCAAAATATGTCGGCACAAGATTACACGTTTCGTGTAGATAGGTACACGATTCGTGTATGGTGTCTTCATGAAAGTTGTAGATTTTTGAGTTACGGTCGTTTGGACACCGGAATCACCCTTTTTCGAGTCAGTATGATTTAGTTATGATTTTTCTCGTGCAAGTGCGCAGGTTTAGTGATTTCCAACATTTTAACTTTCAATCTTGTGATGAAATGTTGTAGTCTTTTGGTGCTCATTAGAAATCTTTATTTTATATTTATTTTTATTTTTATATCATTGAAAATCCATAAAAATATTTTATAATCAAATTCTATTATATCGAAAAAAAATGTGTTTGTACTAAATTGAATAAATATAATTTAGTTTTCCAGAATTAGTTATATTCAAAATCATTCTTTAAAAGGTTTCATCTATATCGTAAAACGTCTTCAATATTAAGAAAACTAAATAATTAACCTACCAAGTGACACAAGTCAATCATTGCAAGGTACGCTTTTGTTAATTAAACGAGACTCTCCGCTAACCTCTGTCTAATCCTCAATAATAACACTTTTGTTCTTACATGGAATCACTTTACTAAATATTCCGAATACCGTTAAAAGTAAGAGTTTTCTAATTCAAGTGGACCTCATAACAAAGACTCGTAATTATAATTCAATGTACCTGATAAATCAATCACTTGATATTATCTTTTAATCTCATTGATAAACTTACATCGAACAAATACGTTCAAGTAAAGTATTATTCACTAACTACTGTGATAGCATTTCTATGTTCATAAAATAGATCTCGTAGCTTATATTCATATCAACTAATTCGTTCAATGCTTTCAAGTCACGTAATAATCTCATAATCTATTTTTGTATCACCAAGCTCTTAAATGTTTTATCAATATTTCTTAGCTTAAAAAAAAAAAATACACATATGTACATACACATACATTTCTATTTACACATTTTTGTTCGTGAATCGTCAGACATGGTCAAAGGGTAATTGATTACATGAATATAGTTTTCAAACTTTTCGAGACTCAACATTACAGATTTTGCTTATCGTGTCGGATACATATAAAGATTAAAGTTTAAATTTGATCGGAAATTTCCGGGTCACTACAGTACCTACCCGTTAAAAGAAATTTCGTCCCGAAATTTGATAGAGGTCGTCATAGCTAATAGTAAGAATGTTATTATGACGAATATAAGCTGATACATAGAGTTTTATCATGATTAAGAAGTACGGATAAAATAATTCGATTTCTCGAAGCGTATGAGTGAAGCTATCGTAAAAGAGCGAAATGAGTAAATGTAGATTTGTTTTAACTGATGACGTAGCTATGATTGATTTCCGGAATTTAAGGGATTTAAAGAAAATTTTCGTAATAAGATTTGGTTCTTCGGCGACTTAGGAAATCAGGATCTTCTTTGAGTAAATGTAATAATCTGTTCCGATTGCTCTGTCGGATATTTTTCTATAAATCCACCCTCTTTGTTTCCTTACAACTCACACCTTCTATTCTTTCTCCTCAGTTCATACTTTAAAACATTCGTCAATATGCTCCATCCCATTTTGATCCTTGATATACTCTTAATTTTTACATCTGTCATCCTTCTCTTTCATCTACCACCGGAAGATTTTATTTACTTCTACTATTATCTTGGGGTTATAGTGTTATTAATTTTTCCGTGCCTTTACGTGGCAATACGTATTGATATGCACGGTTTGTAGCTTCAGGGTGGTTGTTGAGTTTTATATCTTCCCTTATATTTCGATGCCCCTGCATCTGTCTTCTATAATCATTGTCACCCATAATTAATATTCTCTTTTATTTGCTGCGGTTTATGCTCCAATTTCTAGTTTGGAGCTTCATTCTTTCGTTTCCTCTTCCCGTCCTCGAGTCAAGCGAGTAATGGTCCAGAATTTGCAGTTATGAATTTCGGAATGAACATAGTTAATGTTCTAAGAAGGAAATCTTAATGATGCGATTTTGACTTGTCAAATTACCAGAATATCCTGTAAAAGATCGAATCATCAAGAAATATTTTCTTGCTATGTTTAAGGATTAGATCGAATGTAAGAGTCGTGTAAATGGCACATGATGATGGTGCTGTGAATCATCACATCCCATTAGAAACTTAACATGACCTACTGTAATATAATGACGTTGATCAAGTGTCATTATATTATATTAACTCATGTATCAGTTCCCAACACTACTTCAAAAACATTCATATTCGAATTTTTCAGTATTTAGAAACTAACACAGTTTCTTTTTATGTTGCAGATATTACAGAGAGATAATTGATTTCAAATGAGAATACTTATGAAAATATCTTCAGAATTATCAAGGATATTTATAATGAAAGATACTATGATATCTTAGAATATTCAAGATATGATGATGATGAAGAATATTTGTCTGTGGAGATTTAGAATAAGAAATAAGGTGTTCGCTAACGAGTTCAGCAGGCACTGAATCATTTGGATCCTTTGAAGGCAGATTCAGTCTCTGTGATTTGTCCATGGCTTCCTTCATACTTTGCTCAATCCATTTTTCAGTACCAAATCCTTTCTTTTTCTGAGCTTTACCAACTCACTATCTTTTATCATCAAACTTTTGACCGTTTAAACCATCTACCATTTTTATGTTTCCTCTGCATTTAATGCAATAATATCTGAATCTCTGGTTATCAATCTGAGGTGGGTTCAGAAGAATCGTGTTTTAGATGATTAAACGCTGGTGGTAATATGGTGGAATATGAAAGGTTCCCCAGTAATAATGACGAAAGGGCAACGTATCTATCAGGGTTATAATAAGACTGGTCCGACTGAAAAAAATCGAAGTTGACTTGCTGGATCCGTGACAAAATTGGCTACTTTGAAAAGGAATCGAAATGTTGTTCTTGCTAGAAGAATTCGACGCAGGTACATGTTAGATTATGACTTTGGTTTCGAGAGTTTTTCAGGTACAAAACTTCGGGTAACGTGTGGTTGGATCATCATCTCAATTGTTTATTATTTGAAGTGTCTTCTAGAATTTCGGAGGGTTTTGATTGCAGATTGTCATAGTCAATATCCAAATGATGAAATCGTCCTAAATCCCGAATGATTTCTCATATCCATCTTGTGTGTTACGATTAAAAGTGATGTGCTATCACAGTTTTGAAGTCAAAGTATAGCTTTGAAAAATATAAGGATCTAAGAGTGATGATTTTGGTTGTATCTCGAGTTGAATTCTGAAATTCCCAAAATCAGAATATGTAATTAGATTCGAATGAGTAGGATTGTTTTGATTTCTATAGAAGAATGTATATTGGTTTAGTTGATGATTATTGAATCAGAATTGAAGAATGTAACATATTAATTGTGATTTTATATATCTCTCGGGTATTACCTACCCGTTAAAAAAAATTTCACAAATAATATTTTGAACAAGAATTCTCATTACAATCTTTATGAAAATATATGTGGGTATATTTTCTTCAGATGTAGTACAGATTCAATGAGTTAATATCATACTAAGCTCATTTGATTTTCGGATTGAATTAGAAATGAATTTTCTCTAAAACATTAGAGATTACATAAACTTTGCGGAGTATTTCACTAATGTAATCAATGCTTCAATATTTATATGTATTTCCTTAGTGAATCATGCTGATGCTCATGGAACTCTTGCTAACTTCGCAAGATACGAATATTGTTTTCCCGTAAATTTCGGGTATATCAAAGATGAAAGTGTATAATCAAACATGTTATTGAATGATACACTTGATTTATTATGAAATAAAATTCATTGAGTTGAAGCAGAGATTGTAGTTAACAATGATTAAATTGTTAACGAAGAATGTACATCATAGCAAATTAGTAATATGAATTAACCAGATAGTTAAGTTCCATACATAATAGCTTAGTACAGAAAGATTTATTATGGTAAAAAAAAATTTTTTTTATAGAATATACATATAAATTCTTCGGAGGAACTGAGTTAATACTTCATAACTCGTTGATACAATATACTTGTTATTAATTTGTAATGGTTTCCACAGTGATTCTTGAATTGGCGAAACTTGTGAGGTTAGAGGTGCTGACGATTCTAACAATGTTGACAGCATTGACTGTGTTGGTGAGGCTATTGGTACTACTGATGATGTTGGTAAAACAAGTCTAGCTTGTACCTTACGCACCAGTCTTGTTAGGGTTTCGGTTCTTCTCTCTATCATCTCTGTCCACTCATCTGGTTTACGGTTAAGGCTGAGATAGATAATCTCTAAAACTTTAGAGATTACCTAATCACCACAGAATGTTTCTCCGATGAAGTTATGAATCAATACTTCATCGTTTGTTGTTGTTGGTACTCCTTGGTATCTTTGGTGCGTGTGACGTTGATATCCGATATACAGATTGGGATATTGAGGTGTGTGATGCGGATGTGATTGTTGGTGGTGGTAATGATCCTGTTGATGTTAATAATGGTGGTTAATGTTGATGTCGGTGATGCTGCTGGTGCTTTTAGTATTGAGACTTGCGATGTGGATGTTACTGGCGGTACTGGTTACGCTGCTGGTGCTGCTGATGGTGTTTGTAACCTTCGCACCGTATTCTCCAAAGCCACTACCCGAGCGCGAAGCTCGTTAACTTCTTCTATTACACCGGGGTGATCGTCGGTTCGGACGAGCGGATAAATATAATCAAGAATTTGGTGTAGTATATAATCGTGACGAGATACTCTGGAGATGAGAGAGAAAATGGTTTCTCGAACAGGTTCGCCGGTAAGTGCTTCAGGTTCATTGTCAATAGGGCAATTTGGTGGATGGAAAGGATCACCTTCTTCTTGTCTCCAATAATTGAGGAGGCTACGAACCCATCCCCATTTCATCCAGAATAGGTGATGACTGATTGGTTGATCTATTCCGGTCATACTGCTTTCGGAGCTGGAATGAGACTCCATATCGGAATAGCTGTCGTAATCTGAGGAATTCGAACTGGTTGAGGGATCCATCTCGTATGATCAAGGGAATGAATTTTTGATATGAAATAGATTATAGGAGTTAGATTTGATATCTTTCTATACATAATTTACATATGTATATATAATACCAAAATCCCATAAATTACGGAGAATCTTTGAAAAATGTCAGTCAAAGTTCACAGTATCAGATATGCTAAGATAAGAATTCGTCGATACACTATTATGCAATAAATGCAGGAAAGCGCGTCTAGACTTAAAAATGATAAGCAGGTAATTTTCGACACGAAATGATAAGCAAAACTTTTGACATGCAGACACGGTCGAAGTCCAGACTCACTAATGTATCCTAACGACTTATCAGTTAGACACACTAATGCAGACCTGGTTCGCTAAGACCACCGCTCTGATACCAACTGAAAGGACCCGTTCATATACATTATAAACGATTCACAATAGTTGATTACATTGCGAGGTATTTGACCTCTATATGATACATTTTACAAACATTGCATTCGTTTTTAAAAGACAATCTTTCTTTACATCGAAAATTGACATGTATGCATACCATTTCATAATATCCAAACTATAAATGACCTAATCTGTCATTTACTTAATAATAATCTTTAATGAACTTCAACGACTCGAATGCAACGTCTTTTGAAATATGTCATGAATGACTCCAAGTAATATCTTTAAAATGAGCTAATGCACAGCGGAAGATCTCTTTCAAACCTGAGAATAAACATGCTTTCAAGTGTCAACCAAAAGGTTGGTGAGTTCATTAGTTTATCATAACCATTTATTTCCATCATTTTAATAGACCACAAGAATTTCATTTCCAGTTCTCATAAATATACGTCCCATGCATAGAGACAAAAAATAATCATTTATATGGTGAATACCTGGTAACCGACATTAACTAGATACATATAAGAATATCCCCTATCATTCCGGGATCCTCCTTCGGACATGATATAAATTTCGAAGTACTAAAGCATCCGGTACTTTGGATGGGGTTTGTTAGGCCCAATAGATCTATCTTTAGGATTCGCGTCAATTAGGGTGTCTGTTCCCTAATTCTTAGATTACCAGACTAAATAAAAAGGGGCATATTCGATTTCGATAATTCAACCATAGAATGTAGTTTCACGTACTTGTGTCTATTTTGTAAATCATTTATAAAAATTGCGCATGTATTCTCAGCCCAAAAATATAAAGGGTAAAAAGGCAAATGAAACTCACCATACTGTATTTTGTAGTAAAAATACATATAACATCATTGAACAAGTGTAAGGTTGGCCTTGGATTCACGAACCTAAATTATTATGTATTTGTCAATATTTGTCTAATACATTAAGTTAAGTCATAGTGTACTACAATCCTAATGCTCGAGTCTAGTATGCAAAGGTCGACAAAAATTAGTTTAACTCCAAATGATTTCAAAACTTTATAAATGTTTTATTATATAATTTAAATATCGTCGTTTTATATTTTTAAAATATTTTTTTTTTAAAGATTTAATAAAGTAAATAATATAATTCGTTTATAAATAAAATTTTATATTAAAATATACTTTTATATATCTTAAGTAATAAAACTTATAAAGTTCATTTAATATCATAAAAATACTGCGATAGATTCTATTAAGGTAGTTATATAATTTGTATTACATTTCTAGTTAATAATATAGTATTGATAATAATAATAAGTAACAGTCGTGTTATTTTGGAATAATAACAATTTGATAAAAAAAAATTAAGACAACGATATTAACGACGATAATAATCATTTTTACGAAATTTTAATTGACTATAACTTTTAATCCGTCCATCAAATCTATTTGGCATCTAAAGGAAAAGTTCTTAATTTTTTTTTTCTAGCTTTTTAAGGACATGCAAATCTTATATCTTCCTTCAACTATAATATAACAACCTTTAAGATTCGGCATAACCTATCTAAGGGCACTATCAAATTTACAAGCATGCATAATCCTATTTTCTCGAGCACTAGTCAGGGATACACTATTAGTATGTAAAAATTAAATTAGGAGTACTCACGTATCAATATTGAGGTTCAATATTGTAGGAAAGGTACGTAGACGCAATGGAGGTGACAAACACTAGTTTAACCTCACAAGCATACCCATGAACAATACTCATCACCTCCATAACCATAACTCATAATTTCCTTAGCTCTATCCCGCTCATAAAACCCGTTTTGAAATAACTCGCCCATGACCTCGTCGTAGTATTTTATGTATAATAATACTAATAATAATAATAATAATAATAACACTAACAATAATAATAATAAATATAATTATAGAGAGAGTGTGAGAGATAGATAGTTAGAAAACAATTATGATCGATCCTATATATATAGATTTATAAATAATATAATAATATAATATAATATTAATAAAAATTAAAAACATGTTGCATAGTGAGCCGCCACCAAAATATGTCGGCACAAGATTACACGTTTCGTGTAGATAGGTACACGATTCGTGTATGGTGTCTTCATGAAAGTTGTAGATTTTTGAGTTACGGTCGTTTGGACACCGGAATCACCCTTTTTCGAGTCAGTATGATTTAGTTATGATTTTTCTCGTGCAAGTGCGCAGGTTTAGTGATTTCCAACATTTTAACTTTCAATCTTGTGATGAAATGTTGTAGTCTTTTGGTGCTCATTAGAAATCTTTATTTTATATTTATTTTTATTTTTATATCATTGAAAATCCATAAAAATATTTTATAATCAAATTCTATTATATCGAAAAAAAATGTGTTTGTACTAAATTGAATAAATATAATTTAGTTTTCCAGAATTAGTTATATTCAAAATCATTCTTTAAAAGGTTTCATCTATATCGTAAAACGTCTTCAATATTAAGAAAACTAAATAATTAACCTACCAAGTGACACAAGTCAATCATTGCAAGGTACGCTTTTGTTAATTAAACGAGACTCTCCGCTAACCTCTGTCTAATCCTCAATAATAACACTTTTGTTCTTACATGGAATCACTTTACTAAATATTCCGAATACCGTTAAAAGTAAGAGTTTTCTAATTCAAGTGGACCTCATAACAAAGACTCGTAATTATAATTCAATGTACCTGATAAATCAATCACTTGATATTATCTTTTAATCTCATTGATAAACTTACATCGAACAAATACGTTCAAGTAAAGTATTATTCACTAACTACTGTGATAGCATTTCTATGTTCATAAAATAGATCTCGTAGCTTATATTCATATCAACTAATTCGTTCAATGCTTTCAAGTCACGTAATAATCTCATAATCTATTTTTGTATCACCAAGCTCTTAAATGTTTTATCAATATTTCTTAGCTTAAAAAAAAAATACACATATGTACATACACATACATTTCTATTTACACATTTTTGTTCGTGAATCGTCAGACATGGTCAAAGGGTAATTGATTACATGAATATAGTTTTCAAACTTTTCGAGACTCAACATTACAGATTTTGCTTATCGTGTCGGATACATATAAAGATTAAAGTTTAAATTTGATCGGAAATTTCCGGGTCACTACAGATATCATATTGACTCATTAAATCTATGATTACATCTGAAGAAAATATATATGTATATATGTTTTCAAAAAGATTGTAATTAGAAATTCTTTTGTACAAACTATTAATGGTGAAAATATTTTAACGGGTAGGTAATACCCGAGGAATATTTAAATTTCACATTAATAAGTTACACTGTATACTCTTCGAATCTGATTCAACAGTTATTCACTATCCTATTTACAACCACCGAGATACGTATCCGTTCACCAAAGAATAACTATTTTCATTCAAATTCAATTTCATATTTGGATTTTGACCTATCAGAATCCAACAAGTGGCATAATGAAGAAATAATGGACACAATAAAAATTGATTAGAAATAGACTAATTAACAATATTAAATTTTATTAAGAAACCACGCTAACAAAATCCTAGCTAACTGTTCCTAGCTAACTGTTAATTCCGTATTACATTTTATTTATCGCAATTTAATTATCGCAATTTATTTTACCGCAATTTATATTCTCGCAATTTTATTTATTGTCATTTAATTTCTGTTATTCACTTTACGCACTTTATTTATCGTCATTTAATTTTTGTTATCTATTTTACGCACTTTAAATATCGGGACACGTATACAAAGTTTTGACATATCATATCGACACATCTATATATATATTATTTGGAATCACCATAGACACTCTATATGCAGTAATGATCGAGTTCTCTATACAGGGTTGAGGTTGATTCTATAATAATATATATACTTTGAGTTGTGATCGAGTCTGAGACGTATACGGGTCACGACACGTATTAATTAATTCGAATATTATATATTAAACTATATATGAATTATTGGACTGTCAACTGTAGACTATCGACTGTGGACTAATAACATTGGACAATTAAAATGAATTAAAATAATGATTATAACATATGAAACTAAACAATTCTTCAAGTTGCCACTTGATTTCGTCTTAAACATCATTTGTATCTTCACGATTACAATCTGCGATTCAAACCTTTCATGATTCTTGAAAACACCTCAATCGATAGGATGAACCAACCGCACTTCATCTACGGAAGAAAAGATTGATGCATATAGTTATGCACTTGAAAAACTCTCGGAAACTGAGTAAACTTTTAACACATAACTGTGCTAATTTCTTTAGTGTTATTATTACCCAAAATAACTTTGCAGTTCTTCTTCAAAATAGCCAAATTTGTCACAGCTCCAGCAAGACAACTTCGACTTTTCGTACGAAACAACCTTATTATAACGTTGATATATATACGCGTGCTCTTTTATTGTTACCAGGGAACCTTTCATATTCCACCATATTACCATCAGCGTTTAATCATCTAAAAACACAATTCTCCTGAAACCACCTCGAATTAATAACCGATGATTTAGATATCATAGCATTAAATGCAGAGGAAACAGAAAAATTTTAGATAGTCTAAACGGCCAAAAGTTTGATGATAAACAAAGGAGTGTAGGAACGCTCGATAGGAAATTGGGTATTGAAAAACAGATTGAGCTACCCATGGAGGAGACTAAGGACAAATACAAGGACCAAATCCTATATTCAAAGGATTCAGGTAATTCTGGATCCATTGAAATCTTTAGAGAATATCTTGCTCCGAAGTCATGTTAAAATCTGGCGAAAAATCTTTCTCCATCAACCATCGAGCTTAGAAATTCCAAAATATCATCATCAATATCTTCGATATTTCTGAGGATATTTTCTTAAATATTCTCGTCCGAAATTATATACCTCCTCGTGCTTCTTGTGTATCATTATATTGGAAACATTCAATAGAAAATTTAGTACCGAAAAGCGGATTATGCGAAACTATGAAGGAAGCCGTGGACAAGCCACAAAGAATAAGTTTGACTTCAAAGAATCCAAATGATTCTATTTCTGATGAAATCTTTAATGAATACCTTGCTTCCGAATCTAAACCCTTACGGATAAATATTCTTCGTCATCCATCGATATTAGAAATTCCAAGATATCATCGTATCTTTCATTATAAATATCCTCCATATTTCAGAAGATATTTTCATAACTATTCTTATCTAAAAACATTAATCTCTTTATGATATTAGTGTTACATCATATAGAAACTGTTAGTTTCTATATTCTGTAAACTTTCGAGCTTAAAATATGAATGTTATTGAAGTAATGTTGGGAACTGATGCATGAGTTAGTATAACATAATGACACTTGATCAACGTGATTATATTACAATAATTCATGCTGAGTTTCTAATGGAACGTGATGATTCACAGATCATAACGTCATCATGTGCCATGTTACACGACTCTTACATTCTGTCTAATTTATAAACATATCAAGAACCTATTTTTCTTGATAGTTTTATCTTTCCTTGAATTCTGGTAATTTGACAAGTCAAATTGTGCTATTACCATTTCTTTCTTAGGACATTAACAATGTTCATTCTGAAACTTATATCTGCGAATTCTGGACCATTACAAGAGATGCCCAATCGTAAGAAAAATAAATGAAGGGACAAAGCTCTGAAATAGAAATTGGAGTATAAATCACAGCAAATAGGAGGGAGTATTAACTAGGGATGACAATGATTATAGAAAACATGAGCAAGGACTTCGAAGTATAAGGGAAGATATAAAGCCCGATAACAACACATAAACTACAAACCGTGTATATCAATGTTTATCGCAACATAAAGATACGGGAGAATTAAAAACATTATAACCCCAAGGGCAAAGTAGAAGAAAACAGATTCCTCCGATGGAAGTTGGAAAAGGAGAATGATTATTGTGATAGTAAGGATGAGGACAAGGATCAGAACTGGATTAAGCATTTTCAGAATCTTTTGGATGTATGAAACAAGAAGGAAAGTATAAGAATGGTGAGAAAAATGGAACGGAAGAGTTTAATTTATAATGGGAACATCAGATAGAGTAATCGAGGCAGATCACCGTATTTAATTATAGAGATCTTAATTTCCTTATTTGTCGAAGAATCAAATATTTTAGATTTCGAAGATTTTCTTTAAATCCCTTGAATTCTGGAATTCAACTCTCTACGTCAAAAGTTAAAACGAAACTTCATTTATTCATTTTCCTCTTTTGTGATAGCTTCATTCATGCTCTTCGAATAATCAAATTATTTTATCTGTATTATTCAATAATGATATAACTCTATTTATCAGCTCATATTCTTCAGGAAAACATATTTATTGTTAGCCATGACGACCTCACTCAAATTTCGGGACGAAATTTCTTTAACGGGTAGGTACTGTGATGACCCGGGAATTTTCGACCAAATTTAAACTTTATCTTTAATTGATTTCGACACGATAAGCAAAGTCTATAAGGTTGAGTCTCAAAAATCTTGAACTGTTTATACCAAATCATTTAACCTGTGACCATTCCCGACGATTCACGAACAACTATTTTTAAATGGATATATATATATATATATATATATATATATATATATATATATATATATATATATATATATATATATATATATATATATATATATATATATATATATATATATATTTAATATATTTAGTTATATAATAAAACATGATCTTAAAATGTATTGGTATAGTATATTAAATATAATTAATTTCGAGCTTAATTTGTCAAAGTTTGTATTACTCGGTTAAACGTTTCATTAGCGTTCATATAGATTTAACATGAGTTTATGAAGTGTTAAAATAAAAGTTGGAGTGTAAATTGATTACGAAGATTTTGGATTTGTCAAAAATATTTTTACCTTTTTAAGATTAAATATTATCACTCCGTGCATATAAATTGGAACTGAAAATAAATAATTATTGAACCTTTTTGATCAGGTTTCCAACAGTTAATGAGTGAAATAATTAAATATATTTAATCTAAAAATTTGAGATTTTTATGAACACTTTTATACCTTAAATGTTTAGCAATGAACCACGATATAACACAGTCCGCAAAATAGAATCTATATCAATAATGGAAAGCGGCTATAATTTTAATATAATTTTACTAGTGTAATTCAATTGTTAATGTTTACTGTTGGTGATTGGTACTTTATCATTATCATAACAATATATCAAATATCAATATTATAAATATATCAATATATCTGTATGTAGTAAGATGCATTCACAAGGTATCCAACCATCTTCACCACCTCCCATGATCACCATAGCAGCCGGCCACCATCCCAACCCTTCCTCCACTAGTTCAACCGCCACTACCACCAATTATCCACCATGACTCGCAACTTTTCTATTACAACTAAGATCGAAAACACAAACACCCACTTCCTTCCTTTTCCTTCTTTCTTGTTCTTGTTCTTGTCGAGCTCTACAACCCGCTGCCACCTACAGCTTGTCAATCTACTACTCGTTCTGTTTTGGCCAAGAAACACTAAGCAAACACCACCATACACCACCTTGCACCACCTTGAACCCACCATCGAAACCATCGCCGGTTATCACCTCCAATTATCGCTTTTAACCACCACCATCACCCTTAACCATCACCTGCTACAACCACTTTTACTTATATATATATATATATATATATATATATATATATATATACATATATACATATATATATATATACATATATATATATATACATATATATATATACATATATATATATATATACATATATATATATACACATATATATATATATATATGAATATATATATATATATATATATATATATATATATATATATATATATATATATATATATATATATATATATATATATATATATATATATATATATATATATATATTTACATCGAAAACCAATCACACTTGTTTCGTTTTTGTTTGTATAGTCATAAATTATCAAAAATTAACCTCAAACCAAAACCATCTGTGTTGATTCTTTTCTGTTCCTATGGCATCGGATACCACCACAAACACACCGAATAAACCACCATGATCAACTGTTTGCTGTTGAAGTACTTTACCATTTCTGTATTTGTGAAATGATAACGGTGAGGTTCACATAAAATGACGAACGTGATTAGGTAATAAAAGTTTAATAATGATATATGTCGCTGTAGTGATATTAAGAAGAGATATAGAAGATCAGATGATGATGGTGAGGGCGACGGTGATAACACAAGAGGAAGAATGAGGTGATCGTGAAGATGATTGAAGATGATGAGATAAATCACGATAATGATGGTGATGATAATAAATGAGTATAATGAAGATGATGATCCAAATGATATAATGATGACACCGTACATGATGATGGTTCTTATCGATGATGATTAGATGATGTAACATGATGGAGATGGAAATCCATGATGATGATGAAGATATGAATTAAATGGGTTTTGGTTAAGAATAATTATCATAAGGTTAAATAAATTTAACTTGCTGTTTAATTCAAGAGAGAAACAATGGTTCAATGGTTTAGAGGTATTGGCATTAACCGAGAGGTCACGAGTTCGAAACTCGGCCTAGACGAAATATATTTTTTTATGAGAGCTGGGCATTCTTCAAAGTGAGGTGTTGAATCATATATATAAACTTTCTATTTGGGCCGATTAATCGTTGTTGGGCTTCCAGGATTATGTCTAATTGCTAACCGGGCCGCTATTAAAATTTGAGTCTAGTTGGGCCGAAAACCCAAACTTGAATTAGGAGAAATTTGATGGTGATAATGAAAAGAAAAATAATGATGGAAAATGGGTCTTACATATTAAATAATTAGTCGAGCGATTTAAAACAAAAATGATCAAATGGGTCAGTGGTTGAGAAGGAAGTTGTTTAGGCGAGAGGTCGTGAGTTCGAGCCCCTACAAGGGCTGTTTGTTTTTTTAAAAAACTCCATGAGGTAGTTCTTATTATTATCATTATTATTATTATTATTATTATAATTATTATGTATTAAGTATTATTAGTAAAAGTATTGTTTTCATTATCATTATTATTGATATTATCATTACAAAGCTTATTAATATTATTATTATCATTCCTATTAAGGTTATCGTTTTCAAAAGTATCATTTTTATTATCGCTATTATTTTTACCATTATCATTATTATTATTATTATCATTATAATTATCACTATTATTGTTTTTATTACAAATAAATAATATCTTACAAAAGGACATTATAAATATAAATATTACATATTATTAGATTTTTATTATTAAAATGACATTAAGTAATCTATATATATATAAAATATATTAATATATATATTCTTATCACATATAAACCTTGAAATAAATTTCTATATTATTATGATAAATGATAAATAGTATATTATTAAACTACTCTAATAAGTATTTAATATATTAATATTAATAAATGTATTATAGAAATACATATTAACTACTTAAAGTATATAGGATAAATATAACTTATTTAGTAATATGATATGTTAATTACTAATATATAAACTTACTAGTTGTTATTATATGTTAATATATATACTTGATATAGGTTCGTGAATCCGAGGCCAACCCTACTTTTTGTTCAATGACGTCATATGTATTTTTACTACAAAATACAGTATGGTGAGTTTTCATTACTCCCTTTTTATATATATTTTTGGGACTGAGAATACATGCGCTGTTTTTATAAATGTTTTACGATATAAACACAAGTAATCGAAACTACATTCTATGGTTGAATTATCGAAATCGAATATGCCCCTATTTAGTCTGGTAATCTAAGAATTAGGGAACAGACACCCTAATTGACGCGAACCTTAAAGATAGATCTATCGGGCCCAACAAGCCCCATCCAAAGTACCGGATGCTTTAGTAATTCGAAAATTATATCATGTCCGAAGGAGGATCCCGGAATGATGGGGATATTCTGTATATTGTAAATGTCGGTAACCAGGTGTTCAATCCATATGAATGATACTTTTGTCTCTATGCACGGGACGTATGTTTATGAGAAATGGAAATATGAAATCTTGTGGTCTATTAAAATTATGAAATGACTATTTATGTTAAACTAATGAACTCACCAACCTTTTGGTTGACACTTGAAAGCATGTTTATTCTCAGGTACGAAGAAATCTTCCGCTGTGCATTTGCTCATTTTATAGATATTACTTGAAGTCATTCATAGCATATTTCAAAAGACGTTGCATTCGAGTCATCGAGTTCATCAAGATTATTATCAAGTCAATTATAGTTGGATATATTATGAAATGGTATGCATACCTGTCAACTTTCGATGTAATGAAAGATTATCTTTTCAAAAACGAATGCAATGTTTGTAAAATGTATCATATAGAAGTCAAGTACCTCACGATGTAATCAACTGTTGTGAATCGTTTATAATCGATATGGACTTCGTCCGGATGGATTAGGACGGGTCTCTACACTGGCCATGTCCAGCATGGACATTCTGTACATCCTACCGCCATGGATAAACCTAAGAAATCTTCTATCATCTATTCTAACTATATTTGTATCAAGTGATACAGTACTCATCAACTCAACACACCATTCCTTATATACAGTTCTACGAATGGTGAAAATACGTTCGCAATTTGTAAAAGAAGAACTGCCATACCTTTGTACCAATAGCTGTCTAACACGGTCAGGTAGATGGACCGTTTCCAAAGGGGCCCAATCGATTACCCTTGGCACCTCTACATTTTTTGTTACCAATTTGAATTTGTTCCTTTGATATGTCTCGTAATCTCTCCATCTCCTATCAAATCTCAGATTAGGATGCAGAGTGTGCTCAGGAATCGTTGGGAATTCTACTGGCGGCCTCATCGGGAATACTATGAATTCATTAACAAACTGTACCAGATCATAATAAGGTATGTGCTGATCAGGCTGTTGTTGTGGTTCTTGTTGTTGTTCTTGTTCGTGTTGCATTTCTGGTTCTGGTTCTGGTGCTGGTGCTGGTGCTGGTCGTCTAGATGATGATGCTCCTGAACCTCCCGTATCGGCTTTCTGCAAAACACATTAAACACAAAATTTGTGCATCCAAATATGCATTAGTGTTAGCAAAATAACAACTTAAAACAATCACTATAACATGTTAAATCAAAATTAAACTTATACACATTTTCATAATTTTTCACAATTCTACACTTTTCAAATAAGCACATATGAAAATGTATACAAAATTCATAAGCATTTAACTCAAATAACATGTCAAATTAGTCATTACTAATAATTAAACAAGTCTCAAATGGTAAATATATCAAATTAATCAAGTTCATGAATTTTGGACTTAAAAAGTCCACTTTAATCTTCAAAAATCATGTTTAGGATCAATGTTTGCATCATTTAACTATCTAAACATGTTACACTACTCAATTTAGCAATAATTCATGACAAAAATCGGCCATAACCTGTTTATATCAAAAAGCCCCAAATTGCTCAAGAACACAAACCCTAGATTTCTAAAAATTTTGAAGTTTTTGGCTTCAAATCATGTTAAATAGCATCAATCTAGGTTATACATGCATAAAATACTAACAATTTAACACTAATTACACTAGAAATTAACAAAATTGCATTAGGTAAAAAATTGGTAATTATCACAAAAACTAGGAATTTATAGAGTTTAGGGGTGTAATTTTTACCATTTTGCTGAAGAATGAGAATCTAGGCATGATTAGAGCAAGAAAAATGACGAATTACAGTGGAAAATTGCGAATTTTAGAGGTGATTTTGGGGTTGGTTCGTATATGTGTGTGTGTTTTTTGTGCAGAACAGCGAGCTGTTCTTTTTATCAAACTGGCCTGGAATCTAGCCTCATGCGATCAAATGAGGTTGAAGAGTAAACCCCATGCGATCGCATGGTGTTCCGGGTACAGTACTTTCAGGTTTTTTTTTTTATTTTTTTTTATTTTTTTTTATAAAACCTTATTCTTAATAAAACATAAAATTAATAAAATTTTAAAAATTTGTTTCTTTTTAGGATGAGGGCATTTCGGATCGATGTCCTAGTCTGTCCCTCGACAAAATTTTTAAAATTTTTTAAATCAAAGCGCGGTTTTAAAAGTAAAGATTTTTGGATTTTTTAATGTTTTTGGCATACTTTAATTCAATAAGATTAAAAATAATGATAATAAAAGTTCTCGTCCCTCCCTCGGGTAAAGCAATTTCGGTTCAACGACCTAGTCTTCAACTCACGACGAATTTTAAAAATCATATTTTTAACTTAGCGAAATCAAGTAAATTTTTGTTTTTAAATTCACACAACTTAAATTTAAAATATGCATAAAATTAAAAATTCACATTTTTTAAAAATTAAAAATTCACACCAAACTTATATTATATTTTTGTTTTTATACATACAAACTTATATTAAAAAGATTAATTTTTCAAATATTTACAAACTTAAATATATTGATTTTACAAAAAGTTCAAAATATTAATTTAATATTTATATATTAATTTTAAAAACATGGTAAAAATAAAATTAAAAATCTTTTTGGCTTTTATCCCACTTTAATCAATCAAATATTATCAAAAATATACGCCCCTCTTTTTGGTAAAGTAATTTCGGTTCCATGACCTAATTTAACTCATGACGAATTTTTGAAATATTTTGGGTTGATTGATTAAAGATATTTATACCTTAAGAATAAACGTTAAATTTTGCAGTGATGTAATAAATTTTTGAATGATATCAATAATTTCGGTTGCCAAACCTAATTTTATTCAATACCAATTTAATACTTTATAGCGAACAAATTAGCATTTATTATCAAAAGGTTAAAAATATAAATAAAAAATAAAAACTGTACAGACTTACCTGTGAGATAGTATTCTTAGTGATACGCTATCCCATTCATAAGATAATCGGTTTAATTGATTTTCCATGGCTACATAGGCGTAACCTCGAGCATTCAGTGTTTTTTCTTCTAAACATATGAACGGTCCGTCTCTGCATAAAGTAACAAATTCGGTGTTTGAATAGGTTTGATTATTTGAATATGTACCTCCATGTGACCATTTTCTGCATTTGTGACATCTTTCTAGGTGTCGTGCTCTTCTTTTCGCTGCGGATTTTTATTTTCCTTTACCAAATTGTAACTTATTATCTTCGCATCTGGATTCTTTTCTTACTCCGTCCAATATTTCTCTGATTACTGATACTAGTTCACTCGGAAGTGTGTCATTATTACGTTTAGTGATCAAAGCGTGTAGAATTAGACCATGGTTTAGTTCACAGGAAGGCTTCATTTCCTAAAAAACAAAAAATTCAGAATGGGGAGAGAAGACTAGTTCTTTAGGGTCTGCTAGGGAAAGACCATTCGGGTTCCATTTTCGAGAACTACACGAAAATAGACAATCTAACTCTGACAGAAATACATAAAATCCTTAAAAGACTTGATTCTCCCCACACTTAGTTAGCTGTGGTATCGAAATTGTGATTAACTTCGTTGTCGACTTCCATCGGACTATCTATGTAATGTTTAACTCTGTGACCATTAACTTTAAATTCAATTCCATTTGAATTTATTAATTCTACTGTTCCGTATGGGAAAATTGTTTTGACTATGAATGGTCCAGACCATCTCGATTTCAATTTTCCAGGAAATAGCTTGAATCGTGAATTGAAAAGAAGAACTCTGTCTCCTTCTTTAAATTCTTTTGAACTTCTGATTCTTTTATCATGCCATTTCTTCGTTCTTTCCTTATAGATTAACGAATTTTCGTATGCTTCATGTCTTAATTCTTCTAATTCGTTTAGTTAACTTAACCGTAGACGTCCAGCTTCATGTAAATCAAGATTACATGTCTTCAAAGCCCAAAATGCTTTGTGTTCAATTTCTACTGGAAGATGACATGCTTTTCCATAAACGACTCTAAAAGGTGTGGTTCCAATTGGAGTTTTGTAGGCTGTTCTAAAAGCCCAGAGTGCATCCTCCAATTTAATGGACCATTCCTTCGGATTTGATCCTACGGTTTTTTCTATAATACGTTTTAAAGCTCGGTTGGTATTTTCAACTTGTCCACTTGTTTGTGGATGATATACGGTGGAGATTTTATGAGTTACTCCATATCTTTTGAGAACTTTCTCAAGTTGATTATTACAGAAATGAGTACCCCGATCACTTATTAAAGCTTTCGGTGTTCCAAACCTTGCAAAAAGACGTTTTAAAAAGTTGACTACAACTCGTGCATCGTTAGTTGGGAGAGCTTGTGCTTCCGCCCATTTATATACATAATCAATGGCTACGAGAATATAGAGATTATTATGAGATTTTGGAAATGGACCCATAAAGTCAATACCCCAAATGTCAAATACTTCGCATACTTGAATGACATTTTGTGGCATTTCATCACGTTGACTTATTTTTCCGGCCCTTTGACAAGCATCACAGGATTTGCAAAGAAGGTGAGCGTCTTTGTAAATTGTAGGCCAATAGAATCCATCATCATAAACTTTTCTTGCTGTTAGTTGAGGCTCATAGTGCCCTCCTGTTGGTCCTGTGTGAAAATGGTTTAAAATTTTACTAGCTTCATCTCCAAATACACATCGGCGTATTATTCCATCTGGACAACTTTTAAACAAATGTGGATCTTCCCAGAAATAGTGTTTTATATCACTGAAGAATTTCTTTCATTTTTGGTACGATAATCCTTTTTCAAGGAATCCACATACTAAGTAGTTTTCATAGTCTGCAAACCATGGAATTTCATTATAATCTATCTTCAATAGATATTCATCAGGAAAGTTGTCTTGTATGGCCGATTCATTTAGAACTTCTAATTCTGGATTTTCAAGACGAGAAAGATGATCAGCGGCGAGATTTTCTGCTCCTCTTTTATCTCGGATTTCAATATCGAACTCTTGTAAGAGTAAGATCCAACGGATTAATCTTGGTTTGGCATCTTGTTTCGAAAATAGGTATCTAAGAGCAGAATGGTCGGTATAGACCACCGTTTTTGCTAGAACGAGATATGAACGAAATTTGTCAAAAGCAAAGACAATAGCAAGGAGTTCTTTTTCAGTAGTTGTATAATTCGTTTGTGCTCCTTGTAATGTCTTACAAGCATAATATATAGGTTGAAATCGTTTTTCAATCCTTTGTCCTAAAACGGCTCCCATTGCAAAATCACTTGCATCACACATTAGTTCAAACGGTAGATTCCAATTTGGTGTTATCATGATCGGCGCATTAGTGAGTTTCTCTTTAAGAATATTAAAAGATTTGATGCATTCATCTGAAAAGATGAATGGAGCATCCTTTTCTAGGAGTTTATTCATAGGAGTGGCAATTTTAGAAAAATCTTTTATGAAACGTCGGTAAAAACCGGCATGCCCTAGAAAACTCCTAACTCCTCTAACATTGGTGGGATGTGAAAGTTTAGCAATTACATCTACTTTAGCTCTATCCACTTCAATTCCTTCTTTTGAAATTTTATGTCCAAGAACGATGCCTTCTTTAACCATGAAATGGCATTTCTCCCAATTAAGTACTAGATTTTATTGTTCACATCTAATAAGCATTCGTTCCAGATTAACTAGACATGATTCAAATGTATCACCGAAGACTGAAAAGTCATCCATGAAAACTTCCATGCATTCTTCTATCATGTCGTGAAAAATCGCCATCATGCACCTTTGAAAGGTTGCAGGGGCGTTACAAAGTCCAAATGGCATGCGTTTGTAAGCAAAAGTACCATAAGGGCACGTGAACGTGGTTTTCTCTTGATCTTCGGGTGCTATTGGAATTTGAAAATATCCGGAAAATCAATCAAGAAAACAATAGTAACTGTTTCCGGCTAATCTTTCCAACATTTGATCAATAAAAGGTAAGGGAAAGTGATCTTTTCTGGTGGCGTCATTTAATTTTCTATAATCAATACACACACGCCATCCTGTTACAGTCCTAGTAGGAATAAGCACATTTTTTTCATTTGTAATGACAGTCATGCCACCCTTCTTAGGCACGCATTGAACTGAGTTTACCCATGGACTATCAGAGATTGGATAAATTAAACCTGCATCTAGCAGTTTAATAATTTCTTTTTTAACTACATCTTGCATATTCGGATTTAGTCTTCGTTGGCGTTGCACATACGTTTTATGACCTTCTTCCATAAGGATTTTGTTGGGGTTTTAACAAGTTTCAAAATACATAAAACCTTTTAAGAATCAAATATAGCGGAAGCATGTAAGTATTACCATTTAGAACTTGTAAACCTTTAACCAATTAAAGTTAAAACCCAATTAGGATCAAGTTGTGAAATATGCTTACAAACTACAAGTAAGAAAGTGTTTATACCTTCTCCTAGCTTGTTGATAGATGATGATGAAGATGATGATGAATGGAGCTCCAAAACTATGAAACCTCAAGTAGTTATACCCCAAACTTATAACCAACACCTTGTACTTAGGTTAGGATTTCTTAACACTTGAATTAGCCTTACAAAAACCAAACTTTGAACCTCCTTTTGGCTCCCAATAGCCACGGCATTCAGCAGCAGAAATGAGAGGTTTTGTGCAGAATTTTCAAGTTCAAAATGTGGAGAAAAAACTTGAGTCAAGTGGTCAAGCTTTGGTTCAAGTAAATAGCATGCACCACTAAATTTGTGTGTGTGTTGGAAGTAACAAATGAGCATGGGATGTTGTCTTGAAGACCAAAAAATTCTGCACACTCATTTTATAAAATAATAATGTTATATATATATATATATAAACTTGATACATATATATAAACATGTATTTATTTTGTTACTTTCACATTTTATAAACAAGTGTTTATAAAATATAACACAACATAATCATTTAAACCTATAAACAATTATATATAAATTATCCAAATAATTTATCTCAAGTGATCATATTTTAGAAAACCGATTTTCTAAAGTCCAAGTGTCGCGTATTTATTTAATGACCCAAACGTCAAGACTAAATACGTTTTAAGGTGTCGGTAAGTTTGTTATTGGGTATGACCCGACTTGGATCATAACATACCAGCCACATTAATTTAATATGTCTCTCGGGCATACGAAATACCTTCAATCTCCCACTTGCACGAGAAACATAAGAAATTAATGCAAGTGATGGATACCACCTAACGACCGTCCATCACCCCCAATATGTTATGACTTTGTGCCATTCAATAACATCATCCCTTTCGAGTCCCATCTCGAATATGAATAGGTGAATCTTTCATAATATCCTTTCATCCTAGATGTCATGTCAAATCCAGGAGATACAGAGTGATCACTCTCTTATAGATTTAACTTTTCAGGCCTTAGACATCTGACTCTCAACGAATAAGAGGGACAAATTCCATCTTGACTACATACGTCCTAGATATACACTTTGTAATATACCTGAGTTCTTCCTTATGTACTACCATGTTTCAGAATAGCGAAGGAAAGAATCAAGGCACAGTACTTGGTGAATATCTGAACCCAATATGTATCTCAGGTCAGAGGATACAATGATATTCGCCTTTACTCAAGATCACATGTGATCAACCACAAAAGTTCTATACAGTAATTCTTGAGAGCGGGTCTTCCAATATTTGTTTCCCACAAATATCTATGAACCTTGGTTGCAACCTTGCCCCACATTCAACTTATGAATGTATACCAATCCGAGTTCATAATAGTCTAAACCTCACACTTGTTCCCACAAATGTGATCAACTATGGAATTTAGAATAATAGTTTATTCATGGATGAAATATGCTAAATTGGAACATGACTCATAATTAAATTAATACCATAATTATATTAATGAGTTTGAACTAATTCGTTCCGTTACAATACATAAAGTAGATCAATTCCAATCACTAGAATATCGAAGCCCTAACGCACAAACATGTCCCTCATGTTTTGGCCCATGTAAAAGCTTCGTGAGTGGATCCGCAACATTATGATCTGTGTGAACTTTGTGAATACATATCTTTCCCTTTTCAACCTCATCCCTGATGTAGTTGAATCTCCGCTCAATGTGACGAGTCTTTTGATGAGCACGAGGTTCCTTGATTTGAGCAATCGCACCCTCGTTGTCACAAAAGATCTCAAGAGGGTCCTGAATGGAAGGGACCACTCCTAAGTCGTCGATGAATTTCTTCATCCATGCAGCTTCCTGAGCTGCCAGTGAGGCGGCAATGTACTCCGACTCTGTAGTGGATAACGCAACAACCTCCTGTTTCGAACTCTTCCAAGAGACCGCACCACCATTTAACATGAAGACATAACCGGATTGTGATCGAGAGTCATCTCGATCAGTTTGGAAACTCGCGTCCACGTAACCTTTTACGGCGAGTTCCTCCTCACCAGACCCATATATTAGAAACATATCCTTAGTTCTCCTAAGGTATTTCAATATACTTTTAACAGCAATCCAATGACTGTTTCCTGGGTTATTCTGGTATCTACTTGTCAAGCTTAGAGCGCATGACACATCCGGTCTAGTACATATCATCGCATACATGATAGACCCAATAGCAGATGCGTATGGGACTTTCTTCATTCTCTCTTGTTCATCTTTCGTGGTAGGACACTGAGATGAATTGAGAACGGTTCCTCTTTGAATAGGTACCAAACCTTTCTTAGAGTTTTCCATCTTGAACCTTTTCAAGATTTTATCAATGTATGTACTTTGACTTAAACCTATCAATCTCTTGGATCTATTCCTATAGATCCCTATCCCCAATATGTATTGTGCGTCTCCAAGATCCTTAATGGAGAAGCAACTCTTTAGCCAAGTTTTGACTCCTTTCATTGTGGTAATATCATTCCCAAATAATAATATATCATCCACATATAGTACAAGGAATATGATAGTGCTCCCACTAGCTTTCTTATATACACAAGCTTCATCACCATTTTTAATGAAGCCAAATTTCTCGGCTTCCTCGTTAAAACGATGATTCCACATTCTAGATGCTTGTTTCAATCCGTAGATTGACTTCTTTAACTTGCATACCCTTTTAGGATATTTTGGATCAACAAAACCTTCAGGCTGAACCATATAGACATCTTCCATAAGATATCCATTTAGGAAAGCGGTTTTGACATCCATTTGCCATATTTCATAGTCGTAGTGAGCAGCAATGGCAAATAATATCCTAATAGACTTTAGCATTGCCACTGGCGAGAAAGTTTCATCATAATCAACCCCTTGAGTTTGAGTGAAACCTTTTGCTACAAGTCTAGCTTTGTATGTATCCAAGTTTCCATGTATGTCGGTTTTCATTTTGAAAAGCCATTTGCAATCAACTAGCTTGGAGCTAGGAGGTTGCACAACAAGTTCCCAAACTTGGTTTTCATACATGGATTGCATCTCGGCGTTCATGGCTTCCTGCCATTTATCTTTATCAATTCTTGATAAAGCATCTTTGTAGTTTGTCGGTTCATCCAAATCAACCGTATAGCAACCTTCCACGAGAAACCCATATCTCTCGGGAGGATTACTAATCCTACTAGATCTTCGAACGTCTTGTGTACCTTGATCATCCACTTGATCATTTTCAACATCCTCATGTTGAGTACTAGTGCCAACCAATTGTGTATCATCGGCTTGATCTTGTACCTCTACAAGATCTATCTTCCTTTCACCATCACCTTCCATAAGGAACTTGGTTTCAAGGAATTCCGCTTTCCGAGCAACAAATACGGTTTGCTCGGATGGATCATAGAAGTAATATCCCATGTCATCTTTGGGATATCCTATGAAGATACACTTTGTGGATCGAGCATGTAGCTTATTTGCTACATAACGCTTAGGATAAGCTTCACATCCCCATACTTTCAAGTATGAAAGAGAAGGAGGTTTTCCAAACCACATCTCATGAGGAGTTCGTTCCACCTTCTTGGTTGGGGCCATATTTAAAATACGAGCCGCGGAGCTTAGACAATAACCCCAAAATGATAGAGGCAACGAGCTTCTTGCCATCATAGATCGAACCATATCCATTAGGGTTCGGTTCCTCCTTTCAGAAACTCCATTAAGTTGGGGTGTTCCGGGTGGAGTAAGTTGTGAGATAATCCCACAACTCCTAAGATGATCTTGGAAGGCATCGCTTAGGTATTCACCTCCTCTATCGGTACGTAGTACCTTAATTGTCTTATTGAGTTGATTTTGTACTTCGTTTTGATATTCTTTGAATGCTTCAAACGTTTCGTCCTTGTGTCTTAATAAGTAGACATATCCGAAACGACTAAAGTCATCAATGAAAGTAACAAAGTATCTTTCACCTTTCCTAGTCATGGGTTTAAAGGGTCCACATACATCCGAATGTATTAATCCTAATAAATCTTTAGCCCTTTCATAGGTCCCTTTGAAAGGTGTTTTAGTCATCTTGCCTTGTAAACAAGATTCACATACTTCAAACGAATCCATTCCATTTGATTTCAAAAGTCCATTCTTTTGAAGTGTATGTATTCGGTTCTTGTTTATGTGACCAAGGCGACAATGCCATAAGTAGGAATCACTCAAATCCCTTTTGAGTTTCTTGGTGCTTGTATGGTACATTGAGCTACTAGATGATGTGTCATCATGAACCAATTCATAAATTCCATTTGAAGGCGAAGCCTTGAAATAGAATACATTATCTTTAGAAACATGAATATCATCATCAATAAAATTAACAACGTAACCACATTGTTTTAAGCGAGAAATAGAAATAATGTTTCTACACAAATCCGGAGCATACAAAACATTTTCTAAAATAAGTTCCAATCCGCTTGGAAGCTTCAAAATAAAATCTCCTTGAGCTTTAACATGCACCTTTGCACCATTGCCCATATAGAGACTTGATGTTCCCGCCTTATGATCACTTCTTTTGAACCCCTGCAAAGAATTGCAAATATGAGTTCCACATCCCGTGTCTAATACCCATGTATTAGAAGAAGTAATACTAAGCTCTATATATACCATATATATATTACCTGAGGTTTGCCCTGCATCCCTCTTGTCCTTCAACTCTTTAAGATAGACCGGACAGTTTCGTTTCCAATGACCCATCTCACCGCAACCGAAACATGGGTCTTCCTTGGGGTTTGCCTTCTCGGCTACCTTTTGCTTCTTAGCCTTGTTGATGGTTGGGGTAACCATCTTCCCCTTCCCTTTGCCTTGATGGGCGGGTCCTTTTCTCTTAGCCACTTTTGGCTTAGAGGTGTTACCTTTAGACCCACTTTGATCGATTGCTAACACGGGTAAAGCCCTTTTACCCATGCTTGTTTCCGCCGTCCTAAGCATACCATGAAGCTCACCTATACTCTTATCCATCCCATTCATGTTGTAATTAATTACAAATTGATCAAACCTCTTTGATAGGGAGTTAAGGATAAGATCGGTGGCTAACTCATTAGATATGTTAAGGTTAAGACGGTTAGCACGATCGATAAGGCTTTTCATCTTAAGTACATAAGATGAAACCGATTGGGTGTCGTCCATACGACAAGCATGAAGCGCCCGAACCGTTTCGAAACGCTCAACACGTGCTTGTTGGAGAAACATCTCCTTCAATTGTGTTATCATGTCGTATGCGCTATGATGCTCGAAATCCTTTTGGAGTTCGGGTATCATAGTCCCAAGCATTAAGCATGAGACTTGAAGGGAGTCGTGGCAATACTTATCGTAAGAGGCCATTGCCTCCACATCACTCTCATCCGGTTGATCGGGAATGGGGTCCTCAAGCACATACATTTTATCCTCTTGTTTGAGGACAATCCGAAGATTGCGGAACCAATCCATAAAGTTTGTATGGTTGAGTTTGTCTTTCTCGAGGAGAGACCGCAACGATAGGTTGTTAAAGTTAAGTGGTGCGTTGTTCATGTTGTTGTTGTTATTAGCGGCCATCTACAAAATTCAACAAAGTTCTTTTAAGTATTGATTTCAAATTTAATAAACAATACCCTTTTAATTTGTTTTATTAAATATTAGAATCCAACGGTAAATCAAATTTCGGTTAGGTGACCTTTATCCCGTCATTTGATTTAGCTAGGTAGTCTTAATGACAATTGCAATCCTTTTGCAACTTCTAAGTTATGGGATCATGCAATTATTTTGCATGGCATATTAATCCCATCAACGCCTATTTGTTCCTCATGCTTCGGTGACCCTAAGTTCATGATTCCCAAATCAAGTCGTCCTACTTGTGTAGACATGTAGACTTAACATACAAGTGGTTAGGTGACCTTTATCCCACATGTATGCGAAGTGTACCTTATTCACATTATTTCACTCATGACGGTTAGGTGACCTTTATCCCATCAAGAGATTCCTAATATGTCTAAGTGTTTCCACAAAAGGATGGCGTTTAACTTGTTTTAGTTAAGGGATTTTAAGATTTCATAAATTCTAGTTTAAGAAAACATTTGCCATACACCAACATGCATTTGGTGTATAGTTCATTATGAAAAGCCAATTTCATGTTCGTAAACCATTTTATATATATGATCCTAATCATGATCTTAATAACCGTTTATTAATGTCCTTTTAGCCATTTTTAATTCAACCAATTAAATTTTCGTTTTGCATGTCGTTAATTAATGTATAATTTAACCAATTAAATTTCCATTTAGCTTGTTGTTAACTTGTGTGATTAACTTGTAGCATACAAACATACAATCCACAATCATACAATAAACAACCATGCATGCAAAACAAATATGTTCACAATCAAGCCATTTTGGTAGACATTTGTTTAGCCGAAAACAAATGCCACCGGATAAGGGGTTATAACACAAAGTAGGAGATTTCAAATCTCCCACTTAACCTTGCATCCAAATGCTTCTTCATGTGTTCTTCAAGTCTTCATCATTCTTCATCATTTTACAAAATATATCCTAATACATTTTGTCTAAAAAATGAAATTACAACCTAATCTATTTTACATACCAAATATAAAATAAATTACATAACCAAATGAATTATTACATGCCAAATGAATAAATATTATTACAAACCAATTGAATAAATATCAATCAACCATGCATGCAACCAAACACAAGGTCAAGGCTTAGATTGTGAACATCATCAACATAAGTGATAGGCAATACAGAATCACAAGTGATTGGAAACACAGAATCACAAGTGATCTGCAACACAGAATCACAAGTGATTGGCAGTGCAGAATCACAAGTGATCGGCAGTACAGAATCACAAGTGATTGGCAGTACAGAATCACAAGTGATCGGCAGTACAGAATCACAAGTGATTGGCAGTACAGAATGCAGAATCACAAGTGATTTTGGCTAAAATGACAAACCACCCAAAACCGAAAATTTTACATTCTACTTCATGCATGTTCATAGAATGCAAAATTATAGTGGGTTTAATAAATCATCTCGAAGCATATTTCAACAACTTCGGCTCTAGATACCAATGTTGGGGTTTTAACAAGTTTCAAAATACATAAAACCTTTTAAGAATCAAATATAGCGGAAGCATGTAAGTATTACCATTTAGAACTTGTAAACCTTTAACCAATTAAAGTTAAAACCCAATTAGGATCAAGTTGTGAAATATGCTTACAAACTACAAGTAAGAAAGTGTTTATACCTTCTCCTAGCTTGTTGATAGATGATGATGAAGATGATGATGAATGGAGCTCCAAAACTATGAAACCTCAAGTAGTTATACCCCAAACTTATAACCAACACCTTGTACTTAGGTTAGGATTTCTTAACACTTGAATTAGCCTTACAAAAACCAAACTTTGAACCTCCTTTTGGCTCCCAATAGCCACGGCATTCAGCAGCAAAAATGAGAGGTTTTGTGCAGAATTTTCAAGTTCAAAATGTGGAGAAAAAACTTGAGTCAAGTGGTCAAGCTTTGGTTCAAGTAAATAGCATGCACCACTAAAGTTGTGTGTGTGTTGGAAGTAACAAATGAGCATGGGATGTTGTCTTGAAGACCAAAAAATTCTGCACACTCATTTTATAAAATAATAATGTTATATATATATATATAAACTTGATACATATATATAAACATGTATTTATTTTGTTACTTTCACATTTTATAAACAAGTGTTTATAAAATATAACACAACATAATCATTTAAACCTATAAACAATTATATATAAATTATCCAAATAATTTATCTCAAGTGATCATATTTTAGAAAACCGATTTTCTAAAGTCCAAGTGTCGCGTATTTATTTAATGACCCAAACGTCAAGACTAAATACGTTTTAAGGTGTCGGTAAGTTTGTTATTGGGTATGACCCGACTTGGATCATAACATACCAGCCACATTAATTTAATATGTCTCTCGGGCATACGAAATACCTTCAGATTTTATGTGTGCAATACGAAGGACTTATTCCTTTAATATCATGAATCTTCCATGCAATGGCTGGTTTATGAGCTTTCAACACAGAAATGAGTTGTGATTTTTCATTTTCAATAAGAGAAGACGATATTATTACAGGTAATTCAGATTCACCATGTAAATAAGTGTATTCCAAATGGTTTGAAAGTGGCTTTAAATCTAATTTCGGAGGTTCTTCTATCGATGATTTATATCGATATCTGTCTTCTTCTTTTAGCATTTGAATTTCTTCTGTTGTTGGTTCATATCCATTAGCCATTAGTGTAGCTAACATTTCAGCTTCATCAATTGGTTCAGTTCCTTCTCCTAAAGAACATTCTCCTGTTCCTTGTAATTATGGAAATTCTTCTAACAATTCTGCATGTGAATCTATAGTTTAAATATAATAACATGTATCATCTGCAGATTGCGGTTGTTGCATTGCTCTATCAACTGAAAAGGTAACACTCTCGTCCTCTATACTTAGGGTCAGTTTCTTACCAAACACGTCTGTCATTGCTTTAGCCGTGTTTAAGAATGGTCTTCCTAATATGAGAGGAACTTGAGAATCTTCTTCCATGTCAAGAACAACAAAATCTACTGGAAATACTAAAGTACCAACTTTAACTAGCATGTTCTCCATTATCCCTCTAGGATATTTTATTGATCGATCGGCTAGTTGTATGCTTATTCTTGTTGGTTTCAATTCTTCAAGGTCTAGTTTAGCGTATAGTGAATACGGCATTAAATTTATACTAGCACCTAAGTCTGCCAATGCTTCTATTGAACTAAGACTACCCAAAAAACATGGAATTGTGAAACTTCCTGGATCAGATAATTTTTCTGGTATCTTATTCAACAGCACTGCTGAACAATTAGCATTCATAGTAACAGCCGAGAGTTCTTCCATTTTCTTTCTATTTGAGATTAGATCTTTCAAGAATTTAGCATATCTAGGCATTCCTGAAATCACATCAATGATAGGAAGATTTGCATTTATCTGTTTAAACATATCCAAGAATTTGGATTGTTCGGCTTCAAGTTTCTCTTTCTTCATTTTACTCGGGTAAGGAAGTGGTGGTTGGTATGGTTTAACATAAGGTTTAGTCTTAACTGTGTTATCTTCATTAACCTTTTCAACTACTGGTTCTTTTTCCTTATCTTGATCAGGTTGTGGTTCTTGTGGAGTGGAAATAGCTTCATCAGAAGTTACAGGTATTTCAGGTGGTTTAAGTGTTGTACCACTTCTTGTGGTAATGGCTTTAGCTGTTTCATTCCGGGGATTTGCATTTGTATCACTAGGTAGACTTCCCGGTTTTCTTTCACCTATTAACCTTGCTAGGTTACTTACTTCTTGTTCCAAGTTTTGAATAGAAGCTTGTTGATTTCTAAATGCTTGAGCATTTTGTTCATTAGTTTGTTTCTGAGATGTGAAAAACTGCGTTTGAGTTTCAACTAGCTTTGTCATCATATCTTCTAAATTCGGCTTTTTATCATCGGTTTGTGGTGGTTTGTTTTGAAAATTAGATCTTTGCTGATTGTAAGTATTATTGGATACTTGTTGATTGCTAGGACCTTGTTGGTTGTTGTATGGAATATTTCGATTATAATTCTGGTTTTGATTGTAGATTGGTCTTGGCAGTTGATAATTAATCTGATAATTATTTCCAGGCCTTTGGTTTAGATATGAAACATTCTCTCTTTGTTCCATTGTTAATTCAATACTGAGACAATCTTTTGTCAAATGTGGTCCTCCACACTGCTCACAACTAATTCGTATTGAGTGGATATCTTTAGTCATCTTTTTCATTCGTCTCTCGACAGCATCTATCTTTGCGAAAATGGAATCTAAGTCATGGCTAGAATCAGCTCTAGCTGTTTTAGATCATCTAACGATATCTTTTTCTTGGTGCCACTCATGTGAGTGGGAAGCAGTGTTATCAATAATTTTGTAAGCATCAGTTTCGGTTTTCTTCATAATAGAACCACCAGCTGCTATATCTATGTCTTTCCTTGTAGTGATGTCGCATCCTTGGTAGAATATTTGTACTATTTGACAGGTGTCTAAACCATGTTGCGGATATCCTCTTAATAACTTTCCAAATCTAGTCCACGCCTCATATAGAGTTTCATTCGGTTTCTGTGTGAACATAACAATTTCTCCTTGAAGTCTTACGGCTTTAGATGCCTTAAAGAATTGTTTAAGAAATTTTTCAACTAAAATGTCCCATGTATCAATCGCCCCTTCAGGTAACGATTTCAACCAATCTTTGGCTTCTCCCTTTAAAGTCCAGGGAAATAACATGAGATATATCTGTTCATCTTCCACTTCTCTTATTTTAAATAGTGTGCTGATCCTATTAAAGGTACGAAGATGTTCATTTGGATCTTCCTTCGGCGCACCACTAAATTGGCATTGATTAGTCACCATGTGTAGAATTTGTCCTTTGATTTCATAATCTGGCGCATTAATGTCAGGATGAGTAATTGCGTGACCTTGGCCAGTGCGTTTAGCTCTCATTCGGTCTTCCATACTTAAAGGTTCCAGATTCTCCATAATTGAATTTGTTGAATCGGAATCACTAGAGGATTCTGATTTAATGGTTCGTTTCTCAACAATCTCTGTTTGAATGATTGGTGGTTCCGGAGGAAAATTTAATGGTTCAGGATCTATGAATTGTCCCTGAATATTCTCCGGATTCTCAATTGTAAGGTCGGGTTCAAAAAATGGATTATCGGAAATTTGAACTGGAGTACTTGGTTGACTGGATGACGATTCTAAAGAAAAATCAACGGCGGTAATATTTGCTAAATGTCTTGATCTAGTTACAGGTGGTGAACGTACAAAAGGTGGTGAACGTCTTGCTCGGTGCATTCACTGAATATCCTATTAGTTTTTTAAAAGGAAAGAAAAATTATATAAGTTATCCAATTAATAGACTTTTCTGATTTTGCCCACGTTTCGAATAGCCAAAAGATGCAGCAGAGGGGCAGGATTCGTTTGGTCTCAATATAATTGAGGACTGTTTGGCTCCAATAACCCGGTCCACGTATAAATCCAACTATTACTACGAACCAGAAAATTTTGATGTCTATCAATTTAACCACTTAAAATAAATTTTCATAATTTTAAGAAATTTAGATAAGAAGTAGAATAAAACTCTATGTCCTAAAACTAGAATAGCGAGAAATAAGAAAGAAAAAGAGTGCGTCGAAAAAGGTCGAAAAAGAAAAAAAATTGAAAAAGGCGTCGAAAAATAAGAAAGAAAAAGAGTGACTTATAAAATTTTAAAACACTCGACTAACCCATCCTTATTACTACCACTAACATAAAATTATAATTGCAAATTGAGATTACTAATTGGAATGATAATTGATACATAGGTAAAAGGCGTCGAAAAATAAAAATAAGAAAGTAGCGCGTTGAAACTTAAAAAGGAACTAAAAACTAAAAAACTAAAAGTCGCGTCTAAAAATATAAAAGCTTACAAGTAAAACTATATCCCAAATGGCAATAACTTAAAAAGGTACTAAAACTTAAAAAGACGTCGCAAAATTCTAAAGCACTTTAATCTTAGTCTAAAGAAAAAGCACTTAAGGGATTTTACGGCAAGGCCTAAAAATCTATAAATAAAAATAACTATGGCAAAAACTATGAATTAATAACTAAATACGAGCGAAAAATACAAATATTACGCTAAAACAATTAAAAAGGGACAAAATATAAAAATATACTAAAAGTTGCAAAAATTACAATTTTTATAAAAATATTATTTTTATATTATTTATTTTATAAAACTATTAATTTTATAAATTAATTAAACTAATTAAACTAAATAATACAAATAATAAAATAACTAAACTAAATAATATAATATATATAACCTAATTAGGGTTTTAAATTAATAATAATAAATAATACCCGTAATAAATGCTGAATTAGGGTAAACTGTGGCGTGTCAGACGATCTCATGCGATCGCATGAGTTTATGCCTTCGGGCTCATGTGATCGCATGAGCCAGGATTTTGGGCTAGTTTACGGGCTGCTACAGTAGCAGGCCGAATGTTTTTTTTTTTTTTTTTGCTGTGTTTATTTTTTCTGTTTTAAATATTTATATAATATATTTTTATAAATTAAATAAAACTTATATTTTTATAAAATAAATATAAAGAAACTTTTATAGAACTTAAATATTTAACAAACTCTTAAAAATATTTATATTTTTGTTTTTATTTTTATATTTTCGAATATATTAAAAAGTATTTTTACAAAAGCGTATTTTAATAAAAGTAAACTAAAAATAAAAATCTTTTTTATATATATATATATTAGCGTTGCGCTTCCGGCTTTTAAGCTAGATGTTCCCCGGCAACGGCGCCAAAAATACTTGATGGTTAAAGCTAAGGGGTATATAATACTATTAAATTTTACAAGGAAATACTATTAAATACGATACAATTTTACCCAAGATATTTATTTATTTATTGAATGGATATAGTTAAACCTTACTACAACACTTATAGGCAGTGTACCTAATCGTACAGTAGTATAGTTTTTAGTAAGTCCGGTTCGTTCCACATGGAAAATCTTTTAATCAAAGCTTAACGCTATATTAGTTTTATTTTATAAAAATACAAATATATATATAAGTAATATTATTATTATAAAGGGGGTTTTTACCGTTTAATGACCGGTTTGTCGATTTTAAAACTTTAGTCGCAGTTAAAACAAAATGTAAAATATTAAATAAATAAAAGACTTAATTTAAAGCGTAAAGTAAATAACGATAATGAAATTGCGATAAATAAAATTGCGATAAAATAAACTTGCGATAATTAAAAAGTACGATAATTAAAAGTGCAATTAAATATAATAACAATAAATAAAAGTGCGATAATTAGAAGTGCAATTAAATATAAAATAAAGGAAATTAAATATGAAATAAAAGAATTATGCTTATTTAAACTTCCGTAATTATGATGTTTGACGTGTTGATTTTAGTTTTATGCCCATGGGTTAATTGTCCTTTGTCCTGGATTATTTAATATGTCCGTCTGGTTTTTGTCCATAACAGTCCATCAGTCATAAATATAAAGTGCGAGTGTCCTCGTCAAATTATCCTTATACCCGAAGTTAAATATTCCAACTAATTGGGGACTTAAACTGTAACAAGATTTTAATACTTTGTTTAATAATTACACCAGGTTATCGACTGAGTGTAACCCAAGGTTTTAATACTTTGTTAACAATTATGCCAAGTGTCCTTGTACATAATTTCACCCCTGTTTTAATAATTCTAGTGGCTATTAATCCATTCCCGTGTCCGGTTAAATGAACGATTATTCGTACATATAAATATCCCGCCCATCGTGTCCGATTGAGTGTATATGGTTATTTATAGGGACGTCCAATTGTAAATCTTTATATTAAAATTAACAAACTATCATTTAGTTAAACAAATATAAAGCCCATTAATAGCCCATAGTCTAATTTCCACAAGTGTCGTTCTTTTGTCCAAACCCTAATTATGGTACAAAGCCCAATTACCCAATTTTAATATTTTTAGCCCAACATCATGATTACTTCGGATTAAATAAGCATAATAATAACTTAGCTACGAGACATTAAATTAAAAAGGTTGAACATAACTTACAATGATTAAAAATAGCGTAGCGTTACACGGACAGAATTTCGACTTACACCCTTACAACATTCGCTAACATACCCTTATTATTAGAATTAAAATTAAAATTAAAATATAAATATAAATATAAATATATACTACATATGAATGAGGAGAAGAAAAAGATGTTTTTTGTGTTACACCAAAGCTCTATTTTTATAGGCCTGTGATCTGAAAAAGATGCTCATGCGATCGCATGAGCTTTACCCTTCAAGGCCATGCGATCGCATGGCCACCTGGAGAGGCTCACATGCCTTTGTTTTTTCTGCCGACGGTTTTTAATAATATAATATATAATATATAAATAATTATAAGAATTATTTAAATATTATATTATATTTATGTGCATAGTTGACTTGTAATTTTTAGTCCGTTGCGTCAAGCGTTGAGAGTTGACTCTGGTCCCGGTTCCGGATTTTCGAACGTCCTTGCGTACAATTTAATATCTTGTACTTTGCGTTTTGAATCTTGTACTCTTGTAATTTTTAGACGTTTCTTATCAATAATTGGAACCTCTTTGATTGTCTTTTGTACTTTTGAGCTTTTTGGTCGTTTGCGTCTTCAATTCGTCGAATCTATCTTTTGTCTTCACCTTTTATTATTTAAACGAATATCACTTGTAAATAGAACAATTGCAACTAAAAGCTTGTCTTTCTTGAGGAATAATGATATGAAATATATGTTCGTTTTTAGCATTATCAATTACTACCACACATGATCACCCTAAATCATCACAACTCAATCGACGATCACCACAATTGAACCAACTTGTTACCATCGATTCACCTTCACCAAACTACACGACTACAGTAAACGGACGGTCACTACTGTAGTGACCCGAACTTTTCCATGTTTATATATATTAATTGAGATTGATGTTTACATGATTAAATGTTTCCAACATGTTAAGCAATCAAACTTGTTAAGACTTGATTAATTGAAATAGGTTTCATATAGACAATTGACCACCCAAGTTGACCGGTGATTCACGAACGTTAAAACTTGTAAAAAAACTATATGATGACATATATATGGTTATATATATAGTTAACATGATATTATGATAAGTAAACATATCATTAATTATATTAACAATGAACTACATATGTAAAAACAAGACTACTAACTTAATGATTTTGAAACGAGACATATATGTAACGTTTATCGTTGTAACGACATTTAATGTATATATATCATATTAAGAGATATTCGTACATCATAATATCATGATAATATAATAATTTAAAATCTCTTTTGTTATTATAAACATTGGGTTAACAACATTTAACAAGATCGTTAACCTAAAGGTTTCAAAACAACACTTACATGTAACGACTAACGATGACTTAACGACTCAGTTAAAATGTATATACATGTAGTGTTTTAATATGTATTTATACACTTTTGAAAGACTTCAATACACTTATCAAAATACTTCTACTTAACAAAAATGCTTACAATTACATTCTCGTTCAGTTTCATCAACAATTCTACTCGTATGCACCCGTATTCGTACTCGTACAATACACAGCTTTTAGATGTATGTACTATTGGTATATACACTCCAATGATCAGCTCTTAGCAGCCCATGTGAGTCACCTAACACATGTGGGAACCATCATTTGGCAACTAGCATGAAATATCTCATAAGATTACAAAAATATGAGTAATCATTCATGACTTATTTACATGAAAACAAAATTACATATCCTTTATATCTAATCCATACACCAACGACCAAAAACACCTACAAACACTTTCATTCTTCAATTTTCTTCATCTAATTGAACTCTCTCAAGTTCTATCTTCAAGTTCTAAGTGTTCTTCATAAATTCCAAAAGTTCTAGTTTCATAAAATCAAGAATACTTTCAAGTTTGCTAGCTCACTTCCAATCTTGTAAGGTGATCATCCAACCTCAAGAAATCTTTGTTTCTTACAGTAGGTTATCATTCTAATACAAGGTAATAATCATATTCAAACTTTGGTTCAATTTCTATAACTATAACAATCTTATTTCAAGTGATGATCTTACTTGAACTTGTTTTCGTGTCATGATTTTGCTTCAAGAACTTTGAGCCATCCAAGGATCCATTGAAGCTAGATCCATTTTTCTCTTTTCCAGTAGGTTCATCCAAGGAACTTAAGGTAGTAATGATGTTCATAACATCATTCGATTTATACATATAAAGCTATCTTATTCGAAGGTTTAAACTTGTAATCACTAGAACATAGTTTAGTTAATTCTAAACTTGTTCGCAAACAAAAGTTAATCCTTCTAACTTGACTTTTAAAATCAACTAAACACATGTTCTATATCTATATGATATGCTAACTTAATGATTTAAAACCTGGAAACACGAAAAACACCGTAAAACCGGATTTACGCCGTCGTAGTAACACCGCGGGCTGTTTTGGGTTAGTTAATTAAAAACTATGATAAACTTTGATTTAAAAGTTGTTATTCTGAGAAAATGATTTTTATTATGAACATGAAACTATATCCAAAAATTATGGTTAAACTCAAAGTGGAAGTATGTTTTCTAAAATGGTCATCTAGACGTCGTTCTTTCGACTGAAATGACTACCTTTACAAAAACGACTTGTAACTTATTTTTCCGACTAGAAACCTATACTTTTTTTGTTTAGATTCATAAAATAGAGTTCAATATGAAACCATAGCAATTTGATTCACTCAAAACGGATTTAAAATGAAGAAGTTATAGGTAAAACAAGATTGGATAATTTTTCTCATTTTAGCTACGTGAAAATTGGTAACAAATCTATTCCAACCATAACTTAATCAACTTGTATTATATATTATGTAATCTTGAGATACCATAGACACGTATACAATGTTTCGACCTATCATGTCGACACATCTATATATATTTCGGAACAACCATAGACACTCTATATGTGAATGTTGGAGTTAGCTATACAGGGTTGAGGTTGATTCCAAAATATATATAGTTTGAGTTGTAATCAATACTGAGATACGTATACACTGGGTCGTGGATTGATTCAAGATAATATTTATCGATTTATTTCTGTACATCTAACTGTGGACAACTAGTTGTAGGTTACTAACGAGGACAGCTGACTTAATAAACTTAAAACATCAAAATATATTAAAAGTGTTGTAAATATATTTTGAACATACTTTGATATATATGTATATATTGTTATAGGTTCGTGAATCAACCAGTGGCCAAGTCTTACTTCCCGACGAAGTAAAAATCTGTGAAAGTGAGTTATAGTCCCACTTTTAAAATCTAATATTTTTGGGATGAGAATACATGCAGGTTTTATAAATGATTTACAAAATAGACACAAGTACGTGAAACTACATTCTATGGTTGAATTATCGAAATCGAATATGCCCCTTTTTATTAAGTCTGGTAATCTAAGAATTAGGGAACAGACACCCTAATTGACGCGAATCCTAAAGATAGATCTATTGGGCCTAACAAACCCCATCCAAAGTACCGGATGCTTTAGTACTTCGAAATTTATATCATATCCGAAGGGTGTCCCGGAATGATGGGGATATTCTTATATATGCATCTTGTTATTGTCGGTTACCAGGTGTTCACCATATGAATGATTTTTATCTCTATGTATGGGATGTGTATTGAAATATGAAATCTTGTGGTCTATTGTTACGATTTGATATATATAGGTTAAACCTATAACTCACCAACATTTTTGTTGACGTTTTAAGCATGTTTATTCTCAGGTGATTATTAAGAGCTTCCGCTGTAGCATACTTAAATAAGGACAAGATTTGGAGTCCATGCTTGTATGATATTGTGTAAAAACTGCATTCAAGAAACTTATTTTGTTGTAACATATTTGTATTGTAAACCATTATGTAATGGTCGTGTGTAAACAGGATATTTTAGATTATCATTATTTGATAATCTACGTAAAGCTTTTTAAACCTTTATTGATGAAATAAAGGTTATGGTTTGTTTAAAAATGAATGCAGTCTTTGAAAAACGTCTCATATAGAGGTCAAAACCTCGCAACGAAATCAATTAATATGGAACGTTTTTAATCAATAAGAACGGGACATTTCAGTTGGTATCCGAGCGATGGTCTTAGAGAACCAGAATTTTGCATTAGTGTGTCTTATCTAGTTTGTTAGGATGCATTAGTGAGTCTGGACTTCGACCGTGTTTACTTGAAAAATGATTGCTTAACAAATTTTGTTGGAAACTATATATTTTTAACATGTGAATATTATGTGATATATTAATCTCTTAACGCGTTTGATATTATGTGATAGATGTCTACCTCTAGAACAAGTCCCATTGACTCACCTAATAATAATGAAGAGTCAAATGTAAATTGGAATGATTTGTGGACTGATTCACAAGTTCCCGAAGAGGAACCGGAAGAAGAGTCGGAACCGGAAGAAGAATCGGAACCGGAAGAAGAATCGGAACCGGATGAAGAAATAGAACCGGTGGGGGAAATAATAAAACGGTTAAGTAAAAGAAAATCCTCAACCAACCGACCAAAGTTAATTATGGTCAATGGTGTTTCCGCCAAGGAAGCAAAATATTGGGAGGATTACCAATTCTCCGATGAATCGGATTCCGACGAGAATTCCGATGATGTTATAGAAATTACCCCAACTGAATTTAAAAAGGCAAAAGAAAATAATAAGGGAAAGGGCATAAAAATAGAGAAATCTAATTCCAACCCCGATGAACTTTATATGTATCGTCAACCCCCGAAGTCCTTAAGTTGTAACAATGACCCGGGAACCTCTAAACCACCAGGTTTTTCTAAACCAATGTGGATCACGACGGCTCGTATTAGGGGAACATCATATATCCCTAGAAACTTGGCAAAACGAACCAAAACCGAAGAAGAAGAAACGAGCGAGTCGAAATAAGATAGTTGTATTCGTGTGGTGTAATATATGTAATATAGTGTTCGTATGCTTTATGATATATGTAAAAATTGCTTGTATTAATAAGTATTTTTTTATGAATCTAACTCTTGTCTATTTTACAGTTTAAAAACACAAAATGGATAGACAACCCAATATTTTAAGAGACCTACCCGGAGACATGATTGATGAAATCTTGTCTAGAGTCGGCCAGAATTCTTCGGCACAACTATTTAAGGCGAGATCAGTTTGTAAGACATTCGAAGAACGTTCCAAGAATGTCTTGGTTTATAAGAGACTTTCGTTTGAAAGATGGGGGATATCACATTGGGAAACCCATAAGTTACGATGTGTTTACTTTGACGCATATATTGCGGGGAACCCAAATGCTATTTTACGCAACGGGTTAAGAAATTATTTTGACTCAATATATCCGAATATTGGACTTCGTGATTTAGAAAAAGCGGCTAACATGCAACATAAAGAAGCATGTTATGCTTACGGATTAGTAATGTTCGCTTCTCACCAAAGTGAGAACAAGAACATCGGGCTACAACTATTAAACAAAACATTTCCACAAGTGACAGAGTCGGTAATTGGGGTAAGAAATGAGGTTTTTAGATTATTACGGGACTGTTGGACATTACGTAACCCTCGTCCCTTTGATGATGTTACAACACGCTGTCTTATCAACGGCCATAACGGTTATGTTGCACAAGACCAAGGATGGGAAGTAGTCCTAGTAAAACCAGAATGCATGACTTGTTTCTGGACGTATGAATTACGTGTCTTTATTGCCTTTGCTGAACGACTTGTGTACTAGCTAGAATTGTCTTCACAACTATCTTGTATCAAAGTTATTGTGTGCTATATTTCATGCTTTATGTAAAATAAGCGGTATTGTAAGTTTGTAAAATATTGTATAAAAGTTTGAACGCGAAATGTTATTATAATCAGTTTTTCATATAGAATTGTAGTAGTTGAATTGTATATTAGCTACTAAGTATGAACTTAACGGGTAGGTACTACCCGAATTTAAACTTATAAAACGCTAATATGAAGAAAAAGCTTTTATAAATGAGTTCATATTATGCTACAAAATACTATTAACTACTCTTAATATTCTGTATGATTAACTTGTTCCATTTAACTATTTTGAAGGAAATGGCACCGACTACTCGACACACCGTGAATATGAATGAAGAGGAATTTCGTACTTTTCTAGCTTCAAATATAGCCGCAGTACAGGCTGCGCTACATACCAACAATAACCTTGGATCTAGCAGTACAGGAAATCGTGTAGGATGCACCTACAAAGAATTCACTGCCTGCAAACCTTTGGAATTTGATGGAACCGAAGGACCGATCGGATTGAAACGGTGGACCGAGAAGGTTGAATCGGTGTTTGCCATAAGTAAGTGTACTGAAGAGGACAAAGTGAAGTACGCTACGCATACCTTCACAGGTTCTGCGTTAACATGGTGGAATACCTATCTAGAGCAAGTGGGACAAGATGATGCGTACGCACTACCGTGGTCAGCATTCAAGCACTTGATGAACGAGAAGTACCGTCCCAGAACCGAGGTCAATAAGCTCAAGACAGAACTTAGAGGGTTACGAACCCAAGGATTTGATATTACCACGTACGAAAGACGATTCACAGAATTGTGCCTATTGTGTCCGGGAGCATTCGAAGATGAGGAAGAGAAGATCGACGCGTTTGTGAAAGGATTACCGGAAAGAATCCAAGAAGATATAAGTTCACACGAGCCCGCCTCCATACAACAGGCATGTAGAATGGCTCACAAACTAGTGAACCAGATTGAAGAAAGAATTAAAGAACAGACTGCTGAAGAGGCCAATGTGAAGCAAGTCAAAAGAAAGTGGGAGGAAAACGGTGATAAGAATCACCAATACAACAACAACAGCAATTACAACAATAATCGCAACAATTATCCCAACAATCGCAACATCAATCGCAACTACAACAAACGGCCCAACAACAACAACAACAACAACAACTACAACAATCATCCCAACAACAATAATAACCGCAACAACAACAACAATCAGAAGCAACTATGCCAAAGGTGTGAAAAGAATCACTCGGGGTTCTGCACCAAATTTTGCAACAAGTGTAAAAGAAATGGTCATAGCGCGGCGAAGTGTGAGGTCTACGGACCAGGGGTTAATAGAACGAAAGGAACAAATGGTGTCGGAACGAGTAATGGCGGAGCAAGTAGTGTCGGAGCAAGTTATGCCAATGTAGTTTGTTATAAATGTGGAAAACCAGGCCACATTATTAGAAATTGCCCGAACCAGGAGAACACGAATGGACAAGGCCGTGGAAGAGTTTTCAATATTAATGCGGTAGAGGCACAGGAAGACCCGGAGCTTGTTACGGGTACGTTTCTTATTGACAATAAATCTGCTTACGTTTTATTTGATTCGGGTGCGGATAGAAGCTATATGAGTAGAGATTTTTGTGCTAAATTAAGTTGTCCATTGACGCCTTTGGATAGTAAATTTTTACTCGAATTAGCAAATGGTAAATTAATTTCAGCAGATAATATATGTCGGAATCGAGAAATTAAACTGGTTAGCGAAACATTTAAGATTGATTTGATACCAGTAGAGTTAGGGAGTTTTGATGTGATAATCGGTATGGACTGGTTGAAAGAAGTGAAAGCGGAGATCGTTTGTTACAAAAATGCAATTCGCATTATACGAGAAAAAGGAAAACCCTTAATGGTGTACGGAGAAAAGGGCAACATGAAGCTACATCTTATTAGTAATTTGAAGGCACAAAAACTAATAAGAAAAGGTTGCTATGCTGTTCTAGCACACGTCGAGAAAGTACAAACTGAAGAAAAGAGCATCAATGATGTTCCCGTCGCAAAAGAATTTCCCGATGTATTTCCGAAAGAATTACCGGGATTACCCCCACATCGATCCGTTGAATTTCAAATAGATCTTGTACCAGGAGCTGCACCAATAGCTCGTGCTCCTTACAGACTCGCACCCAGCGAGATGAAAGAACTGCAAAGCCAATTACAAGAACTTTTAGAGCGTGGTTTCATTCGACCAAGCACATCACCGTGGGGAGCTCCTGTTTTGTTTGTCAAGAAGAAAGATGGTACATTCAGGTTGTGTATCGACTATCGAGAGTTGAACAAACTTACCATCAAGAACCGCTACCCACTACCGAGAATCGACGACTTATTTGATCAACTACAAGGCTCGTCTGTTTATTCAAAGATTGACTTACGTTCCGGGTATCATCAAATGCGGGTGAAAGAAGATGATATTCCAAAGACTGCTTTCAGAACACGTTACGGTCATTACGAGTTTATGGTCATGCCGTTTGGTTTAACTAATGCACCAGCTGTGTTCATGGACCTTATGAACCGAGTGTGTGGACCATACCTTGACAAGTTTGTCATTGTTTTCATTGATGACATACTTATTTACTCAAAGAATGACCAAGAACACGGTGAACATTTGAGAAAGGTGTTAGAAGTATTGAGGAAGGAAGAATTGTACGCTAAGTTTTCAAAGTGTGCATTTTGGTTGGAAGAAGTTCAATTCCTCGGTCACATAGTGAACAAAGAAGGTATTAAGGTGGATCCAGCAAAGATAGAAACTGTTGAAAAGTGGGAAACCCCGAAAACTCCGAAACACATACGCCAGTTTTTAGGACTAGCTGGTTACTACAGAAGGTTCATCCAAGACTTTTCCAGAATAGCAAAACCCTTGACTGCATTAACGCATAAAGGGAAGAAATTTGAATGGAATGATGAACAAGAGAAAGCGTTTCAGTTATTGAAGAAAAAGCTAACTACGGCACCTATATTGTCATTGCCTGAAGGGAATGATGATTTTGTGATTTATTGTGATGCATCAAAGCAAGGTCTCGGTTGTGTATTAATGCAACGAACGAAGGTGATTGCTTATGCGTCTAGACAATTGAAGATTCACGAACAAAATTATACGACGCATGATTTGGAATTAGGCGCGGTTGTTTTTGCATTAAAGACTTGGAGGCACTACTTATATGGGGTCAAAAGTATTATATATACCGACCACAAAAGTCTTCAACACATATTTAATCAGAAACAACTGAATATGAGGCAGCGTAGGTGGATTGAATTATTGAATGATTACGATTTTGAGATTCGTTACCACCCGGGGAAGGCAAATGTGGTAGCCGATGCCTTGAGCAGGAAGGATAGAGAACCCATTCGAGTAAAATCTATGAATATAATGATTCATAATAACATTACTACTCAAATAAAGGAAGCGCAACAAGGAGTTTTAAAAGAGGGAAATTTAAAGGATGAAATACCCAAAGGATCGGAGAAGCATCTTAATATTCGGGAAGACGGAACCCGGTATAGGGCTGAAAGGATTTGGGTACCAAAATTTGGAGATATGAGAGAAATGGTACTTAGAGAAGCTCATAAAACCAGATACTCAATACATCCTGGAACGGGGAAGATGTACAAGGATCTCAAGAAACATTTTTGGTGGCCGGGTATGAAAGCCGATGTTGCTAAATACGTAGGAGAATGTTTGACGTGTTCTAAGGTCAAAGCTGAGCATCAGAAACCATCAGGTCTACTTCAACAACCCGAAATCCCGGAATGGAAATGGGAAAACATTACCATGGATTTCATCACTAAATTGCCAAGGACTGCAAGTGGTTTTGATACTATTTGGGTAATAGTTGATCGTCTCACCAAATCAGCACACTTCCTACCAATAAGAGAAGATGACAAGATGGAGAAGTTAGCACGACTGTATTTGAAGGAAGTCGTCTCCAGACATGGAATACCAATCTCTATTATCTCTGATAGGGATGGCAGATTTATTTCAAGATTCTGGCAGACATTACAGCAAGCATTAGGAACTCGTCTAGACATGAGTACTGCCTATCATCCACAAACTGATGGGCAGAGCGAAAGGACGATACAAACGCTTGAAGACATGCTACGAGCATGTGTTATTGATTTCGGAAACAGTTGGGATCGACATCTACCGTTAGCAGAATTTTCCTACAACAACAGCTACCATTCAAGCATTGAGATGGCGCCGTTTGAAGCACTTTATGGTAGAAAGTGCAGGTCTCCAATTTGTTGGAGTGAAGTGGGGGATAGACAGATTACGGGTCCGGAGATTATACAAGAAACTACCGAGAAGATCATCCAAATTCAACAACGGTTGAAAACCGCCCAAAGTCGACAAAAGAGCTACGCTGACATTAAAAGAAAAGATATAGAATTTGAAATTGGAGAGATGGTCATGCTTAAAGTTGCACCTTGGAAAGGCGTTGTTCGATTTGGTAAACGAGGGAAATTAAATCCAAGGTATATTGGACCATTCAAGATTATTGATCGTGTCGGACCAGTAGCTTACCGACTAGAGTTACCTCAACAACTCGCGGCTGTACATAACACTTTCCACGTCTCGAATTTAAAGAAATGTTTTGCTAAAGAAGATCTCACTATTCCGTTAGATGAAATCCAAATCAACGAAAAACTTCAATTCATCGAAGAACCCGTCGAAATAATGGATCGTGAGGTTAAAAGACTTAAGCAAAACAAGATACCAATTGTTAAGGTTCGATGGAATGCTCGTAGAGGACCCGAGTTCACCTGGGAGCGTGAAGATCAGATGAAGAAGAAATACCCACATCTATTTCCAGAAGATTCGTCAACACCTTCAACAGCTTAAAATTTCGGGACGAAATTTATTTAACGGGTAGGTACTGTAGTGACCCGAACTTTTCCATGTTTATATATATTAATTGAGATTGATGTTTACATGATTAAATGTTTCCAACATGTTAAGCAATCAAACTTGTTAAGACTTGATTAATTGAAATAGGTTTCATATAGACAATTGACCACCCAAGTTGACCGGTGATTCACGAACGTTAAAACTTGTAAAAAAACTATATGATGACATATATATGGTTATATATATAGTTAACATGATATTATGATAAGTAAACATATCATTAATTATATTAACAATGAACTACATATGTAAAAACAAGACTACTAACTTAATGATTTTGAAACGAGACATATATGTAACGTTTATCGTTGTAACGACATTTAATGTATATATATCATATTAAGAGATATTCGTACATCATAATATCATGATAATATAATAATTTAAAATCTCTTTTGTTATTATAAACATTGGGTTAACAACATTTAACAAGATCGTTAACCTAAAGGTTTCAAAACAACACTTACATGTAACGACTAACGATGACTTAACGACTCAGTTAAAATGTATATACATGTAGTGTTTTAATATGTATTTATACACTTTTGAAAGACTTCAATACACTTATCAAAATACTTCTACTTAACAAAAATGCTTACAATTACATTCTCGTTCAGTTTCATCAACAATTCTACTCGTATGCACCCGTATTCGTACTCGTACAATACACAGCTTTTAGATGTATGTACTATTGGTATATACACTCCAATTATCAGCTCTTAGCAGCCCATGTGAGTCACCTAACACATGTGGGAACCATCATTTGGCAACTAGCATGAAATATCTCATAAGATTACAAAAATATGAGTAATCATTCATGACTTATTTACATGAAAACAAAATTACATATCCTTTATATCTAATCCATACACCAACGACCAAAAACACCTACAAACACTTTCATTCTTCAATTTTCTTCATCTAATTGAACTCTCTCAAGTTCTATCTTCAAGTTCTAAGTGTTCTTCATAAATTCCAAAAGTTCTAGTTTCATAAAATCAAGAATACTTTCAAGTTTGCTAGCTCACTTCCAATCTTGTAAGGTGATCATCCAACCTCAAGAAATCTTTGTTTCTTACAGTAGGTTATCATTCTAATACAAGGTAATAATCATATTCAAACTTTGGTTCAATTTCTATAACTATAACAATCTTATTTCAAGTGATGATCTTACTTGAACTTGTTTTCGTGTCATGATTTTGCTTCAAGAACTTTGAGCCATCCAAGGATCCATTGAAGCTAGATCCATTTTTCTCTTTTCCAGTAGGTTCATCCAAGGAACTTAAGGTAGTAATGATGTTCATAACATCATTCGATTTATACATATAAAGCTATCTTATTCGAAGGTTTAAACTTGTAATCACTAGAACATAGTTTAGTTAATTCTAAACTTGTTCGCAAACAAAAGTTAATCCTTCTAACTTGACTTTTAAAATCAACTAAACACATGTTCTATATCTATATGATATGCTAACTTAATGATTTAAAACCTGGAAACACGAAAAACACCGTAAAACCGGATTTACGCCGTCGTAGTAACACCGCGGGCTGTTTTGGGTTAGTTAATTAAAAACTATGATAAACTTTGATTTAAAAGTTGTTATTCTGAGAAAATGATTTTTATTATGAACATGAAACTATATCCAAAAATTATGGTTAAACTCAAAGTGGAAGTATGTTTTCTAAAATGGTCATCTAGACGTCGTTCTTTCGACTGAAATGACTACCTTTACAAAAACGACTTGTAACTTATTTTTCCGACTAGAAACCTATACTTTTTTTGTTTAGATTCATAAAATAGAGTTCAATATGAAACCATAGCAATTTGATTCACTCAAAACGGATTTAAAATGAAGAAGTTATAGGTAAAACAAGATTGGATAATTTTTCTCATTTTAGCTACGTGAAAATTGGTAACAAATCTATTCCAACCATAACTTAATCAACTTGTATTATATATTATGTAATCTTGAGATACCATAGACACGTATACAATGTTTCGACCTATCATGTCGACACATCTATATATATTTCGGAACAACCATAGACACTCTATATGTGAATGTTGGAGTTAGCTATACAGGGTTGAGGTTGATTCCAAAATATATATAGTTTGAGTTGTGATCAATACTGAGATACGTATACACTGGGTCGTGGATTGATTCAAGATAATATTTATCGATTTATTTCTGTACATCTAACTGTGGACAACTAGTTGTAGGTTACTAACGAGGACAGCTGACTTAATAAACTTAAAACATCAAAATATATTAAAAGTGTTGTAAATATATTTTGAACATACTTTGATATATATGTATATATTGTTATAGGTTCGTGAATCAACCAGTGGCCAAGTCTTACTTCCCGACGAAGTAAAAATCTGTGAAAGTGAGTTATAGTCCCACTTTTAAAATCTAATATTTTTGGGATGAGAATACATGCAGGTTTTATAAATGATTTACAAAATAGACACAAGTACGTGAAACTACATTCTATGGTTGAATTATCGAAATCGAATATGCCCCTTTTTATTAAGTCTGGTAATCTAAGAATTAGGGAACAGACACCCTAATTGACGCGAATCCTAAAGATAGATCTATTGGGCCTAACAAACCCCATCCAAAGTACCGGATGCTTTAGTACTTCGAAATTTATATCATATCCGAAGGGTGTCCCGGAATGATGGGGATATTCTTATATATGCATCTTGTTATTGTCGGTTACCAGGTGTTCACCATATGAATGATTTTTATCTCTATGTATGGGATGTGTATTGAAATATGAAATCTTGTGGTCTATTGTTACGATTTGATATATATAGGTTAAACCTATAACTCACCAACATTTTTGTTGACGTTTTAAGCATGTTTATTCTCAGGTGATTATTAAGAGCTTCCGCTGTAGCATACTTAAATAAGGACAAGATTTGGAGTCCATGCTTGTATGATATTGTGTAAAAACTGCATTCAAGAAACTTATTTTGTTGTAACATATTTGTATTGTAAACCATTATGTAATGGTCGTGTGTAAACAGGATATTTTAGATTATCATTATTTGATAATCTACGTAAAGCTTTTTAAACCTTTATTGATGAAATAAAGGTTATGGTTTGTTTAAAAATGAATGCAGTCTTTGAAAAACGTCTCATATAGAGGTCAAAACCTCGCAACGAAATCAATTAATATGGAACGTTTTTAATCAATAAGAACGGGACATTTCAACTACCCAACCAACATGAAACTTTCGTTGCTATACTACGACTACTTATTCGCTTTTGTTTAAGGCAAGTAAAACAACAACCTAAAAGCCACCTTTGGAACCCATCACTACTATTTGTTTTCTGTTTCTTCGGCTGTCCTAAACCATCGAACCACACCACCTTTTTGAACTTCTTAACATCACCATAATCACACACAACCCGCTAACCCTCATTTTCACAAACCACCACAAACTAAATACTATTACCTGCTGCTACTGCTCGAAATCCTTTTGGTTTTGTTCGCACAACCACAGACCCAACACCTCAAATAAGTTTCTTCTACTTCGCTATTGTTTTTATTAAAATAAAATGAATGATAAAGATATAGTAAACTTGCAATATGAGGAAGAAACATGATGGCATAAGTTATATATAATTATGACTACGTGATTTTTTTTTATTTTACTCCATATATTATTGTTTCCATTCAATCCAAATCGAGCTAGACAAATAAGTTGTTGAATGAGGTGGCTGACATGTTAGTTAGACATTTGAAAAAGGTGGCCAACAATTACCAATGGGTTGTATTACTTTAAGTTTAAAAATTCCATTTTGGTGACCCCTTGATATTATTGTCTACAGCAAATTGGCCAACATCCACTTTTATATACGTAAATTATATTTGTGGATACAATATTTAGAGTGAGGAGTTAATAGAGAATATGATGAAGATGCGATGACTGTGGTGATATTAGACGATAAGATGATGCACGATGATGATATCGTGACTGTTAGACATCGAAGGAAAATGATTATTGTTAGGATTAAGATTATGATTATGATAGGATATGATTATGATTCAATAGAGATGTTACAGCGAAATTTGATGATATGATGTATGATAAAGATGATGATGAAGGAAGAACTAGGCTGCTGTATTGAGCCTAATCGATGCAAATCAGACACACACCTGCACTTGTGTTACACTTTGGGTTCCTTTATTTGTTTCGTGGGCTTACAAGTTGCATTGGGCTGTGACCAACTATGATAGTGATCTAGAAGAAGAACACTAACGGTTGAACTGGTTATATACATTTAATGCGAGATTAAATACAGAAAAGCGTAAGTAGAGCAATGGTTTGGGCGCGAGTTAAGGGGTGTGGTTAACCGAGAGGTCACGGGTTCGAGCCCGGGTTATTGCATTTTTTTTCTGAAAAAGAAGAGGAAGGGGAATCAGAATTAATTAGGGTTAAATAAAAATTATGTATGAATTATGCAAGGAAAATGGGTTAGCTCAGATGGTTAGGAGTGTTGTCGGGGGTGCGAGAGGTCATGGGTTCGAGCCTGGGCGACGGCGTCTATTTTTTTTTAAAGCTATCTCTTGAGGTAGTAATTTCTTATTATTATTATTATTATTATTATTATTATTATTATTATTATTATTATTATTATTATTATTATTATTATTATTATTATTATTATTATTATTATTATTATTATTATTATTATTATTATTATTATTATTATTATTATTATTATTATTATTATTATTATTATTATTATTATTATTATTATTATTATTATTATTATTATTATTATTATTATTATTATTATTATTATTATTATTATTATTATTATTAATATTATCATTTTTAATGTAATTAGTACTATTATTAAAACTAATTTTTATAAAAATTGCCATATTTATTATAAGAACTATCATTATTATTATTATTATTAGAATTAACATTATTTTTATCATTATTATTTTTATTACTATTTTTTTATTTCTAACACTAATATTGTTATTTTTATCATTATTAATATTAGTATTATTAATATATCAAATAAAGATTTTCTATATAAAAATATGTTATTTACATAAAACATAGCTATGTTAATAAGTTTATAATAAATACTAATTATCTATTTAATATATATAAAAAATAAATATAGTTAATTTAGTTATTAATGAAACGTACAAGTTACTAAAATAACAAGTAATAATAATACCTAAATTTGTTCGATTACCATTATATGTGTTAATATATATAAATGATATAGGATCGTGAATCCGAGGCTAACCCTGCATTGTTCAATATAGTCATATGTATTTTTACTACAAAATACATTAGGTGAGTTTCATTTGCTCCCTTTTACTCTTTACGTTTTTGGGCTGAGAATACATGCAAATGCTTTATTAACTGTTTTACAATATTTATATGTGTGAGTTCATTTGCTCCCTTTTACTCTTTACATTTTTGGGACTGAGAATACATGCGCTACTTTTATAACTACTTTATTAAATGCTTTTGAAATACATTTTGAACTGCGAATACATGAAATGCTTTTATAAATGTTTGACGAGATAGACACAAGCAAAACATTCCTCGAATGAATTATGTGGAGGTGATAATTGCCACCATTGAATTATGTGGACGTGATAATTGCCACAATTGATATGAATATTTTTTCCCTGATTATTATTGCTTGGTAACCTAAGTATTAGGGAACATCACTAATTTTGAGAATTTGTGCATGCCTAATTGACGCGAATCCTAAAGGTAGCTACCGGGTTTAATACCCCCACCCAGAATGTTCACTAGACGGAAGAGCTAGTGGGCGTGGTGTTTAGTACTTCGAAGATTATATGATTATTATACAGATGAGATGTTCTGTTTTGGGGATTTTATTTTTGCGCATTAAATGTTATGGTCGGTTACCAAGCCAAGCTATAAAAGTAATGAAAAGTGAAAGTTATGAATCGAGAGAATGATTTTATACACAGATTATGTGTATGTTATTTTTGTGCACAAGATATGTCTACGGTTACTAAGATTTATGAAAGATGATTTCGTACACGAGAAAGGTGTACTGTATTTAAAAGATATCGCATGTACATTACAGGTGGGTATAGGATTCGGGCCTATTTGTACCATGCAGCATTTAAATCTTGTGGTCTATCAAAATGATGAATTTTTAATGTTTATGATAAACTTATGAATTCACCAACCTTTTGATTGACACTTTAAAGCATGTTTATTCTTAGGTATTAAAGAAATCTTCCGCTGTGTATTTGCTCATATTAGATATATTACTTGGAGTCATTCATGACATATTTCAAAAGACGTTGCATTCGAGTCGTCGAGTTCATCGAGATTATTACTAAGTCAATTATAATTGGATATATTATGAAATGGTATGCATGCCGTCAACTGTCAATGTAATGAAAGTTTGTCTTTTAAAAACGAATGCAATGTTTGTAAAATGTATCATATAGAGGTCAAGTACCTCGTGATGTAACCAAATGTAATGTATTCGTCCAGATAGATTAGGACGGGTCATGAAAGATTTCATGTAACTTCATTCAATTGAAAGAAAAAAGTGTTGGGAAAATGAAAATCTGATGAGTCAAAAGCATGCTAGAATCTGGAGATTTAGAGTCTGAAGTTGCAGATTCTGGAATTTACTGAAGTCAACGATTTGAGATTTCTTGATGCCTAAGCTAAAGAATATTCTGGAGATATGTTTAAAGTTTAAGAAGATTTATTTTGATTCAGTCTTATCTCCAGAAGATTGACTTTAGAGTTTTCAGCATATTAGTTTGGTTTTTAAGTTTATCTTTTCCATATTTTTAGCTATGTAGTTTTGGAAACTAAATCTCCAGATTTGGTGTTTATATGTATACATAGGGACTCGTTTTTTACTTTGAAGATGTACTTTTCACTATCAATATCATTAGTCTTCTATTCTGTTATCGTGTTCTCTCAATCTCTGCACTAATAATTCATATCTATTGTTTAAGTGAGAGTCTGGTGTTCATAGTTCAATTATTGTGAACTAATAACTGGTATCAGAGAGGGTAAGATGTAAATCCTATTACGGTGATCTTTACAAATGATCCATATTTTTATAAATATGTCTACCAGTACCATTCCTACCCTAGTTATGGCTGGAAAAGGTGTGCCAATATTCGATGGCACAGACTTTGCAACTTGGAAATTGAAAGTCCTATGGTTTTTAGGATCTATTCATGAAGAAGCTGAGCATGTTCTTACAACAGGACCCATTATTCCTGGTTCAATGATTGCTGCTGTTCCTGCCACAGATACTGTTGCTGCACAACCTGCCTATTTTCGTGAAACACCAAGAGAAAGGTGGACTGAAGCAGAAGCTATCAAGTTCAAACTTGATAGCAAAATAAGGAGTATTATTAGGAATGCTGTTACTGTTCCAATTCTCAGAAAGATCAGTTGTGATGCCCCATACAAAACCATCGTGTACGAATCATCAACAACAGGTGTAGTGACCCGAACTTTTCCATGTTTATATATATATATATATATATATATATATATATATATATATATATATATATATATATATTAAATGAAATTGTTATTTACATGATTAAGTGTTTCCAACATATTAAGCAATCAAACTTGTTAAGAGTTGATTAATTGAAATAGGTTTCATATAGACAAATGACCACCCAAGTTGACCGGTGATTCACGAACGTTAAAACTTGTAAAAACTATACGATGACATATATATGGTTATATATATAGTTAACATGATTTTATTATAAGTATGTATCTCATTAGGTATTTTAACAATGAGTTATATACATAAAAATGAGACTATTAATTTAAGAAACTCGAAAACGATATATATAACGATTATCGTTATAACAACGTCTTACTAGGTACATATGAATCATATTAAGATATTGATACACTTGGTTAATTATGTTAAATGATAAGTAAATATATTATTAAGTGTATTAACAATGAAATACATATGTAAAAATAAGACTACTAACTTCATGATTTCGAAACGAGACATATATGTAACGATTATCGTTGTAACTGTTGAGATTTAACAAGTTTGAAACTCTTAAAACCATTTAAGAATCATTATAAAACGGAAGCGTGAAATTACCAATTTAACTTGTTATCTTTAAACCAATTAAAGCTAAATCCCATCTTGGATCAAGTTGTGAAATAATGCTTACTAATTAACAAGAAAGGAAGAGTTTTATACCTCCTTAAAACAAGTTTAAGGGCTGCTATAAGTCGTGAAAGATGATGAAGAAGATGACCAAACAAAACACCAAAACACCCTTGAGTATTGCTTGACCTTGATCACCTTAAAACCTAAGCTTGAAACCCACTTTTCTGCCTTGAGATACTTCGAACAGCAGCTCCTAAGATCAGTAGAATGTTTGATGAAATTGATGAGTTTATAGCTTCTAACTTGAAGCCTCAAGTGTAGTATACCCCAAGCATTAATTACCAACACCACCCTTTGTATTGGTTAGGATTTTATGCACTTAAACTAGCTAGTTACCAAGCAAAAACTCTCTTCCTCTCCTCACCCAATTCACGGCAGCAGCAGCCCAAAATATATGAGAGAAAAATGATTCAACAACTTGTACAAAAGAGGGAGTCAATGCTTGGTTATTAGAGGAAGGCATGCACTTGAGAAATGTGACATTAAAAGTCACAAAAGACTAGCATGGGTTGTCTCCTAGGAGACCCCAAAACCGTCCCATATATGTGTGGTGTATCAAGATTCATATTTTATAAAACCTTGTAATATTAAGTCTTGTAAAGATATAAAACTTGATACATATATATATATATATATATATATATATATATATATATATATATATATATATATATATATATATATATATATATATATATATATATATATATATATATATATATATATATATATATATATATATATATATATATGACACCATGCATATAAGTTAGTTACATCTTATAAACCTATTTATAAGATATAACATAACATAATTATTTAAACCTATAAATAATTCAAGTTAAATTATCCAAATAATTTATCTCAAGTGATAATATTTTAGAAACCCTATTTTCTAAAGTTCAAGTGTCGCGTACTTATTTAACGATCCAACCGTTAAGATTAAATACTTGTAAAGTGTTGGTAAGCTTGTTATTTGGGTATGACCTGACTTGGATCATGACACATTAGCCACATTAATTTAATATGTCTCTCGGGTATACGAAATACCTTCAATCTCCCACTTGCACGAGAAACGTAAGGAATTAATGCAGATGACGGATACCACCTAACGACCGTCCATCACCCCCAATGTGTTATGACTTGGTGCCATTCAATAACATCATCCCTTTCGAGTTCCCATCTCGAATATGATTAGGTGAATCTTTCAATATATCCTTTTGTCCTAGATGTCATGTTAAATCCAAGAGACATAGAGTGATCACTCTCTTATAGATTTAACTTTATCAGGCTTTAGACATCTGACTCTCAATGAATAAGAGGGACAAATTCTATCTTGGCTACATACGTCCTAGACACTACACATTGTACCATACCTGAAGCCTCCCTTATGAGCTACCTTTTCAGAATAGCGAAGGAAAGAATCAAGGCACGATATTCGGTGAATATCTGAACCCAATATGTATCTCAGGTCAGAGGATACAATGATATTCTCCTTTACTCAAGATTACATGTGATCAACCACAAAGGCTCCATACAGTAAATCTTGAGAGCGGGTCTTCGAATATTTGTGTCCTACAAATATCTATGAACCTTGGTTGCAACCTTGCCCCACATTCACCATTTAAATGTTAACCAATCCAAGTTCATAATAGTCTAGACCTCACACTTGTTCCCACAAATGTGATCAACTACGAAATTTAGAATAATTATTTATTCATGGATAAAATATGCAAAATTGGAACATGACTCTAAATAAATTAATACCATAATTATATTAATGAGTTTGAATAATTTCGTTCCGTTACAATACTTAAAACAGATCATGACCAATTACTAGAATATCGAAGCCCTAATGCACAAACATGTCCTGTATGTTTTGCTCCATGTAAGAGCTTCGTGAGAGGATCCGCTATGTTAAGATCTATGTGAACTTTGCGAATACATATCTTTCCCTTTTCAACTTCATCCCTTATGTAGTTGAATCTCCGCTCAATGTGACGGGTCTTTTGGTGAGCACGAGGTTCTTTGATTTGAGCAATCGCACCCTCGTTGTCACAAAAGATCTCAAGAGGGTCCTGAATGGATGGGACCACTCCTAAGTCGTCTATGAAATTCTTCATCCATGCAGCTTCCTGAGCTGCCAATGAGGCGGCAATGTACTCTGACTCTGTAGTGGATAATGCAACAACATCCTGTTTTGAACTCTTCCAAGAGACCGCACCACCATTTAATGTGAAGACATAACTGGATTGTGATCGAGAATCATCTCGATCATTTTGGAAACTCGCATCCACGTAACCTTTTACAGCGAGTTCTTCCTCACCAGACCCATATATTAGAAACATATCCTTAGTCCTCCTAAGGTATTTCAATATACTTTTAACAGCAATCCAATGAATGTTTCCTGGGTTATTCTGGTATCTACTTGTTAGGCTAAGAGCGCATGACACATCCGGTCTAGTGCATATCATTGCATACATGATTGACCAAATGGCAGACGCATATGGGACTTTCTTCATTCTCTCCGGTTCATCTTTCGTGGTGGGGCACTGAGATGAACTGAGAAGTGTTCCCTTTTGAATAGGTACCAAACCTTTCTTAGAGTTCTCCATCTTGAACCTTTTCAAGATCTTTTCAATGTATGCACTTTGATTCAAACCTATCAGCTTCTTGGATCTATCCCTGTAGATCCCTATCCCCAATATATATTGTGCTTCTCCAAGATCCTTAATGGAGAAGCAACTTTTAAGCCAAGTTTTGACTCCTTGCATTGTGGTAATATCATTCCCAAATAACAATATATCATCCACGTATAGTACAAGGAACATAATGGTGCTCCCACTAGCCTTCTTGTATACACAAGCTTCATCACCATTTTTAATGAAGCCAAATAACTTGGCCTCCTCATTAAAACGATGATTCCACATTCTAGATGCTTGTTTCAATCCGTAGATTGACTTCTTTAACTTGCATACCTTCTTAGGATATTTCGGATCAACAAAACCTTCAGGTTGTACCATATAGACATCTTCCTCAAGATATCCATTTACGAAAGCGGTTTTGACATTCATTTTCCATATTTCATAGTCATAGTGAGCAGCAATGGCAAATAATATCCTAATAGACTTTAGCATTGCCACAGGCGAGAAAGTTTCATCATAGTCAACCCCTTGAGTTTGAGTGAAACCTTTTGCTACAAGTCTAGCTTTGTATGCATCCAAGTTTCCATGTATGTCGGTTTTCTTCTTGAAAAGCCATTTGCAATCAACTAGCTTAGAGCTAGGAGGTTGCACAACAAGTTCCCAAACTTGGTTTTCATACATGGATTGCATCTCGGCGTTCATGGCTTCCTGCCATTTGTCTTTATCAATCCTTGTTAAAGCATCTTTGTAGTTTGTGGGTTCATCCAAATCAACCGTATAGCAACCATCCACGAGAAAACCATATCTCTCAGGAGGATTACTAATCCTACTAGATCTTCGAACGTCTTGTATACTTTGATCAACCACTTGATCATTCTCAACATTTTCATGTTGAGTGCTAGTGTCAACCAATTGTGTATCATCTATTTGATCTTGAACCTCTTCAAAATCTATCTTCCTTTCACTATTTCCTTCCATTAGGAACTTAGCTTCAAGGAATTCCACCTTTCGAGCAACAAATACATTTTGCTCAGTCGGATCATAGAAATAGTATCCCATATCATCCTTGGGATATCCTATGAAGATACACTTTGTGGATCGAGCATGCAACTTATTAGCATCATAGCGCTTAGGATAAGCTTCACATCCCCATACTTTCAAGTATGATAGAGAAGGAGGTTTTCCGAACCACATCTCGTGAGGAGTTCGTTCCACTTTCTTGGTTGGGGCCATATTTAAAATACGAGCCGCGGAGCATAGACAATAACCCCAAAACGATAGAGGTAACGAGCTTCTTGCCATCATAGATCGAACCATATCCATTAGGGTTCGGTTCCTCCTTTCGAAAACTCCATTAAGTTGGGGTGTTCCTGGTGGAGTAAGTTGTGAGATAATCCCACAACTCCTAAGATGATCTTGGAAAGCATCGCTTAGGTATTCACCTCCTCTATCGGTACGCAGTACCTTGATTGTTTTGTTGAGTTGATTTTGTACATCGTTTTGATATTCTTTGAATGCTTCAAAAGTTTCATCCTTATGCCTTAACAAGTAGACATATCCGAAACGACTGAAGTCATCAATGAATGTAACAAAGTATCTTTCACCATTCCTAGTCATGGGCTTAAAAGGTCCACATACATCCGAATGTATTAATCCCAATAAGTCTTTAGCCCTTTCATAGGTCCCTTTGAAAGGTGCTTTAGTCATTTTGCCTTGTAAACAAGATTCACATACATCAAACGAGTCCATCTCATTTGATTTCAAAAGTCCATTCTTTTGAAGTGTATGCATTCGGTTCTTGTTTATGTGACCAAGGCGACAATGCCATAAGTAGAAATCACTAAAATCCCTTTTGAGTTTCTTGGTGCTTGTATGGTATATTGAGCTATTAGATGATGTGTCATCATGAACCAATTCATAAATTCCATTTGAAGGCGAAGCCTTAAAATAGAATACATTATCTAAATAAACGTGTATATCATCATTAACAAAATTAAGATAAAAACCACATTGTTTTAAATGAGAAACTGAAATAATGTTTCGACATAAATCCGGTGCATACAAAACATTGTTCAAAATAAGTTCCAAACCACTTGGAAGCTTTAATACAAAGTCTCCTTGAGCCTTCACTTGCACTTTGGCTCCATTACCCATAAAGAGACTTGATGTTCCCGTTTGCTTGCTACTTCTTTTGAACCCCTGCAAAGAATTGCAAATGTGAGTTCCACATCCAGTGTCTAATACCCATGTATTAGAAGAAGTAATACTAAGCTCTATATATACCATATATATATTACCTGAGGTTTGCCCCGCATCCCTCTTTTCCTTCAACTCCTTGAGGTAGACCGGGCAGTTGCGTTTCCAGTGACCCATTTCACCGCAACCGAAGCACGGGTCTTCCTTGGGGTTTGCGTGTCCGGCAACCTTTTGCTTCTTGTTCTTGTTTTTGGTTGGGGTAACCATCCTCCCCTTTCCCTTGCCTTGATGGGCGGGTCCTTTCCTCTTAGCCGCCTTTGGCTTAGAGGTGTTATTACCTTTGGACCCACCATCATTGATCATTAGCACGGGTGAAGCCCTTTTACCCATGCTAGTTTTGGCCGTCCTTAACATGCCATGAAGTTCACCAATGGTCTTATCCATCCCACTCATATTGTAATTAATTACAAATTGGTCAAACCTCTTTGACAAGGAGTTTAAGATAATATCGGTGGCTAGCTCATTGGATATGTTGAGATTAAGACGGTTAGCGTGATCAATAAGGCTTTTCATTTTGAGGACATAAGATGAGACGGATTGGGTGTCATCCATACGACATGAATGTAGCGCTCGAACCGTTTCGAAGCACTCAACACGAGCTTGTTGAAGGAACATCTCCTTCAATTGCGTAATCATGGCATATGCACTATGATGCTCAAAATCCTTTTGGAGTTCGGGTATCATAGTCCCAAGCATTAGGCAAGCGACTTGCACCGAATCGGAGCAAGATTTATCCTAATAAGCCATGCCCTCTACATCTTCCTCGTCCGGTTGGTCGGGAATAGGGTCCTCCAACACATACGCTTTATCCTCAAGTTTGAGGACAATTCTAAGATTACGGAACCAATCCATAAAGTTCGTATGGTTGAGTTTGTCTTTCTCGAGGAGAGACCTTAACGATAGGTTGTTTAGGTTAAGTGGTGCATTTTGCATGTTGTTGTTATTGGCGGCCATCTACAAAATTAACAAAGTTCATTTAAGTATCGATTTTAAATTTAATAAACAATACCCTTTTCTATTAATTGTCTTATTAAATATTAGAATCTAACGGTAAATCAAATTTTGGTTAGGTGACCTTTATCCCGTTATTTGATTTAGCTAGGTAGTCATTTATATGACAATTGCAATCCTTTTGCAACTTCTAAATTATGGGATCATGCAATCCTTTTGCATGGCATATTTATCCCATCAATGCCTATTTGTTCCTCATGCTTCGGTGACCCTAAGTTCATGATTCCCAAATAAAGTCGTCCTACTTGTGTAAACTTGTAAAATTAACATACAAGTGGTTAGGTGACCTTTATCCCACAAGCATGCGAATTTTACCATAATCATATTAGTTTGTTCATGACGGTTAGGTGACCTTTATCCCATCATAAGTTCTCTAATATGTCTAAGTGTCACATAAAAGGATGGCGTTTAACTTGTTTACCTTGTTAGTTAAAGGGATTTTAAGTTTTCATTATTTCTATTTTGAGAAAACTTTTATGCCATACACCAACATGCATTTAGTGTATGGTTCATTTGAAATCCATTTTCAAATCTTGTAATTTTAGCCAATTACTTGATATAAACCATTTTATATATATGATTCTTATCACGTTCTTAATAACTGATTATTAATGTCCTTTTAGTCATTTTTAATTTAACCATTTAAATTGACGTCTTGTATGTCGTTAATAATGTTTTAATTTAACCAATTAAATTTCCATTTTCAAGTTGTTGACTTGTGTGATTAACTTGTAGCATACAAACACAATAAACATACAAACAACCACACATGCAAAACAAGTTTGTTCACAATCTAGCCATTTTGGTGGACATTTGTTTAGCCGAAAACAAATGTCACCGGGTTAAGGGGTAATAATACAAAGTAGGAGATTTCAAATCTCCCACTTAACCTTGCATCCATATGTTCCTTGTGTTCTTCAAGTCTTCATCATCATGTATCTTCATTTTACAAAATATGTATCCTAATACATTTTTATCTAGAAAATGAAAATACAACCTATTCTATTTTACATACCAAATGTAAAACAAATTACATAGCCAAAATAAATATTACATCCAATTGAATGAATTAATATTACATACCAAATGAATATTACAAATTAACCAAACATACAACCATAACATGCATACAACACAAGGTCAAGGCTATGATTGTGAACATGAACATGCAACCAAATATGACCAAATGAAAGAGCCCAAAACCCACTTTTGGAACCCAAACAATTCGGCCTAACACATAAACCCACCCAAACCCATTGATTTTTTGCAATCTACATTCATGCATGTTCATAGATTGCAAATATAGTGGGTTTAAAACAACATTACGAAGCATATTTCAACAACCTCGGCTCTAGATACCATTGTTGAGATTTAACAAGTTTGAAACTCTTAAAACCATTTAAGAATCATTATAAAACGGAAGCGTGAAATTACCAATTTAACTTGTTATCTTTAAACCAATTAAAGCTAAATCCCATCTTGGATCAAGTTGTGAAATAATGCTTACTAATTAACAAGAAAGGAAGAGTTTTATACCTCCTTAAAACAAGTTTAAGGGCTGCTATAAGTCGTGAAAGATGATGAAGAAGATGACCAAACAAAACACCAAAACACCCTTGAGTATTGCTTGACCTTGATCACCTTAAAACCTAATCTTGAAACCCACTTTTCTGCCTTGAGATACTTCGAACAGCAGCTCCTAAAATCAGCAGAATGTTTGATGAAATTGATGAGTTTATAGCTTCTAACTTGAAGCCTCAAGTGTAGTATACCCCAAGCTTAAATTACCAACACCACCCTTTGTATTGGTTAGGATTTTATGCACTAAAACTAGCTAGTTACCAAGCAAAAACTCCCTTCCTCTCCTCACCCAATTCACGGCAGCAGCAGCCTAAAATATATGAGAGAAAAATGATTCAACAACTTGTACAAAAGAGGGAGTCAATGCTTGGTTATTAGAGGAAGGCATGCACTTGAGAAATGTGACATTAAAAGTCACAAAAGACTAGCATGGGTTGTCTCCTAGGAGACCCCAAAACCGTCCCATATATGTATGGTGTATCAAGATTCATATTTTATAAAACCTTGTAATATTAAGTCTTGTAAAGATATAAAACTTGATACATATATATATATATATATATATATATATATATATATATATATATATATATATATATATATATGACACCATGCATATAAGTTACTTACATCTTATAAACCTATTTATAAGATATAACATAACATAATTATTTAAACCTATAAATAATTCAAGTTAAATTATCCAAATAATTTATCTCAAGTGATAATATTTTAGAAACCCAATTTTCTAAAGTTCAAGTGTCGCGTACTTATTTAACGATCCAACCGTTAAGATTAAATACTTGTAAAGTGTTGGTAAGCTTGTTATTTGGGAGCCACATTAATTTAATATGTCTCTCGGGCATACGAAATACCTTCAGTAACGACATTTAACTGTATATATATCATACTAAGATATATTATATATCATAATATCATGATAATATAACAATTTAACATCTCATTTGTTATAATAAACAATGGGTTAACAACATTCAACAAGATCGTTAACCTAAAGGTTTCAAAACAACATTCACATGTAACGACTAACGATGACTTAACGACTCAATTAAAATGTATATACATGTAGTGTTTTAATATGTATTCATACACTTTTTGAAGACTTCAAAACACTTATCAAAATACTTCTACTTAACATGAAGCTACATCTTATTAGTAATTTGAAGGCACAAAAACTAATAAGAAAAGGTTGCTATGCTGTTCTAGCACACGTCGAGAAAGTACAAACTGAAGAAAAGAGCATCAATGATGTTCCCGTCGCAAAAGAATTTCCCGATGTATTTCCGAAAGAATTACCGGGACTACCTCCACATCGATCTGTTGAATTTCAAATAGATCTTGTACCAGGAGCTGCACCAATAGCTCGTGCTCTTTATAGACTCGCACCCAGCGAGATGAAAGAACTGCAAAGCCAACTGCAAGAACTATTAGAACGTGGTTTCATTCGACCAAGCACATCACCATGGGGAGCTCCTGTTTTGTTTGTTAAGAAGAAGGATGGTACATTTAGGTTGTGTATTGACTACAGAGAGTTGAACAAACTTACCATCAAAAACTGTTATCCACTGCCGAGAATTGAGGACTTATTTGATCAACTACAAGGCTCGTCCATTTATTCGAAGATCGATTTACATTCTGGATATCATCAAATGCGAGTAAAGGAGGATGATATTCCAAAAACTGCTTTTAGGACGCGTTATGGTCATTACGAGTTTATGGTTATGCCGTTTGGATTGACTAACGCACCAGCTGTGTTCATGGACCTTATGAACCGAGTGTGTGGGCCATATCTTGACAAGTTTGTCATTGTTTTCATCGATGACATACTTATTTACTCAAAGAATGATCAAGAGCACGAAGAACATTTGAGAAAAGTGCTAGAAGTATTGAGGAAAGAAAAACTGTACGCTAAGTTTTCAAAGTGTGCATTTTGGTTGGAAGAAGTTCAATTCCTCGGTCACATAGTGAACAAAGAAGGTATCTAGGTGGACCCGGCAAAGATCGAAACCGTTGAAAAGTGGGAAACCCCAAAAACTCCGAAGCATATACGTCAATTTTTAGGATTGGCTGGTTACTACAGAAGATTCATCCAAGATTTCTCCAAAATAGCAAAACCCTTGACTGCATTAACGCATAAAGGGAAGAAATTTGAAGAAGGATGAACAACAGAAGGCGTTTCAATTATTGAAGAAAAAGCTAACTACGACACCTATATTGTCATTGCCTGAAGGGAATGATGATTTTGTGATTTATTGTGACGCATCAAAGCAAGGTCTCGGTTGTGTATTAATGCAACGGACGAAGGTGATTGCTTATGCGTCTAGACAATTGAAGATTCACGAGCAAAATTATACGACGCATGATTTGGAATTAGGCGCGGTTTTTTTTGCATTAAAGACATGGAGGCACAACTTATATGGGGTCAAAAGTATTATATATACCGACCACAAAAGTCTTTAACACATATTTAATCAGAAACAACTAAATATGATGTAGCGTAGGTGGATTGAATTGTTGAATGATTACGACTTTGAGATTCGTTACCACCCGGGGAAGGCAAATGTGGTAGCCGACGCCCTGAGCAGAAAGGACAGAGAACCCATTCGAGTAAAATCTATGAATATAATGATTCACACTAACCTTACTACTCAAATAAAGGAGGCACAACAAGGAGTTTTAAAAGAGGGAAATTTAAAGGATGAAATACCCAAAGGATCGGAGAAGCATCTTAATATTCGGGAAGACGGAACCCGGTATAGGGCTGAAAGAATTTGGGTACCAAAATTTGGAGATATGAGAGAAATGGTACTTAGAGAAGCTCATAAAACTAGATACTCAATACATCCTGGAACGGGGAAGATGTACAAGGATCTTAAGAAACATTTTTGGTGGCCAGGTATGAAAGCTGATATTGCTAAATATGTAGGAGAATATTTGATGTGTTCTAAGGTCAAAGCTGAACATCAGAAACCATCAGGTCTACTACAATAACCTGAAATCCAGGAATGGAAATGGGAAAACATTACCATGGATTTCATTACTAAATTGCCAAGGACTGCAAGTGGTTATGATACTATTTGGGTAATAGTTGATTGTCTCACCAAGTCAGCACACTTCCTGCCAATAAGAGAAGATGACAAGATGGAGAAGTTAGCACAACTGTATTTGAAGGAAGTCATCTCCAGACATGGAATGCCAATCTCTGTTATCTCTGATAGGGATGGCAGATTTATTTCAAGATTCTGGCAGACATTACAGCAAGCATTGGGAACTCGTCTAGACATGAGTACTTCCTATCATCCACAAACTGATGGGCAGAGCGAAAGGACGATACAAACGCTTGAAGACATGCTACGAGCTTGTGTTATTGAGTTCAGAAACAGTTGGAATCGACATCTACCGTTAGCAGAATTTTCCTACAACAACAGCTACCATTCAAGCATTGAGATGGCACCGTTTGAAGCACTTTATGGTAGAAAGTGCAAGTCTCCGATTTGTTGGAGTGAAGTGGGGGATAAACAGATTACGGGTCCGGAGATAATACAAGAAACTACCGAGAAAATCATCCAAATTCAACAAAGATTGAAAACCGCCCAGAGTCGACAAAAGAGCTACGCGGACAGTAAAAGAAAAGATATAGAGTTTGAAATTGGAGAAATGGTCATGCTTAAGGTTTCACCTTGGAAAGGCGTTGTTCGATTTGATAAACGGGGGAAACTAAATCCAAGGTACATTGGACCATTCAAGATTATAGATCGTGTCGGACCAGTAGCTTACCAACTGGAGCTACCTCAACAACTCGCGGCTGTACATAACACTTTTCACGTCTCAAATTTGAAGAAATGTTTTGCTAAAGAAGATCTCACTATTCCGTTGGACGAAATCCAAATCAATGAAAAACTTCAATTCATTGAAGAACCCGTCGAAATAATGGATCGTGAGATTAAGAGACTTAAACAAAACAAGATACCGATTGTTAAGGTTCGATTGAATGCTCGTAGAGGACCCGAGTTCACCTGGGAGCATGAAGATCAGATGAAGAAGAAATACCCGCATTTATTTCCAGAAGATACGTCAACACCTCCAACTGCTTAAAATTTCGGGACGAAATTTATTTAACGGGTAGGTACTGTAGTGACCCGAACTTTTCCATGTTTATATATATATTAAATGAAATTGTTATTTACATGATTAAGTGTTTCCAACATGTTAAGCAATCAAACTTGTTAAGACTTGATTAATTGAAATAGGTTTCATATTGACAATTGACCACCCAAGTTGACCGGTGATTCACGAACGTTAAAACTTGTAAAAACTATACGATGACATATATATGGTTATATATATAGTTAACATGATTTTATTATAAGTATGTATCTCATTAGGTATTTTAACAACGAGTTATATACATAAAAAATGAGACTATTAATTTAAGAAACTCGAAAACAATATATATAACGATTATCGTTATAACAACGTCTTACTAGGTACATATGAATCATATTAAGATATTGATACACTTGGTTAATTATGTTAAATGATAAGTAAATATATTATTAAGTGTATTAACAATGAAATACATATGTAAAAATAAGACTACTAACTTAATGATTTCGAAACGAGACATATATGTAACGATTATCGTTGTAACGACATTTAACTGTATATATATCATACTAAGATATATTATATATCATAATATCATGATAATATAACAATTTAACATCTCATTTGTTGTAATAAACAATAGGTTAACAACATTCAACAAGATCGTTAACCTAAAGGTTTCAAAACAACATTTACATGTAACGACTAACGATGACTTAACGACTCAGTTAAAATGTATATACATGTAGTGTTTTAATTTGTATTCATACACTTTTGAAAGACTTCAAGACACTTATCAAAATACTTCTACTTAACAAAAATGCTTACAATTACATCCTCGTTCAGTTTCATCAACAATTCTACTCGTATGCACCCGTATTCGTACTCGTACAATACATAGCTTTTAGATGTATGTATTATTGGTATATACACTCCAATGATCAGCTCTTAGTAGCCCATGTGAGTCACCTAACACATGTGGGAACTATCATTTGGCAACTAGCATGAAATATCTCATAAAATTACAAAAATATGAGTAATCATTCATGACTTATTTACATGAAAACAAAATTACATATCCTTTATATCTAATCCATACACCAACGACCAAAAACACCTACAAACACTTTCATTCTTCAATTTTCTTCATCTAATTGATCTCTCTCAAGTTCTATCTTCAAGTTCTAAGTGTTCTTCATAAATTCCAAAAGTTTTAGTTTTATAAAATCAAGAATACTTCCAAGATTGCAAGTTTACTTCCAAGTTTTCTAAATCCATTCCAAGTAATCATTCAAGATCAAGAAACCTTTGTTACTTACAGTAGGTTATCTTTCTAATACAACGTAATAATCATATTCAAACTTTAATTCAATTTCTATAACTATAACAATCTTATTTCGAGTGGAAATCTTACTTGAAATTGTTTTCGTGTCATGATTCTGCTTCAAGAACTTTCATGCCATCCAAGGATCCTTTGAAGCTAGATCTATTTTTCTCATTTCTAGTAGGTTTATCCAAGGAACTTGAGGTAGTAATAATGTTCATAACATCATTCAATTCATACATATAAAGCTATCTTATTCGAAGGTTTAAACTTGTAATCACTATAACATAGTTTAGTTATTTCTAAACTTGTTCGCAAATAAAAGTTAATCCTTCTAACTTGACTTTTAAAATCAACTAAACACATGTTCTATATCTATATGATATGCTAACTTAATGATTTAAAACCTGGAAACACGAAAAACACCGTAAAACCGGATTTACGCCGTCGTAGTAACACCGCGGGCTGTTTTGGGTTAGTTAACTATGATAAACTTTGATTTAAAAGTTGTTATTCTGGGAAAATGATTTTTATTATGAACATGAAACTATATCAAAAAATTATGGTTAAACTCAAAGTGGAAGTATGTTTTCTAAAATGGTCATCTAGACGTCGTTCTTTCGACTGAAATGACTACCTTTACAAAAACAACTTGTAACTTATTTTTCCGACTATAAACCTATACTATTTCTGTTTTGATTCATAAAATAGAGTTCAATATGAAACCATATCAATTTGATTCACTCAAAACGGATTTAAAATGAAGAAGTTATGGGTAAAACAAGATTGGATAATTTTTCTCATTTTAGCTACGTGAAAATTGGTAACAAATCTATTCCAACCATAACTTAATCAACTTGTATTGTATATTATGTAATCTTGAGATATCATAGACTCGTATACAATGTTTTGACCTATCATGTCGACACATCTATATATATTTCGGAACAACCATAGACACTCTATATGTGAATGTTGGAGTTAGCTATACAGGGTTGAGGTTGATTCCAAAATATATATAGTTTGAGTTGTGATCAATACTGAGATACGTATACACTGGGTCGTGGATTGATTCAAGATAATATTTATCAATTTATTTCTGTACATCTAACTGTGGACAACTAGTTGTAGGTTACTAACGAGGACAGCTGACTTAATAAACTTAAAACATCAAAATATATTAAAAGTGTTGTAAATATATTTTGAACGTACTTTGATATATATGTATATATTGTTATAGGTTCGTGAATCAACCAGTGGCCAAGTCTTACTTCTCGACGAAGTAAAAATCTGTGAAAGTGAGTTATAGTCCCACTTTTAAAATCTAATATTTTTGGGATGAGAATACATGCAGGTTTTATAAATGATTTACAAAATAGACACAAGTACGTGAAACTACATTCTATGGTTGAATTATCGAAATCGAATATGCCCCTTTTTATTAAGTCTGGTAATCTAAGAATTAGGGAACAGACACCCTAATTGACGCGAATCCTAAAGATAGATCTATTGGGCCTAACAAACCTCATCCAAAGTACCGGATGCTTTAGTACTTCGAAATTTATATCATATCCGAAGGGTATCCCGGAATGATGGGGATATTCTTATATATGCATCTTGTTAATGTCGGTTACCAGGTGTTCACCATATGAATGATTTTTATCTATATGTATGGGATGTGTATTGAAATATGAAATCTTGTGGTCTATTGTTACGATTTGATATATATAGGTTAAACCTATAACTCACCAACATTTTTGTTGACTTTTAAAGCATGTTTATTCTCAGGTGAATACTAAGAACTTCCGCTGTTGCACACTAAAATAAGGACAATATTTGGAGTCCATGTCTGTATGATATTGTGTAAAAACTGCATTCAAGAAACTGATTTCGATGTAACATATTTGTATTGTAAACCATTATGTAATGGTCGTGTGTAAACAGGATATTTTAGATTATCATTATTTGATAATCTACTAAAGCTTTTTAAACCTTTATTTATGAAATAAAGGTTATGGTTTGTTTTAAAAATGAATGCAGTCTTTGAAAAACGTCTCATATAGAGGTCAAAACCTCGCAACGAAATCAATTAATATGGAACGTTTTTAATCAATAAGAATGGGACATTTCAGTTGGTATCCGAGCGTTGGTCTTAGAGAACTAGAAAATTTGCATTAGTGTGTCTTATCGAGTTTGTTAGGATGCATTAGTGAGTCTGGACTTCGACCGTGTTTTCTTTAAAAATGATTGCTTAACATTTTTGTTGGAAACTATATATTATTAACATGTATATATTATGTGATATATTAATCTCTTAACATGTTTGATATTGTGTGATAGATGTCTACCTCTAGCACAAATCCCATTGACTCACCTAATAATAACGAAGAGTCGAATATATATTAGACTGATTCACAAGTTCCCGAAGAAGAACCGGAAGAAGAATCAGAACCGGAAGAAGAATCAGAACCGGAAGAGGAGGAACCGGAGGAAGAAATAGAACCGGTGGGGAAATAATAAAATGGTTAAGTAAAAGAAAATCCTCAACCAACCGACCAAGGTTAATTATGGTCAATGGTGTTTCCGCCAAGGAAGCAAAATATTGGGAGGATTACCAATTCTCCGATGAATCGGATTCCGACGAGAATTCCGATGATGTTATAGAAATTACCATAACTGAATTTAAAAAGGCAAAAGAAAATAATAAGGGAAAGGGCATAAAAATAGAGAAATCTAATTCCAACCCCGATGAACTTTATATGTATCGTCAACCCCCGAAGCCCTTAAGTTGTAACAATGACCCGGGAACCTCTAAACCACCAGGTTTTTCTAAACCGTTGTGGAAAACGACAGCTCGTATTAGGGGAACATCATATATCCCTAGAAACTTGGCAAAACGAACCAAAACCGAAGAAGAAGAAACGAGCGAGTCGGAATAAGATAGTTGTATCCGTGTGGTGTAATACATGTAATATAGTGTGCTTATGCTTTATGATATATGTAAAAATTGCTTGTATTAATAAGTATTTTTTTTTATGAATCTAACTCTTGTCTATTTTACAGTATAAAAACACAAAATGGATAGACAACCCAATATTTTAAGAGACCTACCCGGAGACATGATTGATGAAATCTTGTCTAGAGTCGGTTAGAATTCTTCGGCACAACTATTTACGGTGAAATCAGTTTGTAAGACATTCGAAGAACGTTCCAAGAATGTCTTGGTTTATAAGAGACTTTAGTTTGAAAGATGGGGGATATCACATTGGGAAACCCATAAGTTACGATGTGTTTACTTTGACGCATATATTGCGGGGAACCCAAATGCTATTTTACGCAACGGGTTAAGAAATTATTTTGACTCAATGTATTCGAATATAGGAATTCATGATTTAGAAAAAGCGGCTAACATGCAACATAAAGAAGCATGCTATGCTTACGGGTTAGTAATGTTCGCTTCTCACCAAAGTGAGAAAAAGAACATCGGGCTACAACTATTAAACAAAACGTTCCCACAAGTGACGGAGTCGGTAATTGGGGTAAGAAATGAGGTTTTTAGGTTATTATGAGACTGTTGGTCATTACGTAACCCTCGTCCCTTTGACGACGTTACAACACGCTGTCTTATCAACGGCCATAATGGTTATGTTCCACAAGACCAAGGATGGGAAGTAGTCCTAGTAAAACCAGAATGCATGACTTGTTTCTGGACGTATGAATTACGTGTCTTGATTGCCTTTGCTGAACGACTTGTGTACTAGCTAGAATTATCTTCACAACTATCTTGTATCAAAGTTATTGTGTGCTATATTTCATGCTTTATGTAAAATAAGCGGTATTGTAAGTTTGTAAAATATTGTATAAAAGTTTGAACGCGAAATATTATTATAATCAGTTTTTCATATAGAATTGTAGTAGTTGAATTGTATATTAGCTACTAAGTATGAACTTAACGGGTAGGTACTACCCGAATTTAAAATTATAAAACGCTAATATGAAGAAAAAGCTTTTATAAATGAGTTCATATTATGCTACGAAATACTATTAACTACCCTTAATATTCTGTATGATTAACTTGTTCCATTTGACTATTTTGAAGGAAATGGCACCGACTACTCGACACACCGTGAATATGAATGAAGAGGAATTCTGTACTTTTCTAGCTTCAAACATAGCCGCAGTACAGGCTGCGCTACATACCAACAATAACCTTGGATCTAGCAGTACAGGAAATCGTGTAGGATGCACCTACAAAGAATTCACTGCCTGCAAACCTTGGGAATTTGATGGAACTGAAGGACCAGTCGGATTGAAACGGTGGAGCGAGAAGGTTGAATCGGTGTTTGCCATAAGTAAGTGTACTGAAGAGGAAAAAGTGAAGTACGCTACGCATACCTTCACAGGTTCTGCGTTAACATGGTGGAATACCTATCTAGAGCAAGTGGGACAAGATGATGCTTACGCACTACCGTGGTCAGTATTCAAGCACTTGATGAACGAGAAGTACCGTCCCAGAACCGAGGTCAATAAGCTCAAGACAGAACTTAGAGGGTTACGAACCCAAGGATTTGATATTACCACGTACGAAAGACGATTCACAGAATTATGCCTATTGTGTCCGGGAGTGTTCGAAGATGAGGAAGAGAAGATCGACGCATTTGTGAAAGGATTACCGGAAAGAATCCAAGAAGATATAATTTCACACGAGCCCGCCTCCATTTAACAAGCATGTAGAATGGCTCACAAACTAGTGAACCAGATTGAGGAAAGAATTAAAGATCAGACGACTGAAGAGGCCAATGTGAAGCAAGTCAAAAGAAAGTGGGAGGAAAACGGTGATAAGAATCACCAATACAACAACAACAGCAATTACAATAATAATCGCAACAATTATCCCAACAATCGTAACATCAATCGCAACTTCAACAAACGACCCAACAACAACAACAACAACAACAACAACAACAACAACAACAACAACAACAACAACAACAACAACAACAACAACAACAACAACAACAACACCAACAACAACAACAACAACAACAACAACAACAACAACAACAACAACAACAACAACTACAACAATCATCCCAACAACAATAACAACCGCAACAACAACAACAATCAGAAGCAGCTATGCCAAAGGTGTGAAAAGTATCACTCGGGGTTCTGCACCAAATTTTGCAACAAGTGTAAAAGAAATGGTGATAGTGCGGCGAAGTGTGAGGTCTACGGACCAGGGGTTAACAGAACGAAAGGAACAAATGGTGTCGGAACGAGTAATGGCGGAGCAAGTAGTGTTGGAGCAAGTTATGCCAATGTAGTTTGTTATAAATGTGGAAAACCGGGCCACATTATTAGAAATTGCCCGAACCAGGAGAACACGAATGGACAAGGCCGAGGAAGAGTTTTCAATATTAATGCGACAGAGGCACAGGAAGACCCGGAGCTTGTTACGGGTACATTTCTTATTGACAATAAATCTGCTTACGTTTTATTTGATTCGGGTGCAGATAGAAGCTATATGAGTAGAGATTTTTGTGCTAAATTAAGTTGTCCATTGACGCCGTTGGATAGTAAATTTTTACTCGAATTAGCAAACGGTAAATTAATTTCAGCAGATAATATATGCCGGAATCGAGAAATTAAACTGGGTAGCGAAATATTTAAGATTGATTTGATACAAGTAGAGTTAGGGAGTTTTGATGTAATAGTTGGCATGGACTGGCTGAAGAAGGTGAAAGCAGAGATCGTATGTTATAAAAAAGCAATTCGCATTGTACGAGAAGAAGGAGAACCCTTAATGGTGTACGAAGAAAAGGGCAACATGAAGCTACATCTTATTAGTAATTTGAAGGCATAAAAACTAATAAGAAAAGGTTGCTATGCTGTTCTAGCACACGTCGAGAAAGTACAAACTGAAGAAAAGAGCATCAATGATGTTCCCGTCGCAAAAGAATTTCCCGATGTATTTCCGAAAGAATTACCGGGACTACCTCTACATCGATCTGTTGAATTTCAAATAGATCTTATACCAGGAGCTGCACCAATAGCTCGTGCTCCTTATAGACTCGCACCCAGCGAGATGAAAGAACTGCAAAGCCAACTGAAAGAACTATTAGAACGTGGTTTCATTCGACTAAGCACATCACCATGGGGAGCTCCTATTTTGTCTGTCAAGAAGAAGGATGGTACATTTAGGATGTGTATTGACTACAGAGAGTTGAACAAACTTACCATCAAAAACCGTTATCCACTGCCGAGAATTGACGACTTATTTGATCAACTACAATGTAGTGACCCGAACTTTTCCATGTTTATATATATTAATTGAGATTGATATTTACATGATTAAATGTTTCCAACATGTTAAGCAATCAAACTTGTTAAGACTTGATTAATTGAAATATGTTTCATATAGACAATTGACCACCCAAGTTGACCGGCGATTCACGAACGTTAAAACTTGTAAAAATGACATGACGATATATATATGGATATGCATATGGTTAACATGAGATTATGATAAGTAAGTATCTCCATAAGTATATTAACAATGAGTTATATACATATAAACAAGACTACTAACTTAAGGATTTCGAAACGAGACATATATGTAACGATTATCGTTGTAACGACATTTAAATGTATATATATCATATTAAGATATATTAATATATCATAATATCATGATAATATAATAATTTAACATCTCATTAGATATAATAAACAATGGGTTAACAACATTAATTGAGATCGTTAACTTAAAGGTTTCAAAACAACACTTACATGTAACGACTAACGATGACTTAACGACTCAGTTAAAATGTATATACATGTAGTGTATTTAGATGTATTAAAATACTTTTGGAAGACTTCAGGACATATATCAAAACACTCATACTTAATGAAAATGGTTACAGTTACTTTCCCATTCTTTTCTTTCATCAAGAATTCTAGTCGTATTCTTACCCGTATTATACACAGCTTCAAAACGTACTTACTATAGGTATATACCAATAGGAACTAGCATGGGATTCCACTCTTGATTATGTCATGTATAACTAATCAATTTTAACTTCTACCATGAGTTAGTCAACTAACTAGAACTCCTTTTAACTCCACTCACCAATTACCACTCATCATTCACTCCATTTCACTTCCAATTCTCTTTCTAATTCTCTCTCAACACACACACACACACTATTATGAACGTATTTTTCCAGTAGTTAATCATCATCTTCATCAAAAATCACTTCAAGAATCAATCCATAATCATCATAGGAAGAACACTTCAAGAACACTTCAAAAATCCCTTCAAGTTTACTAATTTACTTCCAAGCTTTCTAATCCATTCCAAGTAATCATCTAAGATCAAGAAACCTTTGTTATATACAGTAGGTTATCTTTCTTATTCAAGGTAATATTCATATTCAAACTTTGATTCAATTTCTATAACTATAAACTATCTTAATTCGAGTAAAAATCTTACTTGAACTTGTTTTTGTGTCATGATCCTACTTCAAGAACTTTCAAGCCATCCAAGATCCTTTGAAGCTAGATCATTTCTTGTCACTTCCAGTAGGTTTACCTACTAAACTTGAGGTAGTAATGATGTTCATAACATCATTCGATTCATATATATAAAACTAGCTTATTCGAAGGTTTAAACTCGTAATCACTAGAACATAGTTTAGTTAATTCTAAACTTGTTCGCAAACAAAAGTTAATCCTTCTAACTTGACTTTTAAAATTAACTAACCACATGTTCTATATCTATATGATATGCTAACTTAATGATTTAAAACCTGGAAACACGAAAAACACCGTAAAACCGGATTTACGCCATCGTAGTTACACCGCGGGCTGTTTTGGGTTAGTTAATTAAAAACTATGATAAACTTTGATTTAAAAGTTGTTATTCTGAGAAAATGATTTTTATTATGAACATGAAACTATATCCAAAAATTATGGTTAAACTCAAAGTGAAAGTATATTTTCTAAAATGGTCATCTAGACGTCGTTCTTTCGACTGAAATGACTACCTTTACAAAAACGACTTGTAACTTATATTTCCGACTATAAACCTATATTTTTTCTGTTTAGATTCATAAAATAGAGTTCAATATGAAACCATAACAATTTGATTCACTCAAAATTGATTTAAAATGAAGAAGTTATGGGTAAAACAAGATTGAATAATTTTTCTCATTTTAGCTACGTGAAAATTGGTAACAAATCTATTCCAACCATAACTTAATCAACTTGTATTGTATATTATGTAATCTTGAGATACCATAGACACGTATACAATGTTTCGACCTATCATGTCGACACATCTATATATATTTCGGAACAACCATAGACACTCTATATGTGAATGTTGGAGTTAGCTATACAGGGTTGAGGTTGATTCCAAAATATATATAGTTTGAGTTGTGATCAATAATGAGATACGTATACACTGGGTCGTGGATTGATTCAAGATAATATTTATCGATTTATTTCTGTACATCTAACTGTGGACAACTAGTTGTAGGTTACTAACGAGGACAGCTGACTTAATAAACTTAAAACATCAAAATATATTAAAAGTGTTGTAAATATATTTTGAACATACTTTAATATACATGTATATATTGTTATAGGTTCGTGAATCAACAGTGGCCAAGTCTTACTTCCCGAAGAAGTAAAAATCTGTGAAAGTGAGTTATAGTCCCACTTTTAAAATCTAATATTTTTGGGATGAGAATACATGCAGGTTTTATAAATGATTTACAAAATAGACACAAGTACGTGAAACTACATTCTATGGTTGAATTATCAAAATCGAATATGCCCCTTTTTATTAAGTCTGGTAATCTAAGAATTAGGGAACAGACACCCTAATTGACGCGAATTCTAAAGATAGATCTATTGGGCCTAACAAACCCCATCTAAAGTACCGGATGCTTTAGTACTTTGAAATTTATATCATATCCGAAGGGTGTCCCGGAATGATGGGGATATTCTTAAATATGCATCTTGTTAATGTCGGTTACCAGGTGTTCACCATATGCATGATTTTTATCTCTATGTATGGGATGTATATTGAAATATGAAATCTTGTGGTCTATTGTTACAATTTGATATATATAGGTTAAACCTATAACTCACCAACATTTTTGTTGACGTTTTAAGCATGTTTATTCTCAGGTGATTATTAAGAGCTTCCGTTGTCGCATACTTAAATAAGGACGAGATTTGGAGTCCATGCTTGTATGATATTGTGTAAAAACTGCATTCAAGAAACTTATTTTGTTGTAACATATTTGTATTGTAAACCATTATGTAATGGTCGTGTGTAAACAGGATATTTTAGATTATCATTATTTGATAATCTACGTAAAGCTTTTTAAACTTTTATTGATGAAATAAAGGTTATGATTTGTTTTAAAATGAATGCAGTCTTTGAAAAACGTCTCATATAGAGGTCAAAACCTCGCAACGAAATCAATTAATATGGAACGTTTTTAATCAATAAGAACGGGACATTTCAGTTGGTATCAGAGCGTTGGTCTTAGAGAACCAGAATTTTGCATTAGTGTCTTATCTAGTTTGTTAGGATGCATTAGTGAGTCTGGACTTCGACCGTGTTTACTTGAAAAATGATTGCTTAACAAATTTTGTTGGAAATTATATATTTTTAACATTTGAATATTATGTGATATATTAATCTCTTAACGCGTTTGATATTATGTGATAGATATCTACCTCTAGAACAAGTCTCATTGACTCACCTAATAATAATGAAGAGTCAAATGTAAATTGGAATGATTCGTGGACTGATTCACAAGTTCCCGAAGAGGAACCGGAAGAAGAGTCGGAACCAGAAGAAGAATCGGAACCGGAAGAAGAATCGAAACCGGATGAAGAAATAGAACCGGTGGGGGAAATAATAAAACGGTTAAGTAGAAGAAAATCCTCAACCAACCGACCAAGGTTAATTATGGTCAATGGTGTTTCCGCTAAGAAAGCAAAATATTGGGAGGATTACCAATTCTCCGATGAATCGGATTCTGACGAGAATTCCGATGATGTTATAGAAATTACCCCAACTGAATTTAAAAAGGCAAAAGAAAATAATAAGGGAAAGGGTATAAAAATAGAGAAATCTAATTTCAACCCCGATGAACTTTATATGTATCGTCAACCCCCGAAGTCCTTAAGTTGTAACAATGACCCGGGAACCTCTAAACCACCAGGTTTTTCTAAACCAATGTGGAAAACGACGGCTCGTATTAGGGAAACATCATATATCCCTAGAAACTTGGCAAAACGAACCAAAACCGAAGAAGAAGAAACGAGCGAGTCGGAATAAGATAGTTGTATCCGTGTGGTGTAATACATGTAATATAGTGTGCTTATGCTTTATGATATATGTAAAAATTGCTTGTATTAATAAGTATTTTTTTTTATGAATCTAACTCTTGTCTATTTTACAGTATAAAAACACAAAATGGATAGACAACCCAATATTTTAAGAGACCTACCCGGAGACATGATTGATGAAATCTTGTCCAGAGTCGGTCAGAATTCTTCGGCACAACTATTTAAGGCGAGATCAGTTTGTAAGACATTCGAAGAACGTTCCAAGAATGCCTTGGTTTATAAAAGGCTTTCGTTCGAAAAATGGGGGATATCACATTGGGAAATCCATAAGTTACGATGTGTTTACTTTGACGCATATATTGCGGGGAACCCAAATGCTATTTTACGCAATGGGTTAAGAAATTATTTTGACTCAATACATCCGAATATTGGACTTCGTGATTTAGAAAAAGCGGCTAACATGCAACATAAAGAAGCATGTTATGCTTACGGATTAGTAATGTTCGCTTCTCACCAAAGTGAGAACAAGAACATCGGCCTACAACTATTAAACAAAACGTTCCCACAAGTGACGGAGTCGGTAATTGGGGTAAGAAATGAGGTTTTTTGATTGTTACGGGACTGTTGGACATTACGTAACCCTCGTCCCTTTGACGACGTTACAACACGCTGTCTTATCAACGGCCATAATGGTTATGTTCCACAAGACCAAGGATGGGAAGTAGTCCTAGTAAAACCAGAATACATGACTTGTTTCTGGACGTATGAATTACGTGTCTTTATTGCCTTTGCTGAACGACTTGTGTACTAGCTAGAATTATCTTCACAACTATCTTGTATCAAAGTTATTGTGTGCTATATTTCATGCTTTATGTAAAATAAGCGGTATTGTAAGTTTGTAAAATATTGTATAAAAGTTTGAACGCGAAATATTATTATAATCAGTTTTTCATATAGAATTGTAGTAGTTGAATTGTATATTAGCTACTAAGTATGAACTTAACGGGTAGGTACTACCCGAATTTAAACTTATAAAACGCTAATATGAAGAAAAAGCTTTTATAAATGAGTTCATATTATGCTACGAAATACTATTAACTACTCTTAATATTCTGTATGATTAACTTGTTCCATTTGACTATGTTGAAGGAAATGACACCGACTACTCGACACACCGTGAATATGAATGAAGAGGAATTCCGTACTTTTCTAGCTTCAAACATAGCCACAGTACAGGCTGCACTACATACCAACAATAACCTTGGATCTAGCAGTACAGGAAATCGTGTAGGATGCACCTACAAAGAATTCACTGCCTGCAAACCTTTGGAATTTGATGGAACCGAAGGACCGGTCGGATTGAAACGGTGGACCGAGAAGGTCGAATCGGTGCTTGCCATAAGTAAGTGTACTGAAGAGGACAAAGTGAAGTACGCTATGCATACCTTCACAGGTTCTGCGTTAACATGGTGGAATACCTATCTAGAGCAAGTGGGACAAGACGATGCGTACGCACTACCGTGGTCAGCATTCAAGCACTTGATGAACGAGAAGTACCGTCCCAGAACCGAGGTCAATAAGCTCAAGACAGAACTTAGAGGGTTACGAACCCAAGGATTTGATATTACCACGTACGAAAGACGATTCACAGAATTGTGCCTATTGTGTCCTGGAGCATTCGAAGATGAGGAAGAGAAGATCGACGCGTTTGTGAAAGGATTACCGGAAAGAATCCAAGAAGATATAAGTTCACACGAGCCCGCCTCCATACAACAGACATGTAGAATGGCTCACAAACTAGTGAACCAGACTGAAGAAAGAATTAAAGAACAGACTGCTGAAGAGGCCAATGTGAAGCAAGTCAAAAGAAAGTGGGAGGAAAACGGTGATAAGAATCACCAATACAACAACAACTGCAATTACAACAATAATCGCAACAATTATCCCAACAATCGCAACATCAATCGCAACTATAACAAACGGCCCAACAACAACAACAACAACAACAACAACAACAACAACAACAACAACAACAACAACAACAACAACAACAACAACAACAACAACAACAACAACAACAACAACAACAACAACAACAACAACAACAACAGCAACTACAACAATCATCCCAACAACAATAATAACCGCAACAACAACAACAATCAGAAGCAGCTATGCCAAAGGTGTGAAAAGTATCACTCGGGGTTCTGCACCAAATTTTGCAACAAGTGTAAAAGAAATGGTCATAGCGCGGCGAAGTGTGAGGTCTACGGACCAGGGGTTAATAGAACGAAAGGAACAAATGGTGTCGGAACGAGTACTGGCGGAGGAAGTAGTGTCGGAGCAAGTTATGCCAATGTAGTTTGTTATAAATGTGGAAAACCGGGCCACATTATTAGAAATTGCCCGAACCAGGAGAACACGAATGGACAAGGCCGCGGAAGAGTTTTCAATATTAATGCGGCAGAGGCACAGAAAGACCCGGAGCTTGTTACGGGTACGTTTCTTATTGACAATAAATTTGCTTACGTTTTATTTGATTCAGGTGCGGATAGAAGCTATATGAGTAGAAATTTTTGTGCTAAATTAAGTGGTCCATTGACGCCTTTGGATAGTAAATTTTTACTCGAATTAGCAAATGGTAAATTAATTTCAGCAGATAATATATGTCGGAATCGAGAAATTAAACTGGTTAGCGAAACATTTAAGATTGATTTGATACCTGTAGAGTTAGGGAGTTTTGATATGATAATCTGTATGGACTGGTTGAAAGAATTGAAAGAAGATATCATTTGTTACAAAAATGCAATTCGCATTATACGAGAAAAAGGAAAACCCTTAATGGTGTACGGAGAAAAGGGCAACACGAAGCTACATCTTATTAATAATTTGAAGGCACAAAAACTAATAAGAAAAGGTTGCTATGCTGTTCTAGCACACGTCGAAAAAGTACAAACTGAAGAAAAGAGCATCAATGATGTTCCCATTGCAAAAGAATTTCCCGATGTATTTCCGAAAGAATTACCGGGATTACCCCCACATCGATCCGTTGAATTTCAAATAGATCTTGTACCAGGAGCTGCACCAATAGCTCCTGCTCCTTATAGACTCGGACCCAGCGAGATGAAAGAACTACAAAGCCAATTACAAGAACTTTTAGTGCGTGGTTTCATTCGACCAAGCACATCACCGTGGGGAGCTCCTGTTTTGTTTGTCAAGAAGAAAGATGGTACATTCCAGTTGTGTATCGACTACCGAGAGTTGAACAAACTTACCATCAAGAACCGCTACCCACTACCGAGAATCGATGACTTATTTGATCAACTACAAGGCTCGTCTGTTTATTCAAAGATTGACTTACGTTCCGGGTATCATCAAATGCGGGTGAAAGAAGATGATATTCCAAAGACTGCTTTCAGAACACATTACGGTCATTACGAGTTTATGGTCATGCCATTTGGTTTAACTAATGCACAAGCTGTGTTCATGGACCTTATGAACCGAGTGTGTGGACCATACCTTGACAAGTTTGTCATTGTTTTCATTGATGACATACTTATTTACTCAAAGAATGACCAAGAACACGGTGAACATTTGAGAAAGGTGTTAGAAGTATTGAGGAAGGGAGAATTGTACGCTAAGTTTTCAAAGTGTGCATTTTGGTTGGAAGAAGTTCAATTCCTCGGTCACATAGTGAACAAAGAAGGTATTAAGGCGGATCCGGCAAAGATAGAAACTGTTGAAAAGTGGGAAACCCCGAAAACTCCGAAACACATACGCCAGTTTTTAGGACTAGCTGGTTACTACAGAAGGTTCATCCAAGACTTTTCCAGAATAGCAAAACCCTTGACTGCATTAACGCATAAAGGGAAGAAATTTGAATGGAATGATGAACAAGAGAAAGCGTTTCAGTTATTGAAGAAAAAGCTAACTACGGCACCTATATTGTCATTGCCTGAAGGGAATGATGATTTTGTGATTTATTGTGACGCATCAAAACAAGGTCTCGGTTGTGTATTAATGCAACGAACGAAGGTGATTGCTTATGCGTCTAGACAATTGAAGATTCACGAACAAAATTATACGACGCATGATTTGGAATTAGGCGCGGTTGTTTTTGCATTAAAGACTTGGAGGCACTACTTATATGGGGTCAAAAGTATTATATATACCGACCACAAAAGTCTTCAACACATATTTAATCAGAAATAACTGAATATGAGGCAGCGTAGGTGGATTGAATTGTTGAATGATTACGACTTTGAGATTCGTTACCACCCAGGAAAGGCAAATGTGGTAGCCGATGCCTTGAGCAGGAAGGACAGAGAACCCATTCGAGTAAAATCTATGAATATAATGATTCATAATAACTTTACTACTCAAATAAAGGAGGCGCAACAAGGAGTTTTAAAAGGGGGAAATTTAAAGGATGAAATACCCAAGGGATCGGAGAAGCATCTTAATATTCGGGAAGACGGAACCCGGTATAGGGCTGAAAGGATTTGGGTACCAAAATTTGGAGATATGAGAGAAATGGTACTTAGAGAAGCTCATAAAACCAGATACTCAATACATCCTGGAACGGGGAAGATGTACAAGGATCTCAAGAAACATTTTTGGTGGCCGGGTATGAAAGCCGATGTTGCTAAATACGTAGGAGAATGTTTGACGTGTTCTAAGGTCAAAGCTGAGCATCAGAAACCATCAGGTCTACTTCAACAACCCGAAATCCCGGAATGGAAATGGGAAAACATTACCATGGATTTCATCACTAAATTGCCAAGGACGGCAAGTGGTTTTGATACTATTTGGGTAATAGTTGATCGTCTCACCAAATCAGCACACTTCCTACCAATAAGAGAAGATGAAAAGATGGAGAAGTTAGCACGACTGTATTTGAAGGAAGTCGTCTCCAGACATGGAATACCAATCTCTATTATCTCTGATAGGGATGGCAGATTTATTTCAAGATTCTGGCAGACATTACAGTAAGCATTAGGAACTCGTCTAGACATGAGTACTGCCTATCATCCACAAACTGATGGGCAGAGCGAAAGGACGATACAAATGCTTGAAGACATGCTACGAGCATGTGTTATTGATTTCGAAAACAGTTGGGATCGACATCTACCGTTAGCAGAATTTTCCTACAACAACAGCTACCATTCAAGCATTGAGATGGCGCCGTTTGAAGCACTTTATGGTAGAAAGTGCAGGTCTCCGATTTGTTGGAGTGAAGTGGGGGATAGACAGATTACGGGTCCGGAGATTATACAAGAAACTACCGAGAAGATCATCCAAATTCAACAACGGTTGAAAACCGCCCAAAGTCGACAAAAGAGCTACGCTGACATTAAAAGAAAAGATATAGAATTTGAAATTGGAGAGATGGTCATGCTTAAAGTGGCACCTTGGAAAGGCGTTGTTCGATTTGGTAAACAAGGGAAATTAAATCCAAGGTATATTGGACCATTCAAGATTATTGATCGTGTCTGTGACAACCCGAAAATTTCCAACCAAATTTAAACTTTAATCTTTATATGTTTCCGACACGATAAGCAATATTTGTTAAGTTAAATTTCAAGAATTTTAAACTATGTTCATACTTTCATTCAACCTCGACCAAGTTCCAACGATTCACGAACCATTAAACGAATGTGATTATATATGTATATGTGTATATATATTATAACTTGAAACGTAAACAAAATATTAGATTAAACACTTTATATGATTGTATCTGTTTCAAAAATTTTATCAATGGAATTAGAAGATAAGATCAAATGATTGAATTATCAGATATATTGAATTATGATTACAAGTCTCTGTTGAAAGGCCCACGTTGATTTGAGAAATCTTTTCATTTTAACAATATTCGAAAAATGGTAAAGTGATTTATAAATATGAACAAATTGTCAATCATTGAGAACTAGACAAAGGATAGTGGAAGATTGAATCTCATAAAGATTCGATTGATCTATTTAGTTTCAAACGTACAAAAACGTTTTCAGTTTAAAAAGAACTTTATTATTAAAACGTATATAACTTTTATAAATATCTAGAACCACTTTTGACAACTCATTACTTAACTAGTATGATAAAGATAACGATATTTATATTTTATTTTATTAAATATATATAACGATTTAAATTAATATTATATATATTTATACGCGTATTATACGTACATAGTTTTATACTTTTACTATACTTAAACTTTACCTTTACTTTATTTTTACTTTACTTTAACTTTAATAATTCATACTTTAATAATTCACTTTAATAATTCACTTTAATAATTCATACTTTAATAATTTACTTTAATAATTCATACTTTAATAATTCACTTTAATAATTCAAAAATCTATTATAAATAGAATTCAATAGGTTTCATTATTTCATAGAAACTTGAAAATAGTTTTCTCTAAACTCTCTCAATCGATTTACATATATATATTTACTCCGTATTATCTCAAGATATTATTAGTATACATAAAATATTACGACGGAGTGCTGTCCGAGTGATTTCGAAGTTGTTTTTTCGAGTGGGATAGGATTAAGGAAATTATGGGTTATAGCTATGGAGGTGATTGAGTATGGTTCATGGGTATGCTCGTGAGGTCAATATAGTGTTTATCATCTCCGTTGCGTTTACGTACCTATCCTGCAATATTGAATCTCAATATTGATATGTGAGTACTCATAATTTAATTTTTACATACTAATAGTGTATCCCTGACTAGTGCTCGAGTATATAGGATTATGCATGCTTGTACTTTTGATATTGCCATTAGATAGGTTATGTTGATTCCTGAATTAGTTACATATACGATTGAAATAAGGTATAAGATATGCATGTGGTTGGAAATCTAGCGAAAAATAGTTGAATTTTGGTTTAAGAATCACTTGAATCCATGTAACGGTTAGAAAGTTATGAAATAAACAAATTGCATAATTAATTTCGTAATTAAAATTGCTGACGATAATTAGTGAACTAATTTTCTGGATTATAAAAAGTGGTTATTTGGATTCTACTCGTCAAGTAGATGAATTTTCATATAAAGCACGTCTCGTTTCGTTGAACGGTTGTCAAGTTATGGACAAAAGAAGTTTTGCAAATTTTGATGAAATGTCGAAACGGGAACTGAAATTCTCGCTGATCTGCGTTGTTTCATATATAAAAAAAATACCACTGAATTCTTTGCTGTAAGTTCTAACAAACGACTCTGGCCGTTTGTCAATTCGAGTCTCGACGATTTTTCTAAAAATCATCAAAGTTGACGGTTTGATCACATTTTAAAATTCTAAAAAGAGCTGAAACTTTTTTATTTAAAAATGTCAGTTTTGTATCAGTTGTCATGGTCGGCCTGATATGTGTTTACTCTTGCCAAAAATCATGTTATATCTTTGTGGTAACGAGAATTTGTAGGCTTTAACCGTTTGTCAATACGAGTTTTGAGGAATTTTCTAAAAATCTTCAAAGTAGGCTACTCGGTCACTTTTGTAAATTTATTAAAGCTGAAAAATTAACTTTGAAACGCCGAAAACGCGTTGGCAACTACGAGTTGTCTAGGTTTAGTTTACTTCTGTAATATTTATGCTTAATCTTTTTGGTAATGTGTAACTTTTATCTTTGGCCGTTTATCAATCGGAGTTCCGATAATTTTTCTAAAAATAGCTGAAGTGGCCCGTTTAGTCATGTTTGACCGAAAATCATTTTTGTACAAGTTATTATATATTTGCATGCGACCTCATTTTTACTTTGACCTTTGACTTTTGACTTTAACCTTTGACTTTTGACTTTGAACTTTGACTTTTCCTGTTAACTTTTCAGTTAACTTTTTGTGTTGATTTTCTCTAAAAAAAAAAAAAAAAAAAAAAAAAAAAAAAAAAAACCTAAAATACTATTTTATGATTATGAAACCATTTGTGTTACGTTGTTTCACACGTCACCTTTTACTAGAATCTTAATTGAGCATGAGTAATATAACATGTTACTATACTGTAGAGTCAGACTCGAGCTATAGGATAGGATTACACTATGACCTGACCTAAATTGCTATACAAATATTGACCAACATATAAATATATATAATTAATATAGGTTCGTGAATCCGAGGCCAACCTTGCACTTGTTCAATGACGTTATATGTATTTTTACTACGAAATACAGTATGGTGAGTTTCATTTGCCTTTTTATCCTTTATATTTTTGGGACTGAGAATACATGCACTTTTATAAATGTATGACGAAATAGACACAAGTAATTGAAACTACATTCTATGGTTGAATTATCGAAATCGAATATGCCCCTTTTTATTAAAGTCTGGTAATCTAAGAATTAGGGAACAGACACCCTAATTGACGCGAATCCTAAAGATAGATCTATTGGGCCTAACAAACCCCATCCAAAGTACCGGATGGTTTAGTACTTCGAAATTTATATCATGTCCGAAGGAGGATCCCGGAATGATAGGGGATATTCTTATATGCATATTGTTAATGTCGGTTACCAGGTGTTCACCATATGAATGATTATTTTTGTCTCTATGCATGGAACGTATATTTATGAGAACTGGAAATGAAATTCTTGTGGTCTATTAAAATGATGGAAATAAATGATTATGATAAACTAATGAACTCACCAACCTTTTGGTTGACACTTTAAAGCATGTTTATTCTCAGGTGTTAAAGAAATCTTCCGCTGTGCATTTGCTCATTTTAAAGATATTACTTGGAGTCTTTCATAGCATATTTCGAAGAACGTTACATTCGAGTCATTGAGTTCATCAAAGATGATTATTAAATCAATTTATAGTTGGATAGTGGATATTATGAAATGGTATGCATGCCTGTCAATTTTCGATGTAAAGAAAGATTGTCTTTTAAAAACGAATGCAATGTTTGTAAAATGTATAATATAGAGGTCAAATACCTCGCAATGTAATCAACTATTGTGAATCGTTTATAATGTATATGAACGGGTCCTTTCAGTTGGTATCAGAGCGGTGGTCTTAGCGAACCAGGTCTGCATTAGTGTGTCTAACAGATAAGTCAATAGGATGCATTAGTGAGTCTGGACTTCGACCGTGTCTGCATGTCAATAGTTTTGCTTATCATTTTGTGTCAAAAATTAACTACTTATCATCCTCAGGAAATTACCTGCTTATCATTTTTAGTCTAAGCCACGTCTTGCTGCATTGATTGCATGAATAGTGTATAGACAAAAATTCATATCTTAGCGTATCTGCTAAATCATATCTTATCGTATCTATTACTGTAAATGTTGCCTGATATATCCCGTAAATTCCTCCGTAATTTACGAAATCTTTTGTTCTATATATATGGATATTCTATGTAATTAGAATACATCCGATAACCGAAAATCATTTCATATCAAAAAAAAAAATCCTTATTCAATCGTACGAAATGGAATTCATCATTAATTCAAGTTCCTCAGATTTCGAAATGGAATCCCACTCCAGCTCCGAAAGCAGTGTGACCGGAATACATCAACCAATCAGTCATCACCTATTCTGGATGAATTGGGGATGGGTTCATAGCCTCCTCAATCATTGGAGACAAGAAGAAGGTGATCCCTTCCATCCACCACATTGCCCTCTTGACGAAGAACCTGAAGCACTTACCGGCGAACCTGTCCGAAACACCATTTTCTCGCTCATTTCCAGAGTATGTCGTCACAATTATATATTACATCAAATTTTAGATTTTATTTATCCGCTCGTCCGAACCGACAATCACCCCGGTGTAATAGAAGAAGTCAACGAGCTTCGCGCTCGGGTAGTGGCTTTGGAGAATATGGTGCAGAGATTACAAACACCAGTAGCAGCATCAGCAGCATAACCAGTAACACCATCATCAACGCCAATAGTACCATTACCACCCCAACCACAACCACGTCGTAAACCTCAACTTTACACTCTGTCCCACGAGCACCAATGTCATATGCCCTGTAGATACCAAGGAATACCAACAACAATAACCGACGAAGTATTAATTCATAACTTCATTGGAGAAACATTCCGCGCAGATTATGTAATCTCTAAAGTCTTAGAGATTATCTAATCTAGCCCTAACCATAAATCAGTTAAGCGAACCAAAATGATAGAAGGAAGAGTAGAAACCCTGACAAAAATGGTGTGTGATTAACAAGCTAAACTTGTTTTACCAACAGCATCAACAGTACCGTCAGCGTCACCAGCATCATCAGTACAGTCAACATCAGAATCAACAACACCTATAACATCACAAACTCCGTCAGCTCAAGAATCACTATGGACATCATTACGAATCAATAACCCGTATATTGTATCAACGAGTTATGAAGAATTAACTCATTCCCTTTGAAGAAATTATATGTATATTTTATTTATTTTGAAATAAAAATAAATCTTCCCGTGCTAAGCTATTGTGTGTGAATCTTAACTACTCGGTTAATTAATATTACAAATATGCAATAATGTACGTCCTTCGGCCGCAACTTAACCAGCGTTAACTACAATCTCTGTCGCAATTCAACAAATTCCAATTCATAATAAATCAAGTATATATTTGATTTTACACTTTCATCATCGATGTACCCGAAACTTTTCAGATAACATCATTCGTACTTTGCGAAATTCACAAGAATTCCACGAACCGAACATCATACATCAACAAATAACGAAGTATTGATTCATAATTTCAATGTCATTAAAGAAATACTGCGTAAAAGTTATGTACTTTTTAAAGCCTTTAGGGATTATTCAATTTTAGTTTCAACCGTAAATCAAATGAGTTTAATTTAACATTAACTCATTAAATCTATGTTACATCTGAAGAAAATATACATATATATATTTTCATAAAGACTGTAATAAAATTCTTTTGTACAAAATATTAATTGTGAAATTTTTTTAACGGGTAGGTAATACCCGAGAGATATATAAATTCACAATTAATATATTACATTCTTCGAATCTGATTCAGCAAATCATCCATTATACTCCCTACTTTCACAACAATATACATTCTTTTATAGAAATCAAAACAACCATACTCATTCAAAATTTAATTACATATTCTGATTTTGAAATCTCAAAATTCAACTTGAGATATGACCAAAATCATCACTCTTAGATCCTTACATCTTTCACAAGCTATATTTTGACTTCAAAACTGTGTTAGAACATCAAATGTATGTTAACGATTACAATCTGTGTTCAAACCCTTCGAAAATTTCCGAAGACACTTCGAATGATGAGCAATCGAGATGATGATCCAACCACATGTTACCCACAGTTATGTACCCGAAAAACTCTTGAAACCAAAGTAAAAGTTTAAACAACGTATCCGCGTCAGATTCTTTAGCATTTATTAGCAAAAATAACTTTGCGACTCCTATTCAAAGTAGCCAGTTTTGTCACAGCTCCAGCAAGTCAACTTCGACTTTTCAGTCAGACTAACCTTATTATAACCTTGAGATATACACCATCGTTACCAGGGAACCTTTTACATTCCACCACATTATTAACAGATGTATCAACAACTTCATTACCCTTTGACTTTAGCCTCTCCAAAAAGTCATTATAATTATTCATTGAAACCCCGTCATTTACTCATTCGCATCTTGTAATGAGAATTTTCATACGAATCATTGGGAATTAGCAATCAGTATTTTGAAATCTCGCAGCATGTCTACGCCAACAGTTATATGTGTATATATAATGTCTATCTTCTGGACTTAATTTGAATGTGAAGATTATGAAAAACACTTCGAACTACGAATTGGTTCTCCGAAAATGGAAAAATACTGATGAAGCAGCAAAAAAACTATAAATGACCTTAACAGTAAAAGTTTGATGATAATGAATAGGTGTGCTGGCAAAGCGCAGAAAAAGAGAAGTCTTGGAACTGGAAAACGGATTGAGCAAAGTAGGAAGGAGGCTGTGGACAAATTACAAAGACTGAACCTGACTTCAAAGGATCCAAATAATTCAGTATTTGCTGAAGTCATTAACGAATACCTTGCTCCTGACTCTAAACTCCTGCGGAAAATATTCTTCATCATCCTCTGATATTAGAAATTCTAAAATATCATCATATCTTTCATTATAAATATCCTCCATATTTCTGAAGATATTTTCTTAATTTTTCTTATTTAAAATCATTTACCTCTTCGCGCTATCTGTATTACATCATAAAAGAAACTATTTTAGTTTCTAAATTCTGAAACATTCAAGTTTAAAATAGGAATATTTTGAAGTAGTGTTGGGAACTGAAGCATGAATTAGTATAATATAATGACACTTGATCAATATGATTATATTACAGTAAGTCATGCTGAGTTTCTAAATGGAACGTGATGATTCACAGATCGTAACATCATCATGTGCCATGTTATACGACTCTTGTATTCTATTTTGAAATGTCCCGTTCTTATTGATTAAAAACGTTCCATATTAATTGATTTCGTTGCGAGGTTTTGACCTCTATATGAGACGTTTTTCAAAGACTGCATTCATTTTTAAACAAACCATAACCTTTATTTCATCAATAAAGGTTTAAAAAGCTTTACGTAGATTATCAAATAATGATAATCTAAAATATCCTGTTTACACACGACCATTACATAATGGTTTACAATACAAATATGTTACAACAAAATAAGTTTCTTGAATGCAGTTTTTACACAATATCATACAAGCATGGACTCCAAATCTTGTCCTTATTTAAGTATGCGACAGCGGAAGCTCTTAATAATCACCTGAGAATAAACATGCTTAAAACGTCAACAAAAATGTTGGTGAGTTATAGGTTTAACCTATATATATCAAATCGTAACAATAGACCACAAGATTTCATATTTCAATACACATCCCATACATAGAGATAAAAATCATTCATATGGTGAACACCTGGTAACCGACAATAACAAGATGCATATATAAGAATATCCCCATCATTCCGGGACACCCTTCGGATATGATATAAATTTCGAAGTACTAAAGCATCCGGTACTTTGGATGGGGTTTGTTAGGCCCAATAGATCTATCTTTAGGATTCGCGTCAATTAGGGTGTCTGTTCCCTAATTCTTAGATTACCAGACTTAATAAAAAGGGGCATATTCGATTTCGATAATTCAACCATAGAATGTAGTTTCACGTACTTGTGTCTATTTTGTAAATCATTTATAAAACCTGCATGTATTCTCATCCCAAAAATATTAGATTTTAAAAGTGGGACTATAACTCACTTTCACAGATTTTTACTTCGTCGGGAAGTAAGACTTGGCCACTGGTTGATTCACGAACCTATAACAATATATACATATATATCAAAGTATGTTCAAAATATATTTACAACACTTTTAATATATTTTGATGTTTTAAGTTTATTAAGTCAGCTGTCCTCGTTAGTAACCTACAACTAGTTGTCCACAGTTAGATGTACAGAAATAAATCGATAAATATTATCTTGAATCAATCCACGACCCAGTGTATACGTATCTCAGTATTGATCACAACTCAAACTATATATATTTTGGAATCAACCTCAACCCTGTATAGCTAACTCCAACATTCACATATAGAGTGTCTATGGTTGTTCCGAAATATATATAGATGTGTCGACATGATAGGTCGAAACATTGTATACGTGTCTATGGTATCTCAAGATTACATAATATATAATACAAGTTGATTAAGTTATGGTTGGAATAGATTTGTTACCAATTTTCACGTAGCTAAAATGAGAAAAATTATCCAATCTTGTTTTACCCATAACTTCTTCATTTTAAATCCGTTTTGAGTGAATCAAATTGCTATGGTTTCATATTGAACTCTATTTTATGAATCTAAACAAAAAAGTATAGGTTTCTAGTCGGAAAAATAAGTTACAAGTCGTTTTTGTAAAGGTAGTCATTTCAGTCGAAAGAACGACGTCTAGATGACCATTTTAGAAAACATACTTCCACTTTGAGTTTAACCATAATTTTTGGATATAGTTTCATGTTCATAATAAAAATCATTTTATCAGAATAACAACTTTTAAATCAAAGTTTATCATAGTTTTTAATTAACTAACCCAAAACAGCCCGCGGTGTTACTACGACGGCGTAAATCCGGTTTTACGGTGTTTTTCGTGTTTCCAGGTTTTAAATCATTAAGTTAGCATATCATATAGATATATAACATGTGTTTAGTTGATTTTAAAAGTCAAGTTAGAAGGATTAACTTTTGTTTGCGAACAAGTTTAGAATTAACTAAACTATGTTCTAGTGATTACAAGTTTAAACCTTCGAATAAGATAGCTTTATATGTATGAATCGAATGATGTTATGAACATCATTACTACCTTAAGTTCCTTGGATGAACCTACTGGAAAAGAGAAAAATGGATCTAGCTTCAATGGATCCTTGGATGGCTCAAAGTTCTTGAAGCAAAATCATGACACGAAAACAAGTTCAAGTAAGATCATCACTTGAAATAAGATTGTTATAGTTATAGAAATTGAACCAAAGTTTGAATATGATTATTACCTTGTATTAGAATGATAACCTACTGTAAGAAACAAAGATTTCTTGAGGTTGGATGATCACCTTACAAGATTGGAAGTGAGCTAGCAAACTTGAAAGTATTCTTGATTTTATGAAATTAGAACTTTTGTAATTTATGAAGAACACTTAGAACTTGAAGATAGAACTTGAGAGAGTTCAATTAGATGAAGAAAATTGAAGAATGAAAGTGTTTGTAGGTGTTTTTGGTCGTTGGTGTATGGATTAGATATAAAGGATATGTAATTTTGTTTTCATGTAAATAAGTCATGAATGATTACTCATATTTTTGTAATCTTATGAGATATTTCATGCTAGTTGCCAAATGATGGTTCCCACATGTGTTAGGTGACTCACATGGGCTGCTAAGAGCTGATCATTGGAGTGTATATACCAATAGTACATACATCTAAAAGCTGTGTATTGTACGAGTACGAATACGGGTGCATACGAGTAGAATTGTTGATGAAACTGAACGAGAATGTAATTGTAAGCATTTTTGTTAAGTAGAAGTATTTTGATAAGTGTATTGAAGTCTTTCAAAAGTGTATAAATACATATTAAAACACTACATGTATATACATTTTAACTGAGTCGTTAAGTCATCGTTAGTCGTTACATGTAAGTGTTGTTTTGAAACCTTTAGGTTAACGATCTTGTTAAATGTTGTTAACCCAATGTTTATAATATCAAAAGAGATTTTAAATTATTATATTATCATGATATTATGATGTACGAATATCTCTTAATATGATATATATACATTAAATGTCGTTACAACGATAAACGTTACATATATGTCTCGTTTCAAAATCATTAAGTTAGTAGTCTTGTTTTTACATATGTAGTTCATTGTTAATATAATTAATGATATGTTTACTTATCATAATATCATGTTAACTATATATATAACCATATATATGTCATCATATAGTTTTTTTACAAGTTTTAACGTTCGTGAATCACCGGTCAACTTGGGTGGTCAATTGTCTATATGAAACCTATTTCAATTAATCAAGTCTTAACAAGTTTGATTGCTTAACATGTTGGAAACATTTAATCATGTAAACATCAATCTCAATTAATATATATAAACATGGAAAAGTTCGGGTCACTACAGTACCTACCCGTTAAATAAATTTCGTCCCGAAATTTTAAGCTGTTGAAGGTGTTGACGAATCTTCTGGAAATAGATGCGGGTATTTCTTCTTCATCTGATCTTCACGCTCCCAGGTGAACTCGGGTCCTCTACGAGCATTCCATCGAACCTTAACAATTGGTATCTTGTTTTGCTTAAGTCTTTTAACCTCACGATCCATTATTTCGACGGGTTCTTCGATGAATTGGAGTTTTTCGTTGATTTGGATTTCATCTAAGGGAATAGTGAGATCTTCTTTAGCAAAACATTTCTTCAAATTCGAGACGTGGAAAGTGTTATGTACAGCTGTGAGTTGTTGAGGTAACTCAAGTCGGTAAGCTACTGGTCCGACACGATCAATAATCTTGAATGGTCCAATATACCTTGGATTTAATTTCCCTCGTTTACCAAATCGAACAACGCCTTTCCATGGTGAAACTTTAAGCATGACCATCTCTCCAATTTCAAATTCTATATCTTTTCTTTTAATGTCAGCGTAGCTCTTTTGTCGACTTTGGGCGGTTTTCAACCGTTGTTGAATTTGGATGATCTTCTCGGTAGTTTCTTGTATAATCTCCGGACCCGTAATCTGTCTATCCCCCACCTCACTCCAACAAATCGGAGACCTGCACTTTCTACCATAAAGTGCTTCAAACGGCGCCATCTCAATGCTTGAATGGTAGCTGTTGTTGTAGGAAAATTCTGCTAACGGTAGATGTCGATCCCAACTGTTTCCGAAATCAATAACACATGCTCGTAGCATGTCTTCAAGCGTTTGTATCGTCCTTTCGCTCTGCCCATCAGTTTGTGGATGATAGGCAGTACTCATGTCCAGACGAGTTCCTAATGCTTGCTGTAATGTCTGCCAGAATCTTGAAATAAATCTGCCATCCCTATCAGAGATAATAGAGATTGGTATTCCATGTCTGGAGATGACTTCCTTCAAATACAGTCGTGCTAACTTCTCCATCTTGTCATCTTCTCTTATTGGTAGGAAGTGTGCTGATTTGGTGAGACGATCAACTATTACCCAAATAGTATCAAAACCACTTGCAGTCCTTGGCAATTTAGTGATGAAATCCATGGTAATGTTTTCCCATTTCCATTCCGGGATTTCGGGTTGTTGAAGTAGACCTGATGGTTTCTGATGCTCAGCTTTGACCTTAGAACACGTCAAACATTCTCCTACGTATTTAGCAACATCGGCTTTCATACCCGGCCACCAAAAATGTTTCTTGAGATCCTTGTACATCTTCCCCGTTCCAGGATGTATTGAGTATCTGGTTTTATGAGCTTCTCTAAGTACCATTTCTCTCATATCTCCAAATTTTGGTACCCAAATCCTTTCAGCCCTATACCGGGTTCCGTCTTCCCGAATATTAAGATGCTTCTCCGATCCTTTGGGTATTTCATCCTTTAAATTTCCCTCTTTTAAAACTCCTTGTTGCGCCTCCTTTATTTGAGTAGTAATGTTATTATGAATCATTATATTCATAGATTTTACTCGAATGGGTTCTCTATCCTTCCTGCTCAAGGCATCGGCTACCACATTTGCCTTCCCCGGGTGGTAACGAATCTCAAAATCGTAATCATTCAATAATTCAATCCACCTACGCTGCCTCATATTCAGTTGTTTCTGATTAAATATGTGTTGAAGACTTTTGTGGTCGGTATATATAATACTTTTGACCCCATATAAGTAGTGCCTCCAAGTCTTTAATGCAAAAACAACCGCGCCTAATTCCAAATCATGCGTCGTATAATTTTGTTCGTGAATCTTCAATTGTCTAGACGCATAAGCAATCACCTTCGTTCGTTGCATTAATACACAACCGAGACCTTGCTTTGATGCGTCACAATAAATCACAAAATCATCATTCCCTTCAGGCAATGACAATATAGGTGCCGTAGTTAGCTTTTTCTTCAATAACTGAAACGCTTTCTCTTGTTCATCATTCCATTCAAATTTCTTCCCTTTATGCGTTAATGCAGTCAAGGGTTTTGCTATTCTGGAAAAGTCTTGGATGAACCTTCTGTAGTAACCAGCTAGTCCTAAAAACTGGCGTATGTGTTTCGGAGTTTTCGGGGTTTCCCACTTTTCAACAGTTTCTATCTTTGCCGGATCCACCTTAATACCTTCTTTGTTCACTATGTGACCGAGGAATTGAACTTCTTCCAACCAAAATGCACACTTTGAAAACTTAGCGTACAATTCTTCCTTCCTCAATACTTCTAACACCTTTCTCAAATGTTCACCGTGTTCTTGGTCATTCTTTGAGTAAATAAGTATGTCATCAATGAAAACAATGACAAACTTGTCAAGGTATGGTCCACACACTCGGTTCATAAGGTCCATGAACACAGCTGGTGCATTAGTTAAACCAAACGGCATGACCATAAACTCGTAATGACCGTAACGTGTTCTGAAAGCAGTCTTTGGAATATCATCTTCTTTCACCCGCATTTGATGATACCCGGAACGTAAGTCAATCTTTGAATAAACAGACGAGCCTTGTAGTTGATCAAATAAGTCGTCGATTCTCGGTAGTGGGTAGCGGTTCTTGATGGTAAGTTTGTTCAACTCTCGGTAGTCGATACACAACCTGAATGTACCATCTTTCTTCTTGACAAACAAAACAGGAGCTCCCCACGGTGATGTGCTTGGTCGAATGAAACCACGCTCTAAAAGTTCTTGTAATTGGCTTTGCAGTTCTTTCATCTCGCTGGGTGCGAGTCTGTAAGGAGCACGAGCTATTGGTGCAGCTCCTGGTACAAGATCTATTTGAAATTCAACGGATCGATGTGGGGGTAATCCCGGTAATTCTTTCGGAAATACATCGGGAAATTCTTTTGCAATGGGAACATCATTGATGCTCTTTTCTTCAGTTTGTACTTTCTCGACGTGTGCTAGAACAGCATAGCAACCTTTTCTTATTAGTTTTTGTGCCTTCAAATTACTAATAAGATGTAGCTTCGTGTTGCCCTTTTCTCCGTACACCATTAAGGGTTTTCCTTTTTCTCGTATAATGCGAATTGCATTTTTGTAACAAACGATCTCCGCTTTCACTTCTTTCAACCAGTCCATACCGATTATCACATCAAAACTCCCTAACTCTACTGGTATCAAATCAATCTTAAATGTTTCGCTAACCAGTTTAATTTCTCGATTCCGACATATATTATCTGCTGAAATTAATTTACCATTTGCTAATTCGAGTAAAAATTTACTATCCAAAGGCGTCAATGGACAACTTAATTTAGCACAAAAATCTCTACTCATATAGCTTCTATCCGCACCCGAATCAAATAAAACGTAAGCAGATTTATTGTCAATAAGAAACGTACCCGTAACAAGCTCCGGGTCTTCCTGTGCCTCTACCGCATTAATATTGAAAACTCTTCCACGGCCTTGTCCATTCGTGTTCTCCTGGTTCGGGCAATTTCTAATAATGTGGCCTGGTTTTCCACATTTATAACAAACTATATTGGCATAACTTGCTCCGACACTACTTGCTCCGCCATTACTCGTTCCGACACCATTTGTTCCTTTCGTTCTATTAACCCCTGGTCCGTAGACCTCACACTTCGCCGCGCTATGACCATTTCTTTTACACTTGTTGCAAAATTTGGTGCAGAACCCCGAGTGATTCTTTTCACACCTTTGGCATAGTTGCTTCTGATTGTTGTTGTTGTTGCGGTTATTATTGTTGTTGGGATGATTGTTGTAGTTGCTGTTGTTGTTGTTGTTGTTGTTGTTGTTGGGCCGTTTGTTGTAGTTGCGATTGATGTTGCGATTGTTGGGATAATTGTTGCGATTATTGTTGTAATTGCTGTTGTTGTTGTATTGGTGATTCTTATCACCGTTTTCCTCCCACTTTCTTTTGACTTGCTTCACATTGGCCTCTTCAGCAGTCTGTTCTTTAATTCTTTCTTCAATCTGGTTCACTAGTTTGTGAGCCATTCTACATGCCTGTTGTATGGAGGCGGGCTCGTGTGAACTTATATCTTCTTGGATTCTTTCCGGTAATCCTTTCACAAACGCGTCGATCTTCTCTTCCTCATCTTCGAATGCTCCCGGACACAATAGGCACAATTCTGTGAATCGTCTTTCGTACGTGGTAATATCAAATCCTTGGGTTCGTAACCCTCTAAGTTCTGTCTTGAGCTTATTGACCTCGGTTCTGGGACGGTACTTCTCGTTCATCAAGTGCTTGAATGCTGACCACGGTAGTGCGTACGCATCATCTTGTCCCACTTGCTCTAGATAGGTATTCCACCATGTTAACGCAGAACCTGTGAAGGTATGCGTAGCGTACTTCACTTTGTCCTCTTCAGTACACTTACTTATGGCAAACACCGATTCAACCTTCTCGGTCCACCGTTTCAATCCGATCGGTCCTTCGGTTCCATCAAATTCCAAAGGTTTGCAGGCAGTGAATTCTTTGTAGGTGCATCCTACACGATTTCCTGTACTGCTAGATCCAAGGTTATTGTTGGTATGTAGCGCAGCCTGTACTGCGGCTATGTTTGAAGCTAGAAAAGTACGGAATTCCTCTTCATTCATATTCACGGTGTGTCGAGTAGTCGGTGCCATTTCCTTCAAAATAGTTAAATGGAACAAGTTAATCATACAGAATATTAAGAGTAGTTAATAGTATTTCGTAGCATAATATGAACTCATTTATAAAAGCTTTTTCTTCATATTAGCGTTTTATAAGTTTAAATTCGGGTAGTACCTACCCGTTAAGTTCATACTTAGTAGCTAATATACAATTCAACTACTACAATTCTATATGAAAAACTGATTGTAATAATATTTCGCGTTCAAACTTTTATACAATATTTTACAAACTTACAATACCGCTTATTTTACATAAAGCATGAAATATAGCACACAATAACTTTGATACAAGATAGTTGTGAAGACAATTCTAGCTAGTACACAAGTCGTTCGGCAAAGGCAATAAAGACACGTAATTCATACGTCCAGAAACAAGTCATGCATTCTGGTTTTACTAGGACTACTTCCCATCCTTGGTCTTGTGCAACATAACCGTTATGGCTGTTGATAAGACAGCGTGTTGTAACGTCATCAAAGGGACGAGGGTTACGTAATGTCCAACAGTCCCGTAATAATCTAAAAACCTCATTTCTTACCCCAATTACCGACTCCGTCACTTGTGGAAACGTTTTGTTTAATAGTTGTAGCCCGATGTTCTTGTTCTCACTTTGGTGAGAAGCGAACATTACTAATCCGTAAGCATAACATGCTTCTTTATGTTGCATGTTAGCCGCTTTTTCTAAATCACGAAGTCCAATATTCGGATATATTGAGTCAAAATAATTTCTTAACCCGTTGCGTAAAATAGCATTTGGGTTCCCCGCAATATATGCGTCAAAGTAAACACATCGTAATTTATGGGTTTCCCAATGTGATATCCCCCATCTTTCAAACGAAAGTCTCTTATAAACCAAGACATTCTTGGAACGTTCTTCGAATGTCTTACAAACTGATCTCGCCTTAAATAGTTGTGCCGAAGAATTCTGGCCGACTCTAGACAAGATTTCATCAATCATGTCTCCGGGTAGGTCTCTTAAAATATTGGGTTGTCTATCCATTTTGTGTTTTTAAACTGTAAAATAGACAAGAGTTAGATTCATAAAAAAAATACTTATTAATACAAGCAATTTTTACATATATCATAAAGCATAAGAACACTATATTCCATATATTACACCACACGAATATAACTATCTTATTCCGACTCGCTCGTTTCTTCTTCTTCGGTTTTGGTTCGTTTTGCCAAGTTTCTAGGGATATATGATGTTCCCCTAATACGAGCCGTCGTTGTCCACATTGGTTTAGAAAAACCTGGTGGTTTAGAGGTTCCCGGGTCATTGTTACAACTTAAGGACTTCGGGGGTTGACGATACATATAAAGTTCATCGGGGTTGGAATTAGATTTCTCTATTTTTATGCCCTTTCCCTTATTATTTTCTTTTGCCTTTTTAAATTCAGTTGGGGTAATTTCTATAACATCATCGGAATTCTCGTCGAAATCCGATTCATCGGAGAATTGGTAATCCTCCCAATATTTTGCTTCCTTGGCGGAAACACCATTGACCATAATTAACTTTGGTCGGTTGGTTGAGGATTTTCTTTTACTTAACCGTTTTATTATTTCCCCCACCGGTTCTATTTCTTCATCTGGTTCCGATTCTTCTTCCGGTTCCGATTCTTCTTCCGGTTCCGACTCTTCTTCCGGTTCCTCTTCGGGAACTTGTGAATCAGTCCACAAATCATTCCAATTTACATTTGACTCTTCATTATTATTAGGTGAGTCAATGGGACTTGTTCTAGAGGTAGACATCTATCACATAATATCAAACACGTTAAGAGATTAATATATCACATAATATTCATATGTTAAAAATATATAGTTTCCAACAAAAATGTTAAGCAATCATTTTTAAAGAAAATACGGTCGAAGTCCAGACTCACTAATGCATCCTAACAAACTCGATAAGACACACTAATGCAAATTTTCTGGTTCTCTAAGACCAACGCTCGGATACCAACTGAAATGTCCCGTTCTTATTGATTAAAAACGTTCCATATTAATTGATTTCGTTGCGAGGTTTTGACCTCTATATGAGACGTTTTTCAAAGACTGCATTCATTTTTAAACAAACCATAACCTTTATTTCATCAATAAAGGTTTAAAAAGCTTTACGTAGATTATCAAATAATGATAATCTAAAATATCCTGTTTACACACGACCATTACATAATGGTTTACAATACAAATATGTTACAACAAAATAAGTTTCTTGAATGCAGTTTTTACACAATATCATACAAGCATGGACTCCAAATCTTGTCCTTATTTAAGTATGCGACAGCGGAAGCTCTTAATAATCACCTGAGAATAAACATGCTTAAAACGTCAACAAAAATGTTGGTGAGTTATAGGTTTAACCTATATATATCAAATCGTAACAATAGACCACAAGATTTCATATTTCAATACACATCCCATACATAGAGATAAAAATCATTCATATGGTGAACACCTGGTAACCGACAATAACAAGATGCATATATAAGAATATCCCCATCATTCCGGGACACCCTTCGGATATGATATAAATTTCGAAGTACTAAAGCATCCGGTACTTTGGATGGGGTTTGTTAGGCCCAATAGATCTATCTTTAGGATTCGCGTCAATTAGGGTGTCTGTTCCCTAATTCTTAGATTACCAGACTTAATAAAAAGGGGCATATTCGATTTCGATAATTCAACCATAGAATGTAGTTTCACGTACTTGTGTCTATTTTGTAAATCATTTATAAAACCTGCATGTATTCTCATCCCAAAAATATTAGATTTTAAAAGTGGGACTATAACTCACTTTCACAGATTTTTACTTCGTCGGGAAGTAAGACTTGGCCACTGGTTGATTCACGAACCTATAACAATATATACATATATATCAAAGTATGTTCAAAATATATTTACAACACTTTTAATATATTTTGATGTTTTAAGTTTATTAAGTCAGCTGTCCTCGTTAGTAACCTACAACTAGTTGTCCACAGTTAGATGTACAGAAATAAATCGATAAATATTATCTTGAATCAATCCACGACCCAGTGTATACGTATCTCAGTATTGATCACAACTCAAACTATATATATTTTGGAATCAACCTCAACCCTGTATAGCTAACTCCAACATTCACATATAGAGTGTCTATGGTTGTTCCGAAATATATATAGATGTGTCGACATGATAGGTCGAAACATTGTATACGTGTCTATGGTATCTCAAGATTACATAATATATAATACAAGTTGATTAAGTTATGGTTGGAATAGATTTGTTACCAATTTTCACGTAGCTAAAATGAGAAAAATTATCCAATCTTGTTTTACCCATAACTTCTTCATTTTAAATCCGTTTTGAGTGAATCAAATTGCTATGGTTTCATATTGAACTCTATTTTATGAATCTAAACAAAAAAGTATAGGTTTCTAGTCGGAAAAATAAGTTACAAGTCGTTTTTGTAAAGGTAGTCATTTCAGTCGAAAGAACGACGTCTAGATGACCATTTTAGAAAACATACTTCCACTTTGAGTTTAACCATAATTTTTGGATATAGTTTCATGTTCATAATAAAAATCATTTTCTCAGAATAACAACTTTTAAATCAAAGTTTATCATAGTTTTTAATTAACTAACCCAAAACAGCCCGCGGTGTTACTACGACGGCGTAAATCCGGTTTTACGGTGTTTTTCGTGTTTCCAGGTTTTAAATCATTAAGTTAGCATATCATATAGATATATAACATGTGTTTAGTTGATTTTAAAAGTCAAGTTAGAAGGATTAACTTTTGTTTGCGAACAAGTTTAGAATTAACTAAACTATGTTCTAGTGATTACAAGTTTAAACCTTCGAATAAGATAGCTTTATATGTATGAATCGAATGATGTTATGAACATCATTACTACCTTAAGTTCCTTGGATGAACCTACTGGAAAAGAGAAAAATGGATCTAGCTTCAATGGATCCTTGGATGGCTCAAAGTTCTTGAAGCAAAATCATGACACGAAAACAAGTTCAAGTAAGATCATCACTTGAAATAAGATTGTTATAGTTATAGAAATTGAACCAAAGTTTGAATATGATTATTACCTTGTATTAGAATGATAACCTACTGTAAGAAACAAAGATTTCTTGAGGTTGGATGATCACCTTACAAGATTGGAAGTGAGCTAGCAAACTTGAAAGTATTCTTGATTTTATGAAATTAGAACTTTTGTAATTTATGAAGAACACTTAGAACTTGAAGATAGAACTTGAGAGAGTTCAATTAGATGAAGAAAATTGAAGAATGAAAGTGTTTGTAGGTGTTTTTGGTCGTTGGTGTATGGATTAGATATAAAGGATATGTAATTTTGTTTTCATGTAAATAAGTCATGAATGATTACTCATATTTTTGTAATCTTATGAGATATTTCATGCTAGTTGCCAAATGATGGTTCCCACATGTGTTAGGTGACTCACATGGGCTGCTAAGAGCTGATCATTGGAGTGTATATACCAATAGTACATACATCTAAAAGCTGTGTATTGTACGAGTACGAATACGGGTGCATACGAGTAGAATTGTTGATGAAACTGAACGAGAATGTAATTGTAAGCATTTTTGTTAAGTAGAAGTATTTTGATAAGTGTATTGAAGTCTTTCAAAAGTGTATAAATACATATTAAAACACTACATGTATATACATTTTAACTGAGTCGTTAAGTCATCGTTGGTCGTTACATGTAAGTGTTGTTTTGAAACCTTTAGGTTAACGATCTTGTTAAATGTTGTTAACCCAATGTTTATAATATCAAAAGAGATTTTAAATTATTATATTATCATGATATTATGATGTACGAATATCTCTTAATATGATATATATACATTAAATGTCGTTACAACGATAAACGTTACATATATGTCTCGTTTCAAAATCATTAAGTTAGTAGTCTTGTTTTTACATATGTAGTTCATTGTTAATATAATTAATGATATGTTTACTTATCATAATATCATGTTAACTATATATATAACCATATATATGTCATCATATAGTTTTTTTACAAGTTTTAACGTTCGTGAATCACCGGTCAACTTGGGTGGTCAATTGTCTATATGAAACCTATTTCAATTAATCAAGTCTTAACAAGTTTGATTGCTTAACATGTTGGAAACATTTAATCATGTAAACATCAATCTCAATTAATATATATAAACATGGAAAAGTTCGGGTCACTACATATTTAACCTCTAAAATATCAAGAAAATATTTCTTGATGATTCGGCCTTTTCCAAGGTATTTTAGTAATTTGACAAGTCAAGATTGTGCCATCACAATTTCCTTCCTAGAACATTAACAATGTTCATTTCAAAATTCATATCTGTGAATTCTGGACCATTACAAGCGGTGCTTAATCGCAAGAAGAAGAAACGAAAGGACAAAACTCCGAAATAGAAATTGGGGTATAAATTGCAGCAAATAAAAGAGAGCATTAACTGTGAATGATAATGATTATAGAAGACAGAAGCAGAGACTTTGAAATATAAGGGAACATATAAAGCCCAACGACAAACCAGAAATTATAAACCATATATATTGATGCATATAGCAATATAAAGACACGGGAGAACTAGGAACACTATAAACCCAAGAGTATAGTAGAAGTTAATAGATTCTTCCGGCGGTAGATGAAAAAAAAAGAAGAATGACCGATATAAAAGTTAGAAGTATATCGAGAATCAGAACTGGATGGAGCATATTGATGAATACTTTAAAATATGAGTTGAGGGGAAAGAATAGAAGGTTATGAAACATGACTAGGAACTTAGAAATCAACAGATTTAACTCACACAATGGCAGAATAAGTGAATCAAACTCTCTAGTGAATAGGTTAAGTTTTTTTTTTTTTGTTTAATTTAGTCAAACCACAACTAAATCAAGTGTGATTAGATCAACACCTAGAGCTATTATTCACCACCTAGTTGATTTGGACTGAGAGAGAATCGAAGGAGCTCACTAGATCTGAGTGTGTTTAACAAATGAGAGGCTTAACCTAAAATGAAGAACATAAGACTTTATATACCCCTGCTGTTGACACACCCATACGATTCATTCATCACACGTACGAGTTGGCTTCATCAACCGTACGGGTGATCACTCACTCGTGTCTTATCATTTAGGTTGTAATTGTGACTTAGCTCAGCATCAACCATGCGTATGAGCCTGTCAGCCGTACTAGTGAGGCTTCACTCGTACATCTGACTAACTCTAACATAGTCAAACATCTAAATCTTGTTCCTGCAGTTCTTGTAACCACATACAAACACGGATAGGATAATAACGAGCAATCATGGTGGCCTGTAAACTGTTGTACCTGCAATGGACGTGGGTAGATGTCTAGGGACTTGCATAAAATGCATCAACAGATGGTGTGAGTTGTAAGGAAACGAAGGAGGTGAATTTATAAGAAAATCTCCGACAGAACAATTAAAATGGACGATCGCATTTAAAGCGGATCCTAATTCCCTTGATTACCGGAGAGTCAAATCTTATTAAGAAGATTTTCTTCAAATCCCTTAAAATCTGGGAATCAATCATATCTACGTTAAATGATAAGATGAATCTACACTTACTCATTTCACTCTTCTATGTTACCTTCATTCGTACTCTTCATATAAATGGATTGTTTATCCAAAGTATTCGCTGATGATAAATCTCTAATTTTCAGCCCGTATGCATCATGAAAACATACTTATTATCATTCACGACCTTTCCACTCAAATTTCGGGACGAAATTTCTTTAACGGGTAGGTACTGTGACAACCCGAAAATTTCCAACCAAATTTAAACTTTAATCTTTATATGTTTCCGACACGATAAGCAATATTTGTTAAGTTAAATTTCAAGAATTTTAAACTATGTTCATACATTCATTCAACCTCGACCAAGTTCCAACGATTCACGAACCATTAAACGAATGTGATTATATATGTATATGTGTATATATATTATAACTTGAAACGTAAACAAAATATTAGATTAAATACTTTATATGATTGTATCTGTTTCAAAATGTTTATCAATGGAATTAGAAGATAAGATCAAATGATTGAATTATCAGATATATTGAATTATGATTACAAGTCTCTGTTGAAAGGCCCACGTTGATTTGAGAAATCTTTTCATTTTAACAATATTCGGAAAATGGTAAAGTGATTTATAAATATGAACAAATTGTCAATCATTGAGAACTAGACAAAGGATAGTGGAAGATTGAATCTCATAAAGACTCGATTGATCTATTTAGTTTCAAACGTACAAAAACGTTTTCAGTTTAAAAAGAACTTTATTATTAAAACGTATATAACTTTTATAAATATCTAGAACCACTTTTGACAACTCATTACTTAACTAGTATGATAAAAATAACGATATTTATATTTTATTTTATTAAATATATATAACGATTTAAATTAATATTATATATATTTATACGCGTATTATACGTACATAGTTTTATACTTTTACTATACTTAAACTTTACCTTTACTTTATTTTTACTTTACTTTAACTTTAATAATTCATACTTTAATAATTCACTTTAATAATTCATACTTTAATAATTCACTTTAATAATTCATACTTTAATAATTCATACTTTAATAATTCACTTTAATAATTCATACTTTAATAATTCACTTTAATAATTCAAAAATCTATTATAAATAGAATTCAATAGGTTTCATTATTTCATAGAAACTTAAAAATAGTTTTCTCTAAACTCTCTCAATCGATTTACATATATATATATTTACTCCGTATTATCTCAAGATATTATTAGTATACATAAAATATTACGATGGAGTGCTGTCCGAGTGATTTCGAAGTTGTTTTTTCGAGTGGGATAGGATTAAGGAAATTATGGGTTATAGCTATGGAGGTGATTGAGTATGGTTCATGGGTATGCTCGTGAGGTCAATATAGTGTTTATCATCTCCGTTGCGTTTACGTACCTTTCCTGCAATATTGAATCTCAATATTGATATGTGAGTACTCATAATTTAATTTTTACATACTAATAGTGTATCCCTGACTAGTGCTCGAGTATATAGGATTATGCATGCTTGTACTTTTGATATTGCCATTAGATAGGTTATGTTGATTCCTGAATTAGTTACATATACAATTGAGATAAGGTATAAGATATGTATGTCGTTGGAAAGCTAGCGAAAAATAGTTGAATTTTGGTTTAAGAATCACTTGAATCCAAGTAACGGTTAGAAAGTTATGAAATAAATAAATTGCATAATTAATTTCGTAATTAAAATTGCTGACAATAATTAGTGAACTAATTTTCTGGATTATAAAAAGTGGTTATTTGGATTCTACTCGTCGAGTAGATGAATTTTCATATAAAGCATGTCTCGTTTCGTTGAACGGTTGTCAAGTTATGGACAAAAGAAGTTTTGCAAATTTTGATGAAATGTCAAAACGGGAACTGAAATTCTCGCTGATCTGCGTTGTTTCATATATAAAAAAAAATACCACTGAATTCTTTGCTATAAGGTCTAACAAACGACTCTGGCCGTTTGTCAATTCGAGTCTCGACGATTTTTCTAAAAATCATCAAAGTTGACAGTTTGATCACATTTTAAAATTCTAAAAAGAGCTGAAACTTTTTTATTTAAAAATGTCAGTTTTGTATCAGTTGTCATGGTCGGCCTGATATGTATTTACTCTTGCCAAAAATCATGTTATATCTTTGTGGTAACGAAAATTTGCAGGCTTTAACCGTTTGTCAATACGAGTTTTGAGGAATTTTCTAAAAATCTTCAAAGTAGGCTACTCGGTCACTTTTGTAAATTTATTAAAGCTGAAAAATTAACTTTGAAATGTCGAAAACGCGTTGGCAACTACGAATTAGGGAACAAACACCCTAATTGACGCGAATCCTAAAGATAGATCTATTGGGCCTAACAAACCGCATCCAAAGTACCGGATGCTTTAGTACTTCGAAATTTATATCATGTCCGAAGGAGGATCCCGGAATGATAGGGGATATTCTTATATGCATATTGTTAATGTCGGTTACCAGGTGTTCACCATATGAATGATTATTTTTGTCTCTATGCATGGAACGTATATTTATGAGAACTGGAAATGAAATTCTTGTGGTCTATTAAAATGATGGAAATAAATGATTATGATAAACTAATGAACTCACCAACCTTTTGGTTGACACTTTAAAGCATGTTTATTCTCAGGTGTTAAAGAAATCTTCCGCTGTGCATTTGCTCATTTTAAAGATATTACTTGGAGTCTTTCATAGCATATTTCGAAGAACGTTGCATTCGAGTCATTGAGTTCATCAAAGATTATTATTAAATCAATTTATAGTTGGATAGTGGATATTATGAAATGGTATGCATGCCTGTCAATTTTCGATGTAAAGAAAGATTGTCTTTTAAAAACGAATGCAATGTTTGTAAAATATATAATATAGAGGTCAAATACCTCGCAATGTAATCAACTTTTGTGAATCGTTTATAATGTATATGAACGGGTCCTTTCAGTGTCGGACCAGTAGCTTACCGACTTGAGTTACCTCAACAACTCGCGGCTGTACATAACACTTTCCACGTCTCGAATTTGAAGAAATGTTTTGCTAAAGAAGATCTCACTATTCCGTTAGATGAAATCCAAATCAACGAAAAACTTCAATTCATCGAAGAACCCGTCAAAATAATGGATCGTGAGGTTAAAAGACTTAAGCAAAACAAGATACCAATTGTTAAGGTTCGATGGAATGCTCGTAGAGGACCCGAGTTCACCTGGGAGCGTGAAGATCAGATGAAGAAGAACTACCCGCATCTATTTCCAGAAGATTCGTCAACACCTTCAACAGCTTAAAATTTTGGGACGAAATTTATTTAACGGGTAGGTACTGTAGTGACCCGAACTTTTCCATGTTTATATATATTAATTGAGATTGATATTTACATGATTAAATGTTTCCAACATGTTAAGCAATCAGACTTATTAAGACTTGATTAATTGGAATATGTTTCATATAGACAATTGACCACCCAAGTTGACCGGCTATTCACGAACATTAAAACTTGTAAAAACGACATGACGATATATATATATGGATATACATATGGTTAACATGAGATTATGATAAGTAAGTATCTCCATAAGTATATTAACAATGAGTTATATACATATAAACAAGACTACTAACTTAAGGATTTCGAAACGAGACATATATGTAACGATTATCGTTGTAACGACATTTAAATGTATATATATATCATATTAAGATATATTAATATATCATAATATCATGATAATATAATAATTTAACATCTCATTAGATATAATAAACAATGGGTTAACAACATTAATTGAGATCGTTAACTTAAAGGTTTCAAAACAACACTTACATGTAACGACTAACGATGACTTAACGACTCAGTTAAAATGTATATACATGTAGTGTATTTAGATGTATTAAAATACCTTTGGAAGACTTCAAGACATATATCAAAACACTCATACTTAATGAAAATGGTTACAGTTACTTTCCCATTCTTTTCTTTCATCAAGAATTCTAGTCGTATTCTTACCCGTATTATACACAGCTTCAAAACGTACTTACTATGGGTATATACCAATAGGAACTAGCATGGAATTCCACTCTTTATTATGTCATGTATGACTAATCAATTTTAACTTCTACCATGAGCTAGTCAACTAACTAGAACTCCTTTTAACCCCACTCACCACTCACCAATTACCACTCATCATTCACTCCATTTCACTTCCAATTCTCTTTCTAATTCTCTCTCAACACACACACACACTATTATGAACGTATTTTTCCAGTAGTTAATCATCATCTTCATCAAAAATCACTTCAAGAATCAAGCTATAATCATCATAGGAAGAACACTTCAAGAACACTTCAAAAATCCCTTCAAGTTTACTAATTTACTTCCAAGCTTTCTAATCCATTCCAAGTAATCATCTAAGATCAAGAAACCTTTGTTATATACAGTAGGTTATCTTTCTTATTCAAGGTAATATTCATATTCAAACTTTGATTCAATTTCTATAACTATAAACTATCTTAATTCGAGTAAAAATCTTACTTGAACTTGTTTTTGTGTCATGATCCTACTTCAAGAACTTTCAAGCCATCAAAGATCCTTTGAAGCTAGATCATTTCTTGTCACTTCCAGTAGGTTTACCTACTAAACTTCAGGTAGTAATGATGTTCATAACATCATTCGATTCATATATATAAAACTAGCTTATTCGAAGGTTTAAACTCGTAATCACTAGAACATAGTTTAGTTAATTCTAAACTTGTTCGCAAACAAAAGTTAATCCTTCTAACTTGACTTTTAAAATTAACTAAATACATGTTCTATATCTATATGATATGCTAACTTAATGATTTAAAACCTGGAAACATGAAAAACACCGTAAAACCGGATTTACTCCGTCGTAGTAACACCGCGGGCTGTTTTGGGTTAGTTAATTAAAAACTATGATAAACTTTGATTTAAAAGTTGTTATTCTGAGAAAATGATTTTTATTATGAACATGAAACTATATCAAAAAATTATGGTTAAACTCAAAGTGGAAGTATGTTTTCTAAAATGATCATCTAGACGTCGTTCTTTCGACTGAAATGACTACCTTTACAAAAACGACTTGTAACTTATTTTTCTGACTAAAAACCTATACTTTTTATGTTTAGATTCATAAAATATAGTTCAATATGAAACCATAGCAATTTGATTCACTCAAAGTGAATTTAAAATGAAGAAGTTATGGGTAAAACAAGATTGGATAATTTTTCTCATTTTAGCTACGTGAAAATTGGTAAAAAATCTATTTCAACCATAACTTAATCAACTTGTATTGTATATTATGTAATCTTGAGATACCATACACACGTATACAATGTTTCGACCTATCATGTCGACACATCTATATATATTTCGGAACAACCATAGACACTCTATATGTGAATGTTGGAGTTAGCTATACAGGGTTGAGGTTGATTCCAAAATATATATAGTTTGAGTTGTGATCAATACTGAGATACGTATACACTGGGTCGTGGATTGATTCAAGATAATATTTATCAATTTATTTCTGTACATCTAACTGTGGACAACTAGTTGTAGGTTACTAACGAGGACAGCTGGCTTAATAAACTTAAAACATCAAAATATATTAAAAGTGTTGTAAATATATTTTGAACATACTTTAATATACATGTATATATTGTTATAGGTTCGTGAATCAACAGTGGCCAAGTCTTACTTCCCGACGAAGTAAAAATCTGTGAAAGTGAGTTATAGTCCCACTTTTAAAATCTAATATTTTTGGGATGAGAATACATGCATGTTTTATAAATGATTTACAAAATAGACACAAGTACGTGAAACTACATTCTATGGTTGAATTATCGAAATCGAATATGCCCCTTTTTATTAAGTCTGGTAATCTAAGAATTAGGGAACAGACACCCTAATTGACGCGAATTCTAAAGATAGATCTGCTGGGCCTAACAAACCCCATCTAAAGTACCGGATGCTTTAGTACTTCGAAATTTATATCATATCCGAAGGGTGTCCCGGAATGATGGGGATATTCTTAAATATGCATCTTGTTAATGTCGGTTACCAGGTGTTCACCATATGAATGATTTTTATCTCTATGTATGGGATGTATATTGAAATATGAAATCTTGTGGTCTATTTTTACGATTTGATATATATAGGTTAAACCTATAACTCACCAACATTTTTGTTGACGTTTTAAGCATGTTTATTCTCAGGTGATTATTAAGAGCTTCCGCTGTCGCATACTTAAATAAGGACGAGATTTGGAGTCCATGCTTGTATGATATTGTGTAAAAACTGCATTCAAGAAACTTATTTTGTTGTAACATATTTGTATTGTAAACCATTATGTAATGGTCGTGTATAAACAGGATATTTTAGATTATCATTATTTGATAATCCACGTAAAGCTTTTTAAACCTTTATTGATGAAATAAAGGTTATGGTTTGTTTTAAAATGAATGCAGTCTTTGAAAAACGTCTCATATAGAGGTCAAAACCTCGCAACGAAATCAATTAATATGGAACGTTTTTAATCAATAAGAACGGGACATTTCATACAAGGCTCGTCGGTTTATTCGAAGATCGATTTACGTTCTGGATATCATCAAATGCGAGTAAAGGAGGATGATATTCCAAAAACTGCTTTTAGGACGCGTTATGGTCATTACGAGTTTATGGTTATGCCGTTTGGATTGACTAACGCACCAGCTGTGTTCATGGACCTTATGAACCGAGTGTGTGGGCCATATCTTGACAAGTTTGTCATTGTTTTCATCGATGACATACTTATTTACTCAAAGAATGATCAAGAGCACGAAGAACATTTGAGAAAAGCAAGGTTGGAGAACTCGGATCTCGGGGAGATCTCGTTTAGACATTTTTGAGGAGATCTCAACATCTCGAAAAAATCTCGGGGAGATCTCGGACATTGACTTGCATTGACTTTTTAGCTTTTTTAGTATATATTTATTTATATAAATAAATATATGTATATTTATATGCATTTTTACCAGATTTTACAAGAAAATCTGAGAAATGAGTGAAAAAATCTAAGAAATTACGAGATTTTACAAGAAAATCTGAGAAATGAGCAAGAAAATCCGATAAATCGTGGTTTTGACCAAGTTTGACCCTGTTGACCGAGAAATCTCGGGAGATGGACATCTCGTCTCGGTTGCTTTCTAATAACGAGATCTCGGGGAGATCTCGGGGAGAAATAAGGAGATTTACAACACTGGAGAAAAGTGTTAGAAGTATTGAGGAAAGAAAAATTGTACGCTAAGTTTTCAAAGTGTGCATTTTGGTTGGAAGAAGTTCAATTCCTCGGTCACATAGTGAACAAAGAAGGTATCCAGGTGTAAGACCCAAATATTTATTGTACATAATGTATTCATGGTGTACGATGCGTATATGAAGTGTACGAAGCATGTACGTGTTGCTTGCTCGAATGTCGAACAAACTGGACGTTGTTTGAGGTACAAAGTGTGTACGTATCTTTACAACCCCAAATAAAGTTTGAATTGATGTTTCCAAGCCTTACCATTGGATAGAATATCTTATTACGTTTCTAACGATATTTGATTCATCAAAAACGGAGTTACGGTCGAAAAGTTATGGCCAAAACAAGTTGCTGAAACCTGTTTTGGGCTCGACCACAATTTCCAGTTATTTGGAGCGGCGCTCCACCTTCTGGCGCGGCGCGTCGATTGCTGCAGAGGCAATTTTCAGCCTTTTTAAAAGGTTTAAATGAGGGGTACTTTGGTCTTTTCAATTAGGGTCGGTTTGTGGTCATCAAAACTGATCTAGAGCTCCATTGGAGCTCATTTTCACTCATCAAACACTCTCATCTTCAAACCCTAGAGTGAGAGGAGAGTTTTAGAGAGAGAGAGCTCCAATTGGAGAAGAAGAAGGGTGTTTCGGGTCAAACCTCGTTTATTAAAGTTGTTCTACTTGTCAACGGCATCATTTTGGCCGTATTGGTAAGTTCAAACTCCGAACTTCATCTTTGTAATTTGATATTCAAGTTTAGGGTTTTGAACTAGTTAGTTATAAAACTCTTTTAGGAGGTGAAATGGGTAATTGTAACTAGCTATTGTTGATGTTGGTGGGTATAGGATTGGATGATGATATTGTTAGTTTGTAAACTAATTTTATTGATGAAATCACTAGCTAACTTGGATTATTAGTGATTTGGGGTGTAAGTTCACAAATTGGGTGTTTTGACTAGTTTTAGGTCAAAATGGGTTTTTGTGTAAATGTTGGTCTAAAATGCATTTAAAGCCTAAAAGAGGTGTATTTAGGTATTTCGGGAACGCGGAAAATGGTCTCGTTAGTTTTGGACTTTCGAGTATCGTTAAAAGTGCAAAAAGGCGTAGATTGCACTTTATGTCAATTTGGGCGGGTCGTGAGTCCAAATGGGGGATTGGTTGATCAAACCTTGTGCAAAATGTATTAGTGGGACATAATTACTATTCGATTGTGATTATGAGTGGTTCGGGTGAGATTTGACTTAGTCAAAGTTGGTCAAGTGTATATAGTCGAAATTACACTTGTGATGTGTTAAGTCGAATAGGCTTAAGTTGTAGCTTATTTGCATGTATGATTTGCGTAGGTGATATACGTGAAGTCGGTGGAAGGAGTTCAAGTTTGTGAGTTGCACTTCTTCAAGTAATCGAGGTGAGTGGAATATTTATACATGTATGTATGTGGTTTATTTACTCGTACGCGATGTGGGCCTTTGGTGCCACATCGTGAGTAGTGGGCGTTATGTCACAAGTCGGTGACACCCTATAGTGTTCACAAGTCGGTGACACTTAGTGGCGCTTCACAAGTCGGTGATGTCACATGAAGGTTCACAAGTCGGTGACCCATATGTATTGATGGGGGTTCACAAGTCGGTGATACCCTTGGGTGATTCACAAGTCGGTGACACCCTATAGTGTTCACAAGTCGGTGACACTTAGTGGCGCTTCACAAGTCGGTGATGTCACATGGAGGTTCACAAGTTGGTGACCCATATGTATTGATGGGGGTTCACAAGTCGGTGATACCCTTGGGTGATTCACAAGTCGGTGACACCCTATAGTGTTCACAAGTCGGTGACACTTAGTGGCGCTTCACAAGTCGGTGATGTCACATGGCGTTCACAAGTCGGTGACCCATAGATATTGGTGGGTAGTTCACAAGTCGGTGACACCCTTTGATGAGTCACAAGTCGGTGACAACATACGAGTGAGACTCGACGTTATTGGTCGTCTACAAGTCGGTAATGCCATAGCGGGGAACGGTTTGTTATATTTATGCATTATTGTGATTTAGTATATTATTGTGGCGATTTATATACTAACGTTGTTGCTAGTCGTATGTTTGGTGTTGCTAGCTCGTTTATGCATTTTGTTTGCATGGTATTGTAAGTGGATGCGTGTAGGTAAATTACATATGTATATGTATAAGTATTGCATTCACTAAGCGTTAGCTTACCCTCTCGTTGTTGACTTTTTTATAGATTGCATGGATGCGGAGGTTCGGGTAAGCGGGGACTAGTGGACTTGCGTAGTTGCTTTAGAAGGCTTGCTTTTGGATTGATTAGGATTGGGTAGCGTATCCCCAATCGCCATGCTCGGCCTTTATTTTGTATTACAAATCATGTGGTTGAAAACTTGTATTTTCGTACGAAAGTCGTAAAACGGCCGATGTGGGCCCGGTCTCGTAAAACTTATTTTATTAATGGAACGTGTTAGTTTTTTATATATGAATATGTTGTGAATAGCGTTTTGTCTAAATACGTCGGGAAGTGGTCAAACATTTTAGCATTTCAAGACTTTTTGGACAGGCCACTTTGGCGCGCCGCGCCACCTGCTGAACAAAGAAATTTTTTTTTTTTTTTTGGTAAATTTCACGTGGTCGATTGTATATCGGGTTGGGTTGTTACAAGTGGTATCAGAGCATGGTCTAAGGGATTTAGGTGACTTGAGATAGGCTCCTAGACTTAGACTTTTTGTGTGGACTATTATGCGGGACTTGTAGGATTACGGGTCGGTTCGGGTTTCTAGTTAGTGCCTTTGAGAATAGGTGCTTTAACTATGTGTTGATTATGTGTTACTAATCATGTTGTGTTGTGTTGAACATCTATCGAGATGATTGTTGTATTCATGAGTTCGGCATGGCGTGTGAGCGTAATAATGCTTCGCGACCATTATTACGGTTGCAAGCCAAGTCATGCAAGTGATGTACAACAAGTGTTGAACTAGATGGGATGTACGAACGGTGACATATTATATGTTTGTGAACGATTGATCGTGGTGGTGTGTGTAAGTTATTCATGTTGTGTTCCTAACCGAGTTCATTTCTTACAATGACGACAAGGAGCAAACAAGCCAACGAAGATCAAGACGAAGACGTTGAGTTCACGGCTAAGGTTGAGGCCATCTTTAAACGTCAAAAAGCGGAGTTTCTCGAGGATGTTAGAAAGGTTTTCCGGGAATCGGTTGATGGGCAAATAATCGATCTAATTGATGAAAGGGTGAATGTCGCAATCGAGGAAGCGCTTGATGCTAGAAATATTTATCCCCGAGGTGAAGGGAGTGAAGGAAATGGGAGGCGGGACTTCCATTACAAAAACTTCAAGGATGCACAACCTCCTATGTTTAATGGGGTAAGGGATCCGTTGAAGAGTACATGTTGGGTTTCCGACATCGAGGGGGCTTTCCGTACTAGTGAATGTCCTCCCGAGAAGAAAACGAGGTACGGTTCTAGTATGTTACGTGAAGAAGCCAAGTTGTGGTGGGATGACAAGATTCAATTGTATGGCGAGGAACAATGTATGAGCTTGTCATGGGATGAGTTCAAAAAGGAGTTCTTTGATGAATACCGAACTTCTTCCGATCTTGATAGAATCCGGGACGAGTTACACAATTTGCGACAGGGTTCGATGGACTTGGTTACTCTCAAGTCTACCTTTTTAGCAAAGACTCGTTTTTGTCCGGAGTACGTTGGTGACGATCACAAGTTGATGAAAGATTTCTACCGTACACTGAATGACGAATTTAAGAGTAAGATTAGTCAGGGAATGGCTAAGTCTTTTGAAGAGTTGTTTGAGTTGGCTCGGGGTTTCGAACCGGAGGTGTCGAAGCCAAGTGTGTCCGATGTTAGTAAACGGAAGTTCGAAGCGACTGCGTTTTCGAACAAGAAGAGTAAAAGCGCTACCGAAGGTGTCGGAAGCGTAAAGATGAGTGACACGGGTGGTTCTAAATTCGCGTGTTATAATTGTGGACAAACGGGGCATAAGTCTCGTGATTTTCCGTTGGGCAAGGTCACATGTTTTAAGTGCCGGAAGGAGGGACACCGGAAGTCGGAATGTCCCGAGTGGAATAGTGACGGGGCGCGAAAATCTAGCGACGCTTGATTCAGGTACTATTCGATTTTAGTACTATCTTTATGCGGGTGATTTTGGGGTAATGATTGAGTTTATCCATGTGTGGTAGTGACTAGCTAGGTCGAGTTAGTCCATTGCGGTTTGATTAGCCATGTCGGGTTAATCAATTAGATGATAGGCGTTGACCGAGTCGGGTTGACCTAGTGTGTTTTGTAGTGACCCGAACTTTTCCATGTTTATATATATTAATTGAGATTGATATTTACATGATTAAATGTTTCCAACATGTTAAGCAATCAAACTTGTTAAGACTTGATTAATTGAAATAGGTTTCATATAGACAATTGACCACCCAAGTCGACCGGTGATTCACGAACGTTAAAACTTGTAAAAACTATATGATGACATATATATGGTTATATATATAGTTAACATGATATTATGATAAGTAAACATATCATTAAGTATATTAACAATGAACTACATATGTAAAAACAAGACTACTAACTTAATGATTTTGAAACGAGACATATATGTAACGATTATCGTTGTAACGACATTTAATGTATATATATCATATTAAGATATATTCGTACATCATAATATCATGATAATATAATAATTTAAAATCTCTTTTGATATTATAAACATTGGGTTAACAACATTTAACAAGATCGTTAACCTAAAGGTTTCAAAACAACATTTACATGTAACGACTAACGATGACTTAACGACTCAGTTAAAATGTATATACATGTAGTGTTTTAATATGTATTCATACACTTTTGAAAGACTTTAAGACACTTATCAAAATACTTCTACTTAACAAAAATGCTTACAATTACATCCTCGTTCAGTTTCATCAACAATTCTACTCGTATGCACCCGTATTCGTACTCGTACAATACACAGCTTTTAGATGTATGTACTATTGGTATATACACTCCAATGATTAGCTCTTAGCAGCCCATGTGAGTCACCTAACACATGTGGGAACCATCATTTGGCAACTAGCATGAAATATCTCATAAAATTACAAAAATATGAGTAATCATTCATGACTTATTTACATGAAAACAAAATAACATATCCTTTATATCTAATCCATACACCAACGACCAAAAACACCTACAAACACTTTCATTCTTCAATTTTCTTCATCTAATTGATCTCTCTCAAGTTCTATCTTCAAGTTCTAAGTGTTCTTCATAAATTCCAAAAGTTCTAGTTTCATAAAATCAAGAATACTTTCAAGTTTGCTAGCTCACTTCCAATCTTGTAAGGTGATCATCCAACCTCAAGAAATCTTTGTTTCTTACAGTAGGTTATCATTCTAATACAAGGTAATAATCATATTCAAACTTTGGTTCAATTTCTATAACTATAACAATCTTATTTCAAGTGATGATCTTACTTGAACTTGTTTTCGTGTCATGATTCTGCTTCAAGAACTTCGAGCCATCCAAGGATCCATTGAAGCTAGATCCATTTTTCTCTTTTTCAGTAGGTTTATCCAAGGAAATTAAGGTAGTAATGATGTTCATAACATCATTCGATTCATACATATAAAGCTATCTTATTCGAAGGTTTAAACTTGTAATCACTAGAACATAGTTTAGTTAATTCTAAACTTGTTCGCAAACAAAAGTTAATCCTTCTAACTTGACTTTTAAAATCAACTAAACACATGTTCTATATCTATATGATATGCTAACTTAATGATTTAAAACCTGGAAACACGAAAAACACCGTAAAACTGGATTTACGCCGTCGTAGTAACACCGCGGGCTGTTTTGGGTTAGTTAATTAAAAACTATGATAAACTTTGATTTAAAAGTTGTTATTCTGATAAAATGATTTTTATTATGAACATGAAACTATATCCAAAAATTATGGTTAAACTCAAAGTGGAAGTATGTTTTCTAAAATGGTCATCTAGACGTCGTTCTTTCGACTGAAATGACTACCTTTACAAAAACGACTTGTAACTTATTTTTCCGACTATAAACCTATACTTTTTCTGTTTAGATTCATAAAATATAGTTCAATATGAAACCATAGCAATTTGATTCACTCAAAACGGATTTAAAATGAAGAAGTTATGGGTAAAACAAGATTGGATAATTTTTCTCATTTTAGCTACGTGAAAATTGGTAACAAATCTATTCCAACCATAACTTAATCAACTTGTATTGTATATTATGTAATCTTGAGATACCATAGACACGTATACAATGTTTCGACCTATCATGTCGACACATCTATATATATTTCGGAACAACCATAGACACTCTATATGTGAATGTTGGAGTTAGCTATACAGGGTTGAGGTTGATTCCAAAATATATATAGTTTGAGTTGTGATCAATACTGAGATACGTATACACTGGGTCGTGGATTGATTCAAGATAATATTTATCGATTTATTTTTTGTACATCTAACTGTGGACAACTAGTTATAGGTTACTAACGAGGACAGCTGACTTAATAAACTTAAAACATCAAAATATATTAAAAGTGTTGTAAATATATTTTGAACATACTTTAATATATATGTATATATTGTTATAGGTTCGTGAATCAACAGTGGCCAAGTCTTACTTCCCGACGAAGTAAAAATCTGTGAAAGTGAGTTATAGTCCCACTTTTAAAATCTAATATTTTTGGGATGAGAATACATGCAGGTTTTATAAATGATTTACAAAATAGACACAAGTACGTGAAACTACATTCTATGGTTGAATTATCGAAATTGAATATGCCCCTTTTTATTAAGTCTGGTAATCTAAGAATTAGGGAACAGACACCCTAATTGACGCGAATCCTAAAGATAGATCTATTGGGCCTAACAAACCCCATCCAAAGTACCGGATGCTTTAGTACTTCGAAATTTATATCATATCCGAAGGGTGTCCCGGAATGATGGGGATATTCTTATATATGCATCTTGTTATTGTCGGTTACCAGGTGTTCACCATATGAATGATTTTTATCTCTATGTATGGGATGTGTATTGAAATATGAAATCTTGTGGTCTATTGTTACGATTTGATATATATAGGTTAAACCTATAACTCACCAACATTTTTGTTGACGTTTAAAGCATGTTTATTCTCAGGTGAATATTAAGAGCTTCCACTGTTGCATACTAAAATAAGGACAAGATTTGGAGTCCATGTTTGTATGATATTGTGTAAAAACCGCATTCAAGAAACTGATTTCGATGTAACATATTTGTATTGTAAACCATTATGTAATGGTCGTGTGTAAACAGGATATTTTAGATTATCATTATTTGATAATCTACGTAAAGCTTTTTAAACCTTTATTTATGAAATAAAGGTTATGGTTTGTTTTAAAAATGAATGCAGTCTTTGAAAAACGTCTCATATAGAGGTCAAAACCTCGCAACGAAATCAATTAATATGGAACGTTTTTAATCAATAAGAACGGGACATTTCATGTTTGACTTAACCAAGTCGGGTTATTCATTAGATGTTAGATGTTGATCGAGTTGAGTTAACCGGGCGGATTTGACTTAACCAAGTCGGGTTAATCAACTGTTGTTAGGGTTTGACCAAGTCGGGTTGACCGTGTGTGTTTGACTTAACCAAGTCGGGTTAGTCAATTGTTGTTAGACGTTGATCGAGGCGGGTTGACTAAGGGTATTTGATTAACCGAGTCGGGTTGACCGAGATAGTTTGACTAACCAAGTCGGGTTAATCAATAAGTTGTTAGGAATGTTGATCGAGTCGGGTTGACCAAGTGGGTTTGACTTAACCGAGTCGGGTTAATCAATTTGGTGATAAGTGTTGATCGAGTCGGGTTGACCGTGTGTGTTGACTTAACCAAGTAGGGTTAATCGATTGTTGTTAGGTGTTGACCGAGGCGGGTCGACATAGTGTATTTGACTTGATCGAGTCGGGTTAATTGGGTTGGTGTTGGAGGCTTATCCAATTCGGGTGTAACCATGGGATGATTAAAGGGTTACTTGTATTGTTCTCCATAAGGGTTGGCGTAGGATGGCATGCCGTTCGAGAGGTGCTTACTTTGATCATGTAGGTGTGCGAGAAGAGTCACGATTGTTGACTATCTTTGGTGTGTGTAAGTAACCGTGTTAACGGTTGAGAGGATACGAGTTGGGGTGTAAGTCTTGGTGGCACCAAGCATCACCATTGTAAGTGAAAGGATTGCTAGGCTTGCTTTGCGGCCTAGGCGGATAGTGACAAGCAGGCGTCACTAGAAAGTTGTAGGCGTTGAGCCGTAATGTCCATTGGATTTGTGTGACTTCGAATAGTCAAGTGTCATATGACACCGAGGAGGGACCCGAAAGGGTCGAGTGATTGAGACTCGGTGGTAGTAATGGGAGTTGCATAACACTACGTCAGGTGCCCTCCGTATACCTGCAAGTGGAATGCTTCACTCCGGTGTTGTGATTATTTTGTACTTGGGTACCGACGAGAAAACCCGAAGGTACGAAGATGGTTTATTGTGAAGATTAGCGGGCGTCGACGTTTGACCGATTCGAAAGGTCGAGTTTCATGTATCTTGTGGTAAGTCCGCTGAAGATTTTAAGTATGACCAATGTTGATACCGGGCGTGTGTGATGTAGAATGTTGAAATTTCGCAAGGTATTATCATCTTGACGGTGATAGCGTGGGGTTAAAACCCTAAGTGGGGGAGTATGTACCCGGAAAGTACGGTGGTCCCTCGGTTTGGTAGGCGTGTTTGGGTCATTTTCTGGTAGTTGCCTCGTTTTGAGAGCCAACTAGAGACGTAGAGTGTTAGTTTGGACTGTCTCATGTAGGGGCGTGTTAGTGTAGAGTGCGTTCGGGAACGAACTCTCTAGAGTATTGGCGGTGGGCGTTAGAACTCTAAGTCGTGAGTTGGAGTATGCCAAGGAAATCCTGAAGGATAGTTGTACGATTGGAACATTTCATGGTGGTAAGGAGTGATCGATAGGATGCAATGGCGGCATCAAAGGGGTCCGAGATTGTGTGAGAACTCGAAGACTTGAGGAAAGTGTGTTGTTTTTGTTCGCGATGAGGTTTAGATCGCGAGGACGCGATCAAATTTAAGTGGGGAAGAGTTGTAAGACCCAAATATTTATTGTACATAATGTATTCATGGTGTACGATGCGTATATGAAGTGTACGAAGCATGTACGTGTTGCTTGCTCGAATGTCGAAGAAAACTGGATGTTGTTTGAGGTACAAAGTGTGTACGTATCTTTTCAACCCCAAATAAATTTTTAATTGATGTTTCCAAGCCTTACCATTGGATAGAATATCTTATTACGTTTCCAACGATATTTGATTCATCGAAAACGGAGTTACGGTCAAAAAGTTATGGCCAAAACAAGTTGCTGAAACCTGTTTTGGGCTCGACCACAATTTCCAGTTATTTGGAGCGGCGCTCCACCTTCTGGCGCGGCGCGCCGATTGCTGCAGAGGCAATTTTCAGCTTTTTTAAAAGGTTTAAATGAGGGGTACTTTGGTCTTTTCAATTAGGGTCGGTTTGTGGTCATCAAAACTGATCTAGAGCTCCATTGGAGCTCATTTTCACTCATCAAACACTCTCATCTTCAAACCCTAGAGTGAGAGGAGAGTTTTAGAGAGAGAGAGCTCCAATTGGAGAAGAAGAAGGGTGTTTCGGGTCAAACCTCGTTTATTAAAGTTGTTCTACTCGTCAACGGCATCATTTTGGCGGTATTGGTAAGTTCAAACTCCGAACTTCATCTTTGTAATTTGATATTCAAGTTTAGGGTTTTGAACTAGTTAGTTATAAAACTCTTTTAGGAGGTGAAATGGGTAATTGTAACTAGCTATTGTTGATGTTGGTGGGTTTAGGATTGGATGATGATATTGTTAGTTTGTAAACTAATTTTATTGATGAAATCACTAGCTAACTTGGATTATTAGTGATTTGGGGTGTAAGTTCACAAATTGGGTGTTTTGACTAGTTTTAGGTCAAAATGGTTTTTTGTGTAAATGTTGGTCTAAAATGCATTTAAAGCCTAAAAGAGGTGTATTTAGGTATTTCGGGAACGCGGAAAATGGTCTCGTTAGTTTTGGACTTTCGAGTATCGTTAAAAGTGCAAAAAGGCGTAGATTGCACTTTATGTCAATTTGGGCGGGTCGTGAGTCCAAATGGGGGATTGGTTGATCAAACCTTGTGCAAAATGTATTAGTGGGACATAATCACTATTCGATTGTGATTATGAGTGGTTCGGGTGAGATTTGACTTAGTCAAAGTTGGTCAAGTGTATATAGTCAAAATTACACTTGTGATGTGTTAAGTCGAATAGGCTTAAGTTGTAGCTTATTTGCATGTATGATTTGCGTAGGTGATATACGTGAAGTCGGTGGAAGGAGTTCAAGTTTGTGAGTTGCACTTCTTCAAGTAATCGAGGTGAGTGGAATATTTATACATGTATGTATGTGGTTTATTTACTCGTACGCGATGTGGGCCTTTGGTGCCACATCGTGAGTAGTGGGCGTTATGTCACAAGTCGGTGACACCCTATAGTGTTCACAAGTCGGTGACACTTAGTGGCGCTTCACAAGTCGGTGATGTAACATGGAGGTTCACAAGTCGGTGACCCATATGTATTGATGGGGGTTCACAAGTCGGTGATACCCTTGGGTGATTCACAAGTCGGTGACACCCTATAGTGTTCACAAGTCGGTGACACTTAGTGGCGCTTCACAAGTCGGTGATGTCACATAGAGGTTCACAAGTTGGTGACCCATATGTATTGATGGGGGTTCACAAGTCGGTGATACCCTTGGGTGATTCACAAGTCGGTGACACCCTATAGTGTTCACAAGTCGGTGACACTTAGTGGCGCTTCACAAGTCGGTGATGTCACATGGCGTTCACAAGTCGGTGACCCATAGATATTGGTGGGTAGTTCACAAGTCGGTGACACCCTTTGATGAGTCACAAGTCGGTGACAACATACGAGTGAGACTCGACGTTATTGGTTGTCTACAAGTCGGTAGTGCCATAGCGGGGAACGGTTTGTTATATTTATGCATTATTGTGATTTAGTATATTATTGTGGCGATTTATATACTAACGTTGTTGCTAGTCGTATGTTTGGTGTTGCTAGCTCGTTTATGCATTTTGTTTGCATGGTATTGTAAGTAGATGCGTGTAGGTAAATTACATATGTATATGTATAAGTATTGCATTCACTAAGCGTTAGCTTACCCTCTCGTTGTTGACTTTTTTATAGATTGCATGGATGCGGAGGTTTGGGTAAGCGGGGACTAGCGGACTTGCGTAGTTGCTTTAGAAGGCTTGCTTTTGGATTGATTAGGATTGGGTAGCGTATCCCCAATCGCCATGCTCGGCCTTTATTTTGTATTACAAATCATGTGGTTGAAAACTTGTATTTTCGTACGAAAGTCGTAAAACGGCCGATGTGGGCCCGGTCTCGTAAAACTTATTTTATTAATGGAACGTGTTAGTTTTTTATATATGAATATGTTGTGAATAGCGTTTTGTCTAAATACGTCGGGAAGTGGTCAAACATTTTAGCATTTCAAGACTTTTTGGACAGGCCACTTTGGCGCGCCGCGCCACCTGCTGAACAAAGAAATTTTTTTTTTTTTTGCTAAATTTCACGTGGTCGATTGTATATCGGGTTGGGTTGTTACACCAGGTGGACCCGGCAAAGATCGAAACCGTTGAAAAGTAGGAAACCCCAAAAACTCCGAAGCATATACGTCAATTTTTAGGATTGGCTGGTTACTACAGAAGATTCATCCAAGATTTCTCCAAAATAGCAAAACCCTTGACTACATTAACGCATAAAGGGAAGAAATTTGAATGGAAGGATGAACAAGAGAAGGCGTTTCAATTATTGAAGAAAAAGCTAACTACGGCACCTATATTGTCATTGCCTGAAGGGAATGATGATTTTGTGATTTATTGTGACGCATCAAAGCAAGGTCTCGGTTGTGCATTAATGCAACGGAAGAAGGTGATTACTTATGCGTCTAGACAATTGAAGATTCACGAGCAAAATTATACGACGCATGATATGGAATTAGGCGCGGTTGTTTTTGCATTAAAGACTTAGAGGCACTACTTATATGGGGTCAAAAGTATTATATATACCGACCACAAAAGTCTTCAACACATATTTAATCAGAAACAACTGAATATGAGGCAGCGTAGGTGGATTGAATTGTTGAATGATTACGACTTTGAGATTCGTTACCACCCGGGGAAGGCAAATGTGGTAGCCGACGCCTTGAGCAGAAAGGACAGAGAACCCATTCGAGTAAAATCTATGAATATAATGATTCACACTAACCTTACTACTCAAATAAAGGAGGCGCAACAAGGAGTTTTAAAAGAGGGAAATTTAAAGGATGAAATACCCAAAGGATCGGAGAAGCATCTTAATATTCGGGAAGACGGAACCCGGTATAGGGCTGAAAGAATTTGGGTACCAAAATTTGGAGATATGAGAGAAATGGTACTTAGAGAAGCTCATAAAACCAGATACTCAATACATCCTGGAACGGGGAAGATGTACAAGGATCTTAATAAACATTTTTGGTGGCCAGGTATGAAAGCCGATATTGCTAAATATGTAGGAGAATGTTTGACGTGTTCTAAGGTCAAAGCTGAACATCAGAAACCATCAGGTCTACTACAACAACCTGAAATCCCGGAATGGAAATGGGAAAACATTACCATGGATTTCATTACTAAATTGCCAAGGAATGCAAGTGGTTATGATACTATTTGGGTAATAGTTGATCGTCTCACCAAGTCAGCACACTTCCTGCCAATAAGAGAAGATGACAAGATGGAGAAGTTAGCACGACTGTATTTAAAGGAAGTCGTCTCCAGACATGGAATACCAATCTCTATTATCTCTGATAGGGATGGCAGATTTATTTCAAGATTCTGGCAGACATTACAGCAAGCATTGGGAACTCGTCTAGACATGAGTACTGCCTATCATCCACAAACTGATGGGTAGAGTGAAAGGACGATACAAATGCTTGAAGACATGCTACGAGCTTGTGTTATTGATTTCGGAAACAGTTGGGATCGACATCTACCGTTAGCAGAATTTTCCTACAACAATAGCTACCATTCAAGCATTGAGATGGCGCCGTTTGAAGCACTTTATGGTAGAAAGTGCAGGTCTCCGATTTGTTGGAGTGAAGTGGGGGATAGACAGATTACGGGTCCGGAGATAATACAAGAAACTACCGAGAAAATCATCCAAATTCAACAAAGATTGAAAACCGCCCGGAGTCGACAAAAGAGCTACGCGAACAGTAAAAGAAAAGATATGGAGTTTGAAATTGGAGAAATGGTCATGCTTAAGGTTTCACCTTGGAAAGGCGTTGTTCGATTTGGTAAACGGGGGAAACTAAATCCAAGGTACATTGGACCATTCAAGATTATAGATCGTGTCGGACCAGTAGCTTACCAACTGGAGCTACCTCAACAATTCGCGGCTGTACATAACACTTTCCACGTCTCGAATTTGAAGAAATGTTTTGCTAAAGAAGATCTCACTATTCCGTTAGATGAAATCTAAATCAACGAAAAACTTCAATTCATCGAAGAACCCGTTGAAATAATGGATCGTGAGGTTAAAAGACTTAAGCAAAACAAGATACCAATTATTAAAGTTCGATGGAATGCTCGTAGAGGACCCGAGTTCACCTGGGAGCGTGAAGATCAGATGAAGAAGAAATACCCGCATTTATTTCCAGAAGATACGTCAACACCTCCAACTGCTTAAAATTTCGGGACGAAATTTATTTAACGGGTAGGTACTGTAGTGACCCGAACTTTTCCATGTTTATATATATATTAAATGAAATTGTTATTTACATGATTAATTGTTTCCAACATATTAAGCAATCAATCTTGTTAACACTTGATTAATTGAAATAGGTTTCATATAGACAATTGACCACCCAAGTTGACCGGTGATTCACGAATGTTAAAACTTGTAAAAACTATACGATGACATATATATGGTTATATATATAGTTAACATGATTTTATTATAAGTATGTATCTCATTAGGTATTTTAATAATGAGTTATATACATAAAAATGAGACTATTAATTTAAGAAACTCGAAAACGATATATATAACGATTATCGTTATAACAACGTCTTACTAGGTACATATGAATCATATTAAGATATTGATACACTTGGTTAATTATGTTAAATGATAAGTAAATATATTATTAAGTGTATTAACAATGAAATACATATGTAAAAATAAGACTACTAACTTAATGATTTCGAAACGAGACATATATGTAACGATTATCCTTGTAATGACATTTAACTGTATATATATCATACTAAGATATATTATATATCATAATATCATGATAATATAACAATTTAACATCTCATTTGTTATAATAAACAATGGGTTAACAACATTCAACAAGATCGTTAACCTAAAGGTTTCAAAACAACATTTACATGTAACGACTAACGATGACTTAACGATTCAGTTAAAATGTATATACATGTAGTGTTTTAATATGTATTCATACACTTTTGAAAGACTTCAAGACACTTATCAAAATACTTCTACTTAACAAAAATGCTTACAATTACATCCTCGTTCAGTTTCATCAACAATTCTACTCGTATGCACCCGTATTCGTACTCGTACAATACACAGCTTTTAGATGTATGTACTATTGGTATATACACTCCAATGATCAGCTCTTAGCAGCCCATGTGAGTCACCTAACACATGTAGGAACCATCATTTGGCAAATAGCATGAAATATCTCATAAAATTACAAAAATATGAGTAATCATTCATGACTTATTTACATGAAAACAAAATTACATATCCTTTATATCTAATCCATACACCAACGACCAAAAACACCAACAAACACTTTCATTCTTCAATTTTCAATTTTCTTCATCTAATTGATCTCTCTCAAGTTCTATCTTCAAGTTCTAAGTGTTCTTCATAAATTCTAAAAGTTCTAGTTTCATAAAATCAAGAATACTTCCAAGATTGCAAGTTTACTTCCAAGTTTTCTAAATTAATTCCAAGTAATCATCCAAGATCAAGAAACCTTTGTTACTTACAGTAGGTTATCTTTCTAATACAAGGTAATAATCATATTCAATCTTTAATTCAATTTCTATAACTATAACAATCTTATTTCGAGTGGAAATCTTACTTGAAATTGTTTTCGTGTCATGATTCTGCTTCAAGAACTTTCAAGCCATCCAAGGATCCTTTGAAGCTAGATCTATTTTTCTAGTAGGTTTATCCAAGGAACTTGAGGTAGTAATGATGTTCATAACATCATTCGATTCATACATATAAAGCTATCTTATTCGAAGGTTTAAACTTGTAATCACTAGAACATAGTTTAGTTAATTCTAAACTTGTTCGCAAATAAAAGTTAATCCTTCTAACTTGACTTTTAAAATCAACTAAACACATGTTCTATATCTATATTATATGCTAACTTAATGATTTAAAACCTGGAAACATGAAAAACACCGTAAAACCGGATTTACGCCGTCGTAGTAACACCACGGGCTATTTTGGGTTAGTTAATTAAAAACTATGATAAACTTTGATTTAAAAGTTGTTTTCTGGGAAAATGATTTTTCTTATGAACATGAAACTATATCCAAAAATCATGGTTAAACTCAAAGTGGAAGTATGTTTTCTAAAATGGTCATCTAGACGTCGTTCTTTCGACTGAAATGACTACCTTTACAAAAATAACTTGTAACTTATATTTCCGACTATAAACCTATACTTTTTCTGTTTAGATTCATAAAATAGAGTTCAATATGAAACCATAGCAATTTGATTCACTCAAAACGGATTTAAAATGAAGAAGTTATGGGTAAAACAATATTGGATAATTTTTCTTGTTGTAGCAACGTGAAAATTGGTAACAAATCTATATTAATCATATCCTAGCTAACTTATATTGTATTATACATGTATTCTAATATATTATGTAATCTTGGGATACCATAGACACGTATGCAAATGTTTTGACATATCATATCGACCCATGTGTATATATTATTTGGAACAACCATAGACACTCTATATGCAGTAATGTGGGAGATAGCTATACAGGGTTGAGGTTGATTCCAAAAATATATATACTTTGAGTTGTGATCTAGCCTGAGACGTGTATACATTGGGTCGTGGATTGATTCAAGATAATATATATCAATTTTTTTCTGTACATCTAACGTTGGACAACTAGTTGTAGGTTACTAACGAGGACAGCTGACTTAATAAACTTAAAACATCAAAATATATTAAAAGTGTTGTAAATATATTTTGAATATACTTTGATATATATGTACATATTTGTTATAGGTTCGTGAATCGACCAGTGGCCAAGTCTTACTTCCCGATGAATTAAAAATCTGTGAAAGTGAGTTATAGTCCCACTTTTAAAATCTAATATTTTTGGGATGAGAATACATGCAGGTTTTATAAATGATTTACAAAATAGACACAAGTACGTGAAACTACATTCTATGGTAGAATTATCGAAATCGAATATGCCCCTTTTTATTAAGTCTGGTAATCTAAGAATTAGGGAACAGACACCCTAATTGACGCGAATCCTAAAGATAGATCTATTGGGCCTAACAAACACCATCCAAAGTACCGGATGCTTTAGTACTTCGAAATTTATATCATATCCGAAGGGTGTCCCTGAATGATGGGGATATTCTTATATATGCATCTTGTTAATGTCGGTTACCAGGTGTTCACCATATGAATGATTTTTATCTCTATGTATGGGATGTGTATTGAAATATGAAATCTTGTGGTCTATTATTACGATTTGATATATGTAGGTTAAACGTATAACTCACCAACATTTTTGTTGACGTTTAAAGCATGTTTATTCTCAGGTGAATACTAAGAGCTTCCGCTGTTGCATACTAAAATAAGGACAAGATTTGGAGTCCATGTTTGTATGATATTGTGTAAAAACTGCATTCAAGAAACTGATTTCGATGTAATATATTTGTATTGTAAACCATTATGTAATGATCGTGTGTAAACAGGATATTTTAGATTATCATTATTTGATAATCTACGTAAAGCTTTTTAAACCTTTATTTATGAAATAAAGGTTATGGTTTGTTTTAAAAATGAATGCAGTCTTTGAAAAACGTCTCATATAGAGGTCAAAACCTCGCAACGAAATCAATTAATATGGAACGTTTTTAATCAATAAGAACGGGACATTTCAACAGGATCATTACAAGGTTAAGTACTATATGCGTTTTCAAAAAGAGTTTGCATTCAATAATAAAGTGATGTCTAAACTAGCATCGAATGTTTTACAATCCAAAATCATGCTTCACTAAGTAGAAGCAAATAATAAGTGTATGTGACCACAATGGTCATTACAAGTTATAGTTCAAAAGTACTAAAGTTTGAATGCAAGGTAAAGTAGTTCATACGATGACATCTCTAAGCAGCGGGTGTCTACAGCACGACTAGTACACAGCGGAAGCTAACCTCAAGCACCTGAGAAAAACATGCTTAAAAACGTCAACACAAAGGTTGGTGAGCTATAGTTTAAGTATAGCAGTAAAGTAAGGTAGGCCATGAGATTTAAGTGCTATAAAGAGCGTTTCAAAACAGTATGATAAAGTATATGTTAACCGTGGGCACTTGGTAACTAACTTAACGTTTATACCCCCTGAAAGTACACTTGGCAAGTGCGTATGTCTACGAAGTATTAAACACTTGTTAAATGCTAGCGCGACTAGCCCGAGTGGGGATGTCAAACACTATGGATCCATATCTAAGATTCGCGTTCACGGTTCAAAAACCAATGATTAAACGTTACCGAGCTAAAGGGAATGTTTATGCCGTTGTATAACCCACACATATATAAGTTTAAGTACTCGTGCCTAGTATGTAAAACATAAAATCCGCATGTATTCTCAGTTCCCAAAATAAGTTAAAGTAAAAAGGGAATGCTATAACTCACAATGATAATGTAGTCGTAAAGTCGGTTCGGAAAAGGTGTGCAAGTAATCGGTCCGAAGGTCCTCAACCTAAGTCAAATAGTACTAAGTCAGTAAATCATCTTAATAGGTTTAAAAGTATGTAAATAAGGTCTTAAGGGTCATCATCATTCATCATCAAACAAAAGGCGTAAAGTAGGTTTCGTTTATGAAAGTAGTTTACAACAAAGGCTGACTTCAGTCAGTCACCACGGCCTCTACCCTTACTGAAACAAGGTGAGACCAGTGGCCATGGCTCCGTATATGAGTCCTTTAAGTGTGGTAAAATTTACAGAAGCAACTCATCTTTGTTTGACCATGGCGACGGTCTAAGTGCGAGTAGGTCAGAAATTTCTGCACAACGTTAAAGGACATAGTGACGATTGGAGGGCCATAAATCCTAAACCGTAACTCGGATTAAGACGAGTCCTATATGAAAAGTTAACTACTCGAAAAGATCTATTTGAAAATCATAATCACAACAGCCCAGGTCTAGTGGTATGTTACAGAAACAGCAGAACAGTAGGCAGAGAACAGTAAGCAGAAAAATAATGGGTTCCGGTGGGTTTGGTGTTTGATGTTCATCATGGTTCTCATCCTTGATGCCTATAGCTTCAAGTGTACAACTCATTGATGTGTTTACATCATATTTACCAAGTTTTGACCATCATAATCCTTGTGCAAGTCCAAGACATGTAGCACAACTTCACTTAAGAGTTGTAAGTGTTTTGATGAACCAAAGTTACATCAAAGTCTTAGATATAACACATACATGAACTTTAAAACTAATAATAAGTTACAAACTTGAAAGTAAACTAACTAATCAAGATCTTAAGATGTAGAACATAGTTCTTAGTTAGATCTTGAAGATCCAAGACTCAAAAGTCTAGATCAAGCATAAGTATACAAAGTTATATTTAAAGAAAACTTATTTACATGTTCTTGAACTTTTAAGTTAACTTTAAGTTCCAAGAGATATGAGATCAAGACTAACTTGTAGTACTTGACCAACAACAACCAAAATCATAAAATTAAAGTGCAAGTAAAACTAAATAAACAAGTAAAAGGTTCATGGTTGTTCATTCTTTTAAAGATTCAACCAAAGTTTGATCTTTAAGTAAAGTAAACTTTAAGTTTACTTCAAGAACTACAAGTATGAGTTACAACACATGAACTTTAAATCATTTGACATAATGTATGTAGAACATAACTAGAAAGTTAGTTCTTGTATGTTCTTGTAAATACAAGATTAATATGAAGAATCAGACTAGAAAGTTTATTCTTGTAACATGAAAGTAAGTAACAACAATTAACAAGACAAGTAGTTAAACAAAATCAAGAACAAGTAACAATCAACAAATGATGATGATGGATGATTTAGGATTCGGTTTTGAAGTCAAGAAAAGGAAGAAGAAAACTCATGATACTTACAAAGTAGAGAGCAAAAGATGAGAGGAAAGTTGAGAGAAAATGCAAGTTAAGTGTGTGTGAGAAAATGAGGGAATAACCAAGTGAACAAGTAATGTAAAAAAAAAAATTTGAATCCTCTTTTCTCCCATGAAAGGCCACGGCTGCAGTAGCCAAAAGGAGGAGGGGAGGGAGTGTTCAATGGTTACTTGTATGTAAAGCTTGAAAAAGTTGGATAAAAGTGGTTATGCATGGGGATTAAGTGCCAACTATATTCCAAGTCTTTTAACTAGCTAGTTCCTCACTAAATGATACTTACAAGTGAATGACATGGGCTAACTAAGTCCATTAATAATGTAGGGTGGGCTTATGAGCCCAAAGTCGTAAGTCCATAACACTAATAAAGCCCAAGTTCACTTAATTAACAAATAAATCCAATAAAAGCCCATGTAATTAACTAAAAGCCTTAGTTAATTAAAATGATTAATAAATCCAATAAAAGCCCATGTAATAACATACATTCGTTTTATCACACATATTAATAATAATAATTTTTAATAAATAAATGTTGGAAATCCAGGGTCATTACATTACCCACCTGTTAAAGAAAATTTCGTCCCGAAATTTAAGCTGAGGTAGATGGAGGAGTCGGGAAAAGGTGAGGATACTTCCGCATCATTTGATCCTCCTGCTCCCAAGTAAACTCAGGTCCTCGTTTGGCATTCCATCATACCCGGACGATCAGAATCTTGTTGCGTTTCAAAGTTTTGATCTCACGATCCATAATTTCAACAGGCTCTTCCACGAAGTGGAGTTTTTCGTCAATCGTAAGTTCTTCAAGTGGTATGATAAGTTCAGGTGCAGCAAGACACTTCTTCAAGTTTGACACGTGGTAGGTGGGATGAACTGAGCTCAACTGTGCTGGTAGATCCAAACGGTAAGCAACGGGTCCAACACGTTCCAAGATTTCAAAAGGACCAATGTATCGTGGGTTTAACTTTCCACGTTTTCCAAAACAGATCACACCTTTCCAAGGTGCAACCTTCAACATTACACGATCACCAACATTAAATTCAAAGTCCTTACGTTTAAGATCAGCATAACTCTTTTGACGGTCACGTGCAGTCTTTAGTCTAGCTTGAATCTGAGCAATCTTCTCTATTGTTTCGTGGACTACCTCGGGTCCGGTGATTTGCTTTTCGCCTACTTCGGCCTAACAAATAGGGGATCGACACTTGCGGCCATACAATGCTTCAAAAGGTGCAGCATTAATGCTCGAGTGATAACTGTTGTTGTAAGAAAATTCGGCGAGTGGCAAATGCCTTTCCCAGGCCTTTCCGAAATCAATGAAACATGCACGTAACATGTCTTCCAATGTCTGAATCGTTCGTTCACTTTGCTCGTCGGTCTGAGGATGATAAGCAGTACTCATGTCAAGACGAGTTCCCATGGCTTCTTGCAAAGAACACTAAAATCTAGAGGCAAAACGGGGATCGCGATCGGAGATGATCGATAAAGGTACACCGTGTCATGATATAACCTCCTTAATGTATAATTGAGCAAGTCTTTCCATCGTATCAGTTTCCTTCATCGCTAGGAACTGTGCAGATTTGGTAAGGCGGTCAACAATAACCCAAATAGTATCGTATCCGCCCACCGTCTTTGGCAGCTTAGTAATGAAATCCATTGTGATCCTTTCCCACTTCCATTGTGGGATTTCCGGCTGTTGAAGTAACCCAGAAGGTCTCTGATGCTCGGCTTTAACCTTCGAGCAAGTCAAACACTTACCAACATAAGTCGCAATGTCCTTCTTAAGATTCGGCCACCAATACTGTTCTTTAAGGTCGTGGTACATTTTGCCAGCTCCAGGATGAATCGAATATCTCGATTTGTATGCTTCATCAAGTATAAGGTTGCGTAGATCTCCATAAAGAGGTACCCAAATTCTTCCGGCATAACATCGGAGTCCAGACTCCCTAACCTCGAATCGAGAGACAAGTATGTTCAAATGTTCATGAGATATATTTTCCTCCTTGAGGGCCTCTTCTTGGGCTACTCGGATTTAACTGTTGAGGTTCGAATGGATGGTGATGTTCAGAGCCCGAACACGAAGAGGTGCCATCCTCTCCTTTCGGCTTAAAGCGTCAGCTACAACATTGGCCTTGCCAAGGTGATAACGGAGGTCACAATCGTAGTCGTTGAGCATCTCGATCCATCGACGCTGCCTCATATTCAGTTGCTTCTGATCAAAGATGTGCTGGAGACTCTTGTGATCGGTGAAGATAGTGCTCTTAGTTCCATACAAATAGTGTCTCCACAATTTAAGTGCAAAGACAATGGCTCCAATTCAAGATCGTGAGTAGTGTAGTTCCACTCGTGAATCTTCAATTGTCGGGAGACATAGGCAATAACCTTTGATCGTTGCATCAGTACACAACCAAAACCACTCTTCGATGCATCACAATAAACAACAAAGTCGTCACTGCCCTCAGGAAGTGATAGGATAGGTGCGGTGGTTAGCTTCTGCTTCAAAGTTTGGAAGGCTGATTCGTGTGCGGGTTCCCAAATGAACTTCTTGCCCTTGTGAGTCAGCGCGGTCAAAGGACGCGCAATCAGAGAAAATCCTTCGATAAACCTTCGGTAATAACCGGCGAGACCTAGGAATTGGAGAATATGCGTTGGAGTAGTGGGGGTCTCCCACTTGCTGATGGCTTCAATCTTGGTGGGATCTACTTTGATACCCTGGTCGCTCACAACATGACCCAGAAATTGAAATTCCTTCAACCAAAATTCGCACTTGGAGAATTTGGAGTAAAGTTACTCTTGTCTCAAGAGTTCAAGTACTAGTCGGAGGTGTTGCTCATGTTCTTCTTCGCTCTTAGAGTAGATGAGGATATCATCTATGAAGACAATAACAAACTTATCCAAGTACGGCTTGCAGACACGATTCATGAGGTCCATGAACACGGCAGGTGCATTTGTCAAATAGAATGGCATCACGAGAAACTCATAATGACCATAACGGGTCCTGAATGTAGTTTTCATTACATCACTTTCCTTCACCCTCAACTGGTGATAACCGGATCGCAAATCGATCTTTGAGTAGACGCTTGATCCTTGTAGTTGATCAAAAAGATCGTCAATTCGTGGAAGAGGATACCGATTCTTGATTGTCAATTTGTTGAGTTCACAGTAGTCGATACACATACGGAAGGATCCATCCTTCTTCTTCACAAACAGAACAGGTGCGCCCCAAGGCGAGAAACTTGGTTGAATAAACCCTCGTATAACAGTTCTTGTGGTTGGCTCTGTAATTCTTGCATCTCGGAAGGTGCGAGTCTATAAGGTGCGCGAGCTACAGGTGCAGCTCCTGGCATTAAATCAATCTGAAACTCTACTGCTCTCTGCGGCGACAATCCAGGCAATTCCTCTGGGAAGACATCGGAAAATTCGTTCACAATTCGAACGTCGTTCATGCTCTTTGCCTCAGTTTCTATCGCTTTCACATGTGCTAGGACAGCAAAACGTCCCTTCTTCATAATCTTTTGCGCTTTCACGCAACTAATGAGGTTCAACTTCGAGGTACATCTCTCTCCATAGATAACTAGTGGTTCGCCACTTCCTTGTGGTATGCGAAGTGCTTTATCTCCACAGATAATATCGGCCTTTATCTTTCTCAACCAATCCATACCGACGATCACGTCAAAACTTCCCAGTTTGATAGGTATCAAGTCAATTTTGAAATTTGCACCAGCTATGTTGATAATAGCTCCACGACTAATATGGTCAACCTTTTCAAGTTTTCCATTGGTGACCTCGACAAGCATACTCTCTTTTAACGAGACTAATGACCAATTAATCTTATCGCAAAAATGTCTACATACATTACTTCTATCCGCACCAGTATCAAACAAGACAGAAGCTAAAAGATTGTTGATTTTGAATATACATGTCACCAAGTCGGGGTTTTCTCGGGAGTCCCTTGCATTAACATTAAAAGCTCTACCACGGGGTGGTCCGCCGTCTTTCCACTTATTTGGGCACGCATTTCTGAAATGGCCCGTCTGCCCGCATTCGTAGCACTTTTTAGGTCCATTGGTATTCGGCTTCCCATTCAAAGTGGTGACCTTGCAGTCTTTCCCGATATGCCCAGCCCGTTGACACTTCTCGCAGACAACATTGCAGTACCCAGTATGGTGTTTGTAACACCTCTTGCATTGTGGTAAGGTTCCTTTCTAGTTCGGGTTGGAGTTGGTGTTGTTGTAGGGGTTGGGATTTCCACCGTTGTTGTACCTCTTGGCGGGGGTCTGGTCATAGGTTCTCCCCCTGTTGTTGTGGTGGTTATTGTTGTTGTTGTTGTAATTATCCCACTTTCGCTTTTCGCTACCACCAGCTTCAAACTTAGCCTTCTCTGGCTCATCAATAATGATTTGGTTCATGAGAGTATGCGCCATGCGCATTGCTTCAGGAACATTCGGTGGTTTGGACGATGTGACGTTTCCTTTGATGGACTTAGGGAGTCCCCAGAAGTATCTCTCCATACGCTTGAATTTCGGGGTGACCATGGTCGGACACATCAGGGCTAGTTCCAAAAATATCCTGTTGTAACCATCAAGGTCGTTCCCAACGGCCTTTAACTACATGAATTCCATCTCCATCTTTTGTATTTCGGTTCTCGGACAATACTCATCAATCATTGCCGTTTTGAATTCCTCCCATGGCGTAGCATACGCCTCATCAATGCCTTTCGCTTGAGCTAACGTGTTCCACCACGTTAGCGCGCCGTCAGATAGCGTGCAAGTAGCAAATTTGGTTTTGTTGTCCTCCAAACAGTTGCTAACTCGGAATACTGATTCAAGTTTCTCGAACCATCTGGTGAGACCAACCGGTCCCTCGGTTCCACTGAAGTTATGTGGTTTGCAGCTCTGGAATTCCTTGTAAGTACACCCATTTCGAACGGGTGGGATAACTGGTGGTGGTGGCGGTGGATCTTGGAGGTTTCTTTCTGCTAGGGCTGCGGCTACACGTTCTTGGATCATCTCTTCAATTTGAGCAGCAGTAGGTGTGAATCGACCGTTAGCCATGATGTTCTAAACAAAAATTTTGACTCAAGTCAAAATCCAGCATTCAATATAGTAATAATGCAGTATATAGTAACCAACATGGAATCAAAACATCACATGTTATTAAATAACGCATCTAGGTACAAATACCACAGAATCATCATACTGTAATGTAAATAGAACATCGTGCAAGAATTTAAATAACGCAAAGTTCCATTAATAATAATAAGTTTCATACATCTGAATAAGTCTGTACAATACATAAGTGAAATATGAAACTACAACTAGATTACATAACGAAATTTAAATACAAAAGTCCTACGGTGAAGGTGGGTGAAGGATGTCCAAAACCTGAGCCATCTTCTCCTCAAGCTTAGTAACCCGAGCTCGGAGAATCTCCACCTCCCTTGTCAATTCCTCGACAGTGGGAGCTGGTGGGGCGGGCGGTGCTGGTGGTGCAGGTGGGGCCGGTGGAGCGGATGGTGCAGACCGCACAAAATGGGGTGCAGATGTCCCGGCTCCATAAATAGTCAACACGTAATGAGGTGCCTTACGTATGAGTGGGTCGGCAGGGTACGGCACAAGCCGCTTACGCGAGGTTCACAACAGTTGATTACATCGCGAGGTTCTTGACCTCTATATGATACATTTTACAAACATTGCATTCATTTTTAAAAGACAAACTTTCATTTACATTGAAAGCTGACGACATGCATACCATTTCATAATATAACTAAACTATAAATGACTTAATAATAATCTTGATGAACTCAACGACTCGAATGCAACGTCTTTTGAAATATGTCATGAATGACTCCAAGTATTATCTTTAAAATGAGTAATTGCACAGCGGAAGATTTCTTTCGTACCTGAGAATAAACATGCTTTAAAGTGTCAACCAAAAGGTTGGTGAGTTCATTAGTTTAACATAAATAATCATTTCATAATTTTAATAGACCACAAGACTTCATATTTCCTTTTCTCATAAACATACGTGCCATGCATAGAGACAAAAATATCATTCATATGGATTGAACACCTGGTAACCGACATTCACAATATGCATATAAGAATATCCCCATCATTCCGGGATCCTCCTTCGGACATGATATAAATTTCGAAGTACTAAAGCATCCGGTACTTTGGATGGGGCTTGTTGGGCCCGATAGATCTATCTTTAGAGTTCGCGTCAATTAGGGTGTATGTTCCCTAATTCTTAGATTACCAGACTTAATAAAAAAGGGCATATTCGATTAGATAATCCAACCATAGAATGTAGTTTCGATTACTTGTGTCTATTTCGTAAAGCATTTATAAAAGCAGCGCATGTATTCTCAGTCCCAAAAATATATATTGCAAAAGCATTTAAAAAGGAGCAAATGAAACTCACCTAATGTATTTTGTAGTAAAAATACATATGACGACATTAGACAAACTGAACAATGCAGGGTTGGCCTCGGATTCACGAACCTATATCATTTGTATATATATTAACACATATAATGGTAATCGAACAAATTTATATATTATTAGTGATTTAATTGTTATTTTAATTAGGTGTTTCCTTAATAATCTAATTAGTTATATTCATTAATATTTATTATAAAAGTATTAATTTAGTTATGTTTAATGTAGTAAATATGATTTTATATATCTAATAGTTATTTGATAAAATAATATTGAAAATATTAATAAATAAAAGGTTGTTTTATTTTACAATAATAATACTAATAATAGTTATTATGATAATAATATTGATACTAGTAATAATAATAATAATAATAATAATAATAATAATAATAATAATAATAATAATAATAATAATAATAATAATAATAATAATAATGATGATGATAATAATAATAATAATAATAATAATAATAATATTTTTATTATGATCTTTTTAACAATAATGATAATAACAATAATATCAATAATGTTAATGATAATAATATTAACAATAATAAATAAATAAATAAATAAATAAATAAATAAATAAATAAATAAATAAATAAATAAATAAATAAATAAATAAATAAATAACTACCTCAAAGGAGTAGCCCTTAAAAAAATGCCCAAGTCCGGGTTTGAACCCGCGACGTCCCGCTAACCCAATAACATCCTTAGCTACTCCTCTGATCATGCTTTCCTATACTAATCGCCATCATCATCATTTTAATATTTCAACATCATGATATCTATATAACACAGTTTCATTTTCATCTATATATCCCGATGCATATCATCATCATTCATCATCATGACATCATTGATCCTACCAGCATAATCATAATCTTAATTTAACCCTAGTCATAAACACCATCTTAATCGTTATCATTTTTGTATCATCATCATATCGATTTGTTATAAACACATAAAATCATAATATCATTATTTTTCCATAACCTCTTCATTATCTAATCATCTCACCATGTATCATCATAATCCTATAACAATATCATAATTATAATCGTTTCATAATCATAATCATAATCATAATTTATAACTTCGTCATCATTTTCATGAACTAACATCAACATCATTTCCTAAACTATATCATGTCATTATCATCATCACCGTACTTAACTTCATAACATAATCATAATTGTCATACGCCATATCATCATCATCTAAATCATCTAACATCATACCATCATCATTATTATAATAGAAATCAACCTCATGCGTATAGTCATGTAACTTTCTATGTGGCAACAGTTGCTCTCGGCCCAAGTGCAGCTAGATAGCATAAAACCAAAATAGCCTCGGTCCATGGCTAGCGTAATAGAACGGATAACACAAAAAATATAAAAAGGCATGAAGTTCCTTGGATACCCACTTTAGTCGACATCTGTTAGTCCCAAAAGAAGAAAATTCCTCACTTCAACATCATAAAAAAAAAATAAAAAAATACAACTCGTCAACTTGGTGTCCCAATATGGTCGGCCAAGAATCCACCTTGTCCCACGTATTTGAAAAAAAAAAAGAAGCATGAATATATTTAATTACTCAAGTTGACAAAATTTATGTTCTGGACATCTTCTCTATTATTTAGTGACCACCTTTGTTGTCACTGTAACCGAAATAAAAAAATTATTCAAGTGTAGTTATAGCGGTTTGATCAAGGTTTGTAGCATGGTTCGAGGAGTTGTAGTTCGAAATGAAACCGAAATAAAAGACGTAGTAACAGTGAACGAAGAGAAAAATAAAGAAGGTGGTGTTTGCTTGTCGAGTTGAATTATTAACAGATGGTGTTTGTTGGATTGTGAGGTGTTTTGGCATTTGAACGAGAGAAAAAATGATATGGTAGTGGTGGATCAAGGTGGCATGGTGGTGGTAACCGGTGATCGAGGTGGTGATGATAGTCCCATAGTGGTCTCGGTTGGGTGATGATATGATGTTAATGGTGGTTGTGGGGTGATTTTTAGGGTGGTGTTATGATAGCCGGAGGTGGTGGTATCATGGTTGTATAGAGACATAAAACCAACCGAAGGTTGCAAGAGGTCGATCATGGTCATGTTTTGATGATGATGATCAAGGAAACGGAAACAAGTTCAATGAAGTGTTTGTGGGGTTTTGTTTAATGGGTGTGTCTTTCATATGCATAAATAGATTTTTATGTGCATAAGTAGAGGTATGAATATAAATTTAGAACGTACCAAATAAACAACGTTCGAGTAGTTTTTAATTGGTAGAAGGAGCAGAGAATAAGATTTGTGACTTTAAGATTATGGTGATGCTTTTGTCTCGGTTTAACATCAACGAAATAGCTAGCAGTAGTGGCTGTGTTTAGTGGTTGAGTTGTAATCATAGAAATGGACATATGGTAGTAAGGTTATAGTGGGATCTATCAATATCCAACTGTCATCTATCTATCTATTTAATATCATATACTAGTACAATTAGAAATAAGTAAATAATATAATAATAAGAATTAATAACATGTGAATTTAAAAGGAGCACAGGAAAGCCATCAGTCGACATATAATTTAGGATATTATTTCGTACCCGGTTGATAATTAGTGGCGGATAAAAGTCTTTCAGAAAAATCTCAAATTTTAAATTTAATTAAATTTATTTATTTTGGTCATTATGATATAAATTTCGAGCATTGACTATTAAATAAAAATTACATTAATTATTCACTCCCAATGCTAAGTAAAATATAAAAAGTTTTAAAATTCAACGAATAGTTCCTAAATACATTTTTAATAAGTCTAATATTTATAGAACTCATTTTCGTATCACTGTTTATTTTAAAATTACATAAGTTTGAATTTAACTTGCTTAATAACAATCGGAACATCAATGAGTATTACTATTATTTAATATTTATTTTTAATATATTTTATTTGTATATAGATATGTTCTAAATAATAATTATTATTTTTACATAATTAATTTCTAACAATTACATCATAAATTATATTTCAAATCATATATATATATATATATATATTTATTTAAATTTATATACATGCCTATTTACAAATAGTTGTTCGTGAATCGTTGGTAATAGTCAAAGGGTAATTTGAATATATGAACATAGTTTCCAAAATTTTCGAGACTCAACATTATAGACTTTGCCTATCGTGTTGAAACCATATAAAGGTTAAGTTTAAATTTGGTCGGAAATTCCCGGGTCGTCACAGTACCTACCCGTTAAAGAAATTTCGTCCCGAAATTTGAGTGAGGTTGTCATGACTAACAATAAGAATGTTTTTATGACAAATATGAGCTGATATATAAAGTTTTATCATTAGTGAGTAATATGGATAAAACAATCCGATTATTCGAAGCGTAAAAGTGAAATTATCACAAAAGATTGAAATAGAAAAAGTAAAGATTCATCTTAACTTTTGACAGAGTCAGGGTGAATTCTGGAATTCAAGGGATTTAAAGAAAATCTTCGAAATCTAAAAGATTTGAATCTTCGGTGAGTAAGGAAATTAAGATCTCTATAATTAAATACGGTGATCTGCCTCGATTACTATGTCTGATATTTCCATTATAAATTAAACTCCTCCGTTCCATTATTCTCACCATTCCTATACTTTCTTTCTTAGTACATACATCCAAAAGATTGTGAAAATGCTTAGTCCAGTTCTAATCCCTAATATTTTCCTAATTATCATTTCTGTCATCCTTCTTTTCAATCTTCCACCAGAAAAATCTATTTACTTTTAATATAATTTGGGGGTGGTACTATTCTTAATTATGCCGTGTCTTTATATTGCTATTCCTATTAATATCTACGGTTTGTAACCTCCGTGTTGTTATTGGGCTTTATATTTTCTCTTATATTTTGGAGCTCTTTGCCTTTTTATTATCCTCCCGACCTCTAAATAAGCGAGTAACGGTCCAGAATTCGTAAGTATGGAATTTTGAATAAACATCGTGTTCTAAATAAGAACTAATGTATTAGCACGATTTGATTTGTCAAATTACCAGAATCACTGAGAATAGAACTATCAAGAATATACTTTCTTGATATCTTCAGAAGTTAAGCAGAATGAAAGAGTTATATAACATGGCACATGATGACGTTATGATTTGTGAATCATCACGTTCCATTAGAAACTCAGCATGACTTACTGTAATATAGTCACGTTGATCAAGTGTCATTATATTATACTAACTCATGCATCATTTCCCAACATTACTTCAATAACATTCATATTTTAATCTCGAACATTTACAGAATATAGAAACTAACAGTTTCTATATGATGTAACACTGATAGCACGAAGAGATTATTGATTTCAGATAAGAAAAATTATAAAAATATCTTCAGAATTATGGATGATATTTATAATGATAGATACGATGATATCTTGGAATTTCTAATATCGAAGGATGATGAAGAAGATTTATCCGTAAGGCTTTAGATTCTGAAGCACGGTGTTGGCTAAATATTTCATCAGATATAGAATCATCAGGATTTTTAATGTACAAGTTTTGTCCTTGTGATTTGTTCAGAGACTCCTTCATGGTTAGCTATATCCGTTTTCCAGTTCCAACGTTTCTGAGCTTTTCCAACATATTATTCTTTATCATCAAAATTCCGACAACTAAAGTCGTTTACGGTTGCCTACAGTTTCTGCTGCTTCATTAAGCTTTTTCAACATTCAGAGTATCGATTCGTAAACTGGGTGCCTTTTCAAAATGTCAGAATGGAAGATCATAGTTCTAAGAGATAAATGTTATATGGATACATATAACTATTGATGTAGATATGCTGTGAGTTTTCAAAGTACTGATTTCTGATTCTCGGTTATTAGTATGGCAGTTCTAGTTACAAGATGCGGATGAGTATATGATAGGGTTTCAATGAATAAATATAATAATCTATCAGAGGGATTTAAGCCAAGAAGCAACGAGGTTACTGGTACATTTGCTGGTAATATGGTGGAATATAAAAGAATTCTCCGATATCAAAAGGGTAATTGTATATATCAGGATTATAGTAAGGTTACTTCAAATGAAAAGTCGAAGTTGGCTTGCTGGAGCTGTGACAAAATTGAGTACTTTAAAAAGAGATCGCAAAGTTATTTTTGCTAATAAATGCCAAAGGATCTGACGCGGCTACGTATTAAACTTTTACTCAGTTGCCGAGAGTTTCTCAGGTGCATAACTATATGCATAACTCTTTCCTTCCGTAGATGAAGTGCGGTTGATTCATCCTATCGATTGAGGTGTTTTCAAGAATCATGAAAGGTTTAAACGCAGATTGTAATTGTGATGATACGAATGGGGTTTAAAATGAAATCAAGTGGCAAGCTTGAAGAATTGTTTAGTTTCATATGTTATAATTAATATTTTAATTCATTTTAATTGTCCACCGTTGGTAGTCCTCAGTTGATTAGTCCACAGTTAGCTAGGAACAGTTAGCTAGGATTTTGTTAGCGTGGATTCTTAACAAAATTTCTCATAGTTAATTTGTTTGTTTCTAACAAATTTTATTCCGTCAAATGTTTTCTTCATTATGCCACTTGTTGGATTCTGATAGGTCAAAATCCAAATATGAAATTTAAATGGAAGTGGTTATTCTGTGGTGAACGGATTCATTTATCTGTAGATGTAAGTAGGATAGGAAATGACTGTTGAAACAGATTCGAAAAACGTACAATGTAATTTATTAATGTGAAATTTAAATATTCCTCGGGTATTACCTACCCGTTAAAATATTTTTACCATTAACAGTTTGTACAAGAGAATTTTTAATTACAATCTTTATGAAAATATACTTGTATATATATATTCTTCAGATGTAATCATGGATTTAATGAGTCAATATAATATTAAATTCATTTGATTTACCGTTAGAACAAGAATATATAATCTCTAAAACATTAGAGATTACATAATCTCCATGAAGGACGAAGATAATTGATGTAGAATGATATGTAGAACGATGATTATACTCGAGGTACGGAATGAGATGTTGAGGCATGGATTGTTGATGGTACTGGTGTTGTTATTGATGGTATTGTTGGTGCCGGTGTTTTTGCTGAAGCTGGTACGTTTTGCACCATATTCTCCAAATTGATTACTCGAGCGTGAAGTTCGTTGACTTCTTCCATGATCCCGGAATGATTGTCGGTTGGAACGAGCGAATGAATAAGGTTTAGAATTGTGGATAGAATATAATCGTGTTGAGATATCCTGGGAATGAGACTGAAAATGGTGTCTCGAACAGGTTCGCCGGTAAACGCTTCAGGTTCATTGTCAAGAGGTGAATTCGGTTGGTGGAAGGGATTGCCTTCTGTGCGTTTCCATTAATTAAGTCATCTACGAACCCATCAAATGAATTGATAATGGCTGATTGGTTGATTCATGCCGATGACGCTGTTTTCGGAGTTTAGGTGAACATCTATGTCGGAATAGCTGTCGGAATAACTATCGGAATAGCTATCGGAATCTGAGGGACTCGAACTGGTTGCAGGATTCATCTCGTACGATCAGATGAAGGACTTTTCGATAAGAAATAGATTATAGGATGTAGATTAGTACCCTGCATACATAATTTACATATGTATATATAATACTAAAATTTCATAAATTACGGAGGAATCTACGGAATCTGTCAGGCAAAGGTAACAATAACAGATAAGCTAAGATATGAATTAGCAGATACGCTAAGATATGAATTTTTGTCTATACACTATTCATGCAATCAATGCAGCAAGATGTGTCTAGACTAAGAATGATAAGCAGATGATTTCCGACTAGAAATGATAAGCAAAACTTTTGACATGCAGACACGGTCGAAGTCCAGACTCACTAATGCCTCCTAACGACTTATCAGTTAGACACACTAATGCAAACCTGGTTCACTAAGACCTCCGCTCTGATACCAACTGAAAGGACCCATCCTAATCTATCCGGACGAAGTCCACATCGATTATAAACGATTCACAACAGTTGATTACATCGCGAGGTTCTTGACCTCTATATGATACATTTTACAAACATTGCATTCGTTTTTAAAAGACAAACTTTCATTTACATTGAAAGCTGACGACATGCATACCATTTCATAATATAACTAAACTATAAATGACTTAATAATAATCTTGATGAACTCAACGACTCGAATGCAACGTCTTTTGAAATATGTCATGAATGACTCCAAGTAATATCTTTAAAATGAGTAATTGCACAGCGGTAGATTTCTTTCGTACCTGAGAATAAACATGCTTTAAAGTGTCAACCAAAAGGTTGGTGAGTTCATTAGTTTAACATAAATAATCATTTCATAATTTTAATAGACAACAAATTTCATATTTCCTTTTCTCATAAACATACGTCCCATGCATAGAGACAAAAATATCATTCATATGGATTGAACACCTGGTAACCGACATTCACAATATGCATATAAGAATATCCCCATCATTTCGGGATCCTCCTTCGGACATGATATAAATTTCGAAGTACTAAAGCATCCGGTACTTTGGATGGGGCTTGTTGGGCCCGATAGATCTATCTTTAGAGTTCGCGTCAATTAGGGTGTCTGTTCCCTAATTCTTAGATTACCAGACTTAATAAAAAAGGGCATATTCGATTAGATAATCCAACCAAAGAATGTAGTTTCGATTACTTGTGTCTATTTCGTAAAGCATTTATAAAAGCATCGCATGTATTCTCAGTCCCAAAAATATATATTGCAAAAGCATTTAAAAAAGGAGCAAATGAAACTCACCTAATGTATTTTGTAGTAAAAATACATATGACGACATTAGACAAACTGAACAATGCAGGGTTGGCCTCGGATTCACGAACCTATATCATTTGTATATATATTAACACATATAATGGTAATCGAACAAATTTATATATTATTAGTGATTTAATTGTTATTTTAATTAGGTGTTTCCTTAATAATCTAATTAGTTATATTCATTAATATTTATTATAAAAGTATTAATTTAGTTATGTTTAATGTAGTAAATATGATTTTATATATCTAATAGTTATTTGATAAAATAATATTGATAATATTAATAAATAAAAGGTTGTTTTATTTTACAATAATAATACTAATAATAGTTATTATGATAATAATATTGATACTAGTAATAATAATAATAATAATAATAATAATAATAATAATAATAATAATAATAATGATAATAATAATAATAATAATAATAATAATAATAATAATAATAACAATAATAATAATAATAATAATAATAATAATAATAATAATAATAATATTTTTATTATGATCTTTTTAACAATAATGATAATAACAATAATATCAATAATGTTAATGATAATAATATTAACAATAATAAATAAATAAATAAATAAATAAATAAATAAATAAATACCTCAAAGGAGTAGCCCTTAAAAAAATGCCCAAGTCCGGGTTTGAACCCGCGACGTCCCGTTAACCCGATAACATCCTTAGCTACTCCTCTGATCACGTTTTCCTATACTAATCGCCATCATCATCATTTTAATATTTCAACATCATGATATCTATATAACACAGTTTCATTTTCATCTATATATCCCGATGCATATCATCATCATGACATCATTGATCCTACCAGCATAATCATAATCTTAATTTAACCCTAGTCATAAACACCATCTTAATCGTTATCATTTTTGTATCATCATCATATCGATTTGTTATAAACACATAAAATCATAATATCATTATTTTTCCATAACCTCTTCATTATCTAATCATCTCACCATGTATCATCATAATCCTATAACAATATCATAATTATAATCGTTTCATAATCATAATCATAATCATAAGTTATAACTTCGTCATCATTTTCATGAACTAACATCAACATCATTTCCTAAACTATATCATGTCATTATCATCATCACCGTACTTAACTTCATAACATAATCATAATTGTCATACGCCGTATCATCATCATCTAAATCATCTAATATCATACCATCATCATTATTATAATAGAAATCAACCTCATGCGTATAGTCATGTAACTTTCTATGTGGCAACAGTTGCTCTCGGCCCAAGTGCAGCTAGATAGCATAAAATCAAAACAGCCTCGGTCCATGGCTAGCGTAATAGAACGGATAACACAAAAAATATAAAAAGGCATGAAGTTCCTTGGATACCCACTTTAGTCGACATCTGTTAGTCCCAAAAGAAGAAAATTCCTCACTTCAACATCATAAAAAAAAAATAAAAAAAAATACAACTCGTCAACTTGGTGTCCCAATATGGTCGGCCAAGAATCCACCTTGTCCCACGTATTTGAAAAAAAAAAGAAGCATGAATATATTTAATTACTCAAGTTGACAAAATTTATGTTCTGGACATCTTCTCTATTATTTAGTGACCACCTTTGTTGTCACTGTAACCGAAATAAAAAAATTATTCAAGTGTAGTTGTAGCGGTTTGATCAAGGTTTGCAGCATGGTTCGAGGAGTTGTAATTCGAAATGAAACCGAAATAAAAGACGTAGTAACAGTGAACGAAGAGAAAAATAAAGAAGGTGGTGTTTGCTTGTCGAGTTGAATTATTAACAGATGGTGTTTGTTGGATTGTGAGGTGTTTTGGCATTTGAACGAGAAAAAAAATGATATGGTAGTGGTGGATCAAGGTGGCATGGTGGTGGTAACCGGTGATCGAGGTGGTGATGATAGTCCTATAGTGGTCTCGGTTGGGTGATGATATGATGTTAATGGTGGTTGTGGGGTGATTTTTAGGGTGGTGTTATGGTAGTCGGAGGTGGTGGTATCATGGTTGTATAGAGACATAAAACCAACCGAAGGTTGCAAGAGGTCGATCATGGTCATGTTTTGATGATGATGATCAAGGAAACGGAAACAAGTTCAATGAAGTGTTTGTGGGGTTTTGTTTAATGGGTGTGTCTTTCATATGCATAAATAGATTTTTATGTGCATAAGTAGAGGTATGAATATAAATTTAGAACGTACCAAATAAACAACGTTCGAGTAGTTTTTAATTGGTAGAAGGAGCAGAGAATAAGATTTGTGACTTTAAGATTATGGTGATGCTTTTGTCTCGGTTTAACATCAACGAAATAGCTAGCAGTAGTGGCTGTGTTTAGTGGTTGAGTTGTAATCATAGAAATGGACATATGGTAGTAAGGTTATAGTGGGATCTATCAATATCCAACTGTCATCTATCTATCTATTTAATATCATATACTAGTACAATTAGAAATAAGTAAATAATATAATAATAAGAATTAATAACATGTGAATTTAAAAGGAGCACAGGAAAGCCATCAGTCGACATATAATTTAGGATATTATTTCGTACCCGGTTGATAATTAGTGGCGGATAAAAGTCTTTCAGAAAAATCTCAAATTTTAAATTTAATTAAATTTATTTATTTTGGTCATTATGATATAAATTTCGAGCATTGACTATTAAATAAAAATTACTTTAATTATTCACTCCCAATGCTAAGTAAAATATAAAAAGTTTTAAAATTCAACGAATAGTTCCTAAATACATTTTTAATAAGCCTAATATTTATAGAACTCATTTTCGTATCACTGTTTATTTTAAAATTACATAAGTTTGAATTTAACTTGCTTAATAACAATCGGAACATCAATGAGTATTACTATTATTTAATATTTATTTTTAATATACTTTATTTGTATATAGATATGTTCTAAATAATAATTATTATTTTTACATAATTAATTTCTAACAATTACATCATAAATTATATTTCAAATCATATATATATATTTATTTAAATTTATATACATGCCTATTTACAAATAGTTGTTCGTGAATCATTGGTAATAGTCAAAGGGTAATTTGAATATATGAACATAGTTTCCAAAATTTTCGAGACTCAACATTACAGACTTTGCCTATCGTGTCGAAACCATATAAAGGTTAAGTTTAAATTTGGTCGGAAATTCCCGGGTCGTCACAGGTACCGCTTCTTCGGCGGGGTGGACAGTGCCTGAATAGGTACGTCATCAAGGTTCTCTTCGTTGGAGTCACTGGAGTCATCTGTAGAGGAGTCATCGGATGAAGGATCATCAGAATCATGTGGTGGTGACACGGGTGGCTGAACTTGTCGTCCATGAGCGGCCATCATCTGTCTGTATCTGAATGGCGGAATCGCCACTAAACGTCCATCTGGAGCGCGTCGGCACGGCATGCGCATATGGTTATAGAATGGCCCTTCCCCGAACTCCGCGGGGATCACAACACCACCGACGCGGGGCTGTGACTCCGAGGGTCCGGGAGCTGACGGAGCTGGAATCTCCGTAGGGTCCATGTGTCCGTCAATAGTAGCCACTAGTGCAGGCAGCTGGCTGCTAGTCCCGGAAGATGAAGCGTCGGGGTCACTCGTGCGTATCGGGATCAGTGGATCGGCAACGGTGGTAGGTGGAGTAGCTGAAGAGTCTAAACTGCCCAAAATGCTAGCAGGTGGTACATCCGACATCTGAACAAGGAAAATAAATTTTCCATGTCAGTAAGTCATAAAGCAAGCACGTATTAGGCCAACAGTTTAAATCATGTATAACAATAAGTAGCATGACAATAACAGCAAATTGTACGAAGGTAGCATGCAATAGAAAGCAAGTAATAGCATGCAGTAGTGAAATCATGTAGTAGCATACGGCATATAGCAGTAACAGTAAGCAGCAGCATGCAGTAAGTTCAGTGGAAACACGTAAACTAGCAAGTTGTAGATTAGTCCTGTTAGTGAATCCTACTCGGGTCGGTCTTAGACTCACTAATGCAACCTAATTCCCTACAACCAACGCTCTGATACCAAATGTGATGCCCCGTACAAAACCATCGTGTACGAATCATCAACAACAGGATCATTACAAGGTTAAGTACTATATGCGTTTTCAAAAAGAGTTTGCATTCAATAATAAAGTGATGTCTAAACCAGCATTGAATGTTTTACAATCCAAAAGCATGCTTCACTAAGTAGAAGCAAATAATAAGTGTATGTGACCACAATGGTCATTACAAGTCATAGTTCAAAAGTACTAAAGTTTGAATGCAAGGTAAAGTAGTTCATGCGATGACATCTCTAAGCAGCGGGTGTCTACAGCACGACTAGTACACAGCGGAAGCTAACCTCAAGCACCTGAGAAAAACATGCTTAAAAACGTCAACACAAAGGTTGGTGAGCTATAGTTTAAGTATAACGGTAAAGTAAGGTAGGCCACGAGATTTCAGTGCTACAAAGAGCGTTTCAAAACAGTATGATAAAGTATATGTTAACCGTGGGCACTTGGTAACTAACTTAACGTTTATACCCCCTGAAAGTACACTTGGCAAGTGCGTATGTCTACGAAGTATTAAACACTCATTAAATGCTAGCGCGACTAGCCCGAGTGGGGATGTCAAACCCTATGGATCCATATCTAATATTCGCGTTCACGGTTCAAAAACCAATGATTAAACGTTACCGAGCTAAAGGGAATGTTTATGCCGTTGTATAACCCACACATATATAAGTTTAAGTACTCATGCCTAGTATGTAAAACATAAAATCCGCATGTATTCTCAGTTCCCAAAATAAGTTAAAGTAAAAATGGAATGCTATAACTCACAATGATAATGTAGTCGTAAAGTCGGTTCGGAAAAGGTGTGCAAGTAATCGGTCCGAAGGTCCTCAACCTAAGTCAAATAGTACTAAGTCAGTAAATCATCTTAATAGGTTTAAAATTATGTAAATAAGGTCTTAAGGGTCATCATCATTCATCATCAAACAAAAGGCGTAAAGTAGGTTTCGTTTATGAAAGTAGTTTACAACAAAGGCTGACTTCAGTCAGTCACCACGGCCTCTACCCTTACTGAAACAAGGTGAGACCAGTGGCCATGGCTCCGTATATGAGTCCTTTAAGTGTGGTAAAATTTACAGAAGCAACTCGTCTTCGTTTGACCATGGCGACGGTCTAAGTGCGAGTAGGTCAGAAATTTCTGCATAACGTTAAAGGACATAGTGATGATCGGAGGGCCATAAATCCTAAACCGTAACTCGGATTAAGACGAGTCCTATATGAAAAGTTATCTAATCGAAAAGATCTATTTGAAAATCATAATCACAACAGCCCAGGTCTATTGGTCTGTTACAGAAACAGCAGAACAGTAGGCAGAGAACAGTAAGCAGAAAAATAATGGGTTCCGGTGGGTTTGGTGTTTGATGTTCATCATAGTTCTCATCCTTGATGCCTATGGCTTCAAGTGTACAACTCATTGATGTGTTTACATCATATTTAACAAGTTTTGACCATCATAACCCTTGTGCAAGTCCAAGACATGTAGCACAACTTCACTTAAGAGTTGTAAGTGTTTTGATGAACCAAAGTTACATCAAAGTCTTAGATCTAACACATACATGAACTTTAAAACTAATAATAAGTTACAAACTTGAAAGTAAACTAACTAATCAAGATCTTAAGATGTAGAACATAGTTCTTAGTTAGATCTTGAAGATCTAAGACTCAAAAGTCTAGATCAAGCATAAGTATACAAAGTTATATTTAAAGAAAACTTATTTACATGTTCTTGAACTTTTAAGTTAACTTTAAGTTCCAAGAGATATGAGATCAAGACTAACTTGTAGTACTTGACCAACAACAACCAAAATCATAAAATTAAAGTGCAAGTAAAACTAAATAAACAAGTAAAAGGTTCATGGTTGTTCATTCTTTTAAAGATTCAACCAAAGTTTGATCTTTAAGTAAAGTAAACTTTAAGTTTACTTCAAGAACTACAAGTATGAGTTACAACACATGAACTTTAAATCTTTTGACGTAATGTATGTAGAACATAACTAGAAAGTTAGTTCTTGTATTTTCTTGGAAATACAAGATTAATATGAAGAATCAAACTAGAATGTTTATTCTTGTAACATGAAAGTAAGTAACAACAATTAACAAGACAAGTAGTTAAACAAAATCAAGAACAAGTAACAATCAACAAATGATGATGATGGATGATTTAGGATTCGGTTTTGAAGTCAAGAAAATGAAGAAGAAAACTCATGATACTTACAAAGTAGAGAGCAAAAGATGAGAGGAAAGTTGAGAGAAAATGCAAGTTAAGTGTGTGTGAGAAAATGAGGGAATAACCAAGTGAACAAGTAATGTAAATAAAAAATTTGAATCCTCTTTTCTCCCATGAAAGGCCATGGCTGTAGCAGCCAAAAGGAGGAGGGAAGGGAGTGTTCAATGGTTACTTGTATGTAAAGCTTGAAAAAGTTGGATAAAGAGTGGTTATGCATGGGGATTAAGTGCCAACTATATTCCAAGTCTTTTAACTAGCTAGTTCCTCACTAAATGATACTTACAAGTGAATGACATGGGCTAACTAAGTCCATTAATAATGTAGGGTGGGCTTATAAGCCCAAAGTCATAAGTCCATAACACTAATAAAGCCCAAGTTCACTTAATTAACAAATAAATCCAATTAAAGCCCATGTAATTAACAAAAAGCCTTAGTTAATTAAAATGATTAATAAAACTAATCATGAATGTAAATAATACTCTAAAAATATTATTCGTGAAGTTCCGGGTGTCACAAAGACGTTTCGGGCAATTAAAGTCAAGTTCGGGCAATCATGGCAACATGTAAATGTAATAACATACATTCGTTTTATCACACGTATTAATAATAATAATTATTAATAAATAAACGTTGGAAATCCAGGGTCGTTACATCAGTCACGCCAACACTGCTAAAGCTATGTGGGATCTATTGCTTAATGACTATGAAGGAGTCACTGTTGTTAAGACTCAGAAGAAGAAGAATCTGATTAGATGTTATGAAAATTTTACTGCTGAGCCTAAAGAATCTTTAAGTGATCTTCATTCAAGATTTCAGGTTCTGATAAATGATCTTGAAAGTGTTGGTGTAGAGAAAACAAAACAAGTGTTATGTCAAAAGTTCATTGAATTGTTACCTTCGAACTTTGAGTGTGTAATTACATCTATGGTAATTAGTGAGAAGATAGATAACTATCAGTTGAGTGAATTTTTTGGTATATTATCAAACTTTGAGGAAACACAACTGAAGAACAAGATCAATGCTATGAAAAGTGCTAAAGATCCAGAAGCTGCATTGGTGGCTACCACAAAGAAGAATAAGCAGTTATTCTCTAGTTATTCTAGCAAGGTTGAATCCGAGAGTGATGAAACTTCTGATGATGATAGTGACTCTAATGAAGATGAGGAGATCAAAGGTCTGGAAGTCCATATGGCTCTTTTGACTCAAAGGATTGAGCAGAAAAAGTTTGGTTATAAGAAGGGTAAAGGCAAGGGTACTTTTGATCCAAAGAAAGCTAAATGCTTTAAGTGTGGCAAGTTAGGACACATAGCTGCTGACTGCTGGTCTAAGGGTGAAGGAGGTGCTAACTCCAACAAGTCTGTTGACAAAGTAAGAAAGTACAAACTTAAGTACATGAAGTTAAAGAGTGAAGCAGAAACATCTAAGAACAAAGAACAAGAGAAAGCTTTGTACACAGAAGCATGCGAAGATGAAGACTCATCATCTGATGAGGAGGAGGATAAGTGTCTAATGGCTATAATTGATGGTGGTTTGTGATGACCCGGAAATTTCTGACCAAATTTAAACTTAATCTTTATATGATTAACATTTCCGACACGATAAACAAAGTCTGTAAAACTGAATCTCAAAATTTTTGAACTATTCAAATACCTTTCGGTTATTCTCGACGATTCGCGAACAATTATATGTATATAGATACATATATACATACTATAACTTGAAAACGTAACAATGTATTAATTGTTTAATACCGTACATTAAACTTATTGGTTTAAATATTTATTTGAATATATATGATAAGTTGGAATATTAATTGTATGAATAACTTGCGATATGTATTTTAAAACGTGTTTATTAATATTGAAAATATATATTTAACAATACGATAAAATATAATATTAACTTGGTCATAAAAACAAATTGTTATTATATATATATTAACAAATAGCAAGACGATGATTTATAGAAGTAAATGACCAAAATACTTGAAAGTTTAAGATATACTTTGAGTGGTATAGTTTAGGGATAATTTAAGGCTATATTTTGACAAAGGTACGTGACACGAAATTTAAAATACAATTTTTCTCAGCGTACGAAAGGACATTTGAAAAACCGGAACCGGGACATAAGTCGAGTGATGACGTATAACTTATCGGAACAAAAATTACAAGTCAACTATGCATGTGAATTTAATATAATATATAATTAATTATATAAATTAAATATATTATATATATTATATAAAATTATGTCGACAAACAAAAAGTTAAAAGTTTGTGAGCTGGATCAGAGGGCCATGCGATCGCATGGCCTTGATGCCCAAAAACCATGCGATCGCATGGGGTGCTTTTTCAGAAAAGGTTCTATAAATTGATCGAGTCCTGGCTTAATTCTCACACACACATATTTACCTATATTACTCCGTATAATATTTATTATTTATTATTTATTATTATTATTATTATTATTATTATTATTATTATTATTATTATTATTATTATTATTATTATTATTATTATTATTATTATTATTATTATTATTATTATTATTAAGATTAATATTATTATTATTAATCTTATTATTATTATAAGTATTTTTAGATATCGTTATTATTAGTATTATACATAAAATACTACGACGAGATTATGAGCGTATCACTTTTAAAATGAGTTTTCGAGCAAGCTAGAGCTAAGGAAATTATGGGTTATTACTAAGGAGATTATGGGTAAGATTTGAGGGTTTTGCTCGTGAGTCAAACTAGTGTTTATCATCTTCGTTACGTCTACGTACTTTCCTACAATATTGAATCTCAATATTGATACGTAAGCACTCATATTTTATCTTTTATATATTAATTGTGTATCCATGTCTAGTGATCGAGTATATATATTTATACAGGCTTGTATGCTAAATTTTGTCGTTAAACAGTTTATAATGAATCACAAATTAAATACATATATTACTGATAAAAGGTATATGATATGCATGTTTTTGGAAAGCTGGCGAAAAATCAATAACTTTTCATTTAGAAATCGCGTAATTTCGGTGAACGAATCAAAAGATATGATCAACTGAATTATGATTGACGTTAATTGGAATTGCTTTTGAATATGCAATTAATATTTAAACAACTTGTTTGTAAGATTGATAATTTGGATTTTTGAATATTATCAACCGAGTAAATGAATCCTTATATAAGGCACGTCTCGTTTGTTGAACTATTGTCAAAATTGACTTTTTGAAACAACATTGGATAACTTTTGTATGTCGATATCCAGCATTAGGATTGTGATACACTATGACCTGACCTAGCTTGATAGACATTTATTGACCAACATATGTTTTCTAGGTTGAGATCTACGGTTATTTGGTAATCCGAGTTTCGATCACATTTTGGTGAACGACTTTATATGCTGCTAAGGTGAGTTTCATATGCTCCCCTTTTTAATTGCTTTTGCAATCTATATTTTTGGGCTGAGAATACATGCACTTTATTTTAAACGCAATTGATACAAGTACATACTAAATTCTACACCGAGTTTGAACCAAAAATCCCTTAGCTTTGGTAACTAGTAACTGCCGGTTATAAGAACTGGTGGGCGCGAGTAGTTATATGTGGATCCATAGGGCTTGACATCCCCGTCTGTTCCAGGTATAGAAACCCTAGCCTGAACTATAAAACAGACGTATGCTATTTGAGTTTAGTACACGTTGGTTTGCGTGTATTATACATGTTGGTTGCATGTATGTTAAAACAGGGGTACTTATTATAGCGTTAAAGTTTAGTTACCAGGGTGCTCAATATTGTAGAATATTTGATAAACGTTTCTGGATGAAACAACTGAAATTTTGTGATCCACTTTTATATACAGATTATGCGAAACACTAAAACTATGAACTCACCAACCTTTGTGTTGACCTTTGTTAGCATGTTTATTCTCAGGTTCCTAGAAGTCTTCCGCTGTTTTCTTATATGTTAGACAAGCTACGTGCATGGAGTCTTACATGGCATATTTATCAAGGAAACATTGCATTCACCAAATCATCACCATGTATCTTATTTTGACTGCATTGTCAATGGAAGTACTATTGTAAACTATTATTTACGGTGATTGTCTATATGTAGAAATCATCAGATGTCGAAAATCTTTGATTTAAATATTCATTAATGGTGTGCCTTTTCAAAAGAATGCAATGTTTACAAAACGTATCATATAGAGGTCAAGTACCTCGCAATGAAATCGATGAATGACGTTTTCGTCCATATAGATTTGGAGCGATCGTCACATGGTTCTAGCAAGTTTGAGGAAGATCTGAAAGCTATTGAGAAGATGGATAAAGACGCTACTTGTAATAAAGTTTCTGCTTATAAGGTACAAAACTTTGTGAACTATCTTGATAATGAAAAAGTGAGAATGTTTCAGTACTTGCTTCTTGACTTTCAATGGTGTTTAGATGATATTGATAGGTTAAGAACACAAATTTTTGATCTTAAAAACACTATCAAAGACAAAGATGCTGAAATTAAAGTCTTAAAAAAACGTGAGGTAGAACTTGACACATATAAAATGGCATACACAGAAGAAACTAAAAGATTAAATACACAGAAGAACTTGACACATATAGATTTGGAGCGATCGTCACAGTTGGTATCAGAGCTTGAGGTCATAGGGAACCAGAATTTGCATTAGTGTGTTTAACTGGTAATTGTTAGGATGCATTAGTGAGTCTGGACTATGACCGTATCTATTTTTACCGAGTTTTGCTTATCATTTCTTGTCAGAAATTACATGTTTATCTAGACACGTTTTCCTGCATTTACTGCAAAGATAGTGTATCGAAAAAATTCATATCTTGGCATATCTATTACAGTAAACTTTGACTGCCATCTTCCGAAAATTTCTCCGTAATTTACGGGATTTTGGTATTATATATACATATGTAAATTATGTATTGAAGAGTACCAATCTAAATTCTATAATCTATTTCATATCAAAAATCATCTATCTAATTATACAAGATGGATCCAGTATCTAGTTCAAATTCCTTAAATTCCGACAGCTATTCCGATATGGATATTCACCTGAACTCTGAAGAAAGTGTAGCCGGAATGGTTCAACCAATCAGCCATCACCTATTCTGGATGATTTGGGGATGGGTTCGTAGCCTACTTAATCATTGGAGACAAGAAGAAGGTGATCCCTTCCATCCACCACATTCACCTCTTGGCGAAGAACCTGAAGCACTTACCAGCGAACCTATTCGTAATACTATTTTGTCTCTCATTTCCAGAGTATCTCATCATGATTATATACTATCCCATATTATAAATCTTATTTATCCGATCGTCCGAACCACCGATCATCCCGGTATAATAGAAGAAGTCAACGAGCTTCGTGCTCGGGTAGTGGCTTTGGAGAATATGGTGCAAGGGTTACGAACACCAGCAGCAGCACCCACAGCATAACCGGTACCACCATCATCCACACCAACAGGATCATTAACACCACCAACAACCACATCCGCATCACACGCCTCAACATCACAATCTGTACCTCGGATATCAATATCATGCGTACCATAAGTACCAAGAAGTACCGGTAACGATAAACGATGAAGTATGGATTCATAACTTCATCGAAGAAACATTCTACGGCGATTATGTAATTTCTAAAGTTTAGAGATTATCTATTCTAGCCTTAACCCTAAATCAGATAGAGTAGAAACCCTTATCCGAATGGTGTAAGATATAAGCTAGAATTGTTTTACCAACAACATCAACAGTACCCTTAGCCTCACCAGCACAGTCAGTGCTGTCAACATCGTCAGAATCAGCAGCACCTCTAACTTCATAAGCTCCGTCAGTTCAAGAAAGCACAGTGGACATCATTCCGAGTTAACAACGAGTATATTGTATCAATGAGTTATGAAGTAATAACTCAATTCATCTAAAGAATTTATATGTGTATCTTATATATATAAATTTTAAAACCATCATGAATCTTTTCGTACTAAGCTATTACGTGTGAATTTTAAGGGGTAGATACTACTCGGTTAATTCATATTACTAATATGCTATGATGTACATCCTTCGTTAACAACTTAACCATTGTTAACTATAAGTATCTGTTTCAACTCAATGAATTCCATTTCATAATGAACTTAGTGTATTAATCAATTACATGTTTGATTTTACACTTTTATCTTCGATGTACTCGAAACTTTCTAGAAAACATCATTTATATCTTATGAAGTTCATAAGAATTCCACGAGCATCAACATCCTTCACCGAGGAATAAGAATAAATAATGAAGTATTGATTTCATTAGTGAAATACTCCACGAAGATTATGTAATTCTTAATGTTTTAGAGATTATTCATTCAATTCAAAAATCAAATGAGCTTAATATGATATTAACTCATCAAATCTGTATTACATCTGAAGAAAATATACATACATATATTTTCATAAAGACGGTAAAAAAAAATTCTTTTGTACAAAGTATTAATTGTGAAATCTTTAACGGGTAGGTAATACTCGGGAAATATATAAGTGAAATGTCCCGTTCTTATTGATTAAAAACGTTCCATATTAATTGATTTCGTTGCGAGGTTTTGACCTCTATATGAGACGTTTTTCAAAGACTGCATTCATTTTTAAAACAAACCATAACCTTTATTTCATAAATAAAGGTTTAAAAAGCTTTACGTAGATTATCAAATAATGATAATCTAAAATATCCTGTTTACACACGACCATTACATAATGGTTTACAATACAAATATGTTACATCGAAATCAGTTTCTTGAATGCAGTTTTTACACAATATCATACAAACATGGACTCCAAATCTTGTCCTTATTTTAGTATGCAACAGCGGAAGCTCTTAATAATCACCTGAGAATAAACATGCTTAAAAAGTCAACAAAAATGTTGGTGAGTTATAGGTTTAACCTATATATATCAAATCGTAACAATAGACCACAAGATTTCATATTTCAATACACATCCCATACATAGAGATAAAAATCATTCATATGGTGAACACCTGGTAACCGACAATAACAAGATGCATATATAAGAATATCCCCATCATTCCGGGACACCCTTCGGATATGATATAAATTTCGAAGTACTAAAGCATCCGGTACTTTGGATGGGGTTTGTTAGGCCCAATAGATCTATCTTTAGGATTCGCGTCAATTAGGGTGTCTGTTCCCTAATTCTTAGATTACCAGACTTAATAAAAAGGGGCATATTCGATTTCGATAATTCAACCATAGAATGTAGTTTCACGTACTTGTGTCTATTTTGTAAATCATTTATAAAACCTGCATGTATTCTCATCCCAAAAATATTAGATTTTAAAAGTGGGACTATAACTCACTTTCACAGATTTTTTTACTTCGTCGGGAAGTAAGACTTGGCCACTGGTTGATTCACGAACCTATAACAATATATACATATATATCAAAGTATGTTCAAAATATATTTACAACACTTTTAATATATTTTGATGTTTTAAGTTTATTAAGTCAGCTGTCCTCGTTAGTAACCTACAACTAGTTGTCCACAGTTAGATGTACAGAAATAAATCGATAAATATTATCTTGAATCAATCCACGACCCAGTGTATACGTATCTCAGTATTGATCACAACTCAAACTATATATATTTTGGAATCAACCTCAACCCTGTATAGCTAACTCCAACATTCACATATAGAGTGTCTATGGTTGTTCCGAAATATATATAGATGTGTCGACATGATAGGTCGAAACATTGTATACGTGTCTATGGTATCTCAAGATTACATAATATATAATACAAGTTGATTAAGTTATGGTTGGAATAGATTTGTTACTAATTTTCACGTAGCTAAAATGAGAAAAATTATCCAATCTTGTTTTACCCATAACTTCTTCATTTTAAATCCGTTTTGAGTGAATCAAATTGCTATGGTTTCATATTGAACTCTATTTTATGAATCTAAACAAAAAAAGTATAGGTTTCTAGTCGGAAAAATAAGTTACAAGTCGTTTTTGTAAAGGTAGTCATTTCAGTCGAAAGAACGACGTCTAGATGACCATTTTAGAAAACATACTTCCACTTTGAGTTTAACCATAATTTTTGGATATAGTTTCATGTTCATAATAAAAATTATTTTCTCAGAATAACAACTTTTAAATCAAAGTTTATCATAGTTTTTAATTAACTAACCCAAAACAGCCCGCGGTGTTACTACGACGGCGTAAATCCGGTTTTACGGTGTTTTTCGTGTTTCCAGGTTTTAAATCATTAAGTTAGCATATCATATAGATATAGAACATGTGTTTAGTTGATTTTAAAAGTCAAGTTATAAGGATTAACTTTTGTTTGCGAACAAGTTTAGAATTAACTAAACTATGTTCTAGTGATTACAAGTTTAAACCTTCGAATAAGATAGCTTTATATGTATGAATCGAATGATGTTATGAACATCATTACTACCTTAAGTTCCTTGGATGAACCTACTGGAAAAGAGAAAAATGGATCTAGCTTCAATGGATCCTTGGATGGCTCAAAGTTCTTGAAGCAAAATCATGACACGAAAACAAGTTCAAGTAAGATCATCACTTGAAATAAGATTGTTATAGTTATAGAAATTGAACCAAAGTTTGAATATGATTATTACCTTGTATTAGAATGATAACCTACTGTAAGAAACAAAGATTTCTTGAGGTTGGATGATCACCTTACAAGATTGGAAGTGAGCTAGCAAACTTGAAAGTATTCTTGATTTTATGAAACTAGAACTTTTGGAATTTATGAAGAACACTTAGAACTTGAAGATAGAACTTGAGAGAGTTCAATTAGATGAAGAAAATTGAAGAATGAAAGTGTTTGTAGGTGTTTTTGGTCGTTGGTGTATGGATTAGATATAAAGGATATGTAATTTTGTTTTCATGTAAATAAGTCATGAATGATTACTCATATTTTTGTAATCTTATAAGATATTTCATGCTAGTTGCCAAATGATGGTTCCCACATGTGTTAGGTGACTCACATGGGCTGCTAAGAGCTGATCATTGGAGTGTATATACCAATAGTACATACATCTAAAAGCTGTGTATTGTACGAGTACGAATACGGGTGCATACGAGTAGAATTGTTGATGAAACTGAACGAGAATGTAATTGTAAGCATTTTTGTTAAGTAGAAGTATTTTGATAAGTGTATTGAAGTCTTTCAAAAGTGTATAAATACATATTAAAACACTACATGTATATACATTTTAACTGAGTCGTTAAGTCATCGTTAGTCGTTACATGTAAGTGTTGTTTTGAAACCTTTAGGTTAACGATCTTGTTAAATGTTGTTAACCCAATGTTTATAATATCAAAAGAGATTTTAAATTATTATATTATCATGATATTATGATGTACGAATATCTCTTAATATGATATATATACATTAAATGTCGTTACAACGATAAACGTTACATATATGTCTCGTTTCAAAATCATTAAGTTAGTAGTCTTGTTTTTACATATGTAGTTCATTGTTAATATAATTAATGATATGTTTACTTATCATAATATCATGTTAACTATATATATAACCATATATATGTCATCATATAGTTTTTTTTTTACAAGTTTTAACGTTCGTGAATCACCGGTCAACTTGGGTGGTCAATTGTCTATATGAAACCTATTTCAATTAATCAAGTCTTAACAAGTTTGATTGCTTAACATGTTGGAAACATTTAATCATGTAAACATCAATCTCAATTAATATATATAAACATGGAAAAGTTCGGGTCACTACAGTACCTACCCGTTAAATAAATTTCGTCCCGAAATTTTAAGCTGTTGAAGGTGTTGACGAATCTTCTGGAAATAGATGTGGGTATTTCTTCTTCATCTGATCTTCACGCTCCCAGGTGAACTCGGGTCCTCTACGAGCATTCCATCGAACCTTAACAATTGGTATCTTGTTTTGCTTAAGTCTTTTAACCTCACGATCCATTATTTCGACGGGTTCTTCGATGAATTGAAGTTTTTCGTTGATTTGGATTTCATCTAACGGAATAGTGAGATCTTCTTTAGCAAAACATTTCTTTAAATTCGAGACGTGGAAAGTGTTATGTACAGCCGCGAGTTGTTGAGGTAACTCTAGTCGGTAAGCTACTGGTCCGACACGATCAATAATCTTGAATGGTCCAATATACCTTGGATTTAATTTCCCTCGTTTACCAAATCGAACAACGCCTTTCCAAGGTGCAACTTTAAGCATGACCATCTCTCCAATTTCAAATTCTATATCTTTTCTTTTAATGTCAGCGTAGCTCTTTTGTCGACTTTGGGCAGTTTTCAACCGTTGTTGAATTTGGATGATCTTCTCGGTAGTTTCTTGTATAATCTCCGGACCCGTAATCTGTCTATCCCCCACCTCACTCCAACAAATCGGAGACCTGCACTTTCTACCATAAAGTGCTTCAAACGGCGCCATCTCAATGCTTGAATGGTAGCTGTTGTTGTAGGAAAATTCTGCTAACGGTAGATGTCGATCCCAACTGTTTCCGAAATCAATAACACATGCTCGTAGCATGTCTTCAAGCGTTTGTATCGTCCTTTCGCTCTGCCCATCAGTTTGTGGATGATAGGCAGTACTCATGTCTAGACGAGTTCCTAATGCTTGCTGTAATGTCTGCCAGAATCTTGAAATAAATCTGCCATCCCTATCAGAGATAATAGAGATTGGTATTCCATGTCTGGAGATGACTTCCTTCAAATACAGTCGTGCTAACTTCTCCATCTTGTCATCTTCTCTTATTGGTAGGAAGTGTGCTGATTTGGTGAGACGATCAACTATTACCCAAATAGTATCAAAACCACTTGCAGTCCTTGGCAATTTAGTGATGAAATCCATGGTAATGTTTTCCCATTTCCATTCCGGGATTTCGGGTTGTTGAAGTAGACCTGATGGTTTCTGATGCTCAGCTTTGACCTTAGAACACGTCAAACATTCTCCTACGTATTTAGCAACATCGGCTTTCATACCCGGCCACCAAAAATGTTTCTTGAGATCCTTGTACATCTTCCCCGTTCCAGGATGTATTGAGTATCTGGTTTTATGAGCTTCTCTAAGTACCATTTCTCTCATATCTCCAAATTTTGGTACCCAAATCCTTTCAGCCCTATACCGGGTTCCGTCTTCCCGAATATTAAGATGCTTCTCCGATCCTTTGGGTATTTCATCCTTTAAATTTCCCTCTTTTAAAACTCCTTGTTGCGCCTCCTTTATTTGAGTAGTAATGTTATTATGAATCATTATATTCATAGATTTTACTCGAATGGGTTCTCTGTCCTTCCTGCTCAAGGCATCGGCTACCACATTTGCCTTCCCCGGGTGGTAACGAATCTCAAAATCGTAATCATTCAATAATTCAATCCACCTACGCTGCCTCATATTCAGTTGTTTCTGATTAAATATGTGTTGAAGACTTTTGTGGTCGGTATATATAATACTTTTGACCCCATATAAGTAGTGCCTCCAAGTCTTTAATGCAAAAACAACCGCGCCTAATTCCAAATCATGCGTCGTATAATTTTGTTCGTGAATCTTCAATTGTCTAGACGCATAAGCAATCACCTTCGTTCGTTGCATTAATACACAACCGAGACCTTGCTTTGATGCATCACAATAAATCACAAAATCATCATTCCCTTCAGGCAATGACAATATAGGTGCCGTAGTTAGCTTTTTCTTCAATAACTGAAACGCTTTCTCTTGTTCATCATTCCATTCAAATTTCTTCCCTTTATGCGTTAATGCAGTCAAGGGTTTTGCTATTCTGGAAAAGTCTTGGATGAACCTTCTGTAGTAACCAGCTAGTCCTAAAAACTGGCGTATGTGTTTCGGAGTTTTCGGGGTTTCCCACTTTTCAACAGTTTCTATCTTTGCTGGATCCACCTTAATACCTTCTTTGTTCACTATGTGACCGAGGAATTGAACTTCTTCCAACCAAAATGCACACTTTGAAAACTTAGCGTACAATTCTTCCTTCCTCAATACTTCTAACACCTTTCTCAAATGTTCACCGTGTTCTTGGTCATTCTTTGAGTAAATAAGTATGTCATCAATGAAAACAATGACAAACTTGTCAAGGTATGGTCCACACACTCGGTTCATAAGGTCCATGAACACAGCTGGTGCATTAGTTAAACCAAACGGCATGACCATAAACTCGTAATGACCGTAACGTGTTCTGAAAGCAGTCTTTGGAATATCATCTTCTTTCACCCGCATTTGATGATACCCGGAACGTAAGTCAATCTTTGAATAAACAGACGAGCCTTGTAGTTGATCAAATAAGTCGTCGATTCTCGGTAGTGGGTAGCGGTTCTTGATGGTAAGTTTGTTCAACTCTCGATAGTCGATACACAACCTGAATGTACCATCTTTCTTCTTGACAAACAAAACAGGAGCTCCCCACGGTGATGTGCTTGGTCGAATGAAACCACGCTCTAAAAGTTCTTGTAATTGGCTTTGCAGTTCTTTCATCTCGCTGGGTGCGAGTCTGTAAGGAGCACGAGCTATTGGTGCAGCTCCTGGTACAAGATCTATTTGAAATTCAACGGATCGATGTGGGGGTAATCCCGGTAATTCTTTCGGAAATACATCGGGAAATTCTTTTGCGACGGGAACATCATTGATGCTCTTTTCTTCAGTTTGTACTTTCTCGACGTGTGCTAGAACAGCATAGCAACCTTTTCTTATTAGTTTTTGTGCCTTCAAATTACTAATAAGATGTAGCTTCATGTTGCCCTTTTCTCCGTACACCATTAAGGGTTTTCCTTTTTCTCGTATAATGCGAATTGCATTTTTGTAACAAACGATCTCCGCTTTCACTTCTTTCAACCAGTCCATACCGATTATCACATCAAAACTCCCTAACTCTACTGGTATCAAATCAATCTTAAATGTTTCGCTAACCAGTTTAATTTCTCGATTCCGACATATATTATCTGCTGAAATTAATTTACCATTTGCTAATTCGAGTAAAAATTTACTATCCAAAGGCGTCAATGGACAACTTAATTTAGCACAAAAATCTCTACTCATATAGCTTCTATCCGCACCCGAATCAAATAAAACGTAAGCAGATTTATTGTCAATAAGAAACGTACCCGTAACAAGCTCCGGGTCTTCCTGTGCCTCTACCGCATTAATATTGAAAACTCTTCCACGGCCTTGTCCATTCGTGTTCTCCTGGTTCGGGCAATTTCTAATAATGTGGCCTGGTTTTCCACATTTATAACAAACTACATTGGCATAACTTGCTCCGACACTACTTGCTCCGCCATTACTCGTTCCGACACCATTTGTTCCTTTCGTTCTATTAACCCCTGGTCCGTAGACCTCACACTTCGCCGCGCTATGACCATTTCTTTTACACTTGTTGCAAAATTTGGTGCAGAACCCCGAGTGATTCTTTTCACACCTTTGGCATAGTTGCTTCTGATTGTTGTTGTTGTTGCGGTTATTATTGTTGTTGGGATGATTGTTGTAGTTGTTGTTGTTGTTGTTGTTGTTGGGCCGTTTGTTGTAGTTGCGATTGATGTTGCGATTGTTGGGATAATTGTTGCGATTATTGTTGTAATTGCTGTTGTTGTTGTATTGGTGATTCTTATCACCGTTTTCCTCCCACTTTCTTTTGACTTGCTTCACATTGGCCTCTTCAGCAGTCTGTTCTTTAATTCTTTCTTCAATCTGGTTCACTAGTTTGTGAGCCATTCTACATGCCTGTTGTATGGAGGCGGGCTCGTGTGAACTTATATCTTCTTGGATTCTTTCCGGTAATCCTTTCACAAACGCGTCGATCTTCTCTTCCTCATCTTCGAATGCTCCCGGACACAATAGGCACAATTCTGTGAATCGTCTTTCGTACGTGGTAATATCAAATCCTTGGGTTCGTAACCCTCTAAGTTCTGTCTTGAGCTTATTGACCTCGGTTCTGGGACGGTACTTCTCGTTCATCAAGTGCTTGAATGCTGACCACGGTAGTGCGTACGCATCATCTTGTCCCACTTGCTCTAGATAGGTATTCCACCATGTTAACGCAGAACCTGTGAAGGTATGCGTAGCGTACTTCACTTTGTCCTCTTCAGTACACTTACTTATGGCAAACACCGATTCAACCTTCTCGGTCCACCGTTTCAATCCGATCGGTCCTTCGGTTCCATCAAATTCCAAAGGTTTGCAGGCAGTGAATTCTTTGTAGGTGCATCCTACACGATTTCCTGTACTGCTAGATCCAAGGTTATTGTTGGTATGTAGCGCAGCCTGTACTGCGGCTATGTTTGAAGCTAGAAAAGTACGGAATTCCTCTTCATTCATATTCACGGTGTGTCGAGTAGTCGGTGCCATTTCCTTCAAAATAGTTAAATGGAACAAGTTAATCATACAGAATATTAAGAGTAGTTAATAGTATTTCGTAGCATAATATGAACTCATTTATAAAAGCTTTTTCTTCATATTAGCGTTTTATAAGTTTAAATTCGGGTAGTACCTACCCGTTAAGTTCATACTTAGTAGCTAATATACAATTCAACTACTACAATTCTATATGAAAAACTGATTATAATAACATTTCGCGTTCAAACTTTTATACAATATTTTACAAACTTACAATACCGCTTATTTTACATAAAGCATGAAATATAGCACACAATAACTTTGATACAAGATAGTTGTGAAGACAATTCTAGCTAGTACACAAGTCGTTCAGCAAAGGCAATAAAGACACGTAATTCATACGTCCAGAAACAAGTCATGCATTCTGGTTTTACTAGGACTACTTCCCATCCTTGGTCTTGTGCAACATAACCGTTATGGCCGTTGATAAGACAGCGTGTTGTAACGTCATCAAAGGGACGAGGGTTACGTAATGTCCAACAGTCCCGTAATAATCTAAAAACCTCATTTCTTACCCCAATTACCGACTCCGTCACTTGTGGAAACGTTTTGTTTAATAGTTGTAGCCCGATGTTCTTGTTCTCACTTTGGTGAGAAGCGAACATTACTAATCCGTAAGCATAACATGCTTCTTTATGTTGCATGTTAGCCGCTTTTTCTAAATCACGAAGTCCAATATTCGGATATATTGAGTCAAAATAATTTCTTAACCCGTTGCGTAAAATAGCATTTGGGTTCCCCGCAATATATGCGTCAAAGTAAACACATCGTAACTTATGGGTTTCCCAATGTGATATCCCCCATCTTTCAAACGAAAGTCTCTTATAAACCAAGACATTCTTGGAACGTTCTTCGAATGTCTTACAAACTGATCTCGCCTTAAATAGTTGTGCCGAAGAATTCTGGCCGACTCTAGACAAGATTTCATCAATCATGTCTCCGGGTAGGTCTCTTAAAATATTGGGTTGTCTATCCATTTTGTGTTTTTAAACTGTAAAATAGACAAGAGTTAGATTCATAAAAAAATACTTATTAATACAAGCAATTTTTACATATATCATAAAGCATACGAACACTATATTACATATATTACACCACACGAATACAACTATCTTATTTCGACTCGCTCGTTTCTTCTTCTTCGGTTTTGGTTCGTTTTGCCAAGTTTCTAGGGATATATGATGTTCCCCTAATACGAGCCGTCGTGATCCACATTGGTTTAGAAAAACCTGGTGGTTTAGAGGTTCCCGGGTCATTGTTACAACTTAAGGACTTCGGGGGTTGACGATACATATAAAGTTCATCGGGGTTGGAATTAGATTTCTCTATTTTTATGCCCTTTCCCTTATTATTTTCTTTTGCCTTTTTAAATTCAGTTGGGGTAATTTCTATAACATCATCGGAATTCTCGTCGGAATCCGATTCATCGGAGAATTGGTAATCCTCCCAATATTTTGCTTCCTTGGCGGAAACACCATTGACCATAATTAACTTTGGTCGGTTGGTTGAGGATTTTCTTTTACTTAACCGTTTTATTATTTCCCCCACCGGTTCTATTTCTTCATCCGGTTCCGATTCTTCTTCCGGTTCCGATTCTTCTTCCGGTTCCGACTCTTCTTCCGGTTCCTCTTCGGGAACTTGTGAATCAGTCCACAAATCATTCCAATTTACATTTGACTCTTCATTATTATTAGGTGAGTCAATGGGACTTGTTCTAGAGGTAGACATCTATCACATAATATCAAACGCGTTAAGAGATTAATATATCACATAATATTCACATGTTAAAAATATATAGTTTCCAACAAAATTTGTTAAGCAATCATTTTTCAAGTAAACACGGTCGAAGTCCAGACTCACTAATGCATCCTAACAAACTAGATAAGACACACTAATGCAAAATTCTGGTTCTCTAAGACCATCGCTCGGATACCAACTGAAATGTCCCGTTCTTATTGATTAAAAACGTTCCATATTAATTGATTTCGTTGCGAGGTTTTGACCTCTATATGAGACGTTTTTCAAAGACTGCATTCATTTTTAAAACAAACCATAACCTTTATTTCATAAATAAAGGTTTAAAAAGCTTTACGTAGATTATCAAATAATGATAATCTAAAATATCCTGTTTACACACGACCATTACATAATGGTTTACAATACAAATATGTTACATCGAAATCAGTTTCTTGAATGCAGTTTTTACACAATATCATACAAACATGGACTCCAAATCTTGTCCTTATTTTAGTATGCAACAGCGGAAGCTCTTAATAATCACCTGAGAATAAACATGCTTAAAAAGTCAACAAAAATGTTGGTGAGTTATAGGTTTAACCTATATATATCAAATCGTAACAATAGACCACAAGATTTCATATTTCAATACACATCCCATACATAGAGATAAAAATCATTCATATGGTGAACACCTGGTAACCGACAATAACAAGATGCATATATAAGAATATCCCCATCATTCCGGGACACCCTTCGGATATGATATAAATTTCGAAGTACTAAAGCATCCGGTACTTTGGATGGGGTTTGTTAGGCCCAATAGATCTATCTTTAGGATTCGCGTCAATTAGGGTGTCTGTTCCCTAATTCTTAGATTACCAGACTTAATAAAAAGGGGCATATTCGATTTCGATAATTCAACCATAGAATGTAGTTTCACGTACTTGTGTCTATTTTGTAAATCATTTATAAAACCTGCATGTATTCTCATCCCAAAAATATTAGATTTTAAAAGTGGGACTATAACTCACTTTCACAGATTTTTTTACTTCGTCGGGAAGTAAGACTTGGCCACTGGTTGATTCACGAACCTATAACAATATATACATATATATCAAAGTATGTTCAAAATATATTTACAACACTTTTAATATATTTTGATGTTTTAAGTTTATTAAGTCAGCTGTCCTCGTTAGTAACCTACAACTAGTTGTCCACAGTTAGATGTACAGAAATAAATCGATAAATATTATCTTGAATCAATCCACGACCCAGTGTATACGTATCTCAGTATTGATCACAACTCAAACTATATATATTTTGGAATCAACCTCAACCCTGTATAGCTAACTCCAACATTCACATATAGAGTGTCTATGGTTGTTCCGAAATATATATAGATGTGTCGACATGATAGGTCGAAACATTGTATACGTGTCTATGGTATCTCAAGATTACATAATATATAATACAAGTTGATTAAGTTATGGTTGGAATAGATTTGTTACTAATTTTCACGTAGCTAAAATGAGAAAAATTATCCAATCTTGTTTTACCCATAACTTCTTCATTTTAAATCCGTTTTGAGTGAATCAAATTGCTATGGTTTCATATTGAACTCTATTTTATGAATCTAAACAAAAAAAGTATAGGTTTCTAGTCGGAAAAATAAGTTACAAGTCGTTTTTGTAAAGGTAGTCATTTCAGTCGAAAGAACGACGTCTAGATGACCATTTTAGAAAACATACTTCCACTTTGAGTTTAACCATAATTTTTGGATATAGTTTCATGTTCATAATAAAAATTATTTTCTCAGAATAACAACTTTTAAATCAAAGTTTATCATAGTTTTTAATTAACTAACCCAAAACAGCCCGCGGTGTTACTACGACGGCGTAAATCCGGTTTTACGGTGTTTTTCGTGTTTCCAGGTTTTAAATCATTAAGTTAGCATATCATATAGATATAGAACATGTGTTTAGTTGATTTTAAAAGTCAAGTTAGAAGTATTAACTTTTGTTTGCGAACAAGTTTAGAATTAACTAAACTATGTTCTAGTGATTACAAGTTTAAACCTTCGAATAAGATAGCTTTATATGTATGAATCGAATGATGTTATGAACATCATTACTACCTTAAGTTCCTTGGATGAACCTACTGGAAAAGAGAAAAATGGATCTAGCTTCAATGGATCCTTGGATGGCTCAAAGTTCTTGAAGCAAAATCATGACACGAAAACAAGTTCAAGTAAGATCATCACTTGAAATAAGATTGTTATAGTTATAGAAATTGAACCAAAGTTTGAATATGATTATTACCTTGTATTAGAATGATAACCTACTGTAAGAAACAAAGATTTCTTGAGGTTGGATGATCACCTTACAAGATTGGAAGTGAGCTAGCAAACTTGAAAGTATTCTTGATTTTATGAAACTAGAACTTTTGGAATTTATGAAGAACACTTAGAACTTGAAGATAGAACTTGAGAGAGTTCAATTAGATGAAGAAAATTGAAGAATGAAAGTGTTTGTAGGTGTTTTTGGTCGTTGGTGTATGGATTAGATATAAAGGATATGTAATTTTGTTTTCATGTAAATAAGTCATGAATGATTACTCATATTTTTGTAATCTTATAAGATATTTCATGCTAGTTGCCAAATGATGGTTCCCACATGTGTTAGGTGACTCACATGGGCTGCTAAGAGCTGATCATTGGAGTGTATATACCAATAGTACATACATCTAAAAGCTGTGTATTGTACGAGTACGAATACGGGTGCATACGAGTAGAATTGTTGATGAAACTGAACGAGAATGTAATTGTAAGCATTTTTGTTAAGTAGAAGTATTTTGATAAGTGTATTGAAGTCTTTCAAAAGTGTATAAATACATATTAAAACACTACATGTATATACATTTTAACTGAGTCGTTAAGTCATCGTTAGTCGTTACATGTAAGTGTTGTTTTGAAACCTTTAGGTTAACGATCTTGTTAAATGTTGTTAACCCAATGTTTATAATATCAAAAGAGATTTTAAATTATTATATTATCATGATATTATGATGTACGAATATCTCTTAATATGATATATATACATTAAATGTCGTTACAACGATAAACGTTACATATATGTCTCGTTTCAAAATCATTAAGTTAGTAGTCTTGTTTTTACATATGTAGTTCATTGTTAATATAATTAATGATATGTTTACTTATCATAATATCATGTTAACTATATATATAACCATATATATGTCATCATATAGTTTTTTTTTACAAGTTTTAACGTTCGTGAATCACCGGTCAACTTGGGTGGTCAATTGTCTATATGAAACCTATTTCAATTAATCAAGTCTTAACAAGTTTGATTGCTTAACATGTTGGAAACATTTAATCATGTAAACATCAATCTCAATTAATATATATAAACATGGAAAAGTTCGGGTCACTACAATAAGTTCACAATTAATATGTTATATTGTATATTCTTCAACTTTGATTCAAAAATTATTAACTATGCTCACAGCGATATACAATCGTTTCCATACAAATTCAATTACATATTCTGATTTTGAAAAATCAGAATCCAAGTCAAGATTTAACAGAAAACATCACTCTTAGATTCTTATATCTTTCAAATGCTATACTTTGACTTCAAAACTGTGCTAGAACATCACTTCTATTCATAAACCCAGAAAAAGAAAAAAAAAATTTGTATCGTTCAAAATTCTAGAACATCATATGTATCTTGACAATTACAATCTTCATGCAAACCCTTCAAACATTTGAAAACACCTCGGATTGATAACCAACGATTCGGTTATGATAACTTTGAATGATGATGAAGCAGCAAAAACTGTAAACGACCTTAACAGCCAAAAGTTTGATGATAAAGAATAGTGTGTTGGCAAAGCTCAGAAAAAGAGAAGGTTTGGAACTGGAAAACGGATTGAGCAAAGTATGAAGGAGGCTGTGGATAAATCACAAAGACTAAACCTGCCTTCAAAGAATCCAAATTATTCAGTATCTACTGAAGCCATTAACGAATACCTTGTTTCCTAATCTAAACCCTTACGGACAATATTCTTCATCATCCTCTGATATTAGAAATTCTAAGATATCATCGTATCTTTCATTATAAATATCCTCCATATTTCTGGAGATAATTCCATAATCATTCTTATCGGAAATCAATTTTATCCTTGCGATATCTGTGTAACATCATAAAAGAAACTATTTTAGTTTCTAAATTCTGAAACCTTCGAGTTTAAAAAATGAATATTTTTGAAGTGGTGTTGGGAACTGAAGCATGAGTTAGTATAATATAATGACACTTGATCAACGTGATTATATTACAGTAAGTCATGCTGAGTTTCGAATGGAACGTGATAAAGGTTCACAGATCATACCTTCATTATAAACCATGTTACATAACTCTTTCATTCTATTTAACCTCTAAACTATCAAGAAAATATTTTCTTAATGATTCGGTCTTTTTCGAGGTATTCTGGTAATTTGACAAGTCAGATTGTGCTATTACCGTTTCTTTTTTAGAACATTAATTATGTTCATTCCGAAATTCATACCTACGAATTCTGGACCATTATTCGCTTGATTTAAAGTTGGGAAGATAAAACAAAAGCATGAAGCTTCAAAATATCAATGGGAGTATATATAAATCACAGTAAATTGGAGAGAGTATTAACTGTGGATGTCAATGATTATGGAAAGACAAAAGCAGAGACATCGAAATATAAGGGAAGATATAAAACCCAATAACCACCCAGAAATTACAAACCGTGTATATCAATGCGTATAGCAATATAAAGACACGGGAGAATGAAAAACGCTATAACCCCAAGGTAATGGTAGAAGAAAATAACTTCCTCCGGTGGTAGATGAAAAAGAAGAATGACAGATATGAAAGTTAGGAGTATATCAAGAATCGGAACTGGATGAAGCATTTTTTACAATCTTTTGAAAATAGGAAATGAGGAAGAAGATGTAAGAGTGATGAAAATAATGAAAAGGAAGAGGTCAATTTATAGCGAAATATCAAACATAGCAATCGAGGCAAATTACGCATTTAATCAAAAGAAATCTTAATTTCCTTAAATTCCGAAGAATCAAATCTTATTTAGATTAAGAAGATTTTCTATTCCTTAAATTCTGGAAATCAATCGTTAATACGTCAAGAGTTAAGACGAATCTCTATTCTTCATTTCACTCTTTTACGATAACTTCTCTCATACGCTTCGAATAATCGGATATTTTTATCCATATTATTTAACGGTGATAAAACTCTATTTATCAACACATATACGGCATGAAAACATTTTTATTGTTAGTCATGACGACCTCACTTAAATTTCGGGACGAAATTTCTTTAACGGGTAGATAAAGTGATGACCCGGAAATTTCTGACCAAATTTAAACTTAATCTTTGTATGATTAACATTTCCGACACGATATGCAAAGTCTGTAAAACTGAATCTTAAAATTTTTGAACTATTCAAATACCTTTCGGTTGTTCTCGACGATTCGCGAACAATTATATGTATATAGATATATATATATACATACTATAACTTGAAAACGTAACAATGTATTAATTGTTTAATACCGTACATTAAACTTATTATTTTAAATATTTATTTGAATATATATGATAAGTTGGAATATTAATTGTATGAATAACTTGCGATATGTATTATAAAACGTGTTTATTAATATTGAAAATATATATTTAACAATACGATAAAATATAATATTAACTTGGTCATAAAAACAAATTGTTATTATATATATATTAACAAATAGCGAGACGATGATTTATAGAAGTAAATAACCAAAATACTCGAAAGTTTAAGATATACTTTGAGTGGTATAGTTTAGGGATAATTTAAGGCTATATTTTGACAAAGGTACGTGACACGAAATTTAAAATACAATTTTTCTCAGCGTACGAAAGGACATTTGAAAAACCGGAACCGGGACATAAGTCGAGTGATGACGTACAGCTTATCGGAACAAAAATTACAAGTCAACTATGCATGTGAATTTAATATAATATATAATTAATTATATAAATTAAATATATTATATATATTATATAAAATTATGTCGACAAACAAAAAGTTAAAAGTTTGTGAGCTGGATCAGAGGGCCATGCGATCGCATGGCCTTGATGCCCAAAAACCATGCGATCGCATGGGGTGCTTTTTCAGAAAAGGTTCTATAAATTGATCGAGTTCTGGCTTAATTCTCACACACACATATTTACCTATATTACTCCGTATAATATTTATTATTATTTATTATTATTATTATTATTATTATTATTATTATTATTATTATTATTATTATTATTATTAAGATTAATATTATTATTATTAATCTTATTATTATTATAAGTATTTTTAGATATCATTATTATTAGTATTATACATAAAATACTACGACGAGATTATGAACGTGTCACTTTCAAAATGAGTTTTCGAGCAAGCTAGAGCTAAGGAAATTATGAGTTATTACTAAGGAGATTATGGGTAAGATTTGAGGGTTTTACTCGTGAGTCAAACTAGTGTTTATCATCTCCGTTACGTCTATGTACTTTCCTACAATATTGAATCTCAATATTGATACGTAAGCACTCATATTTTATCTTTTATATATTAATTGTGTATCCATGTCTAGTGCTTGAGTATATATATTTATACAGGCTTGTATGCTAAATTTTGTCGTTAAACAGTTTATAATGAATCACAAATTAAATACATATATTACTGATAAAAGGTATATGATATGCATGTTTTTGGAAAGCTGGCGAAAAATCAATAACTTTTCATTTAGAAATCGCGTAATTTCGGTGAACGAATCAAAAGATATGATCAACTGAATTATGATTGACGTTAATTGGAATTGCTTTTGAATCTGCAATTAATATTTAAACAACTTGTTTGTAAGATTGATAAATTAGATTTTTGAATATTATCAATCGAGTAAATGAATCCTTATATAAGGCACGACTCGTTTGTTGAACTATTGTCGAAATTGACTTTTTGAAACAACATTGGATAACTTTTGTATGTCGATATCGAGCATTAGGATTGTGATACACTATGACCTGACCTAGCTTGTTAGACATTTATTGACCAACATATGTTCTCTAGGTTGAGATCTACGGTTATTTGGTAATCCGATTTTCAATCACATTTTGGTGAACGACTTTATATGCTGCTAAGGTGAGTTTCATATGCTCCCCTTTTTAATTGCTTTTGCAATCTATATTTTTGGGCTGAGAATACATGCACTTTATTTTAAACGCAATGGATACAAGTACATGCTAAATTCTACACCGAGTTTGAACCGAAAATCCCTTAGCTTTGGTAACTAGTAACTGCCGGTTATAAGAACTGGTGGGCGCGAGTAGTTATATATGGATCCATAGGGCCTGACATCCCCGTCTGTTCCAGGTATAGAAACCCTAGCCTGAACTATAAAACAGACGTATGCTATTTGGTTGCATGTATGTTAAAATAGGGGTACTTATTATAACGTTAAATTTTAGTTACCAGGGTGCTCAATCTTGTAGAATATTTGTTAAACGTTTCTGGATGAAACAACTGAAATCTTGTGATCCACTTTTATATACAGATTATGCGAAACACTAAAACTATGAACTCACTAACCTTTGTGTTGACACTTGTTAGCATGTTTATTCTCAGGTTCCTAGAAGTCTTCCGCTGTTTGCTTATATGTTAGACAAGCTATGTGCATGGAGTCTTACATGGCATATTTATCAAGGAAACGTTGCATTCACCAAATTATCACCATGTATCTTATTTTGACTGCATTGTCAATGGAAGTACTATTGTAAACTATTATTTACGGTGATTGTCTATATGTAGAAATCATCAGATGTCGAAAACCTTTGATTTAAATATTCATTTATGGTGTGCCTTTTCAAAAGAATGCAATGTTTACAAAACGTATCATATAGAGGTCAAGTACCTCGCAATGAAATCGATGAATGACGTGTTCGTCTATATGGATTTAGAGCGATCGTCACATGGTTCTAGCAAGTTTGAGGAAGATCTGAAAGCTATTGAGAAGATGGATAAAGACTCTACTTGTAATAAAGTTTCTGCTTATAAGGTACAAAACTTTGTGAACTATCTTGATAATGAAAAAGTGAGAATGTTTCAGTACTTGCTTCTTGACTTTCAATGGTGTTTAGATGATATTGATAGGTTAAGAACACAAATTTTTGATCTTAAAAATACTATCAAAGACAAAGATGCTGAAATTAAAGTCTTAAAAAAACGTGAGGTAGAACTTGACACATATAAAATGGCATACACAGAAGAAACTAAAAGATTAAATACTGATTTAGGAAGATCAATGAAAAGGTCAAAACACTATGAATCAATTTGTAAATCTTGGTGTGTATCTTCCAAAAAGAATTCTGATGCTATTGCCAAACAAATTTCAAATGATGTCAAAGCTATACTAGGTGAAAACTACATATTAGATAATAATGTGGAAGTTGATCCAAGTGTATTCAAACCTGACATTCTACCAAACACATTTGTAAAATTTGATGGTGACAAAAAGATTTTAACCAATGCTTTTGTAAGGTCATTAGATCCTGTTGAACCTTCTGAGACTATAATACTAGAAAGTAAAAATCCATTAGAGTCTGAACTTTTGAAACCTTCAGACTCTAGCATTTTAGTCTCTCAAAATAATAGTGTATGTTCTGACCTAGAGTCTGACATCCAAGAGTCAAGTTGTTATTTACAACTCTGAATCATCCTCTGAAACTGACACTTGTCCAGATCCAAAAGGGTTAACTAAAAGAAGGTCAAAGTCAAAACAAGCTAAGACTATTCAAAAACTCAAAAAGAAAATTTCTAAGCTCAATGAAAAAATCAAGAGTCAAGAAAAACCTTCAGTTTAAAGAACATCTTGTTTGCCTAAGGAAATTAAAAAGATATGGTGTAATGACCCGGAATTTTCCGACCAAATTATACTTATGAGATTAATATTTACATAAATTAAACCATACCAACATGATAAGCAATCCAAATTGTTGAGACTTGTGTTTTTGAAAAGAGTTTTACACAACGTTTGATCGTCCAATATGACCGATGATATCACGAACTATATAACATACGATAATTATACGTTTGTGTATATATATGTATTTATATATATTTAACATGATTTAAGGATGGTTTAACATCTCATTGTGTACTAATGATAATGAGTTATAAGTATATTTTGAAACTACTAACTTAAGTTTTCAAAACGATAACTATACGTAACATTCTTTGATATATATACTTATAATCTATAATGCTTATAAATGTATCGTATATATAATGTATTTAATCACTTTTTAAGGACTTAAATACATAAAACAATATAAGTATATTCACAAAAGATAGCTATATTTGAATTCTCGTTCCGTTTCCTCAAGATTTCTATACGTATATCTAGGGTATATGTAACCGTATCATACCCAGCTTCTATACGTATTTACTATTGGTATATACACATCAAATCAACATCCTAATCAACATTATTACTGCCCTAGATATGAGGTAACTAGGATTTGTCAAGTAGTATGAATTATTAGTAAGAAAACAAAATTAGGAATCCTTTTCTTTCTTTATAAACTAAAAACGTTTTTATAAATGAACACCATTTCTTCACTCCATTTTCTCATATCTACACCCTCATTTATCTCTCAAAATACTCCTAACTTCATACTTGATCATCTCCAAGCATTTTCCCCATCATTTAGCTTCAATTACAAGCCTTAAACACCATAAGAAAACTCTTTCAAGAACATATCAAAATAACCACCCATTTGAAGAAGTTTACTTCCAACCTTTTGATCTAACTCCACCACTCTTTGATTCCAAGATTATTTCTTATCTTTTGCAGTAACTTTGTACAAGTAACTTGAGGTAGTAAGCTTGTTCATAATCTTATTCAATTCATATTCATATAGCTATCTTATTTTGTGGTATAAAATTTTAACAACAAGAACATGGTTTGAATGATTTCAAACTTGTTCGCAAACTAAATAGATCCTTCTAACTTGACTTTTAAAACCCTTCAAGACCTGTAATATATCATAATGATATGCTAACCTAACAAAATATAACTTGGTTTTACAAAGAACATCTTAAAAACTGAATCTACGTCGTCAGAGTGCAACCGGGGGCTGTTTTGGGTTGGATAATTAAAAACCATCTTGAACTTTGAATTGGAAGTTCATGTTCTGGAAAAATGATATTTCTTATGAATATGTTAACATATAAAAATTTCATGGTTTAACTCAAAGTGTAAGTATTTTTAGAAAAATGATCATTAAATGTTGTTTTTATGATGGAAAATGATCACTTTCATAAGTTTCACCAAAGTTTGACCTATAACCTATGATTTCGAATACAAACTAAGGTATTTTCAGTTCATATTCTTAAAATTTGACTCGATCCAAGGAAGTAGCAAGTTGAACCAACAAAAACGGAGTTGTAATGAAGAAACTACGACTAAAACAAGATTGGGTATCCGAAGCTAGTTTAGCTACGAAAATATTTGGAGAAAAAGTAAATTAATCATATATTTTCTAAATAATATGATATTTTATATATAATTACTTATGATTTGATTTTATATATTTCAGGACCACCCGTAAACAACACGAGAAGATTAATCATATGACCTCATGATTGTACGCAACACGTCATTTGACAACACGGTACTTTATGTACGCAACACGTCATTTGACAACATGGTACCATGGGTCGAGATTAATTATGATCAATACGAATACGATGAGGTCTTTATTTATTTTATTTAAGCAACTAATTGTGGACCACTAACATCGGACTGCTAACTACGGACTAAGAAAATATTAAAAGTATTAAAAGTATATATATATATGTAACGATTACTTAAAAAGAAAATATGTTGATATATTATATATATGGTTAGGTTCGTGATATCTATCGGAGACCAAGTCGAATTAAATACCTTCAAGGCAAAAGTGAGTTTCATTTGCTCCCTTTTTAATTGCTTTTGCAATATATATTTTTGGGCTGAGAATACATGCGCTGCTTTAATAAATGTTTACAAAATAGACACAAGTACTTAAAAATATATTCTACGTTGAGTTGTACCACTGGCATATTTCCCTATAGCTTGGTAACTACTATTTACATGGGTATTGTAAACGCGAATCCTGTTGATAGATCTATCGGGCCTGACAACCCCAACCGGACTGGACGACCAGTATTCAACGGTTGCACAGTACTTCGTTTTGGTGACTACACTTGGTGCGGTGTAGTGAGATTTCATAATAAAGGGAATATGCGACGTTGATTAAATGTTAAGTATGGTTACCAAGTGCTCAACCACTTAGAATGTTTTACATACACTTGCGAGTGTATTATGTTTATGATTATGAAATCTTGTGGTCTATTAACATATTGAAATGATTGTTATGATAAACCTATGAACTCACCAACCTTTTGGTTGACACTTTAAAGCATGTTTATTCTTAGGTACGAATTAAGTCTTCCGCTGTGCATTTGCTCTATATAAAGACATTACTTGGAGCCGATCATCGCAATGGGACCAAATGTTGATGACTTCGTCCAGGTGGATTAGGACGGGTCCTTTCAGTTGGTATCAGAGTGGTGGTCGTAGCGAACCAGGTCTTGCATTAGTGTGTCTAACTAATAGTTGTTAGGATGCATTAATGAGTCTGGACTTCGACCGTGTCTACATGTCAAAAGTTTTGCTTACCATTTCTAGTCGAAAATCATCTGCTTATCATCCTTAGGAAATTACCTGTTTATCATTCATAAGTCTAGACACGTTTTACTGCATTTACTGCATTGATAGTGTATAGACGAATTCTTATCTTACCATATCTGTTATTGCGAACTTTGACTGATATCTTTTCAAAGATTCTCCGTAATTTACGGGATTTTGGTATTATATATACATATGTAAATTATGTATTGAAGAGTACCAAATCTAACTCCTATAATCTATTCCATACCAAAAATTCATTTTCCCCATTATACAAGATGGATTTCGCAACTAGTTCGAATTCTTCAGATTCCGACAGTTATGCCGATATGAATTTCCATTCGGGCTCCGAAAGCAGCGTCACCGGAATGGATCAACCAATTTCCCATCATCTATTCTGGATGAATTGGGGATGGGTTCGGAATATACTAAATCACTGGAGACAAGAAGAAGGTGATCCATTCCATCCACCAAATTTCCCTCTTGGCGATGAACCTGAAGCACTTACCGGCGAACCTATTCGAAACACCATTTTCTCTCTCATTTCTAGAGTATCTCGTCACGATTATATACTATCCCATATTACAAATCTTGTTCATTCGCTCGCTCCAACGGCCAATCATCCCGGTGTACTAGCAGAAGTTAACGAACTTCGCGCTCGCGTGACGGCTTTGGAGAACATGGTGCGAAGGTTGCAAACACCGGCAGCAGCACCAGCAGCATAATCAGCACCACCATCAATAACATCAACAATACCATCATCACCACTAATAAACAACATCCGCATCACACGTCTCGACATCATAATCTGTCCCACAAACATCAACATCATACGCACCATTGATACTAAGGAGTACCAACAATAATGAACGATGAAGTATTGATCCATAACTTCATTGATATTCTGCGAAGAATATGTGGTTTCAAAAAGTTTTAGAGATTTCTTATTCTAGCTCAAACCGAAAAGCAAATGAAATTAATATCATATTAACTCATTAAATTCATGATTTCATCTGAAGAAAATATATATGTATATATGTTTTCATAAAGATTGTAATTAAAAGTTCTTTTGTACAAAATATTAATGGTGAAATTTTTTTTTTAACGGGTAGGGAATACCCGAGGAATAATTAGATTTCATCTTAATAAGTTACATTGTACATTCGTCGAAGCTGATTCAACAGTCATTTACTATCCTACTTACAACCACCGATATACGTATCCGTTGAAATGTCCCGTTCTTATTGATTAAAAACGTTCCATATTAATTGATTTCGTTGCGAGGTTTTGACCTCTATATGAGACGTTTTTCAAAGACTGCATTCATTTTAAAACAAACCATAACCTTTATTTCATCAATAAAGGTTTAAAAAGCTTTACGTAGATTATCAAATAATGATAATCTAAAATATCATGTTTACACACGACCATTACATAATGGTTTACAATACAAATATGTTACAACAAAATAAGTTTCTTGAATGCAGTTTTTACACAATATCATACAAGCATGGACTCCAAATCTCGTCCTTATTTAAGTATGCGACAGCGGAAGCTCTTAATAATCACCTGAGAATAAACATGCTTAAAACGTCAACAAAAATGTTGGTGAGTTATAGGTTTAACCTATATATATCAAATCATAATAATAGATCACAAGATTTCATATTTCAATACACATCCCATACATAGAGATAAAAATCATTCATATGGTGAACACCTGGTAACCGACATTAACAAGATGCATATATAAGAATATCCCCATCATTCCGGGACACCCTTCGGATATGATATAAATTTCGAAGTACTAAAGCATCCGGTACTTTGGATGGGGTTTGTTAGGCCCGATAGATCTATCTTTAGGATTCGCGTCAATTAGGGTGTCTGTTCCCTAATTCTTAGATTACCAGACTTAATAAAAAGGGGCATATTCGATTTTGATAATTCAACCATAGAATGTAGTTTCATGTACTTGTGTCTATTTTGTAAATCATTTATAAAACCTGCATGTATTCTCATCCCAAAAATATTTGATTTTAAAAGTGGGACTATAACTCACTTTCACAGATTTTTACTTCGTCGGGAAGTAAGACTTGGCCACTGGTTGATTCACGAACCTATAACAATATATACATATATATCAAAGTATGTTCAAAATATATTTACAACACTTTTAATATATTTTGATGTTTTAAGTTTATTAAGTCAGCTGTCCTCGTTAGTAACCTACAACTAGTTGTCCACAGTTAGATGTACAGAAATAAATCGATAAATATTATCTTGAATCAATCCACGACCCAGTGTATACGTATCTCAGTATTGATCACAACTCAAACTATATATATTTTGGAATCAACCTCAATCCTGTATAGCTAACTCCAACATTCACATATAGAGTGTCTATGGTTGTTCCAAAATATATATAGATGTGTCGACATGATAGGTCAAAACATTGTATACGGGTCTATGGTATCTCAAGATTACATAATATACAATACAAGTTGATTAAGTTATGGTTGGAATAGATTTGTTACCAATTTTCACGTAGCTAAAATGAGAAAAATTATCCAATCTTGTTTTACCCATAACTTCTTCATTTTAAATCCGTTTTGAGTGAATCAAATTGCTATGGTTTCATATTGAACTATATTTTATGAATCTAAACAGAAAAAGTATAAGTTTATAGTCGGAAAAATAAGTTACAAGTCGTTTTTGTAAAGGTAGTCATTTCAGTCGAAAGAACGACGTCTAGATGACCATTTTAGAAAACATACTTTCACTTTGAGTTTAACCATAATTTTTGGATATAGTTTCATGTTCATAATAAAAATCATTTTCTCAGAATAACAACTTTTAAATCAAAGTTTATCATAGTTTTTAATTAACTAACCCAAAACAGCCCGTGGTGTTACTAAGACGGCGTAAATCCGGTTTTACGGTGTTTTTCGTGTTTCCAGGTTTTAAATCATTAAGTTAGCATATCATATAGATATAGAACATGTGTTTAGTTGATTTTAAAAGTCAAGTTAGAAGGATTAACTTTTGTTTGGGAACAAGTTTAGAATTAACTAAACTATATTCTAGTGATTACAAGTTTAAACCTTCGAATAAGATAGCTTTTTATGTATGAATCGAATGATGTTATGAACATCATTACTACCTTAAGTTCCTTGGATAAACCTACTGGAAAAGAGAAAAATAGATCTAGCTTCAATGGATCCTTGGATGGCTCGAAGTTCTTGAAGCAGAATCATGACACGAAAACAAGTTCAAGTAAGATCATCACTTGAAATAAGATTGTTATAGTTATAGAAATTGAACCAAAGTTTGAATATGATTATTACCTTGTATTAGAATGATAACCTACTGTAAGAAACAAAGATTTCTTGAGGTTGGATGATCACCTTACAAGATTGGAAGTGAGCTAGCAAACTTGAAAGTATTCTTGATTTTATGTAACTAGAACTTGTAGAATTTATGAAGAACACTTAGAACTTGAAGATAGAACTTGAGAGAGATCAATTAGATGAAGAAAATTGAAGAATGAAAGTGTTTGTAGGTGTTTTTAGTCGTTGGTGTATGGATTAGATATAAAGGATATGTAATTTTGTTTTCATGTAAATAAGTCATGAATGATTACTCATATTTTTGTAATTTTATGAGATATTTCATGCTAGTTGCCAAATTATGGTTCTCACATGTGTTAGGTGACTCACATGGGCTGCTAAGAGCTGATCATTGGAGTGTATATACCAATAGTACATACATCTAAAAGCTGTGTATTGTACGAGTACGAATACGGGTGCATACGAGTAGAATTGTTGATGAAACTGAACGAGGATGTAATTGTAAGCATTTTTATTAAGTAGAAGTATTTTGATAAGTGTCTTGAAGTCTTTCAAAAGTGTATGAATACATATTAAAACACTACATGTATATACATTTTAACTGAGTCGTTAAGTCATCGTTAGTCGTTACATGTAAATGTTGTTTTGAAACCTTTAGGTTAACGATCTTGTTAAATGTTGTTAACCCAATGTTTATAATATCAAAAGAGATTTTAAATTATTATATTATCAAGATATTATGATGTAAAAATATCTCTTAATATGATATATATACATTAAATGTCGTTACAACGATAATCGTTACATATATGTCTCGTTTCAAAATCATTAAGTTAGTAGTCTTGTTTTTACATATGTAGTTCATTGTTAATATACTTAATGATATGTTTACTTATCATAATATCATGTTAACTATATATATAACCATATATATGTCATCATATAGTTTTTACAAGTTTTAACGTTCGTGAATCACCGGTCAACTTGGGTGGTCAATTGTCTATATGAAACCTATTTCAATTAATCAAGTCTTAACAAGTTTGATTGCTTAACATGTTGGAAACATTTAATCATGTAAATATCAATCTCAATTAATATATATAAACATGGAAAAGTTCGGGTCACTACAGTACCTACCCGTTAAATAAATTTCGTCCCGAAATTTTAAGCTGTTGAAGGTGTTGACGAATCTTCTGGAAATAGATGCGGGTATTTCTTCTTCATCTGATCTTCACGCTCCCAGGTGAACTCGGGACCTCTACGAGCATTCCATCAAACCTTAACAATTGGTATCTTGTTTTGCTTAAGTCTTTTAACCTCACGATCCATTATTTCGACGGGTTCTTCGATGAATTGAAGTTTTTCGTTGATTTTGATTTCATCTAACGGAATAGTGAGATCTTCTTTAGCAAAACATTTCTTCAAATTCGAGACGTGGAAAGTGTTATGTACAGCCGCGAGTTGTTGAGGTAACTCAAGTCGGTAAGCTACTGGTCCGACACGATCAATAATCTTGAATGGTCCAATATACCTTGGATTTAATTTCCCTCGTTTACCAAATCGAACAACGCCTTTCCAAGGTGCAACTTTAAGCATGACCATCTCTCCAATTTCAAATTCTATATCTTTTCTTTTAATGTCAGCGTAGCTCTTTTGTCGACTTTGGGCGGTTTTCAACCGTTGTTGAATTTGGATGATCTTCTCGGTAGTTTCTTGTATAATCTCCGGACCCGTAATCTATCTATCCCCCACTTCACTCCAACAAATCGGGGACCTGCACTTTCTACCATAAAGTGCTTCAAACGGCGCCATCTCAATGCTTGAATGGTAGCTGTTGTTGTAGGAAAATTCTGCTAATGGTAGATGTCGATCCCAACTGTTTCCGAAATCAATAACACATGCTCGCAGCATGTCTTCAAGCGTTTGTATCGTCCTTTCACTCTGCCCATCAGTTTGTGGATGATAGGCCGTACTTATGTCTAGACGAGTTCCTAATGCTTGCTGTAATGTCTGCCAGAATCTTGAAATAAATCTGCCATCCCTATCAGAGATAATAGAGATTGGTATTCCATGTCTGGAGACGACTTCCTTCAAATACAGTCGTGCTAACTTCTCCATCTTGTCATCTTCTCTTATTGGCAGGAAGTGTGCTGATTTGGTGAGACGATCAACTATTACCCAAATAGTATCAAAACCACTTGCAGTCCTTGGCAATTTAGTGATGAAATCCATGGTAATGTTTTCCCATTTCCATTCTGGGATTTCAGGTTGTTGAAGTAGACCTGATGGTTTCTGATGCTCAGCTTTGACCTTAGAACACGTCAAACATTCTCCTACGTATTTAGCAACATCGGCTTTCATACCCGGCCACCAAAAATGTTTCTTGAGATCCTTGTACATCTTCCCCGTTCCAGGATGTATTGAGTATCTGGTTTTATGAGCTTCTCTAAGTACCATTTCTCTCATATCTCCAAATTTTGGTACCCAAATCCTTTCAGCCCTATACAGGGTTCCGTCTTCCCGAATATTAAGATGCTTCTCCGATCCTTTCGGTATTTCATCCTTTAAATTTCCCTCTTTTAAAACTCCTTGTTGCGCCTCCTTTATTTGAGTAGTAAGGTTATTATGAATCATTATATTCATAGATTTTACTCGAATGGGTTCTCTGTCTTTCCTGCTCAAGGCATCGGCTACCACATTTGCCTTCCCCGGGTGGTAACGAATCTCAAAGTCATAATCATTCAACAATTCAATCCACCTACGCTGCCTCATATTCAGTTGTTTCTGATTAAATATGTGTTGAAGACTTTTGTGGTCGGTATATATAATACTTTTGACCCCATATAAGTAGTGCCTCCAAGTCTTTAATGCAAAAACAGCCGCGCCTAATTCCAAATCATGCGTCGTATAATTTTGCTCGTGAATCTTCAATTATCTAGAGGCATAAGCAATCACCTTCGTTCGTTGCATTAATACACAACCGAGACCTTGCTTTAATGCGTCACAATAAATCACAAAATCATCATTCCCTTCAGGCAATGACAATATAGGTGCCGTAGTTAGCTTTTTCTTCAATAACTGAAACGCTTTCTCTTGTTCATCCTTCCATTCAAATTTCTTCCCTTTATGCGTTAATGCAGTCAAGGGTTTTGCTATTCTGGAAAAGTCTTGGATGAACCTTCTGTAGTAACCAGCTAGTCCTAAAAACTGGCGTATGTGTTTCGGAGTTTTCGGGGTTTCCCACTTTTCAACAGTTTCTATCTTTGCCGGATCCACCTTAATACCTTCTTTGTTCACTATGTGACCGAGGAATTGAACTTCTTCCAACCAAAATGCACACTTTGAAAACTTAGCGTACAATTCTTCCTTCCTCAATACTTCTAACACCTTTCTCAAATGTTCACCGTGTTCTTGGTCATTCTTTGAGTAAATAAGTATGTCATCAATGAAAACAGTGACAAACTTGTCAAGGTATGGTCCACACACTCAGTTCATAAGGTCCATGAACACAGCTGGTGCATTAGTTAGACCAAACGGCATGACCATAAACTCGTAATGACCGTAACGTGTTCGGAAAGCAGTCTTTGGAATATCATCTTCTTTTACCCGCATTTGATGATACCCAGAACGTAAGTCAATCTTTGAATAAACAGACGAGCATTGTAGTTGATCAAATAAGTCGTCGATTCTCGGTAGTGGGTAGGGGTTCTTGATGGTAAGTTTGTTCAACTCTCGGTAGTCGATACACAACCTGAATGTACCATCTTTCTTCTTGACAAACAAAACAGGAGCTCCCCACGGTGATGTGCTTGGTCGAATGAAACCACGCTCTAAAAGTTCTTGTAATTGGCTTTGTAGTTCTTTCATCTCGCTGGGTGCGAGTCTGTAAGGAGCACGAGCTATTGGTGCAGCTCCTGGTACAAGATCTATTTGAAATTCAACGGATCGATGTGGGGGTAATCCCGGTAATTCTTTCGGAAATACATCGGGAAATTCTTTTGCAATGGGAACATCATTGATGCTCTTTTCTTCAGTTTGTACTTTCTCGACGTGTGCTAGAACAGCATAGCAACCTTTTCTTATTAGTTTTTATGCCTTCAAATTACTAATAAGATGTAGCTTCGTGTTGCCCTTTTCTCCGTACACCATTAAGGGTTTTCCTTTTTCTCGTATAATGCGAATTGCATTTTTGTAACAAACGATCTCTGCTTTCACTTCTTTCAACCAGTCCATACCGATTATCACATCAAAACTCCCTAACTCTACTGGTATCAAATCAATCTTAAATGTTTCGCTAACCAGTTTAATTTCTCGATTCCGACATATATTATCTGCTGAAATTAATTTACCATTTGCTAATTCGAGTAAAAATTTACTATTCAAAGGCGTCAATGGACAACTTAATTTAGCACAAAAATCTCTACTCATATAGCTTCTATCTACACCCGAATCAAATAAAACGTAAGCAGATTTATTGTCAATAAGAAACGTACCCGTAACAAGCTCCGGGTCTTCCTGTGCCTCTGCCGCATTAATATTGAAAACTCTTTCGCGGCCTTGTCCATTCGTGTTCTCCTGGTTCGGGCAATTTCTAATAATGTGGCCCGGTTTTCCACATTTATAACAAACTACATTGGCATAACTTGCTCCGACACTACTTGCTCCGCCATTACTCGTTCCGACACCATTTATTCCTTTTGTTCTATTAACCCCTGGTCCGTAGACCTCACACTTCACCGCGCTATGACCATTTCTTTTACACTTGTTGCAAAATTTCGTGCAGAACCCCGAGTGATACTTTTCACACCTTTGGCATAGCTGCTTCTGATTGTTATTGTTGTTGCGGTTATTATTGTTGTTGGGATGATTGTTGTAGTTGCTGTTGTTGTTGTTGTTGTTGTTGTTGTTGTTGTTGTTGGGCCGTTTGTTGTAGTTGCGATTGATGTTGCGATTATTGTTGTAATTGCTGTTGTTGTTGTATTGGTGATTCTTATCACCGTTTTCCTCCCACTTTCTTTTGACTTGCTTCACATTGGCCTCTTCAGCAGTCTGTTCTTTAATTCTTTCTTCAATCTGGTTCACTAGTTTGTGAGCCATTCTACATGCCTGTTGTATGGAGGCGGGCTCGTATGAACTTATATCTTCTTGGATTCTTTCCGGTAATCCTTTCACAAACGCGTCGATCTTCTCTTCCTCATCTTCGAATGCTCCCGGACACAATAGGCACAATTCTGTGAATCGTCTTTCGTACGTGGTAATATCAAATCCTTGGGTTCGTAACCCTCTAAGTTATGTCTTGAGCTTATTGACCTCGGTTCTGGGACGGTACTTCTCGTTCATCAAGTGCTTGAATGCTGACCAAGGTAGTGCGTGCGCATCGTCTTGTCCCACTTGCTCTAGATAGGTATTCCACATGTTAACGCAGAACCTGTGAAGGTATGCGTAGCGTACTTCACTTTGTCCTCTTCAGTACACTTACTTATGGCAAACACCGATTCGACCTTCTCGGTCCACCGTTTCAATCCGATCGGTCCTTCGGTTCCATCAAATTCCAAAGGTTTGCAGGCAGTGAATTCTTTGTAGGTGCATCCTACACGATTTCCTGTACTGCTAGATCCAAGGTTATTGTTGGTATGTAGCGCAGCCTGTACTGCGGCTATGTTTGAAGCTAGAAAAGTACGGAATTCCTCTTCATTCATATTCACGGTGTGTCGAGTAGTCGGTGCCATTTCCTTCAAAATAGTCAAATGGAACAAGTTAATCATACAGAATATTAAGAGTAGTTAATAGTATTTCGTAGCATAATATGAACTCATTTATAAAAGCTTTTTCTTCATATTAGCGTTTTATAAGTTTAAATTCGGGTAGTACCTACCCGTTAAGTTCATACTTAGTAGCTAATATACAATTCAACTACTACAATTCTATATGAAAAACTGATTATAATAATATTTCGCGTTCAAACTTTTATACAATATTTTACAAACTTACAATACCGCTTATTTTACATATAGCATGAAATATAGCACACAATAAATTTGATACAAGATGGTTGTGAAGATAATTCTAGCTAGTACACAAGTCGTTCAGCAAAGGCAATAAAGACACGTAATTCATACGTCCAGAAACAAGTCATGCATTCTGGTTTTACTAGGATTACTTCCCATCCTTGGTCTTGTGGAACATAACCGTTATGGCCGTTGATAAGACAGCGTGTTGTAACGTCGTCAAAGGGACGAGGGTTACGTAATGTCCAACAGTCCCGTAACAATCTAAAAACCTCATTTCTTACCCCAATTACCGACTCCGTCACTTGTGGGAACGTTTTGTTTAATAGTTGTAGCCCGATGTTCTTGTTCTCACTTTGGTGAGAAGCGAACATTACTAATCCGTAAGCATAACATGCTTCTTTATGTTGCATGTTAGCCGCTTTTTATAAATCACGAAGTCCAATATTCGGATATATTGAATCAAAATAATTCCTTAACCCATTGCGTAAAATAGCATTTGGGTTCCCCGCAATATATGCGTCAAAGTAAACACATCGTAACTTATGGATTTCCCAATGTGATATCCCCCATCTTTCGAACGAAAGCCTTTTATAAACCAAGGCATTCTTGGAACGTTCTTCGAATGTCTTACAAACTGATCTCGCCTTAAATAGTTGTGCCGAAGAATTCTGACCGACTCTAGACAAGATTTCATCAATCATGTCTCCGGGTAGGTCTCTTAAAATATTGGGTTGTCTATCCATTTTGTGTTTTTATACTGTAAAATAGACAAGAGTTAGATTCATAAAAAAAATACTTATTAATACAAGCAATTTTTTTTTACATATATCATAAAGCATAAGCACACTATATTACATATATTACACCACACGAATACAACTATCTTATTCCGACTCGCTCATTTCTTCTTCTTGGGTTTTGGTTCGTTTTGCCAAGTTTCTAGGGATATATGATGTTCCCCTAATACTAACTGTCGTTTTCCACAACGGTTTAGAAAAACCTGGTGGTTTAGAGGTTCCCGGGTCATTGTTACAACTTAAGGACTTCGGGGGTTGATGATACATATAAAGTTCATCGGGGTTGGAATTAGATTTCTCTATTTTTATGCCCTTTCCCTTATTATTTTCTTTTGCCTTTTTAAATTCAGTTGGGGTAATTTCTATAACATCATCGGAATTCTCGTCGGAATCCGATTCATCGGAGAATTGGTAATCCTCCCAATATTTTGCTTCCTTGGCGGAAACACCATTGACCATAATTAATCTTGGTCAGTTGGTTGAGGATTTTCTTTTACTTAACCGTTTTATTATTTCCCCCACCGGTTCTACTTCTTCATCCGGTTCCGATTCTTCTTCCGGTTCCGACTCTTCTTCCGGTTCCTCTTCGGGAACTTGTGAATCAGTCCACGAATCATTCCAATTTACATTTAACTCTTCATTATTATTAGGTGAGTCAATGGGACTTGTTCTAGAGGTAGACATCTATCACATAATATCAAACGCGTTAAGAGATTAATATATTACATAATATTCACATGTTAAAAATATATAGTTTCCAACAAAATTTGTTAAGCAATCATTTTTCAATTAAACACGGTCGAAGTCCAGACTCACTAATGCATCCTAACAAACTCGATAAGACACACTAATGCAAAATTCTGGTTCTCTAAGACCAACGCTCTGATACCAACTGAAATGTCCCGTTCTTATTGATTAAAAACGTTCCATATTAATTGATTTCGTTGCGAGGTTTTGACCTCTATATGAGACGTTTTTCAAAGACTGCATTCATTTTAAAACAAACCATAACCTTTATTTCATCAATAAAGGTTTAAAAAGCTTTACGTAGATTATCAAATAATGATTACAAATAAAGGTTTAAACCTTCGAATAAGATAGCTTTATATGTATGAATCGAATGATGTTATGAACATCATTACTACCTTAAGTTCCTTGGATAAACCTACTGGAAAAGAGAAAAATTGATCTAGCTTCAATGGATCCTTGGTTGGCTCGAAGTTCTTGAAGCAGAATCATGACACGAAAACAAGTTCAAGTAAGATCATCACTTGAAATAAGATTGTTATAGTTATAGAAATTGAACCAAAGTTTGAATATGATTATTACCTTGTATTAGAATGATAACCTACTGTAAGAAATAAAGATTTCTTAAGGTTGGATGATCACCTTACAAGATTGGAAGTGAGCTAGCAAACTTGAAAGTATTCTTGATTTTATGTAACTAGAACTTGTAGAATTTATGAAGAACACTTAGAACTTGAAGATAGAACTTGAGAGAGATCAATTAGATGAAGAAAATTGAAGAATGAAAGTGTTTGTAGGTGTTTTTAGTCGTTGGTGTATGGATTAGATATCAAGGATATGTAATTTTGTTTTCATGTAAATAAGTCATGAATGATTACTCATATTTTTATAATTTTATGAGATATTTCATGCTAGTTGCCAAATGATGGTTCCCACATGTGTTAGGTGACTCACATGGGCTGCTAAGAGCTGATCATTGGAGTGTATATACCAATAGTACATACATCTAAAAGCCGTGTATTGTACGAGTACGAATACGGGTGCATACGAGTAGAATTGTTGATGGAACTGAACGAGGATGTAATTGTAAGCATTTTTGTTAAGTAGAAGTATTTTGATAAGTGTCTTGAAGTCTTTCAAAAGTGTATGAATACATATTAAAACACTACATGTATATACATTTTAACTGAGTCGTTAAGTCATCGTTAGTCGTTACATGTAAATGTTGTTTTGAAACCTTTAGGTTAACGATCTTGTTAAATGTTGTTAACCCAATGTTTATAATTTCAAAAGAGATTTTAAATTATTATATTATCATGATATTATGATGTACGAATATCTCTTAATATGATATATATACATTAAATGTCGTTACAACGATAATCGTTACATATATGTCTCGTTTCAAAATCATTAAGTTAGTAGTCTTGTTTTTACATATGTAGTTCATTGTTAATATACTTAATGATATGTTTACTTATCATAATATCATGTTAACTATATATATAACCATATATATGTCATCATATAGTTTTTACAAGTTTTAACGTTCGTGAATCACCGGTCAACTTGGGTGGTCAATTGTCTATATGAAACCTATTTCAATTAATCAAGTCTTAACAAGTTTGATTGCTTAACATGTTGGAAACATTTAATCATGTAAATATCAATCTCAATTAATATATATAAACATGGAAAAGTTCGGGTCACTACATCCGTTCACCGCAGAATAACCATTTTCATTCAATTTCATATTTGGATTTTGACTTCCCAGAATTCAACAAGTGGCATATGAAGAAAACATATGACAAAATAAAATATGTTAGAAACAAACAAATTAACTATGAAAAATTTTGTTAAGAATCCACGCTAACTGTTCCAGCTAACTGTTCCTAGCTAACTGATTACATTTTATTTATCGCAGTTTATTTATCGCAATTTAATTATCGCACTTTTATTTATCGTCATTTAATTTCTGTAATTATTTTACGCACTTTAAATATCGGGACACGTATACAATGTTTTGACATATCATATCGACGCATCTATATATATTATTTGGAATCACCATAGACACTCTATATGCAGTAATGATTGAGTTCTCTATACAGGGTTGAGGTTGATTCTACAATAATATATATAGTTTGAGTTGTGATCGAGTCTGAGACGTATACGGGTCACGACACGTATTAATTAATTCGTATATTATATATTAAACTATATATGAATTATTGGACTTGAAATGTCCCATTCTTATTGATTAAAAACGTTCCATATTAATTGATTTCGTTGCGAGGTTTTGACCTCTATATGAGACGTTTTTCAAAGACTGCATTCATTTTTAAACAAACCATAACCTTTATTTCATCAATAAAGGTTTAAAAAGCTTTACGTAGATTATCAAATAATGATAATCTAAAATATTAGTTTACACACGACCATTACATAATGGTTTACAATACAAATATGTTACAACAAAATAAGTTTCTTGAATGCAGTTTTTACACAATATCATACAAGCATGGACTCCAAATCTTGTCCTTATTTAAGTATGCAACAGCGGAAGCTCTTAATAATCACCTGAGAATAAACATGCTTAAAACGTCAACAAAAATGTTGGTGAGTTATAGGTTTAACCTATATATATCAAATCGTAACAATAGACCACAAGATTTCATATTTCAATACACATCCCATACATAGAGATCAAAATCATTCATATGGTGAACACCTGGTAACCGACAATAACAAGATGCATATATAAGAATATCCCCATCATTCCGGGACACCCTTCGGATATGATATAAATTTCGAAGTACTAAAGCATCCGGTACTTTGGATGGGGTTTGTTAGGCCCAATAGATCTATCTTTAGGATTCGCGTCAATTAGGGTGTCTGTTCCCTAATTCTTAGATTACCAGACTTAATAAAAAGGGGCATATTCGATTTCGATAATTCAACCATAGAATGTAGTTTCACGTACTTGTGTCTATTTTGTAAATCATTTATAAAACCTGCATGTATTCTCATCCCAAAAATATTAGATTTTAAAAGTGGGACTATAACTCACTTTCACAGATTTTTACTTCGTCGGGAAGTAAGACTTGGCCACTGGTTGATTCACGAACCTATAACAATATATACATATATATCAAAGTATGTTCAAAATATATTTACAACACTTTTAATATATTTTGATGTTTTAAGTTTATTAAGTCAGCTGTCCTCGTTAGTAACCTACAACTAGTTGTCCACAGTTAGATGTACAGAAATAAATCGATAAATATTATCTTGAATCAATCCACGACCCAGTGTATACGTATCTCAGTATTGATCACAACTCAAACTATATATATTTTGGAATCAACCTCAACCCTGTATAGCTAACTCCAACATTCACATATAGAGTGTCTATGGTTGTTCCGAAATATATATAGATGTGTCGACATGATAGGTCGAAACATTGTATACGTGTCTATGGTATCTCAAGATTACATAATATATAATACAAGTTGATTAAGTTATGGTTGGAATAGATTTGTTACCAATTTTCACGTAGCTAAAATGAGAAAAATTATCCAATCTTGTTTTACCCATAACTTCTTCATTTTAAATCCGTTTTGAATGAATCAAATTGCTATGGTTTCATATTGAACTGTATTTTATGAATCTAAACAGAAAAAGTATAGGTTTATAGTCAGAAAAATAAGTTACAAGTCGTTTTTGTAAAGGTAGTCATTTCAGTCGAAAGAACGACGTCTAGATGACCATTTTAGAAAACATACTTCCACTTTAAGTTTAACCATAATTTTTGGATATAGTTTCATGTTCATAATAAAAATCATTTTCTCAGAATAACAACTTTTAAATCAAAGTTTATCATAGTTTTTAATTAACTAACCCAAAACAGCCCGCGGTGTTACTACGACGGCGTAAATCCGGTTTTACGGTGTTTTTCGTGTTTCCAGGTTTTAAATCATTAAGTTAGCATATCATATAGATATAGAACATGTGTTTAGTTAATTTTAAAAGTCAAGTTAGAAGGATTAACTTTTGTTTGCGAACAAGTTTAGAATTAACTAAACTATGTTCTAGTGATTACGAGTTTAAACCTTCGAATAAGATAGTTTTATATATATGAATCGAATGATGTTATGAACATCATTACTACCTCAAGTTTAGTAGGTAAACCTACTGGAAGTGACAAGAAATGATCTAGCTTTAAAGGATCTTGGATGGCTTGAAAGTTCTTGAAGTAGGATCATGACACAAAAACAAGTTCAAGTAAGATTTTTGCTCGAATTAAGATAGTTTATAGTTATAGAAATTGAATCAAAGTTTGAATATGAATATTACCTTGAATAAGAAAGATAACCTACTGTATATAACAAAGGTTTCTTGATCTTAGATGATTACTTGGAATGGATTAGAAAGCTTGGAAGTAAATTAGTAAACTTGAAGGGATTTTTGAAGTATTCTTGAAGTGTTCTTCCTATGATGATTATAGCTTGATTCTTGAAGTGATTTTTGATGAAGATGATGATTAACTACTGGAAAAATACGTTCATAATAGTGTGGGTGTGTTGAGAGAGAATTAGAAAGAGATTTGGAAGTGAAATGGAGTGAATGATGAGTGTTAATTGGTGAGTGGTGAGTGGGGTTAAAAGGAGTTCTAGTTAGTTGACTAGCTCATGGTAGAAGTTAAAATTGATTAGTCATACATGACATAATCAAGAGTGGAATCCCATGCTAGTTCCTATTGGTATATACCCATAGTAAGTACGTTTTGAAGCTGTGTATAATACGGGTAAGAATACGACTAGAATTCTTGATGAAAGAAAAGAATGGGAAAGTAACTGTAACCATTTTCGTTAAGTATGAGTGTTTTGATATATGTCTTGAAGTCTTCCAAAAGTATTTTAATACATCTAAATACACTACATGTATATACATTTTAACGGAGTCGTTAAGTCATCGTTAGTCGTTACATGTAAGTGTTGTTTTGAAACCTTTAAGTTAACGATCTCAATTAATGTTGTTAACCCATTGTTTATTATATCTAATGAGATGTTAAATTATTATATTATCATGATATTATGATATATTAATATATCTTAATATGATATATATATACATTTAAATGTCTTACAACGATAATCGTTACATATATGTCTCGTTTCGAAATCCTTAAGTTAGTAGTCTTGTTTATATGTATATAACTCATTGTTAATATACTTATGGAGATACTTACTTATCATAATCTCATTTTAACCATATGTATATCCATATATATATCGTCAAGTCGTTTTTACAAGTTTTAACGTTCGTGAATCGTCGGTCAACTTGGGTGGTCAATTGTCTATATGAAACATATTTCAATTAATCAAGTCTTAACAAGTTTGATTGCTTAACATGTTGGAAACATTTAATCATGTAAATATCAATCTCAATTAATATATATAAACATGGAAAAGTTCGGGTCACTACAGTACCTACCCGTTAAATAAATTTCGTCCCGAAATTTTAAGCTGTTGAAGGTGTTGACGAATCTTCTGGAAATAGATGCGGGTATTTCTTCTTCATCTGATCTTCACGCTCCCAGGTGAACTCGGGTCCTCTACGAGCATTCCATCGAACCTTAACAATTGGTATCTTGTTTTGCTTAAGTCTTTTAACCTCACGATCCATTATTTCGACGGGTTCTTCGATGAATTGGAGTTTTTCATTGATTTGGATTTCATCTAACGGAATAGTGAGATCTTCTTTAGCAAAACATTTCTTCAAATTCGAGACGTGGAAAGTGTTATGTACAGCCGCGAGTTGTTGAGGTAACTCAAGTCGGTAAGCTACTGGTCCGACACGATCAATAATCTTGAATGGTCCAATATACCTTGGATTTAATTTCCCTCGTTTACCAAATCGAACAACGCCTTTCCAAGGTGCAACTTTAAGCATGACCATCTCTCCAATTTCAAATTCTATATCTTTTCTTTTAATGTCAGCGTAGCTCTTTTGTCGACTTTGGGCGGTTTTCAACCGTTGTTGAATTTGGATGATCTTCTCGGTAGTTTCTTGTATAATCTCAGGACCCGTAATCTGTCTATCCCCCACTTCACTCCAACAAATCGGAGACCTGCACTTTCTACCATAAAGTGCTTCAAACGACGCCATCTCAATGCTTGAATGGTAGCTGTTGTTGTAGGAAAATTCTGCTAACGGTAGATGTTGATCCCAACTGTTTCCGAAATCAATAACACATGCTCGTAGCATGTCTTCAAGCGTTTGTATCGTCCTTTCGCTCTGTCCATCAGTTTGTGGATGATAGGCAGTACTCATGTCTAGACGAGTTCCTAATGCTTGCTGTAATGTCTGCCAGAATCTTGAAATAAATCTGCCATCCCTATCAGAGATGATAGAGATTGGTATTCCATGTCTGGAGACGACTTCCTTCAAATACAGTCGTGCTAACTTCTCCATCTTGTCATCTTCTCTTATTGGCAGAAAGTGTGCTGATTTGGTGAGACGATCAACTATTACCCAAATAGTATCAAAACCACTTGCAGTCCTTGGCAATTTAGTGATGAAATCCATGGTAATGTTTTCCCATTTCCATTCAGGGATTTCAGGTTGTTGAAGTAGACCTGATGGTTTCTGATGCTCAGCTTTGACCTTAGAACACGTCAAACATTCTCCTACGTATTTAGCAACATCGGCTTTCATACCCGGCCACCAAAAATGTTTCTTGAGATCCTTGTACATCTTCCCCGTTCCAGGATGTATTGAGTATCTGGTTTTATGAGCTTCTCTAAGTACCATTTCTCTCATATCTCCAAATTTTGGTACCCAAATCCTTTCAGCCCTATACCGGGTTCCGTCTTCCCGAATATTAAGATGCTTCTCCGATCCTTTGGGTATTTCATCCTTTAAATTTCCCTCTTTTAAAACTCCTTGTTGCGCCTCCTTTATTTGAGTAGTAATGTTATTATGAATCATTATATTCATAGATTTTACTCGAATGGGTTCTCTATCCTTCCTGCTCAAGGCATCGGCTACCACATTTGCCTTCCCCGGGTGGTAACGAATCTCAAAATCGTAATCATTCAATAATTCAATCCACCTACGCTGCCTCATATTCAGTTGTTTCTGATTAAATATGTGTTGAAGACTTTTGTGGTCGGTATATATAATACTTTTGACCCCATATAAGTAGTGCCTCCAAGTCTTTAATGCAAAAACAACCGCGCCTAATTCCAAATCATGCGTCGTATAATTTTGTTCGTGAATCTTCAATTGTCTAGACGCATAAGCAATCACCTTCGTTCGTTGCATTAATACACAACCGAGACCTTGCTTTGATGCGTCACAATAAATCACAAAATCATCATTCCCTTCAGGCAATGACAATATAGGTGCCGTAGTTAGCTTTTTCTTCAATAACTGAAACGCTTTCTCTTGTTCATCATTCCATTCAAATTTCTTCCCTTTATGCGTTAATGCAGTCAAGGGTTTTGCTATTCTGGAAAAGTCTTGGATGAACCTTCTGTAGTAACCAGCTAGTCCTAAAAACTGGCGTATGTGTTTCGGTGTTTTCGGGGTTTCCCACTTTTCAACAGTTTCTATCTTTGCCGGATCCACCTTAATACCTTCTTTGTTCACTATGTGACCGAGGAATTGAACTTCTTCCAACCAAAATGCACACTTTGAAAACTTAGCGTACAATTCTTCCTTCCTCAATACTTCTAACACCTTTCTCAAATGTTCACCGTGTTCTTGGTCATTCTTTGAGTAAATAAGTATGTCATCAATGAAAACAATGACAAACTTGTCAAGGTATGGTCCACACACTCGGTTCATAAGGTCCATGAACACAGCTGGTGCATTAGTTAAACCAAACGGCATGACCATAAACTCGTAATGACCGTAACGTGTTCTGAAAGCAGTCTTTGGAATATCATCTTCTTTCACCCGCATTTGATGATACCCGGAACGTAAGTCAATCTTTGAATAAACAGACGAGCCTTGTAGTTGATCAAATAAGTCATCGATTCTCGGTAGTGGGTAGCGGTTCTTGATGGTAAGTTTGTTCAACTCTCGGTAGTCGATACACAACCTGAATGTACCATCTTTCTTCTTGACAAACAAAACAGGAGCTCCCCACGGTGATGTGCTTGGTCGAATGAAACCACGCTCTAAAAGTTCTTGTAATTGGCTTTGCAGTTCTTTCATCTCGCTGGGTGCGAGTCTGTAAGGAGCACGAGCTATTGGTGCAGCTCCTGGTACAAGATCTATTTGAAATTCAACGGATCGCTGTGGGGGTAATCCCGGTAATTCTTTCGGAAATACATCGGGAAATTCTTTTGCAATGGGAACATCATTGATGCTCTTTTCTTCAGTTTGTACTTTCTCGACGTGTGCTAGAACAGCATAGCAACCTTTTCTTATTAGTTTTTGTGCCTTCAAATTACTAATAAGATGTAGCTTCGTGTTGCCCTTTTCTCCGTACACCATTAAGGGTTTTCCTTTTTCTCGTATAATGCGAATTGCATTTTTGTAACAAACGATCTCTGCTTTCACTTCTTTCAACCAGTCCATACCGATTATCACATCAAAACTCCCTAACTCTACTGGTATCAAATCAATCTTAAATGTTTCGCTAACCAGTTTAATTTCTCGATTCCGACATATATTATCTGCTGAAATTAATTTACCATTTGCTAATTCGAGTAAAAATTTACTATCCAAAGGCATCAATGGACAGCTTAATTTAGCACAAAAATCTCTACTCATATAGCTTCTATCCGCACCCGAATCAAATAAAACGTAAGCAGATTTATTGTCAATAAGAAACGTACCCGTAACAAGCTCCGGGTCTTCCTGTGCCTCTGCCGCATTAATATTGAAAATTCTTCCGCGGCCTTGTCCATTCGTGTTCTCCTGGTTCGGGCAATTTCTAATAATGTGGCCCGGTTTTCCACATTTATAACAAACTACATTGGCATAACTTGCTCCGACACTACTTGCTCCGCCATTACTTGTTCCGACACCATTTGTTCCTTTCGTTCTGTTAACCCCTGGTCCGTAGACATCACACTTCGCCGCGCTATGACCATTTCTTTTACACTTGTTGCAAAATTTGGTGCAGAACCCCGAGTGATACTTTTCACACCTTTGGCATAGCTGCTTCTGATTGTTGTTGTTGTTGCGGTTATTATTGTTGTTGTTAAGATGATTGTTGTGGTTGATGTTGTTGTTGTTGTTGTTGTTGTTGTTGTTGGGCCGTTTGTTGTAGTTGCGATTGATGTTGCGATTGTTAGGATAGTTGTTGCGATTATTGTTATAATTGCTGTTGTTATTGTATTGGTGATTCTTATCACCGTTTTCCTCCCACTTTCTTTTGACTTGCTTCACATTGGCCTCTTCAGCAGTCTGTTCTTTAATTCTTTCTTCAATCTGGTTCACTAGTTTGTGAGCCATTCTACATGCCTGTTGTATGGAGGCGGGCTCGTGTGAACTTATATCTTCTTGGATTCTTTCTGGTAATCCTTTCACAAACGCGTCGATCTTCTCTTCCTCATCTTCGAATGCTCCCGGACACAATAGGCACAATTCTGTGAATCGTCTTTCGTACGTGGTAATATCAAATCCTTGGGTTCGTAACCCTCTAAGTTCTGTCTTGAGCTTATTGACCTCGTTTCTGGGACGGTACTTCTCGTTCATCAAGTGCTTGAATGCTGACCACGGTAGTGCGTACGCATCATCTTGTCCCACTTGCTCTAGATAGGTATTCCACCATGTTAACGCAGAACCTGTAAAGGTATGCGTAGCGTACTTCACTTTGTCCTCTTCAGTACACTTACTTATGGCAAACACCGATTCGACCTTCTCGGTCCACCGTTTCAATCCGATCGGTCCTTCGGTTCCATCAAATTCCAAAGGTTTGCAGGCAGTGAATTCTTTGTAGGTGCATCCTACACGATTTCCTGTACTGCCAGATCCAAGGTTATTGTTGGTATATAGCGCAGCCTGTACTGCGGCTATGTTTGAAGCTAGAAAAGTACGGAATTCCTCTTCATTCATATTCACGGTGTGTCGAGTAGTCGGTGCCATTTCCTTCAAAATAGTTAAATGGAACAAGTTAATCATACAGAATATTAAGAGTAGTTAATAGTATTTCGTAGCATAATATGAACTCATTTATAAAAGCTTTTTCTTCATATTAGCGTTTTATAAGTTTAAATTCGGGTAGTACCTACCCGTTAAGTTCATACTTAGTAGCTAATATACAATTCAACTACTACAATTCTATATGAAAAACTGATTGTAATAATATTTCGCGTTCAAACTTTTACACAATATTTTACAAACTTACAATACCGCTTATTTTACATATAGCATGAAATATAGCACACAATAAATTTGATACAAGATGGTTGTGAAGATAATTCTAGCTAGTACACAAGTCGTTCAGCAAGGGCAATAAAGACACGTAATTCATACGTCCAGAAACAAGTCATGCATTCTGGTTTTACTAGGACTACTTCCCATCCTTGGTCTTGTGCAACATAACCGTTATGGCCGTTGATAAGACAGCGTGTTGTAACGTCATCAAAGGGACGAGGGTTACGTAATGACCAACAGTCTCGTAATAACCTAAAAACCTCATTTCTTACCCCAATTACCGACTCCGTCACTTGAGGGAACGTTTTGTTTAATAGTTGTAGCCCGATGTTCTTGTTCTCACTTTGGTGAGAAGCGAACATTACTAACCCGTAAGCATAACATGCTTCTTTATGTTGCATGTTAGCCGCTTTTTCTAAATCACGAAGTCCTATATTTGGATATACTGAGTCAAAATAATTTCTTAACCCGTTGCGTAAAATAGCATTTGGGTTCCCCGCAATATATGCGTCAAAGTAAACACATCGTAACTTATGGATTTCCCAATGTGATATCCCCCATCTTCCGAACGAAAGCCTTTTATAAACCAAATCATTCTTGGAACGTTCTTCGAATGTCTTACAAACTGATCTCGCCTTAAATAGTTGTGCCGAGGAATTCTGACCGACTCTAGACAAGATTTCATCAATCATGTCTCCGGGTAGGTCTCTTAAAATATTGGGTTGTCTATCCATTTTGTGTTTTTATACTGTAAAATAGACAAGAGTTAGATTCATAAAAAAAATACTTATTAATACAACCAATTTTTACATATATCATAAAGCATAAGCACACTATATTACATATATTACACCACACGAATACAACTATCTTATTCCGACTCGCTTGTTTCTTCTTCTTTGGTTTTGGTTCGTTTTCCCAAGTTTCTAGGGATATATGATGTTCCCCTAATACGAGACGTTATTTTCCACATTGGTTTAGAAAAACCTGGTGGTTTAGAGGTTCCCGGGTCATTGTTACAACTTAAGGACTTCGGGGGTTGACGATACATATAAAGTTCATCGGGGTTGGAATTAGATTTCTCTATTTTTATGCCCTTTCCCTTATTATTTTCTTTTGCCTTTTTAAATTCAGTTGGGGTAATTTCTATAACATCATCAGAATTCTCGTCGGAATCCGATTCATCGGAGAATTGGTAATCCTCCCAATATTTTGCTTCCTTGGCGGAAACACCATTGACCATAATTAACTTTGGTCGATTGGTTGAGGATTTTCTTTTACTTAACCGTTTTATTATTTCCCCCACCGGTTCTATTTCTTCATCCGGTTCCGATTCTTCTTCCGGTTCCGATTCTTCTTCCGGTTCCGACTCTTCTTCCGGTTCCTCTTCGGGAACTTGTGAATCAGTCCACAAATCATTCCAATTTAAATTTGACTCTTCATTATTATTAGGTGAGTCAATGGGACTTGTTCTAGAGGTAGACATCTATCACATAATATCAAACACGTTAAGAGATTAATATATCACATAATATTCATATATTAAAAATATATAGTTTCCAACAAAAATGTTAAGCAATCATTTTTAAAGAAAACACGGTCGAAGTCCAGACTCACTAATGCATCCTAACAAACTCGATAAGACACACTAATGCAAATTTTCTGGTTCTCTAAGACCAACGCTCTGATACCAACTGAAATGTCCCGTTCTTATTGATTAAAAACGTTCCATATTAATTGATTTCGTTGCGAGGTTTTGACCTCTATATGAGACGTTTTTCAAAGACTGCATTCATTTTTAAACAAACCATAACCTTTATTTCATCAATAAAGGTTTAAAAAGCTTTACGTAGATTATCAAATAATGATAATCTAAAATATTAGTTTACACACGACCATTACATAATGGTTTACAATACAAATATGTTACAACAAAATAAGTTTCTTGAATGCAGTTTTTACACAATATCATACAAGCATGGACTCCAAATCTTGTCCTTATTTAAGTATGCAACAGCGGAAGCTCTTAATAATCACCTGAGAATAAACATGCTTAAAACGTCAACAAAAATGTTGGTGAGTTATAGGTTTAACCTATATATATCAAATCGTAACAATAGACCACAAGATTTCATATTTCAATACACATCCCATACATAGAGATAAAAATCATTCATATGGTGAACACCTGGTAACCGACAATAACAAGATGCATATATAAGAATATCCCCATCATTCCGGGACACCCTTCGGATATGATATAAATTTCGAAGTACTAAAGCATCCGGTACTTTGGATGGGGTTTGTTAGGCCCAATAGATCTATCTTTAGGATTCGCGTCAATTAGGGTGTCTGTTCCCTAATTCTTAGATTACCAGACTTAATAAAAAGGGGCATATTCGATTTCGATAATTCAACCATAGAATGTAGTTTCACGTACTTGTGTCTATTTTGTAAATCATTTATAAAACCTGCATGTATTCTCATCTCAAAAATATTAGATTTTAAAAGTGGGACTATAACTCACTTTCACAGATTTTTACTTCGTCGGGAAGTAAGACTTGGCCACTGGTTGATTCACGAACCTATAATAATATATACATATATATATCAAAGTATGTTCAAAATATATTTACAACACTTTTAATATATTTTGATGTTTTAAGTTTATTAAGTCAGCTGTCCTCGTTAGTAACCTACAACTAGTTGTCCACAGTTAGATGTACAGAAATAAATCGATAAATATTATCTTGAATCAATCCACGACCCAGTGTATACGTATCTCAGTATTGATCACAACTCAAACTATATATATTTTGGAATCAACCTCAACCCTGTATAGCTAACTCCAACATTCACATATAGAGTGTCTATGGTTGTTCCGAAATATATATAGATGTGTCGACATGATAGGTCGAAACATTGTATACGTGTCTATGGTATCTCAAGATTACATAATATATAATACAAGTTGATTAAGTTATGGTTGGAATAGATTTGTTACCAATTTTCACGTAGCTAAAATGAGAAAAATTATCCAATCTTGTTTTACCCATAACTTCTTCATTTTAAATCCGTTTTGAATGAATCAAATTGCTATGGTTTCATATTGAACTGTATTTTATGAATCTAAACAGAAAAAGTATAGGTTTATAGTCAGAAAAATAAGTTACAAGTCGTTTTTGTAAAGGTAGTCATTTCAGTCGAAAGAACGACGTCTAGATGACCATTTTAGAAAACATACTTCCACTTTGAGTTTAACCATAATTTTTGGATATAGTTTCATGTTCATAATAAAAATCATTTTCTCAGAATAACAACTTTTAAATCAAAGTTTATCATAGTTTTTAATTAACTAACCCAAAACAGCCCGCGGTGTTACTACGACGGCGTAAATCCGGTTTTACGGTGTTTTTCGTGTTTCCAGGTTTTAAATCATTAAGTTAGCATATCATATAGATATAGAACATGTGTTTAGTTAATTTTAAAAGTCAAGTTAGAAGGATTAACTTTTGTTTGCGAACAAGTTTAGAATTAACTAAACTATGTTCTAGTGATTACGAGTTTAAACCTTCGAATAAGATAGTTTTATATATATGAATCGAATGATGTTATGAACATCATTACTACCTCAAGTTTAGTAGGTAAACCTACGGGAAGTGACAAGAAATGATCTAGCTTTAAAGGATCTTGGATGGCTTGAAAGTTCTTGAAGTAGGATCATGACACAAAAACAAGTTCAAGTAAGATTTTTGCTCGAATTAAGATAGTTTATAGTTATAGAAATTGAATCAAAGTTTGAATATGAATATTACCTTGAATAAGAAAGATAACCTACTGTATATAACAAAGGTTTCTTGATCTTAGATGATTACTTGGAATGGATTAGAAAGCTTGGAAGTAAATTAGTAAACTTGAAGGGATTTTTGAAGTATTCTTGAAGTGTTCTTCCTATGATGATTATAGCTTGATTCTTGAAGTGATTTTTGATGAAGATGATGATTAACTACTGGAAAAATACGTTCATAATAGTGTGGGTGTGTTGAGAGAGAATTAGAAAGAGATTTGGAAGTGAAATGGAGTGAATGATGAGTGTTAATTGGTGAGTGGTGAGTGGGGTTAAAAGGAGTTCTAGTTAGTTGACTAGCTCATGGTAGAAGTTAAAATTGATTAGTCATACATGACATAATCAAGAGTGGAATCCCATGCTAGTTCCTATTGGTATATACCTATAGTAAGTACGTTTTGAAGCTGTGTATAATACGGGTAAGAATACGACTAGAATTCTTGATGAAAGAAAAGAATGGGAAAGTAACTGTAACCATTTTCGTTAAGTATGAGTGTTTTGATATATGTCTTGAAGTCTTCCAAAAGTATTTTAATACATCTAAATACACTACATGTATATACATTTTAACGGAGTCGTTAAGTCATCGTTAGTCGTTACATGTAAGTGTTGTTTTGAAACCTTTAAGTTAACGATCTCAATTAATGTTGTTAACCCATTGTTTATTATATCTAATGAGATGTTAAATTATTATATTATCATGATATTATGATATATTAATATATCTTAATATGATATATATACATTTAAATGTCTTACAACGATAATCGTTACATATATGTCTCGTTTCGAAATCCTTAAGTTAGTAGTCTTGTTTATATGTATATAACTCATTGTTAATATACTTATGGAGATACTTACTTATCATAATCTCATTTTAACCATAAGTATATCCATATATATATCGTCAAGTCGTTTTTACAAGTTTTAACGTTCGTGAATCGTCGGTCAACTTGGGTGGTCAATTGTCTATATGAAACATATTTCAATTAATCAAGTCTTAACAAGTTTGATTGCTTAACATGTTGGAAACATTTAATCATGTAAATATCAATCTCAATTAATATATATAAACATGGAAAAGTTCGGGTCACTACAGGACTATTACTGTGGACTATCGACTGTGGACTAATGACATTGGACAATTAAAATGAATTAAAATATTGATTATAACATAGGAAACTAAACATTTCTTCAAGATTGCCACTTGATTTCATCTTAAACCTCATTGTATCTCGACGATTACAATCAGCGTTCAAATCTATCATGATTCTTAAAAACAACTCAACCGAGAGGATAAACCAACCGCACTTCATCTACGGAAGAAAAGATTGATGCATATAGTTATGCACCTAAAAAACCCTCAGAAACTGAGTAAACATTTGACACGTATCTATTCTAGTTCCTTTGACATTGTTATTACCGAAGATCGTTTTGCAATCCCTTTCCACAGTAGCTAATTTTGTCACAGCTCCAGCAAGTCAACTTCGACTTTTCATCCGAAACAACTTTATTATAACCGCGATATATATGCGTACTCTTTATTGTTACTGGGGAACCTTTTATATTCCATAATATTACCATCAGCGATTAATCATTCTAAAAACACAATTCTCCTGAAACTACCTCGGTTTGATAACCGATGACCCAGATCAGTTAACTTTGAAAATGCTGACGAAGCAGCATGTTGTAGATGATCTTAATGGCCAAAAGTTTGATGATAAAGAAAGGAGTGTTAGGAACGCTCGATAGAAAATTTAGTACCGAAAAGCGGATTATGCGAAACTATGAAGAAAGCCGTGGATAAATCACAAAGAATAAGTTTGCCTTCAAAGAATCCAAATGATTCTGTGCCTGCTGAAATCGTTAGCAAACATCTTATTTCTCATTCTAAACCTTCACAGACAAATCTTCTTCATCATCCATTGATATTAGAAATTCTAAGATATTCTCGTATGTTCTATTATAAATATCCTTCATATTTCTGGCGATATTTTCACAACTATTCTTATCTGAGATCATTTATCTCTCCGTAATATCTGCAACATAAAAAAAACTGTGTTAGTTTCTAAATTTTGAAACCTTCGAGTTTAAAATATGAATGTTTTGAAGTAGTGTTGGGAACTGAAGCATGGATTAGTATAATATAATGACACTTGATCAATGTCATTATATTACAGTAAGTCATGCTGAGTTTCTAATAAAGCATGATGATTCACAGTACCGTCATCATGTGCCATTTACACAACTCTTACATTCTATCTAATCTCTAAACATATCAAGAGAATATTTTTCTGGATGACTCGGTCATCTCCAGGGTATTCTGGTAATTTAACAAATCAAAATCTTTCTATTACCATTTTCTTCTTAGAGCATTAGCTATGTTCATTCTGAATTTCATATCTACGAATTCCGGACCATTACTCGCTTGACTCGAAGTCGAGAAGAGAAAACGAAAGCATGAAGCTCCAAAAAATAAGGAAGAATATAAACTCCGATTATAACCCCGAAATTACAAACCGTGTATATCGATGCAGATAGCAATATAGAGACATGGGAGAATTAGAAACACTATAAACACAAGAGTATCGTAGAAGTAAATAGATTCTTCTGGTGGTAGACGAAAAAGAAGAATGACAGATATAAAAGTTAGGAGTATATCAAGAATCAGGACTGGATGGAGCATATTGATGAATGCTTTAAAGTAAGAATCAAGGGAGAAAGAATAGAAGGTGTGAGTCGTGGAAAATAAGGAAACGAATGGGTGAATTTATAGTGAAATATCCGACAGAGCAATCGAAACAGATTATTGCATATAATCAAAGAAGATCCTGATTTCCTTATGTAGTGACCCGAACTTTTCCATGTTTATATATATTAATTGAGATTGATATTTACATGATTAAATGTTTCCAACATGTTAAGCAATCAAACTTGTTAAGACTTGATTAATTGAAATATGTTTCATATAGACAATTGACCACCCAAGTTGACCGGTGATTCACGAACGTTAAAACTTGTAAAAACTATATGATGACATATATATGGATATATATATATAGTTAACATGATACTATGATAAGTAAACATATCATTAAGTATATTAACAATGAACTACATATGTAAAAACAAGACTACTAACTTAATGATTTTTAAACGAGACATATATGTAACGATTATCGTTGTAAAGACATTTAATGTATATATATCATATTAAGAGATATTCATACATGATAATATCATGATAATATAATAATTTAAAATCTCATTTGATATTATAAACATTGGGTTAACAACATTTAACAAGATCGTTAACCTAAAGGTTTCAAAACAACACTTACATGTAACGACTAACGATGACTTAACGACTCAGTTAAAATGTATATACATGTAGTGTTTTAATATGTATTTATACACTTTTGAAAGACTTCAATATACTTATCAAAATACTTCTACTTAACAAAAATGCTTACAATTACATCCTCGTTCAGTTTCATCAACAATTCTACTCGTATGCACCCGTATTCGTACTCGTACAATACACAGCTTTTAGATGTATGTACTATTGGTATATACACTCCAATGATCAGCTCTTAGCAGCCCATGTGATTCACCTAACACATGTGGGAACCATCATTTGGCAACTAGCATGAAATATCTCATAAAATTACAAAAATATGAGTAATCATTCATGACTTATTTACATGAAAACAAAATTACATATCCTTTATATCTAATCCATACACCAACGACCAAAAACACCTACAAACACTTTCATTCTTCAATTTTCTTCATCTAATTGATCTCTCTCAAGTTCTATCTTCAAGTTCTAAGTGTTCTTCATAAATTCCAAAAGTTCTAGTTTCATAAAATCAAGAATACTTTCAAGTTTGCTAGCTCACTTCCAATCTTGTAAGGTGATCATCCAACCTCAAGAAATCTTTGTTTCTTACAGTAGGTTATCATTCTAATACAAGGTAATAATCATATTCAAACTTTGGTTCAATTTCTATAACTATAACAATCTTATTTCAAGTGATGATCTTACTTGAACTTGTTTTCGTGTCATGATTCTGCTTCAAGAACTTCGAGCCATCCAAGGATCCATTGAAGCTAGATCCATTTTTCTCTTTTCCAGTAGGTTTATCCAAGGAACTTAAGGTAGTAATGATGTTCATAACATCATTCGATTCATACATATAAAGCTATCTTATTCGAAGATTTAAACTTGTAATCACTAGAACATAGTTTAGTTAATTCTAAACTTGTTCGCAAACAAAAGTTAATCCTTCTAACTTGACTTTTAAAATCAACTAAACACATGTTCTATATCTATATGATATGCTAACTTAATGATTTAAAACCTGGAAACACGAAAAACACCGTAAAACCGGATTTACGCCGTCGTAGTAACACCGCGGGCTGTTTTGGGTTAGTTAATTAAAAACTATGATAAACTTTGATTTTAAAGTTGTTATTCTGAGAAAATGATTTTTATTATGAACATGAAACTATATCCAAAAATTATGATTAAACTCAAAGTGGAAGTATGTTTTCTAAAATGGTCATCTAGACGTCGTTCTTTCGACTGAAATGACTACCTTTACAAAAATGACTTGTAACTTATTTTTCCGACTATAAACCTATACTTTTCTGTTTAGATTCATAAAATAGAGTTCAATATGAAACCATAGCAATTTGATTCACTCAAAACGGATTTAAAATGAAGAAGTTATGGGTAAAACAAGATTGGATAATTTTTCTCATTTTAGCTACGTGAAAATTGGTAACAAATCTATTCCAACCATAACTTAATCAACTTGTATTGTATATTATGTAATCTTGAGATACCATAGACACGTATACAATGTTTCGACCTATCATGTCGACACATCTATATATATTTCGGAACAACCATAGACACTCTATATGTGAATGTTGGAGTTAGCTATACAGGGTTGAGGTTGATTCCAAAATATATATAGTTTGAGTTGTGATCAATACTGAGATACGTATACACTGGGTCGTGGATTGATTCAAGATAATATTTATCGATTTATTTCTGCACATCTAACTGTGGACAACTAGTTGTAGGTTACTAACGAGGACAGCTGACTTAATAAACTTAAAACATCAAAATATATTAAAAGTGTTGTAAATATATTTTGAACATACTTTGATATATATGTATATATTGTTATAGGTTCGTGAATCAACCAGTGGCCAAGTCTTACTTCCCGACGAAGTAAAAATCTGTGAAAGTGAGTTATAGTCTCACTTTTAAAATCTAATATTTTTGGGATGAGAATACATGCAGGTTTTATAAATGATTTACAAAATAGACACAAGTACATGAAACTACATTCTATGGTTGAATTATCGAAATCGAATATGCCCCTTTTTATTAAGTCTGGTAATCTAAGAATTAGGGAACAGACACCCTAATTGACGCGAATCCTAAAGATAGATCTATTGGGCCTAACAAACCCCATCCAAAGCACCGGATGCTTTAGTACTTCGAAATTTATATCATATCCGAAGGGTGTCCCGGAATGATGGGGATATTCTTATATATGCCTCTTGTTAATGTCGGTTACCAGGTGTTCACCATATGAATGATTTTTATCTCTATGTATGGGATGTGTATTGAAATATGAACTCTTGTGGTCTATTATTATGATTTGATATATATAGGTTAAACCTATAACTCACCAACATTTTTGTTGACGTTTTAAGCATGTTTATTCTCAGGTGATTATTAAGAGCTTCCGCTGTCGCATACTTAAATAAGGACGAGATTTGGAGTCCATGCTTGTATGATATTGTGTAAAAACTGCATTCAAGAAACTTATTTTGTTGTAACATATTTGTATTGTAAACCATTATGTAATGGTCGTGTGTAATCAGGATATTTTAGATTATCATTATTTGATAATCTACGTAAAGCTTTTTAAAACCTTTATCTATGAAATAAAGGTTATGGTTTTTTTTAAAAATGAATGCAGTCTTTGAAAAACGTCTCATATAGAGGTCAAAACCTCGCAACGAAATCAATTAATATGGAACGTTTTTAATCAATAAGAACGGGACATTTCACCTTAATCACCAAAGAACCAAATCTTATTACGTAAGATTCTCTTTAAATCCCTTAAATCCCGAAAATCAATCATAACTACGTCATCGGTTAAGACGAATATATTTTACTCATCTCACTCTTTTACGATAGTCTCATTTATATTCTTCGCATAATCGAATCGTTTTATCTACATTACTCAATGATGATAAAACTCCATTATCACCTTATATTTGTCATGAAAACCTTCTTATTGTTATCCATAACAACCTCTATCAAATTTCGGGGACGGAATTTCTTTAACGGGTAGGTACTATAATGACCTAGAATTTTCTGACCAAATTATACTTATGAGATTAATATTTACATAAATTAAACCATACCAACATGATAAGCAATCCAAATTGTTGAGACTTGTGTTTTTGAAAAGAGTTTTACACAACGTTTGACCATCCAATATGACCGATGATATCACGAACTATATAACATACGATAATTATATGTTTGTGTATATATATGTATTTATATATATTTAACATGATTTAAGGATGGTTTAACATCTCATTGTGTACTAATGACAATGAGTTATAAGTATATTTTGAAACTACTAACTTAAGTTTTCAAAACGATAACTATACGTAACATTCTTTGATATATATACTTATAATCTATAATGCTTATAAATGTATCATATATATAATGTATTTAATCACTTTTTAAGGACTTAAATACATAAAACAATATAAGTATATTCACAAAAGATAGCTATATTTGAATTCTCGTTCCGTTTCCTCAAGATTTCTATACGTATATCTAGGGTATATGTAACCGTATCATACCCAGCTTCTATACGTATTTACTATTGGTATATACATATCAAATCAACATCCTAATCAACATTATTACTGCCCTAGATATGAAGTAACTAGGATTTGTCAAGTAGTATGAATTATTAGTAAGAAAACAAAATTAGGAATCATTTTCTTTCTTTATAAACTAAAAACGTTTTTATAAATGAACACCATTTCTTCACTCCATTTTCTCATATCTACACCCTCATTTATCTCTCAAAATACTCCTAACTTCATACTTGATCATCTCCAAGCATTTTCCCCATCATTTAGCTTCAATTACAAGCCTTAAACACCATAAGAAAACTCTTTCAAGAACATATCAAAATAACCACCCATTTGAAGAAGTTTACTTCCAACCTTTTGATCTAACTCCACCACTCTTTGATTCCAAGATTATTTCTTATCTTTTGCAGTAACTTTGTACAAGTAACTTGAGGTAGTAACCTTGTTCATAATCTTATTCAATTCATATTCATATAGCTATCTTATTTTGTGGTATAAAATTTTAACAACAAGAACATGGTTTGAATGATTTCAAACTTGTTCGCAAACTAAATAGATCCTTCTAACTTGACTTTTAAAACACTTCAAGACCTGTAATATATCATAATGATATGCTAACCTAACAAAATATAACTTGATTTTACAAAGAACATCTTAAAAACTGAATCTACGTCGTCAGAGTGCAACCGGGGGCTGTTTTGGGTTGGATAATTAAAAACCATCTTGAACTTTGAATTGGAAGTTCATGTTCTGGAAAAATGATATTTCTTATGAATATGTTAACACATAAAAATTTCATGGTTTAACTCAAAGTGTAAGTATTTTTAGAAAAATGATCATTAAATGTTGTTTTTATGATGGAAAATGATCACTTTCATAAGTTTCACCAAAGTTTGACCTATAACCTATGATTTTAAATACAAACTAAGGTATTTTCAGTTCATATTCTTAAAATTTGACTCGATCCAAGGAAGTAGCAAGTTGAACCAACAAAAACGGAGTTGTAATGAAGAAACTACGACTAAAACAAGATTGGGTATCCGAACCTAGTTTAGCTACGAAAATATTTGGAGAAAAAGTAAATTAATCATATCTTTTCTAAATAATATGATATTTTATATATAATTACTTATTATTTGATTTTATATATTTCAGGACCACCCGTAAACAACACGAGAAGATTAATCATAAGACCTCATGATTGTACGCAACACGTCATTTGACAACACGGTACTTTATGTACGCAACACGTCATTTGACAACATGGTACCATGGGTCGAGATTAATTATGATCAATACGAATACGATGGGGTCTTTATTTATTTTATTTAAGCAACTAATTGTGGACCACTAACATCGGACTGCTAACTACGGACTAAGAAAATATTAAAAGTATTAAAAGTATATATATATATATATATATATATAACGATTACTTAAAAAGAAAATATGTTGATATATTATATATATGGTTAGGTTCGTGATATCTATCGGAAACCAAGTCGAATTAAATACCTTCAAGGCAAAAGTGACTTTCATTTGCTCCCTTTTTAATTGCTTTTGCAATATATATTTTTGGGCTGAGAATACATGCGCTGCTTTTATAAATGTTTACAAAATAGACACAAGTACTTAAAAATATATTCTACGTTGAGTTGTACCACTGGCATATTTCCCTATAGCTTGGTAACTACTATTTACATGGGTATTGTAAACGCGAATCCTGTTGATAGATCTATCGGGCCTGACAACCCCAACCGGACTGGACGACCAGTATTCAACGGTTGCACAGTACTTCGTTTTGGTGACTACACTTGGTACGGTGTAGTGAGATTTCATAATAAAGGTAATATGTGACGTTGATTAAATGTTAAGTATGGTTACCAAGTGCTCAACCACTTAGAATGTTTTACATACACTTGCGAGTGTATTATGTTTATGATTATGAAATCTTGTGGTTTATTAACATATTGAAATGATTGTTATGATAAACCTATGAACTCACCAACCTTTTGGTTGACACTTTAAAGCATGTTTATTCTCAGGTACGAATTAAGTCTTCCGCTGTGCATTTGCTCAATATAAGGACATTACTTGGAGCCGATCATCGCAATGGGACCAAATGTTGATGACTTCGTCCAGGTGGATTAGGACGGGTCCTTTCATATGGAAACCCAAAGTTTGTGAAAATAAAAGTGTCTTAAAATCTGTTAAGGACAAGTTGATATGGATTGGAAACAAAGCTTTTGTTTGGAGAGTGAAGAGCACTCCAATTGAACCCACTGAAAAGTGGGTTCCCCTTAAAAACTAATCATTCTTTTCTGTTTGTGTCTTGTGTAGCAGGATAACATGTAGTATCTGGATAGTGGTTGTTCAAGACACATGACTGGATGCAAAGAGCATCTTGTAGGGTTTGTTGAAGAAAAGGGTCCCTCTGTAAGATATGGGGATAATTATATTGCAAAGACAATTGGTTATGGTACTGTTAAAGCTGGAAGTTTTACATTTAAGAAAGTTGCTTTAGTTGAAGGGCTGAAACATAATCTGCTGAGTGTGAGCCAAATTGCTGATGAAGACTGTGAAATCAGAATTAGGAAGAAAGCTGGTATTATTTATGATCCTAAAGGAAGGCCAACTCTTGTGGCCTGGAGATTTCAAAATGTGTATATGCTGGATCTAGAATATGTTGATGCTGGAATTGAGATATGTCTATACTCTGAGACTGTCCCAGAAATTAATTGGCTTTGGCACAAATGGATTTCTCATCTTAATTTCAAAAATATCAATGAGCTTTCCAAAAAGAAGCTTGTAAGAGGTCTTCCACAACAACCTTTCAAGAAAGATAAACCTTGTTCTGCTTGTATTATGGGTAAACAGACCAAAATAAAGTTTCTCTCAAAAACCCTAGCTACCATTAGTGTTCCACTTCACATGCTTCACATGGATCTGTTTGGTCCAATGAACACTAGTAGTCTGGGTGGAAAAAGATATACTTTGGTAATTGTTGATGAGTATTCCAGATTTACATGGGTTATTTTCTTAGCTGCAAAGAGTGATGCTCCTGAAGAAATCATCAACTTGATCAAGAAAGAGCAGGTGCAGAAGGGTGTTCTTGTCAAACAGTTGAGAAGTGATCATGGTACTGAGTTCAAAAATATCACATTAATTGATTTTTGTGTAGAGTCTGGAATTGTTCAAAATTTCTCTGCTGTTAGTACTCCACAACAAAATGGAGTTGCTGAAAGAAGAAATAGGACACTCATTGAAGCAGCCAGAACCATGCTATGCCAATCTAATATTGCCCTAAGGTTCTGGGCTGAAGCTGTCAATACAGCATGTTACACTCAAAATAGGTCCTTGATTGTGAAGAAACATGGTAAAACTCCTTATGAGTTATATCATAAAAAAGGTGCCTACTATTCATTACTTCCATGTATTTGGGTGTAAATGCTATATTTTAAATCAAAGAGATCAGCTTGATAAGATGAGGTCAAAGTCTGATGAAGGTATATTTATGGGATATTCTTCTGTATCCAAAGCATATAGAGCATATAATCAGAGGAGAATGAAGATTGAAGAATCCATTAATGTTTCCTTTGATGAAAGTTCTTTAGAAATGGATCAGTCATGTAGTACTGAGCTATCTGCACTTAGTGAATTATCTAATTTAATTTCAGGGAATAGTGTTCAGACTCTAGATTCAGAGTCTGAGTCAGATGAACCAAATTTTTCTGGATTGAGAAATAAAGTTGCAGATGATACTCACACAGAAGAACCTTCACAGGAAGAAGAATCTGTTGTCAATCAAGAAAGTGGTGATCAGTCATCAAATACCACTTTGGATCTCATTGTTCCTACTAGAAAATCATCTAGAAACATAGTTCCTCCAAAGCATCTTGAGGATTATGTTGTGAATCCTACAGGTCTGCCTAAACCTAGTTCTTCTTCACAGACACCTGTGTCTGATTTTGCTATAGCAAATTACTGCTTCTTTTCTTGTTTTCTTTCACTAATTGAGCCTAAAGAAGTATATGAAGCATTGGCTGACAATGATTGGGTTGAGGCTATGACTAAAGAATTGACAGAATTTGAAAGGAATGATGTTTGGGAATTGATTCCAAAGCCTGCTGATAAAACTGCAATAGGCACAAAGTGGGTTTTTAGAAACAAGGTTGATAAAGATGGTATTGTAATCAGAAATAAAGCAAGGTTGGTTGCTCAAGGGTACAGACAAGAAGAAGGAATAGACTATGATGAGACTTTTGCTCCTGTTGCTAGAATTGAAGCTATTAGACTGTTTCTGGCATATGCTGCTCACAAAGATTTCAAGGTGTTTCAAATGGATGTGAAGAGTGCTTTCCTGAATGGTAAATTGCAAGAAGAGGTTTATGTGAAACAACCTCCTGGTTTTGTAAGTAAGAAATTTCCTAAGCATGTTTACAGATTGAAGAAAGCATTGTATGGTCTGAAGCAAGCTCCCAGAGCCTGGTATGATACCTTGTCAACATTTCTTCTAGAAAAGAACTTTTCCAGAGGAGCCATTGACAAGACTTTTGTTTATTAAAAAGGACAAAGGTGATGTGATACTTGTTCAAATTTATGTTGATGACATTATTTTTGGGTCTACAAATCCACACTTAAGAAAATGGTTTTCTGACATTATGTCTGAAGAGTATAGAATGAGTAATTTATGTACTTTAAACTATTTTCTTGGGTTGCAAATAAAACAGTGTTCTGAAGGCATTTTTATTAACCAAAGTAACTACATTTCTGACATGTTAACTAAATTTGATTTTAAAAATTGTTCTACTTTAAGAACTCCAATGAGTGTTTCTGAAAAGCATGATAAAGATGAATCTGGGAAACTCACTTGTCAATCAACCTATAGAGGTATGATTGGATCTTTGCTATATTTAACTGCAAGTAGACCTGATATAATGTTTGCTACATGTCTTTGTGCACGTTACCAATCTGATCCTAGGGAGTCTCATTATAAAGCTGTGAAAAGAATTTTTAGGTACTTAAAAGGTACCCCTAACCTGGGTCTTTGGTACTCTAAAGACTCAGGGTTTGATCTAATTGGTTACACAGATGCAGACTATGCATGTTGCAAATTAGACAGAAAAAGCACTTCTGGTGGATGTCAATTGCTAGGTGAAAAATTGGTCAGATAGTCTAGTAAAAAGCAGAATTCTGTGGCCACTTCCACAGCAGAAGCTGAATATGTTGCTGCAGGAAGTTGTTGTGCTCAGTTACTTTAGATGCAACATCAACTTCTGGATTTTGGGTTAACATTGACCAACACTCCAATAATGTGTGACAATGAAAGTGCAATTGCTATTACTGAGAATCCAGTGTTTCACTCAAGAACCAAGCATATTGAAATCAGGCATCATTTTATAAGGGATTGTGTTGAAAAGGGCAAAATGTTTTTAAATCATATTGGCAATAACGATCAATTGGCAGATATTTTCACTAAAGAACTCCCTGAGGAAAGGCATTTTTATCTTCTTGGACAATTTGGAATGCTAAATCCATCAATTGAAATGTTGTCGAGTGATGATACTTTCTAAACTGTTGTTGTAAAAAAAAAAAAAAAAATTAGAGTCTGGATTACATCATATTCAGAGTCTGGATGACATCATGTTATTTAAAGTCTGGGAAGGTTTACTCTGTTTGTATATTTTTACTGTAAACTTGTTTCCTTATTTGGTCAATAAATGGTTTTCTTTATTCGGGTTTCTAAAGTAAAAAGTTAAATTTTGAAGGGGGTTAATGATAACTTTTTGAAATTTTTGTGTCAGAGGTATTTATATTTCCCCTAATTTTCTTTCTTCAAAATCTTCTTCAAATTAATCTTCAAACATAAACCCTAATCCCTCTCATTCGATCATCATCTTCTTCAAAACCTCTCGATTTTCATAATTCACTCGTGTTCTTGCAAGTTTTTGATTGAAGCTAATGGCAAATACGAAGTTCATTCCTTTTGTTCTTGTTCCCACCGATAACATGATTAGGGTAAAAGAAATCAGAAGAAAGAAGGATGTGCAGGTTTCAGCTAACAATAAGGTTACTTGTGCTACTATTCCTGCAAATTTTACTAATGAAGGGTATGAGGATTTGGTATTGTTCATGCGAAATCACCCTTTAAAGGAGGCTTTCTTCAAGACAACTATCATGTTTCCAGAGATGTTAGGCGAATTTTGGTATACCTGTGTTGGAAACAGAGAAGCTAGATCTATCACTGGTACTTATAGAGATGGTAACAATTCTTTAACTATTACTGAAAATCATTTAAGAATTGCTTTGAATCTTCCTTTACAGGATAACTTTGTTAGAACAGTGTCAAGGTCTGCTGTGAGATCTTGTTTTCCTATGGTTGGTCAGCCTGTAACTAATTCTTTTGTTAAGATTAGTATGTTCTCTCCAAGGTGGATGTTTTTGTTATCGAATGTCATTAGAAGTTTGAGCTTCAAATGTGGTAGTCTGACTGAGGTTAATGATTATGAGGCACATCTGTTTCATGCTATAGTCACAGGAAGGAATATTGATTTTGCATGTTTAATCTTCAATGAGCTCTTGGTTCTCACTGAAAAAACTCCAAGAGATCATAATGTGCCTTTTATCAGGTTTTAGAGTTTAATGTTTGAACAAGCTATGCCACCTGCTTTGTATGATGGGCTTAAAGTGTTTTGTGTGTATGAGTATACCTTTATTCCATAATGTAGTGTCAGAATGTTTCACAGCCACATTGTGAATGATCAAGAGGTAGCTCTTACTCCTGCTATGTTGCATTGGATCAATCTTGGCCATGCAGACTAACCTACAAATTCTGAGCAATCAGGGTCTGCAGGGGCATCTTCTTCAGAATCTGAGCCATCAGGGTCTGCAAAAGGTCACAACAATAGTCAACCATCTATAGAATCTGAGCAATCAGATTCTACCCCCACACAAACTCCACCCCATGTTGTTTCACAAACAGAGCAGGCTGAAGACATGGGTGAGGAAATCCCACCTCACTCTAACCCATCTTCACCCACTGCTGCTGAGCAAATTATCCACTCAACCCACCTTATGAACCCGCCAGTTCATACTGATAATACCACCATATCCAAAACTTTAGATACTACAGCACTTGTGGATTCACCTCAAAAATTCACTAGGAAGAGTGTTGCACGTACTGCTCCACCACCTCTGTTAGAGGTTGGTGAGAGGAGTGCTTTGACCCAACCTGAACCTGATAGGTTAGTTAACTTGGATACCCACATTACAATCACTGAGAAAACCCACTCAGTTGACTTACATGAAGAAGTCCCAATCCTGGACTCAAATAACTAAATCCAACAACCTACTGCAATGGCCAAGCCAACTTTTACCCCAGACTTAAGTCTACCACTACCCACCCAAAATATTCCATCCTTATACATTGTCTTGCACAGGCTGCCAATATCACACTCATGTCACAGGGTGAGATACAGACCTCAAAATCTTCTATGTCTAAAGATCAGCTTTCTTTATAACAGGAAGGCTGTGAGGACATACCAACCCTACCCTTATCTTCTGGCACTACTTCTCAGACTGAGGCACCAGTCACCATGGTTGGCCTACATCAGGCTTTGACCAAGTTGACTAAGGAGTTTGATGACAAGCTCTCTGGTGTGCAGTCTAAGATTAATAATCTTAACTTTAATAATAATTTTGTTTCAAAAGATGAGCTGTTGGAGGTAAGGAGGTTGGTTGAGGATATGCAGGGGTTGACTAGTACAGGTGGTTCAGGGACTGTTACAGAAATTAATCACATGTTGGTTGAGCTGGAGAAAAGAATGGTTGGTGTTGATGAACTGAGACAATGTTTTACTAGCTTTGCATCTAATATTTGTTCTCTCAAGAATCAACAGACTGAAATTTGGAAGTTCATTTCTTCTCTGCCTTTAGATGATGTTAAAAAGGGGGAGAAAAGAAAGAGGTCAGATGATGCAGGTATTGCAAGTGTTGAGGGGGAGCAATCTAAGAAGAGGACTCACATTGAGGGAGAGCAACAAATTGAGGGGGAGAATGTTGTTGATAAGAGTAATTCTGGTGGTGTTTTGGTTGCTGCTACTACACACAGAGCAGATGGTGATCTCAGAGCCCAGATGAACAAGAGATTCAGATTCAGAAGATATGATGGTGATGTTGTGAAAGTTGAAGTTGAAAAATCTGAGTTTGAAGGTGTGATTTTGCTGTTAACAATGGCACATTTGCCAGACAGAAGGTTAAGAGTAAAAATGAATCAAATTGTTCGTTTAGGTTTTTGTGAATGGAGAGGCATTGCTGTTTGTATCAAGGAGTCTGCAGGGGATCAAGTTATTGTGAATGAAGTGTTAAAGAGAGTGTGCATGTTGGTTCACTTGGTATTTGAAGAGGGATTCATCAGTGTTAAAGATTATGAAGTGTTTTGTGAAACTTTTAACCTGGAAATGAAGAAGAGAAGAATTAAGGGACATGTTGAAAGATATGTTGTTCCTGAGCATTTGGAGTTTGTTGATGACAAGTATGTTGAATACCTGGATGGATTGATGATAAAGACTTCTGGAAATCAAAAGATGTTGATTAGATGTGATCAGTTTGAAGAAGCAAGCATTGATATGTTAATTAATCTTTTGTCCAGGTGTGAAACAGAGCAAACATTTCCTTTTAGGGTTCAATTGTTGAAACACTTGTATAGCAAACTGAATATGTTGAAGAAAATTCCTCACATGAAGAACAAGTGTAAGCTTATCGAAAAGGAGTATGCTAAGGTGGTTAATCAGGTGTACAGGTTGTTTTGACATCATCAGATAGGGGGAGATTGTTGGGAAAATGAAAATCTGAGGAGTGAAAAGCATGCTAGAATCTGGAGATTTAGAGTCTGAAGTTGCAGACTCTGAAATTTACTGAAGTCAACGATTTGAGATTTCTTGATGCCTAAGCTAAAGAATATTCTGGAGATATGTTTAAAGTTTAAGAAGATTTATTTTGATTCAGTCTTATCTCCGGAAGATTGACTTTAGAGTTTTTAGCATATTAGTTTGGTTTTTAAGTTTATCTTTTCCATATTTTTAGCTATGTAGTTTTGGAAACCAAATCTTCAGATTTGGTGTTTATTTGTATAAATAGGGACTCGTGTTTTACTTTGAAGATGTACTTTTCACGATAAATATCATTAGTCTTCTATTCTGTTATCGTGTTCTCTCAATCTTTGCACTAATAATTCATATCTATTCTTTAAGTGAGAGTCTGATGTTCATAGTTCAATTACTGTGAACTAATAAAAAGTATGATTGTTAACTTAAAAGTGTTCTTAGGGGAAGTCTATCATATCAGGTGTTTTGGTGTTGGTGAGATGATGTTAATATGATTATAATATGTTATTAATTATTAATTAAAATATATATATGATTACGTGTTTATTTTGTGTATATTTATTTAATCCCAAGAATGGGTGACATGTTAATTTTATTTTATTGTTTAATTATCTTGGAGAAAAGTCATACATACCAATATATTTAAATATGGTACATGCTTTTAACAAGAAATCTCAAGTTAGGATTCTTACATCTAGACGAAGATACATATATTTGTTAAACACCCACGCGATCATTTCGGTCACTTGCATAATCTGTTCCTAACTAATTGTACTTAGTGATCTCTTTCACTAATATCAGTTACATTTTTTTATTATCTTTTCAAATACCAAGCATGTGAGGATGAAATAGGCACCGTTTAATTGTGCTTCTGCTTATTCTGATAGTACAATGACAATTTTCATCCCATATCCTCACTTTAAAAAAAAAAAAAAAGAGACGGAGAAAGTATTTTGTTAAAAAATTTGAGACCTGATTGTATTTTTAGTACAATGATAATTAGTTTGGAACAAATTAAAAAATAAATAATGAACAACAGATATGATAGGATGAGAGACTATTTTGTTTGAAAAATTCAATTACGGAGTATGTTATATTACATGACGTACCTCTATCTAATTTAACAATATGGAACCAAATCTTCTTTCGTTTGTTCATAATTGATTTTTTTTTCTTCAAAACTAATCAGCCATGAAAGAGTGCTTCAATCAACTCCATTAGCTGATCAATACACAAACAATGCGGTCGTCGATAGTTGCGATCATCTGTCGAAATTACCAACTCTCGATTCCCTTCTATCATCTTCACTGGAAGTGCACATCGGCAAATCGGACACTTTTTGTTGTGATATATCCATTGTCGAATGCACGAAAAATGGAAATAATGGCGGCATGGTAATTTAGTGATGCCGTCGTCGTTCGTAGTGTAATCACCCAAGCAGATAGCACAGGTGGTGGTTGACGATATTCGTCGGAGAGGAAAATTTATTCCGGTGGATGACTCTAATTTCATTTCGTCCGCCATTATTATGATTGGTTTTTATTTTATATTACTATGTGTCTGTATAAGTAATAAGAATATATATAGCAGTGGGTACAAATATGTACATAAGTTTGGATTTTATATTATATTATATTATACGGAGTATAAAAATAAAAGAGTATCGAGTACGTGTTTATTCAGTTTAAGTGTCAATATAAATCTAGTCACCAAAATTGATTATTTTTTATTGAGATTATCTGGATTGGAAAACGTCAAACGCGGTTTATGGATCAAACGTCATACTAGCTAGTTTGATTATGTTGTTAACTACTCTACTCCTTTTCTCATATTAATTATCCCCCCCCAAAAAAAAAAAAAAAAAAAAAAAAAAAAAAAAAAAAAAAAAAGACATACGACATAAAAAATTTTATCATTACATTATACTTTTTCTTTACTTTAAAGTTTGAATCTTTACTTTTTCCATATAATTTTTGTCTTATATTAAAAAATTACGAGTATTAAGAAAATTTAAGTTATTATTCTTATTTATTTATGGAAGTAACTATTAATTTAAGACATCTTAAAATAGATTAACGAATTAGCAAATAATGAGATAATATAGTATATTTATCTGAAATCTATTTTCTAACCGGTAATAGTCCATTATAATAAACTAAATAAACTATGGATTAAGAGATAAACAATTAAATAATGATGAATAAAGTAATATTTTAGTTATCATAAAATCAAAGAAAAAGGTCGTCTCAACAAGTAGACCTTGGTCGAAAATAAATATAATCCCTTATGATCGTTTAATTTGGTCGAAAATAAAAATAACTCACCCTAGTGGTTCAGTGGTTCACCCTTTTACACTTGTGTATATATTGGGATAGAGGTTGGGAGGTCTCAAGTTCGAATCCTTCCTCCTATAAATATCAGTGGGATTTATTTTCTGAACCTCGGGGAGGTTTGCCGACCCGTATTCAGGACCCATGTCTGACCCGCTTGCCCATCGAGATGGTTTAAGGTTCGGATCCCTGTAATGCGAAAGCGCGTGCGTGCGTGACAAATGAGGGTATTCGATACCAACAACTTGTCTTTAAAAAAACATTATCCATTTTTTACTTGATATTTATTTAACAATTTAAAATTATAGTATTACAACTTTAATTGACAAGTTTTTATTTAATTTAATTAATTATTTTGAGAAAACTCTATATGTATATTCAAATTTTTGGGGCCTTCTAAATTCTTGTGTCCTGAACATTTGCCCACTTTACCCTCGTCCGAAGACACTTCTGTCAATAAAAATATATGGAGTAACTTTTTATTTTCATCACCATTGGTGTTCTGCCAATTAGTTCCCTCGTATAAAAATAGATAATCCGATAAGTTTTTATTTTATTCAAACTATTTTGAGACAACCAATATTTTCAATCCCATATACATGTCTTAATTATCAGGTTATCTTATGATTGTTTTTAATCTGTTCCGTTGTTTCTAGTAAAGTTAAAACTTTGAGACATCTTAGAAGGCAATCACGACCTTATTGGACCGGTATACAATCAAAAGAATCACGACTAGAGAATGGTTTAAAGTTCGACCTTATATGCAGTTAAAATAAGTTTCTATAGACGGTCCCTTCTTTATGATTAATGTTTATGGGCCTCAGGATTCGGGTGCAAAATCGATTTTCTGGTCGAATATTCTTGACTTCATGAATTCGCATTCAGGAAAATTTGTTCTTTTTGGTGACTTCAATATCGTTGGAAGTGAAGAGGAAAGATTGGATTCTATTTTTAATGGTAATGAAGGTGAGGTTTTCAACTCTTTTGTTGATAATTCGCACCTTATTGATTTACCTTTGGGAGGTAGAGCTTTCACATACATGAAAAAGTCTGGCAAAATATTAAGCAAGCTCGATAGATTTATGATATCGGGAAGATGTTTTGGAATCGACAACTGATGCACATGCAACGGCCCTCGATAAGAAATGGTCGGATCGCAGTCCTATTTTATTTCATTTTAATAAAATAGACTATGGTCCTACCCCTTCAAATTTTTCCGTTCGTGGCTTTTTCGTGAGGGGTTCGAAGATTTCGTGAGGCATAATTACCCTTCTAACGCTAATATTCCAATTCATGGTTAGCTCAAAACATTGAAGGTTGTCATTAAAGATTGTGTTCATCAAAACAGACACCATGAGCGCTCTAGACTGACTGATATTCAGTCCTTTATCTCTGTTATCGAAGGAAAAATTGATGCAGGGATCGCTAGTGAAGTAGATATGAATAACCGCATACTTCTAATGCAAGAGCGCTTGGATATTTCAAAGTTGCAAGACATGGATAACTCTCAAAAAGCTAAACTCAAGTAGAATTTAGCAGGCGATGAAAACTCCGATTTTTTCCATAAACTCATTAAGCGGAAAAGAAAATATCAAGCATTTTAAGGGATTCTAATAAATAGCTAGTGGAATACGAATCCTTCCATGGTTAAAGGTGCTTTTCTCGAACTTATCCTCACTTTTTTTAAAAAGAAAATGAGACCGAGAAAGTATTTTGTTAAAAAATTTGAGACCGAGAGTATTTTTAGTACAATGATAATAATTAGTTTGGAACAAATTAAAAATAAATAATGAACAATAGATATGCCAGAGAATATTTTGTTTGAAAAATTCAATTACGGAGTATTTATTACATACTATAAATCATGAAGATGAATCCTATGTGTCACTCTCTAATTATATCTTAAAACTTTTGCTGAGGTGTAATTTAGTTAATTAATTACAATTAGCACTAATTAATCATCACAATTTCCACGTCGGCATCTCAATTTTTGTAGGAAAATTCACGCAAATTATTTTTCACCAGATTCATCTCCTACGCCGCATCACCAGACCATTGCTACAAACCCTAATACATCAATTTATTCGATCTGTCAAACAGAAGTTTATATGAATCGCAATCAATCAAATTCGATTGATAATACAAAAAACCAAGCGCCATTAGAAAGTTTGGTCATCCTTATCGATGCTCAAAAACTCATATCGATTCGACTTACGATTTTGTTCATCCTCAATCTCTGGCGTCAATCGACAACCGTATAACATCTTCAAGGTCGTACCATCTTAACGGGAACCGTATTAGGTTTCAAATCACATCAAAGTAACCGTCATACAAGGTATTTATTCATATTCAATTGAATTGTTGATTTAATTTGTACGCTCAATTTAGGGTTTCGCAATTAATATTCGTTCTCTTTATATTACATTTGCTTAATCTGTTTATGTTTGATAATAGATTGATATTTCGTGTTTTGTGACATATTCATGTTAATGGATACAAATCATCAAAGGTATAGATTGCGATTTAAAGTAAATACCTATCTCTTTTCAAAATCTATACATACACTCTCTGTCTTTATATCAAAAATTAATTGTTTGTAGGTAGATCAATTAGAATTGTAGTAGTCATTTTGTTTGATTAACTACTTTATGTATCCATCATGTTCCTGTAGATTTTATTATAAACTGTAGTACCTGTTATTAGCTATTCATGACGAGCTTCATTTAGATTGTGGTCTTTCATTTAAAAAATCAATGCTTGCAAGAGTAATAGTGATAATGTGATTAATTGGTGGTCAAATTGAGGATAATTATGTAAGCAGGTACCAAACATCGATGAATCGTAAGACTTTTTACTGAATCTGTTCTAAAGAGGTATCTTATATTATCTTAGTTCTATTCACTACTAATTTTCCGATGGTATTTGAAAATTCCCTCAAGTTACTAGATATTACTCTGTTTCAGCGACATGAACAATGGAGTATCATTAAATAAAAATTGGTTATATGAAAATTATGTACATTAGGATGTGGAGGTAAAACCGATACGACTCTTGATTGAATTAGGAGATGCTGATGAAATACTCGGAATCGTAATACATATTCCATTTTAATAGTGTTTGGACAAACAAAATATGTATATGATATACGATCAGTTTCAATATTAATTGTGGTTTTAAATTCAATTTGTTTGGATCATTTTAACCGTTCTCGAGTGGCGGTTCTATCTACAACTCATCTCTTTCTTATATAGTAAATAAAGACTATCAGTCACCAAGGTCACAAGGTCACGGAGTTAAAAGATCAGTTAGTTTAAGCAAGACTGATCATTTGGCCTAATATTTTGCTGCTTTTTTACTCTTATATTATTAGATCATATTCACATGTACAAACTTTCATAGGATTTAAGAGTTTGGGTCATGTTTTATACAAGGATATTTTATCCACAAGTTTCGCCGTACATGATCAACCCATCGATTAGTAAATGGGTCAACATGACCACCATGTCTAAAAGGTACTAACTGCATTATCAAGTTTCGGATGTTTGCCGTTCTAATCTTTTGTAGTTTGAGATACCAGTGATCATACTTGCACACTAATGAACTTGAAAATATGTATTGTTAATAATTGAATAATTCTCTTATGGAGGTGAATGGAACTGTTGAGGGAGTTGTTTATGCTGTTTTTCTAAAGGAAGCATATACTCTGCAGATGAAGTATATGCTTCATAAGGAGTAGATACTTTACTACAGATAAAGGTTAGGGACCGAATAACTAAGTGCATTTCTTGTCACTTGATTTCAGATTCTTCACATGTCTGGAGATTCCAAATTTGATCTTGGATTCCATCATGGGGTAATCCATACCAGAAGCAGCAGCTGTTGCATAGGTTTTAAATAGTGGCGACTGATTCACGTTGGTATAAAGTCACAATTGTTGAGTTATTCACCCCCGGAACTTTGAGGCACTAAGTCATGTTTTTCTAGACTTGCCCTTTTTAAAGTGTTAAAGTTTTATGTGATAAAGTATGTTATTTTTTTTTTAATTTCAGATACTATAAGAAGTGTAAGAGTGTGGACTTGCAGGTGTATTAAGAATTGGGTAAGACAGGCTTCGAGGATGATGCTTAGATTGCTTACACTGATTTTGCACCTAAGATCAATTTTGTCGTAGTAGCAACAATCATCGCTTATTGCTGTTCTTCTGGATGAACCGTGGTCTTATATTGCGCGTAAGCAGTGCAACAAAAAGGCACATACCGTTGATTTGATACTACTGTTGACTTGACAACATTGTCCAGCAACTACAGTTATTCTAATAGTAAGTTGTTTATTTATATCATTCACTAACTTATAATTGTTCATTGTTTTTATATAACTGTTTTTATAATTTTTGGATTTACATTGTCATCCCACTGTTATGCACTTATGTAACTTGTCTTTTATTTCCAAGGATTCGTGAACTCATATCTTGCAGGGGCAAAACAACTATATTATCAACACAAAGAGAAACCAACCATACTTTACTTCTTCCAATGGGAAATCTAAATGTTCTGAGTCTATACGATCAGGTATTAACAAATTTGTATAACCAATAAAGTCAAATATTTCACATTAATTAACTATCCATTAATGTTTATATTCAACCCTTTTATTAATTGTTTGCCCATATGATACAGGTTTTGTCTTTAACAACATCAACAAATTCACCCGCTGTATTATAGCTTTAGATGATTAGAGTTTGGACTTTAAAGTTTGTGCATATATACTCATTCATACTTTAGCAACAATATAGACTAACAGTTCCATTTTAGATAGAACTCATATTGACATATTCATGTGTAGATGGGTTTAAGTTGTCAATTATACCTTTTATGCTACTCAATGTAGAACAGTTATAATTTGTTGAAGATGTTCTTATTTTTGGTACAGGTGAAGATGGAGTTGCTGATCTCTTGAGGCTATAGTTGAAGTTTTGGACAAAAGTGGAGCTTTATATTTGGTGTATTTGACTGTTATGTTGCCTGCCTCACGTGTAAAATATTGGGTCTCAATTTGGACATCATGATGATTAATAAAACTAATAGCTATTCAAAAAATAAAAAAATTGTTTGCGTTCTTATAATTGATTATTTATTGTTATTTATTTATTTTTTAAGTTGACTTTGTTTTTAATATATTAAACAACTAACGACTCTACTAATCATGGTTCTTTTTGTTTAATTTATTTACAGCTGTGTTGTTGCACGACATATGGGGCATTCTGGCTTTTGCTGTTATTCTGATCAAATAACTAAGATGGGTTTGTTAGAAGGACGAAAATGGGATGCAATGATCAACCCACTGTGAGTTGACATTACGTATATTACTTTGTTAATTGTAAATTGACTGATCAATAAAGTTAATAATAGTCACTTTCCAAATGCACATTCAATGCCATGCCCTCTCGATAGGTTTTACTTGTGTCAAATTCACTTAAGTATCTCTAGCGTTACTATTATGTTGAATTTCTTTAGAGTAAAGACTGAAAATTAGATGATACTATGGTGTCAAGTATTGGCAGTGTTTTAAGTTGGTCAACAATATGGGTGGGGCGGGTCAGTTATAACGGCTAAACATGCCACATATAAATAATCTTGATAGTCGAGTTTAGACTGTAATACTATTTGTAATTGTTTGTATATGTTAGTGGTTGTAGAATTATTAGATTAAAATCATATTATTGTTTTGTTCAATGGTACATGTGTTAGAAAACGAAATCTAAGTTGTAAATAAATGATGACAAAAGTCTATCAAAAAATTATTATTAAATATATTATTTTCTGCATCTTTTCGAGACATGTTATTTGTAAATGCAGACGGTGACCGAATTTGGATTGTATTTGCTTTGCATGATCTGGTAAACTTAGCGGATTCACAACTCGGAGATGATATATTTGACTATGAACTATCAAAAGCTACATTGTAATTGTATTGATTATTAGCGTATATAATAGTAATCGTTTCAATACATTTACTATCACTACAAATGTTATCAATACTAATGGCTTTCTTAACTATAATTGTATACTACAACTACTCAATCTCAATACTAACGTCTTCGAATGTTATTTTTTAGAGTTGCCGGGCAATGCACGGGCTCATAAATCTAGCGTTAGTATATTACATGACGTACCTCTATCTAATTTAACAATAGGAACCAAATCTTCTTTGGTTTGTTCATGCCTGATTTTTTTTCTTCAAAACTAATTAGCCATGAAAGAGTGCTTCAATCAACTCCATTAGCTGATCAATACACAAACAATGTGGTCGTCGATAATTGTCATCTTTCGAAATTACCAACTCTCGATTCCCATCTATCATCTTCACCGGAAGTGCACAACGGCAAATCGACACTTTTTGTTGTGATAAATCCATTGTTGAATGCACGAATAATGGAAATAATGGCGGCATGGTAATTTAGTGATGCTGTCGTTCGTAGTGTAATCGCCCAAGCAGATAGCACAGGTGGTGGTTGACGATATTCGTCGGAGAGGAAAATTTTCGCCGGTGGATAACTCTAATTTCGTCTCATCCGCCATTATTATGATTTTTATTTTTTTTTTTTTTATTACTATGCGTTTGTATCAGGAATAAGTGTATATATACCAGTGTGTATATGTACATAAGTTTGGATTATATAAAAATATAAGAATAAGAATATCTGATATTCGTGTTTATTCAGTTTAAATGTCAATATTAATCTAGTCACCAAAGTTGATTATTTTTTATTTTGAGATTACCTGGATTGGAAAACGTCATACGCGGTTTATGGATCAAACGTCATACTAGCTAGTTGCCTAGTTTGATAATGATGTTGTTAACTACTCTCAGATCATTTTTAACAATGATGGGCATTTTGGCGTGTTGCTGAGTAGTGGTGAAGTGCTTGATGGGCGTGCTGGTAAAATGCTGAATATTGAGTGACGTGCTGATTGCCGTGTTGCTGGGTAGGGGTGGGGTATTTTTAATTTCTTTTTAATTTTTCTTTCATTTTTCTTGATATTAATTTATTTTGTTTAATTAGTTATATTATTATTTTGTAAGTATCAAAACAAATAAATTTTTATAAAACACACTACAATTAATATTAATAATATGATTACATTATAAAAAGTCCTAAATTACCTTATTTTTATAAAGTCCTAGAAATAAAATGTAACAACCCAACCCCTTATCGAACCGTAAACAGCAAATTTTTTTTTTTATTACAGGGTAGTGCGCGGCGCGCAGATGGCCTGGCAGCCCGCTGTCTGGATTTTCCAATTTTCGATTAATGATCTCCCACTTCCCGCCACTTTTAGACGAAACGCTTTTTACAACACATTATAATATGAAAAACTCACATGATTCAATAATAAAATAAGTTTTACGAAACGGGGCCCACATCGACCCGAAATACGAGTTTCATACAAAATGTAAGTTTCGACCACACTAGTTTAAATTCCAAACGACACTAGAGCATGATGTTTGGGGGTTAAACTACCCAAATCTCGGTCAAACTTCAAAAGCTAACGCATCCAAAAAGCGTACCCTATCAAAACAAAGCGGGATCACTAATTCAAACGATCATCCTTACCCTTGTCCACGCCGGAGCCTATAAAAAGGTAAACAACGAGAGGGCAAGCAAAATGCTTAGTGAATGCAATAATTATACATATACATATATAACTTACTTACTTGCAATCACTTATACCAAATCCGCATACATACTAGCAATATAATTAGCATACCCTCCTAATGTATAACGCTAAACCTTTGATAACATAAGCTAGTATAACAATAGCATATAACACAACAATACAATATGCTACAACACTAAACACAATCATTGATGTTAACAACATCCATTAGTATTCAAATTCCAAGGCTAGCCCTACGAATGGTATCGTCAACAACGAACTTAAACCCCATCCGTCCCAAGTAATGTGGTATCGTCAACATCGAACTTAAAACCCACACATATGAGGTATCGTCAACATCGAACTTTAAGCCCTCATCGAATGTCACTACAATAGTGGTATGACTTCGTCAACATCGAACTTTAAATCCATACATATGAGGTATCGTCAACATCGAACTTTAAACCCTCGACCAACAAACAAATAGTGGTATGGCATCGTCAACATCGAACTTTAAATCCATACCCCACAAGCAAATAAATCATATACATACATATATAATTATTCCACTTACCTCAATACTTTTGGTGAATTAGAAATCAAGCTCACAACCTTCAATGCAACGTACCTAGTACATTATGAATATAATTAATATACGATTCGTTGGACTAAACACCAACAATGCACTCTTGTGCTTTTAATGACTTAAATGCATTAGTTGACCAATTATACCAAAACCGTCCATTTCGGGTCAAGACCCATCATAAATCACTGGAAGCTAGTGATTAAGGTCTAACAACACCGACTAACACAAATTTAGGACATCTCATACTCATCTTGCCCAACTAGGTCAACAATTACCCATTTAATCATTTTAAAGTTAACACACCCATTTCGGGTCATCCACTAACCCAATTAACACACTTTCACATAATATCTAAGTGTGCTAATAATTTACTAACCAATTAAGGCTCATAAACACCAATTAATACTTTGAAACCCTAGGTTAGTTATTGAGTCTTCATGACCCAATCTTACCTAAGAACACCCAAAATCACCAAATATGGGTTTTATGTTCATCACCAACCCAAACCCTAACACTTAAACAAATTAAAATAAGGAAATAAAGGTTAGAGCTTACCACCACAATCACAACGTAGCTAGTGGGTAGACGAACAACTTTAATACACGCGATTTGACCCGAAATCAACTTCTTCCTTCTCGATTCGAGCTTTCTCTCTCTTAAAGGGTTTCTCACTCTAGGAATCGAATTTGGAGAGATGATGTGGTAGGTGATAAGGTTGAATGTGTTTCAACCACCAAACAACTGGCCATTACAGCCCTAAACTCATCCTCATGTGAAAAGACAACAATGCCCTTCATTTAACTTTAATTTCAAAAGTTGGAATCTGTGCACAGGGCTAGTGCGCGGCGCGCACACTTAACCCTGCACGGCGCGCACAAGGGTCTGGATAGCTTCTGACTTCTGTTTAACTGCACAATGATACCCACACTCTATGTACCATATTTACACTGATGTACAATAGATAATCGGGTCTTACAACTCTCCCCCACTTAGATTGGATCACGTCCTCGTGATCCGCACCAATTACTAGAAGTTAAGCACTTCTACCTTGAACATTTCCTTCTCCAATGCGGAATTACACAAGTAGTAATCACCCATCCGGGTTCTCACTTCATACACTAACGCATCATATTACAACCAACAAGGGTAATCACCCCTCGAGACAAAGCAACCGTAACTGCTTGCTCCTACACCGAGTATCTAACTCATACAATACACTTCACAACCGTCCTAAAAGTAGAACAATTCACCGACAATCATCGTCGTTATGTCTTTCAATCGTGGACTACTCAGGAATCATCCCGACATTTTTCGAAAATCTCCCGTAACTACCATCGAGAAAACTCGCCATTTGACTCACGTCGCTAACTACCTTCCCAATTCATTCCAAAGTCAAACTTGGGACTTTTCTGAAGACCATCAAAGTCTTCCTTTCCTAAATAAGCGACACCCGTTCGCTTATCACGTCTACTAGATAGAGATTTTTCCGCATTCTCCGGTACTTAACTCCCCCCCATTTTGGGTTTTAACCCCATACTTTCATCGTCGATATGATAACGTCCCGCGGAATTTCGACATTCCACGACGCACATTACCTCCTCCGACGTTGGTCATACTCAATAATTTTTTTTCCAAGGACTCGTTTTAAGGTATTCGAACCTCGATATTTCAAATCAGTTAAGCGCTAACGCTCACTAAACACCGCAATAAAGCGCAATTGTATCTTCGGATTTCTCACCGGTCCCCACATACAAGGTAATCGCACCATCGGAGTCAAAAGTTACACTAGCAGGTATAAGGAGGCACCTGACGTTGTGTTATCCAACTCCAATTACTAACACTGAGTCATCAAGAGCTCGACCCTTACGGGGTCTACTCTCGGTGTCATGCGTCTTCTGACTACACGAAGTCACCCAATTTCCAAAAACCTTACGGCTCAATGCCCACAAATTCTAGCGACACCCGCTAGCCACAATTTCTTCTAGGTCGCATAGCTAGCCTATTAACCTTTCAACTCATCACTAAGGAGATGCTTGGAAACACCAAGGCTTATACTCTTCCAACTTCGTCCTAACCATCATCATGGTTTCCTTCTCACATCAAGTCTATGAACACTCGTTACACGCACCGCATCGAATCGCAATTGTGGCTAACGAAGAGTGAGATCTTACGGAATCACTCACCACATTGTACCATGTAGCCTTTGAAAAGCCGAATCCTTATGCCGGGATGTCACCCGACACTTTACTCACCGAATCAATAATTTAACGTGTAGATATAAATCTAACATGTCAATATCATCAATATACATTTGCATTCTGGCTACTCCTTACACGGTTTCATCACCATACGTTTAGTTGTTAAACTCATACATGAGCAACAGTACATGACACAATCTACACATCCTACGGGTCTCACTCGAATGAGTTTAACGACCCTACGCCACAACGTAAAAAGTCTAAACAACAACAGGCTCATACAACAGAGTCGAGACACAATACACCAACCTACATGACCAACTCCCTAATCTATCATAGCCTACGAATTTCTCGCGAATACATTTTACCAAAAACCAACGTTCATTGTCACCCGTTGGCGTCAATTAAGCAACAACCTAACGCCAACATAACTCGTACCTCGTATATCGAGCACGCCGCTACCCGTAGGGTAGATTTTTCCAACCAGTGGGTTTACTCAACACGTTATTCCCGAAATTGTACGACCGACAATACACCTATGCTTCTCCTCTGGAAAAAGTGAACAATGTTATCGTAACAATTGCGTTACTCACCTCTTCGCCATCAAACACCATCCTTGTCTTGTTAGACCATCAAATCCGTGTCCGCATCTCGTTAAGGGGATGAAATTTACCAGTCTATTATCTCACGATTCGTACGTCACATCACATTGTTCCATTCGTCCGATGCTACCAGTCTCATGACTAAATGACTTCAATCATAACCAACCTACGAACCTTAAAGTTCTTCAACTTCCGTAGCCAAAACCAGCACGCGTTATCAACCAAACACTAAAGCCCATTTATATAGGTTGGTAAAACCAACCTTTTACCCAATGCCAAGGAATGCTTAGAAAGGTTAAGTCTTACGCCCTTCGTCCGTCCCTCCCATCTTCAATGTAGGGTAATTCCATTAGGAATGCTACCCCTAACTATACCACGTATTCACACAATGCATTCAACCCAGGTCAGTTCTCACGAGTCAACGACCCAAGCGCTACCCTAATGCACTGTAATCGAAATTACTAACCCCGCACCTATATGGGTACTAATGAAATATACGCTCACTCGAGACTAACTAGATTTCGAAACGAAATTTAAGTCTCTAAATTCATAACCGAATCCATCAGCACACAACAATTAATAATAAGGCATACTTGTATCGAAAACAGAAGTACCTGAAGTAGCATCGTTAGACTTCTGTGCTTCACTACCCATCAAATAGTTGCGTTCCAACCTCTTAACCCGATCGGCAAATGATTCGGAACACTCCGACCTTCGGTGTCCCTCTTTCTGACAATTAAAGCACCTTATCGTGCTTAAAGGTTCACCCTTACAATCCTGCGCCATATGACCTCGTTGTAGACAATTGGGCACGAAACCTCCCAAATTTCTAGTCTGTTTAGCAACCTAATCGGGACACTCTGACTTTCGATGCCCTTCACTTCGACAATAAAAACATGCAGTCTTGTCCGACGGACATTCACGAGACTTATGTCCCTCTTGTCCACAATTGTAACATTTAGACCTACTGGAGTCCGACACTCCCTTCCTCATGCTACCGGTGCTATCCATTACAACTTTACCTTGATCATAAAACAACTCAGGACACTCCGACCTTCGGTGTCCATCTTTTTGACACTCGAAACATATGTCGCTTTTAGGAGGTGCATTTGTGCAATCACGTGACAAATGACCCTTTTGTGCGCAATTATAGCACGTATGTCCATAACCTCCCTTACTCCTATTCTTCACTTTTTCAACACCCTCAGGCGTACCTCTCGCCCTCTTACTAGGAGCACCTTGTGACTCAAACTTCCCCTTACCCGAAAAGTGATCGAATGTTGTCGGGGAATGTGATTCAAAATTCACTAATACTCCTTCACTGCCACCAACTTGCGGTTTGGGAAACCTCTTATCAAACTCTTCCCTTACGACTTTAGTCACTTGGTCTCGGACCATTTTATTTATTCGTCCTTCAACCAACTCCTTGGTTACTTCCCTAACTTTGTCGGTGAAAACTGAGATATATTGTTCAATCACGGCCTCAACCCTCGCCGTTAACTCATCCTTCCTCTCATGAGTAGGCGCGTCCGTTCCGGTTCCATCGTTCGTCTTCATTCTAAAGAATGCATATAGATTAAACAATGAAATGAAAAAGGAAACGACATATATACCACACCGCCTCATCTTGCTCAACAATCGTCGTACATCTCTTGTTTGACACGATTTGAACCCGTATCAATGGTAGCTAATCATTGTTACACGAGCACGTCGCATTAACTTGCTAGTACAACGTATATCTCGCTTGATGATTGCAAATACAACACAAAATAATTAGCGCATAGTTAGTTCATCTAAACCTAGGCACTAACAAATCCCCGGTTCAACCCGTCTCCTACAAGTCCCGCATAAAGCACATACACAATAAAGTCTAAGTCTAGGCACCTATATCAAGTCGCCTAAATTCCTTAGACCATGCTCTGATACCACTTGTAACAACCCAACCCCTTATCAAACCGTAAAGAGCAAAAAAAAAAAATTATTACAGGGAAGTGCGCGGCGCGCAGCTCCCTGGGGTGCGCGCCGCGCAGATGGCCTGGTAGCCCGCTGTTCAAATTTTCCAATTTTCGATTAATGATCTCCCACTTCCCGCCACTTTTAGACGAAACGCTTTTTACAACACATTATAATATGAAAAACTCACATGATTTAATAATAAAATAAGTTTTGCGAAACGGGGCTCACATCGACCCGAAATACGAGTTTCATACAAAATGTAAGTTTCGACCACACTAGTTTAAATTCCAAACAACACTAGAGCATGATGTTTGGGGGTTAAACTACCTAAATCTCGGTCAAACTTCAAAAGCTAACGCATCCAAAAAGCGTCCCCTATCAAAGCAAAGTGGGATCACTAATCCAAATGAACGTCCTTACCCTTGTTCACGCCGCAGCCTATAAAAAGGTAAACAACGAGAGGGTCAGCAAAACACTTAGTGAATGCAATAATTATACATATACATATATAACTTACTTACTTGCAATCACTTATACCAAATCCGCATACATACTAGCAATATAATTAGCATACCCTCCTAATGTATAACGCTAAACCCTTGATAACATAAGCTAGTATAACAATAGCATATAACACAACAATACAATATGCTACAACACTAAACACAATCATTGATGTTCACAACATCCATTAGTATTCAAATTCCAAGGCTAGCCCTACGAATGGTATCGTCAACAATGAACTTAAACCCCATCCGTCCCAAGTAATTTGGTATCTTCAACATCGAACTTAAAACCCACACATGTGAGGTATCGTCAACATCGAACTTTAAGCCCTCATCGAATGTCACTACAATAGTGGTATGGCTTCGTCAACATCGAACTTTAAATCCATACATATGAGGTATCGTCAACATCGAACTTTAAACCCTCAACCAACAAACAAATAGTGGTATGGCATCATCAACATCAAACTTTATATCCATACCCCACAAGCAAATAAATCATATACATACATATATAATTATTCCATTCACCTCAATGCTTTTGGTGAATTTGAAATCAAGCTCGCAACCTTCAATGCAACGTACCTAGTACATTATGTGTATAATTAATATACGATTCGTTGGACTAAACACCAACAATGCACTCTTGTGCTTTTAATGACTTAAATGCATTAGTTGACCAATTATACCAAAACCGTCCATTTAGGGTCAAGACCCATCATAAATCACTGAAAGCTAGTGATTAAGGTCTAACAACACCGACTAACACAAACTTAGGACATCTCATACTCATCTTGCCCAACTAGGTCAACAATTACCCATTTAATCATTTTAAAGTTAATACACTCATTTCGGATCATCCACTAACCCAATTAACACACTTTCCCATAATATCTAAGTGTGCTAGTAATTACTAACCAATTAAGGCTCATAAACACCAATTAATACTTTGAAACCCTAGGTTAGTTACTATTGAGTCTTCATGACCCAATCTTACCCAAGAACACCCAAAATACCAAATATGGGTTTTATGTTCATCACCAACCCAAACCCTAACCCTTAAACAAATTAAAATAAGGAAATCAAGGTTAGAGCTTACCACCACAATCACAACATAGCTAGTGGGTAGACGAACAACTTTAGTACACGCGATTTGACCCGAAATCAACTTCTTCCTTCTCGATTCGAGCTTTCTCTCTCTTAAAGGGTTTCTCACTCTAGGAATTGAATTTGGAGAGATGATGTGGTAGGTGATAAGGTTGAATGTGTTTCAACCACCAAACAACTGGCCATTACAGCCCCAAACTCGTCCTCATGTGAAAAGACAACAATACCCTTCATTTAAATTTAATTTAAAAAGCTGGAATCTGTGCACAGGGCTAGTGCGCGGCGTACACACTTAACCCTGTACAGCGTGCACAAGGATCTGGGCAGCTTCTGACTTCTGTTTAACTGCACAATGATACCCACACTCTATGTACCTTATTTACACTGCTGTACAATAGATAATCGGGTCTTACATAAAAGATTACAATAATTAAAAAGTTCTAAAAATAAAAGGTTATAATAATTAAAAAGTCCTAAAAATAAAAGATTACAATTATTAAAAAAAAACTAGTTAGTGCGTCGAAACTTTGGTGAAAGATTCCATATATGCTCGGTTAAGTCTTGACAAAGTGCATTGTGCACATCTTTATCACGTATTTCCCTAACTCGTGTTGCACGATCACTATTTTGATTCCTAACATAAGCCGATTGGTTTTCTGGCTCTCTTAGATACTCTTCATCGAGTGAATTATAGCAAAACTGTTATCCTCTTGGATCATATTGTGCAATAGAACACAAGCATATAATACGCGGTACATTTTTTTTGGCTTTTCAAGCTCGTCTAGGCACACTTAACATATTGAATTTACCTTGAAGAACACCGAATGTGCGCTCGACATCATTTCGTGCACTTTCTTGAAAATGTGTAAACTTTTCATCTGGCTCGTCTGTTGGGGATGAAAATGCCTTAATTAGTGTAGCCTGATATGACCAAAATGGACGGTTTTATTTATGCGGTGTCATTAAATCGCAAGACGTCAGAATCAGCTACCGGGAGAGGATGCAATAATTTTAAATCTATATATAGCGGTGCCTAAATCGTACTACTCCTTATTATGGTGAGTAAGGGACGTATGACCTAGGGTCGTATTTTAAAGAGATCAGTAGAATCGAACCTATATTTATAACTTAAGATAATTCTAAAGTGAAGGTGTAGTTGTATATAACCTAATTTTTGGGCTTTCTAGTTTATAAGATAAAATAAAGTAAATGTGATATTATTTGTAATTTAGATCAGGTTAAAGCAAGTGCATACTATGATTTCGTTAGTTACATTGCCGAGATTATGGAATACTGGCTCATAAATAGGTAGTGACCATGTATTCACTACACTGGTCCTACCGCCCCTGTCATAAGATATGTCACTGGGTAATGCGTTAGGCTTGAAGATTCTGAATAGAAAGCAACGTCCCATACCCCCGACGCTCGTGCAGCTTTACTACAGGCATACACGTTTGATCAATGAAAGGTAATGGAAAATGATCCTTTCGGGTTGTATCGTTAAGTTTACGATAATCTATGAAAAACCTCTAACTGGTGACTTCCCGTGTTGGAATAAGTTTATTATTCTCATTTTGAATTACAGTTGTCCCTCCCTTCTTGGGTACCACTTGAACAGGACTGACCCATGGTGAATCTGAAATGGGATAGATCAGACCGGTGTCCAGAAGTTTGATTACTTCTTTCTTGACGACTTCTTGAATCATAGAGTTGACCCTTCTTTGCCTATGAACTGATGGTTTGAAATCATCTTCCATGAAGATCTTGTGGGTGCAATAGTTGGGGCTGATTCCTTTTATGTCGGAGATCTTCCCGGCAATTGCCTTCTTATGTGATTTCAGAACTTGAATCAATTTTGCCTTCTCTTATGGCGTGAGGTCTTTCAAAATGATCACAGGGAGTTGCGATTCTCCTTCTAAGAATACATACTCCAGATTGTCGGGTAACTTCTTTAACTCCAATTCCGGAGGTTCCTCGATAGATGGCTTCATTGTAGCTATTTCCTTTTGGTCTAATGAGTCATATCTCTCCTGGAATTCTGATTCTTCTTCAATAGCGGTCATTGATGCTATCTGTTATTTGTTCTTGGAAATTGTCCTTCTTAATGCTTCTTCTTCAGAAACTTCTTCCTTAGTTTTATAGGTTGGTTCAGGAATTTCAACACAGTCCTCTTTTGACTGGGGTTCCTATGATACTGGAATAAAATCTGTTTCTTCATTCTGTCTTCTCCTTAATAGAGGTAGGGGAATGCCTTACCCTAGCAGTGCTATTTGGATAGTCTTGCCGAGAAAGTTACTTTCAGATAGGGGAGATTTATATTGACTAAGGTTTACGGCTGAATGGGTGTCGAGATTTCCTTCAGGAGGTGTAAAGAACAGATCCTTAGAAATTTTATCTTGACTACATATATCCATGGCATCCTCCAGATATTCGTTGACGAATTCTTGAAAAGAATCAGTGAGATTGATATCTTCTTCGCGGGGGTGGCTCATGAGTCGGTCGACATTAAATGTGACTTCTTCACTCCTAACTCTTAATTTTAATGATTTCTCATGTACATCGATTATGGCCTCGGAAGTATTTAGGAATGGTCTACCAAGTATGAGTGGGACCTTCGTGTCTTCCTCAATATCCATAATGACGAAGTCAACGGGAAATGCGAACTTATGCACTATGACTAGGACATCTTCAGCTATTCCTCGAGGAACTTTAACTAATCTATCCGCGAGTTGGATAGTCGTTCTAGTAGGCCTTAAGTCATTTAATCCTAGCTTTTTGAATAATGAATAGGGCATTAGGTTTACACTGGCTCCTAAGTCTGCTAATGCATTGCTAATTTGGATATCTTGCAGGTAGCAAGGTACCGTAAATCTTCCTGTATCTCCTAACTTAGGGGGAATACCATGTTATAATACTAATGAACATTCTTCACCTAAGGACGAGCTAACTATCTCTCTTAATCTCTCTTTGTTTGAAAGCAGTTCTTTGAAAATTTTAGCGCAGTTTGGCATTTCTACTAAAGCACCTGCTAGTCATACATTCAAATGCAGATTTTTGATAAAATCCCAATACTTAGCAAATTGCGCTTCCTGTTTTTCCTTCCTAAGCCTACCTGGGAAAGGTATGCGGGTGCGTGGAATAATTTCTTGGGCCTTAGGAGAGATAGGTTCTAGTGGATTGACAACTGGGTCAATTGGCACAGGTTCCTTATCGGAAAAATCTTGTATGGGTATATTAACAGTTGTTTCCTTCTCACTTCTAGTGATTACTAGGGTATCAAACTCACTACACTCTAATTCAACTTTAGTGGTTAACCGTTTGAGCGTAAGCTAAAAATTGGATATTAATTCTTCAAATGTCTTTATCAAAGTGTCGAACTTATTTTGACATTCTATGACTTGAAGGTTTATCATGTATTGCTTTTTCATAAATTCAACTAAAATTTCCTTAGAGTGGAGAGTAGGTTTGTGTAATGGGAAGATTATATTATGGTCCGAGCTATTTTGCTGTTATGTGCCCATCTAGGGTAAGGGTACCTTAGATTGGTTTTAGTAGCATCGATACTTTTAGGAATTGGTAAACTTTGAAGAGTGAGGGTGAGATCTTGTAACCTGGTTTCCAGCATTTTTACCGTATGAGCGAAGACGTCATCCTTCTCATCATCTTCATTGCTCCAATGTTGTACAGCTATTGTGTCTAAGAGATTACATGCTTCGTCTGCTGTTCGGGACATGAAATTGCCTTGCGAGGCTATGTCTAATAGAGACTTATCCTCCTTAGTCAAACCATTGTAAAGTGTACAGATTATTTCTGCCCGACTTAACGAATGATTAGGACATCTTTTAAGCATCACTTTTATTCTATTCCATGCTAGACATAATGACTCGTTTTTCTATTGAGAGAAGTTTGTGATGTCATTTCATAAACAGGTTTGCAGGGAGGGTGGATAAGATTTGTTTAAAAACTTGGTGGCTAGTTCCTCCCATGATTGTATTGAATTCGGGTTAAGCTCATCAAACCATGCTAAAGCGTATGTAGAAAGAGAATATTGAAAAAGATGAAGTTTCAAAAGGTTTTTCTCGTTTTCTTCCTTCTTAAAAGAGTCAACTAGACTGATAAATTTGTTTAAGTGAAAGTTTGGATCGTCAGTTGGTTGAAATTTACAGATCATACTGACCAGCTTGATCATATGCGAACTGATTTCAGGAATTCCTTCGGTTCCTAAGGTGATTGGTCCTCCTCTTTCCTTTAAGCATGACTTATGCATAGAAGCAAGGGTGTTTTATTGTTAAATTTTTAGATTTTCTATTTAAAAAGACTTAAAAAAATAACTTTTAGAAAATATTAATTGACTAAAAGGATCGAAAATTTAATAAAAACAATTATTCTTGAAATTCGGTTGCTTACCTTATCGGATATCTTAACTGATATGACTTCTTACAGATTACTTCGTTTCTAGGTGGCCAGGCCGACTACGGAGAGGCAGGATCCTTTTGGTTCCAATATAATTGGAGACTGTTCGGAAAATCCACTATAAGAAAACTGTTATCTTAGGACCCCCCAAAAGGGTCGTAAAAAGCCTATTCTTAGGACCTTTGGCCTCATAGGACCCTCAAACCATTGGACGTATAGGTGGGCGTCGTATTAACCAAAAAGGGTCCTAATGTTTATAGGACCGGTTTCATGAGTCCTATTAACAACATAAAAAGTTTCCTTATAGAAGACCATCTTAGGACCCTTTATAATATAATCTGACACATAAATTTGTGTTGTTAGAACCTATTAGGACTCCAAAAAAGTGTACGAATATAATTTAGTACAACAAAAAAGGTCCTAATATAAGTAGATGTTAATTAAGTATCACAAAAAAGGGTCCAAATATAATTTAGTACCACAAAAAAGGGTCCTAATATAATTTAGTACCACAAAATAGGGTCCTAATATAATTTAGTACCACAAAAAAGGGTCCTAATAAAACTAGATGTTACTTAAGTACCACAAAAAAGGGTTCTAATTCAATTTAGTACCACAAAAAAGAGTCTTAAGTTAACCATATGTTAATTAAGTACCACAAAAAAGAGTCCTGATATAAGTAGATGTTAATTTTGTACCACAAAAAAGGGTCCTGAGATATGTATATGTTAGTATCAAAAAAGGGTCCTAACAAATAATAGGAGTTCCGGATATCCGGTTCGGATATTCGGGTCGATTTCGGGTTTTGGGCCAGGATATGGTAATTGGTCCTTTCTAGCTCAGTTCAGATAATTGGCCCTTTTGGATCTGCTTCAGCTAGCTGGGCATGTCGCCACGTTTAAGCTTACTAGGCCTTTTGTGCTCGGTAATGCTATTTGGGCCTTACGGGCCTGATTTAGGCATTTTGGGCCTTTCGGGTCTGCTTCAGCTATTTGGTCCTTTTGGTACTGGTTCAGATCCAGTTTTCTTTTGCTGCATCAATTTATTATTCATTACAATTACAAAACAAATATTAATATTGTTGCAATCCAAAAAATATTACAGATTACAGATTACTAATATTGTTTCAACACCACAAATGCAAGAACATGTCCAGGTAACATCAACATATTACAGATCATTGTCTCAAACACACAAACTCATAAAACAAATAATATTCATGTTCAAACATTATAATCAAACAGGCCAGCATTACAAAACACACAAACTCTTCAATCCGCCACCAATCTATCTTGATCAGTCATCAAAATCTGCCACCTACAATTAAACCATCCACATATAAGCATAAAGGTGCACATTATAAAAATGATTTCATAATTTTAGTACAAAATTAACAAAGACATACCTCGATCAACGCAGTAGGCCAAGAAGTAGACGTACCAATGACGTCATGAATGTATCTCATATGATCATATGGCCTAAACAAAACTTCATTTCTTTCGATGGCCACTTGAAGCTCTACCTCACACCAATCAGCTCCAAGTTCTGTCTGCAAAACAACCGTAGTTGGATCCATGCTTACCAACTTTCCTCTTGCTACCTTGTTATTTGTAATGCTTTTCACATACACTTCATCTCTCACCTAAAATTTAGTTTTCAAAAAAAAAAAAAACATTTATGAAGGCTAAAAGGGTAGAAAAATAGTAAGGTAAGCTATTAAATTGAAACATACCTTTAAACGTGTAACAACCGAACCATTATCCTGATGACCCGAACCTTCATTCTCAACACTAGAACCATTATTCTTCCGAGCCAACTGGGCTTTTAACCTTGAATTTTCATTCTCAAGTTCTGCCTTATCAGACTTGAGTTAAGCATTCTCCTTACGAACGGCTGATCGACCAAGTACTATGCCCCACAAGTCTTTAGCACGAACGCCAAGTCCATACGTTTGGGCAGAACCAGAATTATTGGGCCCCATTACCTGGGAAAAAACATCGTCTGGTCCAGGTGTATCAGTTTGACTGTCCACAAGTTTGTCCGTAAGTTCTTTCATTTGTTTCTGCATAAAAAAAATTAATATTTAAACTGGCATATAAATGTATGTAATGCAACATATTTCGGTATGACAGAAATGATTCTACTCTGGTATTCGATATATGCAATGCCCAATCAAAGTATAGCCCAATCACACCCAGATATTCAACAACCAAGTCCGTGTATAATTGTCTTTCTTAGACACCATCAAACAATACTTTTGTCTGTCTAAAATCTTTCTCAATCAAAATATTCGATTCTCCGGCAGCAGCACCAGAAAACTTGATATTGCTATAATGATATGGCCGAAACAGAAGGTTTTTGTTCGTGCAGTGTCGTTAGGCCGCAGGACATCAGATTCAGTTGATCAAGGTAGCTGATGTGCATAGAGGTGTATATGAAATAGTTATATTTTTACTAGGAAACACTATTAAATACTATACAATTTTACACAAGTTATTTATTTATTTATAAAGTGGAAATACCTAAACCTTGCTACAACACTTATAAGCAGTGTACCTAATCGTACAGTAGTGTAGTTTTTAGTAAGTCCGGTTCGTCCACAGGGAACTAGCCAAGTTTAACGCTATATTTTTTACAAACTATATTTGTATAAATATATATATAAATATAAGTAGTATTATTATTATTATAAAAGGGGGTTTTTACCGTTTAATGACCGATTTGTCGATTTTAAAACTTTAGTCGCAGTTAAAACCTAATGTAAAATATTAAAAATAAAAATAACTTAATTTAAAACGTAAAGTAAATAACAATAATTAAAGTGCGATAAATTAAAATGCGATAAATAAAATGACAATAAATAAAAGTGCGATAATTAAAAAGTACGATAATTAAAAGTGCAATTAAATAAAATGACAGTAAATAAAAGTGCGATGAAATATAAAATAAAGGAATTATGCTTATTTAAACTTCTGTAATCATGATGTTTGACGTGTTGATTTTAGTTTATTACCATGGGTTAATTATCCTTTGTCCTGGATTATTCAATATGTCCATCTGGTTTTTTTTCATAATAGTCCATCAGTCATAAATATAAAGTGCGAGTGTCCTCGTCAAATTATCCTTATATCCGAAGTCAAATATTCCAACTAATTGGGGAGTTAAACTATAATTACACCAATTTTCCTTGTATGTAATTCACCCCTGTTTTAATAAGTCCATTGACTATTAATCCATTCCTGTGTACGGTTAAATGAACGATTATTAGTACTTATAAATATCCCGCCCATCGTGTCCGATCGAGTGTATATGGTTATTTATAGGTACGTCCAATTGTAAATCTTTATTTTAAATTAATGAACTATCATTCAATTAAACAAATATAAAGCCCATTAATAGCCCATAGTCTAATTTCTGCAAGTGTCGTTCTTTTGTCCAAACCCCAATTATGGTACAAAGCCCAATTACGCCGTCTTTAATATTTAGCCCAACATCATCATTACTTTAATTTAAATAAGCATAATAATAACTTAGCTACGAGACATTAATTTAAAAAGGGTGAACATAACTTACAATGATTAATAATAGCGTAGCGTTACACGGACAGAATTTTGACTTACACACTTACAACATTCGCTAACATACCCTTATTATTATTATAGATTAGAAAAAGGTGTGTTAAAATCGATCAGAATGCGCGACTTTTATACCCCCACATTTCACTGTATATCTCCGCGAGTGCTGAACTTTTAAGCTTTAAACCTCCGCGAGTGCGGAGGTCTGGAATCCAGCTCACAATTTGAATTAAACGTGGGCTGCTTTGATTAAAATAATATATAATATATATATAATTAATTATATATAATATTATATTCTTGTGCATAGTTGATTTGTAATTTTTGGTCCGTTGCGTCGCACGCTGAAAGTTGGTTCATGTCTCGGTTCCGGATTTTCGAACGCCTTTTCGTACAATTTAATATCTTGTACTTTGTGTTTCATGGCTTGTAATCTTGTAAGTTTTAGACGTTTCTCATCAATAATTTGAACCACTTTGATTGTACTTTGTACTTTTTAGCTTTTTGGTCATTTGCGTCTTCAATTCGTCGAATCTGTCTTTTGTCTTCACCTTTTAATATTTAAACGAGTATCACTTGTAAATAGAACAATTGCAACTAAAAGCTTGTCTTTCTTGAGGGATAATGCTATGAAATATATGTTCGTTTTTAGCATTATCAGTAGCATACAGTGGTTTTGTTTATTTATATTGTGCGGGGCCTAAATTTACTTTTACTTTCTAAGGTGTAGAAGGTGTAAGTTAACCTAGTGTCGTATTTTTGAATGGATTAACGAATTGAAAATCAAGTGGATAATTGTCTTTTATTTAAATTACCTAGATAGAGGATAATAGTTGTTTTAAGCTAATGGTCCTAAGTGTGGAAAAGTAAATAAAGTGGAAGGATATCCGGAGTATGCAGATCAGGGAAACGTTGACCAAGATATTAGTTTTGGGTTAGAGAAAGGTAATTATGCTTATGTTAAGGCTATGTTTGGAATGATGTAGATCTGTTTGGATGAGCCAATTACACAGACCTACTTATCTATAGACTCCCAGAGTTCTCTTTGAGTAGTGAAAAGTATATCACTTGATTATATAATTGAAATGCAGCTATACCTTGGAGGTTATCCTCAGTAAAGTACTAGGTTTATTAGTAAGTTAAGCTCTAATCCTAAGCCTCGTTATCAGTTTAGTTAAATGAATAACAACATGCCGTGTTGATCGAACACTGATCACAAACGGAAGGAGTCCGTCGGTTTAAGTTGGCAAAACCTTAAATGAAAATTTAACAACCATTTCATCATACCAATGAGATCATATCAATTCAAACATTATACATCATTAAAGTTGATATATACTGAAAGTAAAGCAGATACAAATCTAATAGATACCTAGATAGTTGATATGACTTAGTCCTAAGGCAACAATCAAACAAGAACATGAAATAGGCTTTGGTCACACAGTAAAGGCACTAACTAGATCTTAACAGCTCCTAAGAGGTCTCTTTGGAACAGTCAATAGGCATACTAGGTCATTCATGTCTTAATTCCTAAGTTATGTGTCCTAAAAGCGCATTAAATGCCTCTCAGGAACTCCGGCCATACCGAGTTCATAGAATCTTCAGATACAGTATAACCAGGGGTCTTAATCCTATGAAGTAGCTAAGTTCATATAGGTGGACAAGTCCTGATCACAACCTAGGTTGGTCAATCCTTAAGATGCTAGCATACAAATCTATCAGACTCACAAGTTCAGCATAACAGTAGTAACCATACTAAATTAACATAATTACGCTAACCCAAACTTCTATCATGGAAACATACAGATTAATTAAGCTATCATGGTAATATCAGAATGCATTATTAAACATAAAAAGTAAGAATACATGTTTAATAGAAAAGACAAGCGTTTCGGATAAAAACCTGAAAAAACTGAAGAAATCTGCCCGAGATCATAGGGACTCGCTGGGATATCCTCCGAAAAATAAAAGCTAAGCTACCTACTACTAAAAACTAACTAAAACCTTAAAATATAAAATGATTTTGTAAATTGAGTGTGTTTTGAAATGGATGGAGAGAGCCTTTAAAATAGACTTGATTTTTGCCTGCAAACGGCTGGCAGGCCGTTTGGCAAGCCATTTGCAGGGGCCGTTTGCTTGTTTTACCTGTTTACTGTGGCCGTTTGACTTGGGCGTGTGGCAGGCCATTTGCAAATCAGGCAAGCCATTTGGCAGACCGTCTGTGTAAGACCTAAATATTTATTGTACATAATGTATTCATGGTGTACGATGCGTATATGAAGTGTACGAAGCATGTACGTGTTGCTTGCTCGAATGTCGAAGAAAACTGGACGTTGTTTGAGGTACAAAGTGTGTACGTATCTTCTCAACCCCCAATAAAGTTTGAATTGATGTTTTCAAGCCTTACCATTGGATAGAATATCTTATTACGTTTCCAACGATATTTGATTCATCGAAAACAGAGTTACGGTCGAAAAGTTATGGCCAAAACAAGTTGCTGAAACCTGTTTTGGGCTCGACCACAATTTCCAGTTATTTGGAGCGGCGCTCCACCTTCTGGCGCGGCGCTCCGATTGCTGCAGAGGCAATTTTCAGCCTTTTTAAAAGGTTTAAATGAGGGGTACTTTGGTATTTTCAATTAGGGTCAGTTTGGGGTCATCAAAACTGATCTAGAGCTCCATTGGAGCTTATTTTCACTCATCAAACACTCTCATCTTCAAACCTTAGAGTGAGAGGAGAGTTTTAGAGAGAGAGAGCTCCAATTGGAGAAGAAGAAGGGTGTTTCGGGTCAAACCTCGGGTATTAAAGTTGTTCTACTCGTCAACGGCATCATTTTGGCGGTATTGGTAAGTTCAAACTCCGAACTTCATGTTTGTAATTTGATATTCAAGTTTAGGGTTTTGAACTAGTTAGTTATAAAACTCTTTTAGGAGGTGAATTGGGTAATTGTAACTAGTTATTGTTGATGTTGGTGGGTTTAGGATTTGTTGATGATATTGTTAGTTTGTAAACTAATTTTGTTGATGAAATCACTAGCTAACTTGGATTATTAGTGATTTGGGGTGTAAGTTCACAAATTGGGTGTTTTGACTAGTTTTAGGTCAAAATGGGTTTTTGTGTAAATGTTGGTCTAAAATGCATTTAAAGCCTAAAAGAGGTGTATTTAGGTATTTCGGGAACGCGGGAAATGGTCTCGTTAGTTTTGGACTTTCGAGTATCGTTAAAAGTGCCAAAAGGCGTAGATTGCACTTTATGCCAATTTGGGCGGGTCGTGAGTCCAAATGGGGGATCGGTTGATCAAACCTTGTGCAAAATGTATTAGTGGGACATAATCACTATTCGATTGTGATTATGAGTGGTTCGGGTAAGATTTGACTTAGTCAAAGTTGGTCAAGTGTATATAGTCGAAATTACACTTGTGATGTGTTAAGTCGAATAGGCTTAAGTTGTAGCTTATTTGCATGTATGATTTACGTAGGTGATATACGTGAAGTCGGTGGAAGGAGTTCAAGTTTGCGAGTTGCACTTCTTCAAGTAATCGAGGTGAGTGGAATATTTATACATGTATGTATGTGGTTTATTTACTCGTACGCGATGTGGGCCTTTGGTGCCACATCGTGAGTAGTGGGCGTTATGTCACAAGATGGTGACATATTTGTTGGTATGATGGGATGGGAACTACAAGTCGGTAGTGTCTCGACAGGTTATTCACAAGTCAGTGACACCTCATAGTGGTTCACGGGGCGGTGACCCTTAGTAGTTGGTTGGTGTTTCACAAGTCGGTGTCACCATAAGTCGGGGAAGTGATTCACGAGTCGGTGACACTTCATAGTGTTCACAAGCCGGTGACACTAGGTGGTGCTTCACAAGTCGGTGATGCCACATGGAAGTTCACAAGTCGGTGACCCATATGTATTGATGGGGGTTCACAAGTCGGTGATACCCTTGGGTGATTCACAAGTCGGTTACACCCTATAGTGTTCACAAGTCGGTGACACTTAGTGGCGCTTCACAAGTCGGTGATGTCACATGGCGTTCACAAGTCGGTGACCCATAGATATTTGTGGGTAGTTCACAAGTCGGTGACACCCTTTGATGAGTCACAAGTCGGTGACAACATACGAGTGAGACTCGACGTTATTGGTCGTCTACAAGTCGGTAGTGCCATAGCGGGGAACGGTTTGTTATATTTATGCATTATTGTGATTTAGTATATTATTGTGGCGATTTATATACTAACGTTGTTGCTAGTCGTATGTTTGGTGTTGCTAGCTCGTTTATGCATTTTGTTTGCATGGTATTGTAAGTGGATGCGTGTAGGTAAATTACATATGTATATGTATAAGTATTGCATTCACTAAGCGTTAGCTTACCCTCTCGTTGTTGACTTTTTTTATAGATTGCATGGATGCGGAGGCTCGGGTAAGCGGGGACTAGTGGACTTGCGTAGTTGCTTTAGAAGGCTAGCTTTTGGATTGATTCGGATTGGGTAGCGTATCCCCAATCGCCATGCTCGGCCTTTATTTTGTATTACAAATCATGTGGTTAAAAACTTGTATTTTCATACGAAAGTCGTAAAACGGCCGATGTGGGCCCGGTCTCGTAAAACTTATTTTATTAATGGAACGTGTTAGTTTTTTATATATGAATATGTTGTGAATAGTGTTTTGTCTAAATACGTCGGGAAGTGGTCAAACATTTTAGCATTTCAAGACTTTTTGGACAGGCCACTTTGGCGCGCCGCGCCACCTGCTGAACAAAGAATTTTTTTTATTTTGGTAAATTTCATGTGGTCGATTATATATCAGGTTGGGTTGTTACAAGTGGTATCAGAGCATGGTCTAAGGGATTTAGGTGACTTGAGATAGGCTCCTAGACTTAGACTTTTTGTGTGGACTATTATGCGGGACTTGTAGGATTACGGGTCGGTTCGGGTTTCCAGTTAGTGCCTTTGAGAATAGGTGCTTTAACTATGTGTTGATTATGTGTTACTAATCATGTTGTGTTGTGTTGAACATCTAGTGAGATGATTGTTGTATTCATGAGTTCGGCATGGCGTGTGAGCGTAATAATGCTTCGCGACCATTATTACATTTGCAAGCCAAGTCATGCAAGTGATGTACAACAAGTGTTGAACTAGATGGGATGTATGAATGGTGGCATATTATATGTTTGTGAACGATTGATCGTGGTGGTGTGTGTAAGTTATTCATGTTGTGTTCATAACCGAGTTCATTTCTTAGAATGACGACAAGGAGCAAACAAGCCAACGAAGATCAAGACGAAGACGTTGATTTCACGGCTAAGGTTGAGGCCATCTTTAAACGTCAAAAAGCGGAGTTTCTTTAGGATGTTAGAAAGGTTTTCCGGGAATTGGTTGATGGGCAAATAACCGATCTAATTGATGAAAGGGTGAAGGTCGCAATCGAGGAAGCGCTTGATGCTAGAAATATTTATCCCCGAGGTGAAGGGAGTGAAGGAAATGGGAGGCGGGACTTCCATTACAAAAACTTCAAGGATGCACAACCTCCTATGTTTAATGGGGTAAGGGATCCGTTAAAGAGTACATGTTGGGTTTCCGACATCGAGGGGGCTTTCCGTACTAGCGAATGTCCTCCCGAGAAGAAAATGAGGTACGGTTCTAGTATGTTACGTGAAGAAGCCAAGTTGTGGTGGGATGACAAGATTCAATTGTATGGCGAGGAACAATGTATGAGCTTGTCATGGGATGAGTTCAAAAAGGAGTTCTTTGATGAATACCGAACTTCTTCCGATCTTGATAGAATCCGGGATGAGTTACACAATTTGCGACAAGGTTCGATGGACTTGGTTACTCTCAAGTCTACCTTTTTAGCAAGGACTCGTTTTTGTCCGGAGTACGTTGGTGACGATCACAAGTTGATGAAAGATTTCTACCGTACACTGAATGACGAATTTAAGGGTAAGATTAGTCGGGGAATGGCTAAGTCTTTTGAAGAGTTGTTTGAGTTGGCTCGGGGTTTCGAACCGGAGGTGTCGAAGCCAAGTGTGTCCGATGTTAGTAAACGGAAGTTCGAAGCGACGGCGTTTTCGAACAAGAAGAGTAAAAGCGCTACCGAAGGTGTCGGAAGCGTAAAGATGAGTGACACGGGTGGTTCTAAATTCGCGTGTTATAATTGTGGACAAACGGGGCATAAGTCTCGTGATTGTCCGTCGAGCAAGGTCACATGTTTTAAGTACCGGAAGGAGGGACACCGGAAGTCGGAATGTCCCGAGTGGAATAGTGACGGGGCGCGAAAATCTGGAGACGCTTGATTCAGGTACTATTCGATTTTAGTACTATCTATGTGCGGATGATTTGGGTAATGATTGAGTTTATCCATGTGTTGTAGTGACTAGCTAGGTCGAGTTAGTCCATTGCGGTTTGACTAACCAGGTCGGGTTAATCAATTGTTGTTAGGTGTTGGCCGAGTCAGGTTGACCAAGGGTATTTGACTAACCAAGCCGGGTTACTCAGATTGTTTTTAGGGGTTTGACTGAGTTGGGTTGACCGAGATAGTTTGACTAACCGAGTCGGGTTAATCGATAAATTGTTAGGAGTGTTGACCGAGTCAGGTTGACCGAGTGCATTTGACTAATCAAGACGGGTTAATCAATTGTTGTTAGGACTTAACCAAGTTGGGTTGACCGTGTGTGTTGACTTAACCAAGTAGGGTTAATCGATTGTTGTTAGGTGTTGACCGAGGCGGGTCGACATAGTGTATTTGACTTGACCGAGTCGGGTTAATTGGGTTGGTGTTGGAGGCTTAACCAAGTTGGGGGTAACCATGGGATGATTATAGGGTTACTTGTATTGTTCTCCATAAGGGTTAGCGTAGGATGGCATGCCGTTCGAGAGGCGCTTACGTTGATCATGTAGGTGTGCGAGAAGAGTCACGATTGTTGACTATCTTTGGTGTGTGTAAGTAACCGTGTTAACGGTTGAGAGGATACGAGTTGGGGTGTAAGTCTTGGTGGCACCAAGCATCACCATTGTAAGTGAAAGGATTGCTAGGCTTGCTTTGTGGCCTAGGCGGATAGTGACAAGCAGGCGTCACTAGAAAGTTGTAGGCGTTGAGCCGTAATGTCCATTGGATTTGTGTGACTTCGAATAGTCAAGTGTCATATGACACCGAGGAGGGATGATGTTTTAGCAGAGGGGTACGAAATAGTTTATATTTTACTAGGAAAAACTATTAAATACGATACAATTTTACACAAGATATTTATTTATTTATTTATAGAATGGATATACTTAAACCTTGCTACAACACTTATAGGCAGTGTACCTAATCGTACAGTAGTGTAGTTTTTAGTAAGTCCGGTTCGTTCCACAGGGAAATCTTTAAACAAAGCTTAACGCTATATTAGTTTACTTTTATAAAAATACAAATATATATATAAGTAATATTATTATTATAAAGGGGGGTTTTTACCGTTTAATGACCGGTTTGCCGATTTTAAAACTTTAGTCGCAGTTAAAACCAAATGTAAAATAATAAATAAATACAAGACTTAATTTTAAGCGTAAAGTAAATAACGATAATGAAATTGCGAATAATAAAAGTGCGATAAAATAAACTTGCGATAATTAAAAAGTACGATAATTAAAAGTGCGATTAAATAACAATAAATAAAAGTGCGATAATTAGAAGTGCAATTAAATATAAAATAAAGGAAATTAAATATGAAATAAAAGAATTATGCTTATTTAAACTCCCGTAATCATGATGTTTGACGTGTTGATTTTAGTTTTATGCCCATGGGTTAATTGTCCTTTGTCCTGGATTATTTAATATGTCCGTCTGGTTTTTGTCCATAACAGTCCATCAGTCATAAATATAAAGTGCGAGTGTCCTCGTCAAATTATTATTATACCCGAAGTTAAATATTCCAACTAATTGGGGATTCTAATTGTAACAAGGTTTTAATACTTTGTTTAATGAATACACCAGGTTATCGACTGCGTGTAAACCAAGGTTTTACTACTTTGTTAGCAATTACACCAATTACCCTTGAATGTAATTTCACCCCTGTTTTAATTATTCTAGTGGCTATTAATCCATTCCCGTGTCCGGTTAAATGAACGATTATTCGTATATATAAATACCCCGCCCAGCGTGTCCGATCGAGTGTATATGGTAATTTATAGGGACGCCCAATTGTAAATCTTTATATTAACATTAACAAACTTTCATTTAGTTAAACAAATATAAAGCCCATTAATAGCCCATAGTCTAATTTCCACAAGTGTCGTTCTTTTGTCCAAACCCCAATTATGGTACAAAGCCCAATTACCCAATTTTAGTAATTAGCCCAACATCATGATTACTTCGTTTTAAATAAGCATAATAAATACTTAGCTACGAGACATTAATGTAAAAAGGTTGAACATAACTTACAATGATTAAAAATAGCGTAGCGTTACACGGACAGAATTTCGACTTACACCCTTACAACATTTGCTAACATACCCTTATTATTAGAATTATAATTAAAATTAAAATATAAATTATAAATATATATATATATAATTTACGTATGATAAGAGAAGAAAAAGATTCATTTTTTGCGATCAGAATTCGGTTGGCTTTATAGGCAGTTTTTCATTTTGGGGCTCTGCGACTCGCGGCCAATTTTGCCTTCAAACTCCGCGAGTCGAGGAGGTTACTTTTACAGCTCAAAGGAGTTTGGCTCTTTGTTTACCGACGGTTTATATAATATATATATAATATATATATAATTAATATAATTAATTATATATTATATTATATTTATATACATAGTTAACTTGTAATTTTTAGTCCGTTGCGTCGAGCGTTAAGAGTTGACTCTGGTCCCGGTTCCGGATTTTCGAACGTCCTTGCGTACAATTTTATATTTTGTACTTTGCGTTTTGAATCTTGTACTCTTGTAATTTCGAGACGTTTCTTATCAATAATTGGAACCTCTTTGATTGTATTTTGTTCTTTTGAGCTTTTTGGTCGTTTGCGTCTTCAATTCGTCGAATCTGTCTTTTGTCTTCACCTTTTATTATTTAAACGAATATCACTTGTAAATAGAACAATTGCAACTAAAAGCTTGTCTTTCTTGAGGAATAATGCTATGAAATATATATTCGTTTTTAGCATTATCAAATATTCCCACACTTGAGCGTTGCTTGTCCTCAAGCAATATCGTCTTGAAATACAAGAATCACTTCTTTATTCTTCACACTTTGTACATCAGTGATTTCTATACGGTGATATAAACAATGGTAGTAACGATATGGTTTACAGTCCCACATGACTATAAAAATTTAGATCCATTAAGGAAATTGGATCTTTATGAAAACATTTGATCTTTTGAAATCTAGTTTTTACCCTAGATAAGTTTTCCGGAATAACCCTTTACCGGTGTTTGCAAAATATTTTTGTGGGTTTGGTGGGTTTCAGATTTGAAAATTTTAGCTCAAAACTTATGGTTTTGTGTCACCCACTTGCTAACCTTGTATTTGGAAAGCAACACGTCCAGTTTACTTGTCCCGTATATTACCTTTCGATAAACTACCGTCCGGTTGTAAAGGAAAGCGTTGAACAAGCAACTGTTAAGGCAATGTCCCCTGACATGCTTTTAATTATGGTCTATAACGTGTCGGATGCAATTACTATCCTTGGTAGGAGCAATAGTAAAGCTCACCCTTATGATTTTTCGGTATGGCACAAGGTCCTGTCTTTAACCACTATGCAACCACAGTTCTTACGGTTGACACCCGATTTAGTTCAGGTGACCTAATGAATTCCAGGTGAATTCCTAGGATTTTACGTTCAATGGTAATGAACGCATTGAAAATAGGTTTTCAGAAAACAAATCGGTTTTATTTTTGATCAAAATATTTTCTCGTTCAAGCTCGAGTTTAGATATCATTGAATTCCATGAGTTTGAATTCTCAATCTTTAAGGTCAATCTCTAGGATTGAGTAATATCAGTCTTAAAAGCTGATTTTTAATCTTTAAGGAGATTATCCTTTCTGGGGATCTGATTCATTAGTCTTATCCAGCTAATTTGCATGGTGCTCCCCCATTGTACGAGATAAATCCTTCTCATGGTTAGGATAAATCTGACCACTTGGCGACCCTGTTTGATTGTGAGGTCCGTGGATTTCCTGCTGATTTTAGAGATGACTTTTCTAGATTTTTTGTCAACCTACAGCTGGTCTGAACGACAATTTCATGACCTAAATCAAGAAGCGCGTTTCTTTTTCGGAAGACTTTACTTCCTTTTAATGATGGAATTGATTCGTCGTGTAGATCCATCTCTTCTTTTCTTTCATCGGGTAAAACAGTTTAGTTTAGTCCAAAGCAAAAGTATTTTCAGTTATTTGTTACAGATATATGTGTCATATGTTTAAGATAACTTGGTAAATTTTCCCACACTTGGCTTTTATTTTCTTTTTTATCGTCCTCTATTCCATTTTAAATGAGTTTTAACATTTTAGTTTGTTTCTCAATTTATGTCCTTTTTGAGGTAACAATAATTTCGGTGTTAAAACCTAGTTTTATCGTTCATAAATATGTATAAACATGATTTTGAATTCATTTAATTGAAAATTTTGAAAAATTTTACTAGAATTGGGTAGTCAGTATATAAGACTAGGGCTGTTCTTTTTTATAAGAGAGCACTAGATTCTAATACAACTACTGCTTTACTAGTATTTTTAATGGTAACCAAGTGTTTAAGATAAAAATTTTAAAATCTGAAAGAATTTAACCTCTTCCCACACTTAAGATCTTGCAATGCCCTCATTTGCAAGAAATCAGTAACAATTTAAATTATTGAGGGTGATTTGTGTGAAAATGATTAAATTTTACCAAAGTTTCCAAATATATTGGCATTTGTTTGCTGAATGATAAATGGTGCACATCATTTGTTCATTCCGTCTTGTTGTTATTTCACATATATTTTGCATCTTGTCGTCAAAATTAGTTGCTTTTGCTGAACTTAATGCCAGTCTTTGAAAATGCGTTGTTTTACCCTGTTGTGTACATAAGATAAACTGCAAACATATATACATATTTTTGAAGTTTGGTATATTACCCCACATTCAAAAATTATTAAAATCTAAGAATAAAAGTTAGATAATTATAAAAATGATTACAATATTAACAAAAGTATTAAACGTATCAATAATTACAAATTACAAAATAAAAAAAAAATAATAAGTAAACTAAGGATGATATTGGTACCAATAGGGGTTCCAGGCATAACCATAGGTGCTATAGAATGCTTCGACAGGGTCATACGTAGAATATGGTAGCTGAATCTCTATAGACCAAGGAGGGAAGATGGGTTTCGGTGTAGGAATATAGTTTCTACCTATATGTTGGCAATGAGCTATGATTTGGTTCTGATGAACTTGCCAATCTTCAAATGCTCTCTGTCTAGCATTTTCGTATTCCTGAGAAGCTATAAACCTTTGCATTTCTTGCATCTCATTCCCCCCTCCTACATTACCTTACTGTTGGTTTCTCTCCACCTGTGGATGTCTACCATGGTATCGTACTGCGGCGTTATTTCGCCTCTTCAAAACTTTCGCACCATGGTATACATTTAAACCTATAGTATCGCGGGGTTCTGGTTCTTCTACTAATAATCCCCCCCGACTTATATCCACACCGAGATATTCACCAATCAAAGTAATAAAAATACCACCTCCTATTATGCTATGCGGTCGCATCCCCCGAACCATAGCTGATAAATAATAACCCACACAATATGGTATACTTACAGCGCTTTGTGGGTCTCGAATACACATATGGTAAAACAAATCCTGTTCATTTACTTTTTCCTTGTTCTTACCCCTTTGTGTAATCGAATTAGCTAAAAACCTATGTATTACTCTTAATTCGGCTCTATCTATATCCAAATAAGAGTAATTTCCCCCTTTGAAACGGTGATGGCTTGTCATTTGACTCCACACACCGTGTGTATCAAAATTTTCATCTATCTTTCTACCGTTTAGTATCAATCCTCTACAATCGGCAGACGCTAACTCCTCAGGCGTATATATACGTAAAGCCTGAGCCATGTCCAGTAAAGACATGTGGCGCATCGAACCGCCTAACAAAAATCTAATAAAAGAACGATCGGTTAAACTAGCTACCCGATCATTCAACTCTATACTACATAACAATTCTTTACACCATACTTTATATACAGGTCTACGTATGGTGAATAAATGTACCCAGTCATTAAAAGAAGAATTACCATACCTCTGTACAAGTAATTCCCTAATTGGCCCGGCCAATTCTACAGCTTCTAAGGGTCCCCATTCTATGACCCTCGGTACCTCAACAACCTTAGAATGAAGAGTATGCAAACCCCGTTGATATTTTGGATAATCTATCCAAAGTCTGTCAAATCTCAGGTTCGGGTGCAACTCTTCCAAGTGCATATCAGAAAAGGTCATCACTGGGTGAGGTATATCCTGCTTGTAGTAGTTATCTACCTCCTGTTGTTCCAAATTCTCAGCAGGAGCATTGCGGGCTTGGGATGAAGATTCACCCCTTTCATTCTGCAAAACACATCAAACACAATTTTTGTGCATCCAAATATGCATTAGTGTCAGCAAAATCATCAATCAAAATAATTACAATGACATTATCAATTTATATCAAACTTAAGCTCATTTTCACATTTTTATCAAATCTACACTTTTTCAAATAAGCATATACGAAAATGTTCGCCAAGTTCATAAGCATTCAACTCAAATAACATGTCAAAATAATCATTACTAGCAATTAAACAAGTCTCAAATGGCATTATCTTTCAAAAATCAAGTTCATGAATTTTAGACTTGAAAAAGTCCACTTTAATTCTCAAAATCATGTTTAGGCTCAAAGTTTGGATCATTTAACTACCTAAACATGTTACACTACTCAATTTAGCAACAATTCATGACAAAAATCGGCCATAACCTGTTTATATCAAAAAGCCCCAAATTTGCTCAAGAACACAAACCCTAGATTATTCAAAATTTGAAGTTTAAGGCTTCTAATCATGTTAAACAGCATCAATCTAGGTTATACAAGCATAATACATAAACAATTTAAGCCTAATTACACTAAAAAGTATCAAAATCAAATTGGGGAAAAAATTGCTCAAGAACATCAAATTTCGAATTAAATGGTGTTTAGGTGTAAAAATTTACCGTTTTTCTTGAGTAATTCTTAGATAGCATCCTTCTCAACATGATTTTAGCAAAAGATTTGGTGATTAACGGTTAAAAATTGTGATTTTGGGGTGTATTTTTCGGGTTTTTGGGGTTTTTGTTCGCTGTTCTTCGCAGTATTTTTGGGTGGGGGAGTGAAACTGAGCTGTTGCAGCTCTTATTTTTTTCTGTAATCCGGCTCCTCCGCGAGTCGCGGGGATTAACCCTCCAAACTCCGCGAGTCGCGGAGTTTGATATATATATTTTTTTTTATAATCATTAACTTATGAAACAATTAAGTACTTAATTTTAAAATTTTGTTTCCCTTGTTATTTAGGACGAGGTTGTTTCGGATCGATGTCCTAGTCCGTCCTTCGACAAAATTTTAAAATTTGTCTTTTTGTAGCGATTGTTTTAAAAGCTAAGATTTTTGGGGTTTTTCAATGTTTTTGGCATACTCTAATTCAATGAGATTAAAAATAATGATAATAAAAGTTCTAGTCCCTCCCTCGGGTAAAGCAATTTCGGTTCAAAGACCTAGTCTTCAACTTACGACGAATTTTAAAAATCATATTTTTAACTTAATGAGATAAAGTAAATTTTTGTTTTTAAATTCACACAACTTAAATATAAAATTCAAAATTAATATTAAAAATTCACACCAAACTTAAAATTGAAATGCATAAAATTAAAAATTCATATTTTAAAAATTAAAAATTCACACCAAATTTAATTTAAAAATTTATAAATTCATATCAAACTTATATTGATTTTTCAAATATTTACAATTTTAAATATATTGTTTTTACAAAGTTTACAATATTAATTTAAGATTTAAATATTAATTTTAAAAACATGGTAAAAATAAAATTTAAAAATCTTTTTGTCTTTTTATCCCACTTTAATCAATCAAATATTATCAAAAATATGCGCCCCTCTTTTCGGTAAAGTAATTTCGGTTCCAAGACCTAATTTAACTCATGACGAATTTTTGAAATATTTTGGGTTGATTGATTAAAGATATTTATACCTTAAGAATAAACGTTAAATTTCGCAGTGATGTAATAAATTTTTGAATGATATCAATAATATCGGTCGCCAAACCTAATTTTATTTAATACCAATTTAATACTTTTTAGCGAACAAATTAGCGTTTATTATCAAAAGGTTAAAAATAAAAATAAAAATAAAAACTGTACAGACATACCTGTGGAATAGATTTCTTAGTTATATGATCTATCCCATTCATAAGATAGTCGGTTTAATTGGTTTTCCATGGCTACATAGGCGTAACCTCGAGCATTCAGTGTCTTTTCTTCTAAACATATGAACGGTCCGTCTCTGCATAAAGTAACAAATTCGGTATTTGAATAGGTTTGATTATTTGAATATTTACCTCCATGTGACCATTTTCCGCATTTGTGACATCTTTCTAGGTGTCGTGCTCTTCTTTTTGCTGCGGATTTTGATTTTCCTTTACCAAATTGTAACTTATTATCTTCGCATCTGGATTCTTTTCTAACTCCGTCCATTCTTTCTCTGATTACTGATACTAATTCACTCGGTAGTATGTCATTATTACGTTTAGTGATCAAAGCGTGTAGCATTAGACCATGGTTTAGTTCACAGGCAGTCTTCATTTTGTAAAAACCTAAAAAAAATAAAAATTCAGAATGGGGGGAGAAGACTAGTTCTTTAGGGTCTGCTAGGGAAAGACCATTCGGGTTCCATTTTCGAGAACTACACGAAAACAGACAATCTAACTCTAACAGAAATACATATTATCCTTTAAAGACTTGATTCTCCCCACACTTAGTTAGCTGTGGTGTCGAAATTGTGATTAACTTCGTTGTCGACTTCCATCGGACCATGTATGTAATGTTTAACTCTGTGACCATTAACTTTAAATTCAATCCCATTTGAATTTATTAATTCTATCGTTCTGTATGGGAAAACTCTTTTGACTATGAATGGTCCAGACCATCTTGATTTCAATTTTCCAGGAAATAGCTTGAATCGTGAATTGAAAAGAAGAACTCTGTCTCCTTCTTTAAATTCTTTTGAACTTCTGATTCTTTTATCATGCCATTTCTTCGTTCTTTCTTTATAGATTAACGAATTTTCGTATGATTCATGTCTTAATTTTTCTAATTCGTTTAGTTGACTTAATCGTAGACGTCCGGCTTCATGTAAATCAAGATTACATGTCTTCAAAGCCCAAAATACTTTGTGTTCAATTTCTACTGGAAGATGACATGCTTTTCCATAAACAAGTCTAAAAGGTGTGGTTCTAATTGGAGTTTTTTAGGCTGTTCTAAAAGCCCAGAGTGCATCCTCCAATTTAATGGACCATTCCTTCGGATTTGATCCTACGGTTTTCTCTAGAATACGTTTTAAAGCTCGGTTGGTATTTTCAACTTGTCCACTTGTTTGTGGATGATATGCGGTGGAGATTTTATGAGTTACTCCATATCTTTTAAGAACTTTCTCAAGTTGATTATTACAGAAATGAGTACCCCGATCACTTATTAAAGCTTTCGGTGTTCCAAACCTTGCAAAAAGACGTTTTAAAAAGTTGACTACAACTCGTGCATCGTTAGTTGGGAGAGCTTGTGCTTCCGCCCATTTAGATACATAATCAATGGCTACGAGTATATATAGATTATTATTAGATTTTGGAAATGGACCCATAAAGTCAATACCCCAAATGTCAAATATACTTCACATACTTGGATGACATTTTGTGGCATTTCATCACGTTGACTTATTTTTCCGGCCCTTTGACATGCATCACAGGATTTGCAAAGAAGGTGTGCGTCTTTGTAAATTGTAGGCCAATAGAATCCAGCTTCATAAACTTTTCTTGCTGTTAGTTGAGGCCCATAATGCCCTCCTGTTGGTCCTGTGTGACAATGGTTTAAAATTTTACTAGCTTCATCTCCAAATACACATCGGCGTATTATTCCATCGGGACAACTTTTAAACAGATGTGGATCTTCCCAAAAATAGTGTTTTATATCACTGAAGAATTTCTTTCGTCTTTGGTATGATAATCCTTTTTCAAGGAATCCACAAACTAAGTAGTTTGCATAGTCTGCAAACCATGGGATTTCATTATAATCTATCTTCAATAGATATTCATCAGGAAAGTTGTCTTGTATGGCCGATTCATTTAGAATTTCTAACTCAGGATTTTCAAGACGAGAAAGATGATCAGCGGCGAGATTTTCTGCTCCTCTTTTATCTCGGATTTCAATATCAAACTCTTGTAAGAGTAAGATCCAACGGATTAATCTTGGTTTAGCATCTTGTTTTGAAAATAGGTATCTAAGAGCAGAATGGTCGGTATAGACCACCGTTTTTGCTAGAACGAGATATGATCGAAATTTGTCAAAAGCAAAGACAATAGCAAGGAGTTCTTTTTCAGTAGTTGTATAGTTCGTTTGTGCTCCTTGTAATGTCTTACTAGCATAATATATAGGTTGAAATCGTTTTTCAATCCTTTGTCCTAAAACGGCTCCCATTGCAAAATCACTTGCATCGCACATGAGTTCAAATGGTAGATTCCAATTTGGTGTTATCATGATCGGCGCATTAGTGAGTTTCTCTTTAAGAATATTAAAAGATTTGATACACTCATCTGAAAAGATGAATGGAGCATCCTTTTCTAGGAGTTTATTCATAGGAGTGGCAATTTTAGAAAAATCTTTTATGAAACGTCGGTAAAAACCGGCATGCCCTAGAAAACTCCTAACTCCTCTAACATTGGTGGGATGTGGAAGTTTAGCAATTACATCTACTTTAGCTCTATCCACTTCAATTCCTTCTTTTGAAATTTTATGTCCAAGAACGATGCCTTCTTTAACCATGAAATGGCATTTCTCCCAATTAAGTATTAGATTTGATTGTTCGCATCTAATTAGCATTCGTTCCAGATTAACTAGACATGATTTTAATGTATCACCGAAGACTGAAAAGTCATCCATGAATACTTCCATGCATTCTTCTATCATGTCGTGAAAAATCGCCATCATACACCTTTGAAAGGTTGCAGGGGCGTTGCAAAGTCCAAATGGCATGCGTTTGTAAGCAAAAGTACCATAAGGGCACGTGAATGTGGTTTTCTCTTGATCTTCGGGTGCTATTGGAATTTGAAAATATCCGGAAAATCCTTCTAGAAAACAATAGTAACTATTTCCGGCTAATCTTTCCAACATTTGATCTATTAAAGGTAAGGGAAAGTGATCTTTTCTGGTGGCGTCATTTAATTTTCTATAATCAATACATACACGCCATCCTGTTACAGTTCTAGTAGGAATAAGCTCATTTTTCTCCTTTGTAATGACAGTCATGCCACCCTTCTTAGGTACACATTGAACTGGGCTTACCCATGGACTATCGGAAATTGGATATATTAAACCTGCATCTAGCAGTTTAATAATCTCTTTCTTAACTACATCTTGCATATTAGGATTTAATCTTCGTTGGCGTTGCACATACGTTTTATGACCTTCTTCCATAAGGATTTTATGTGTGCAATACGAAGGACTTATTCCTTTAATATCATGAATCTTCCATGCAATGGCTGGTTTATGAGCTTTCAACACAGAAATGAGTTGTGATTTCTCATTTTCAGTAAGAGAAGACGATATTATTACAGGTAATTCAGATTCACCATGTAAATAAGCGTATTCCAAATGGTTTGGAAGTGGCTTTAACTCTAATTTCGGAGGTTCTTCTATCGATGATTTGTATCGATATCTGTCTTCTTCTTTTAGCATTTGAATTTCTCCTGTTGTTGGTTCATATCCATTAGCTATAAGTGTAGCTAAGATTTCAGCTTCATCAATTGGTTCATTACCTTCTCCTAAAGAACATTCTCCTGTTCCTTGTAATTCTGGAAATTCTTCTAATAATTCTGCATGTGCATCTATAGTTTGAATATAATAACATGTATCATCTGCAGATTGTGGTTGTTGCATTGCTCTATCAACTGAAAAGGTAACACTCTCATCCTCTATACTTAGGGTCAGTTTCTTACCGAACACGTCTATCATTGCTTTAGCCGTGTTTAAGAATGGTCTTCCTAATATGAGAGGAACTTGAGAATCTTCTTCCATGTCCAGAACAACAAAATCTACTGAAAATACTAAAGTACCAACTTTAACTAGCATGTTCTCCATTATCCCTCTAGGATATTTTATTGATCTATCGGCTAGTTGTATGCTTATTCTGGTTGGTTTTAATTCTCCAAGGTCTAGTTTAGCGTATAGTGAATACGGCATTAGATTTATACTAGCACCTAAGTCTGCCAATGCTTCTATTGAACTAAGACTACCCAGAAAACATGGAATTGTGAAACTTCCTGGATCAGATAGTTTTTCTGGTATCTTATTCAACAGCACTGCTGAACAATTAGCATTCATAGTAACAGCCGAGAGTTCTTCCATTTTCTTTCTATTTGAGATTAGATCTTTCAAGAATTTAGCATACCTAGGCATTCCTGAAATCACATCAATGAAAGGAAGATTTACATTTATCTGTTTAAACATATCCAAAAATTTGGATTGCTCGGCTTCAAGTTTCTCTTTCTTCATTTTACTCGGGTAAGGAAGTGGTGGTTGGTATGGTTTAACATAAGGTTTATCTTTAACTGTGTTATATTCATTAACCTTTTCAACTACCGGTTCTTTTTCCTTATCTTGATCAGGTTGTGGTTCTTGTGGAGTAGGAATAGCTTCATTAGAAGTTACAGGTATTTCAGGTGGTTTAAGTGTTGTACCACTTCTTGTGGTAATGGCTTTAGCTGTTTCATTTCGGGGGTTAGCATTTGTATCACTAGGTAGACTTCCCGGTTTTCTTTCACCTATTAACCTTGCTAGGTTACTCACTTCTTGTTCCAGATTTTGAATAGAAGCTTGTTGATTTCTAAATGCTTGAGCATTTTGTTCATTGGTTTGTTTCTGAGAGGTGAAAAACTGCGTTTGAGTTTCAACTAGCTTTGTCATCATATCTTCTAAATTCGGCTTTTTATCATCGGTTTGTTGTGGTGGTTTGTTTTGAAAATTTGGTCTTTGCTGATTATAAGTATTATTGGATACTTGTTGATTGCTAGGACCTTGTTGGTTGTTGTATGAAATATTTCGGTTATAATTCTGGTTTTGATTGTAAATTGGTCTTGGCGGTTGATAATTATTCTGATAATTATTTCCAGGCCTTTGGTTTATGTATGAAATATTCTCTCTTTGTTCCATTGTTAATTCAATACTGAGACAATCTTTTGTAAAATGTGGTCCTCCACATTGCTCACAACTAATTCGTATTGAGTGAATATCTTTAGTCATATTTTCCATTCGTCTCTCCACAGCATCTATCTTTGCGGAAATGGAATCTAAGTCATGGCTAGAATCGGCTCTAGCTGCTTTAGATGATCTAACGATATCTTTTTCTTGGTGCCACTCATGTGAGTGGGAAGCAGTGTTATCAATAATTTTGTAAGCATCAGTTTCGGTTTTCTTCATAATAGAACCACCAGCTGCTATATCTATGTCTTTTCTTGTAGTGATGTCGCATCCTTGGTAGAATATTTGTACTATTTGACAGGTGTCTAAACCATGTTGCGGACATCCTCTTAACAACTTTCCATATCTAGTCCACGCCTCATATAGAGTTTCATTTGGTTTCTGTGTGAACGTAACAATTTCTGCTTGAAGTTTTACGGCTTTAGATGCAGGAAAGAATTGTTTAAGAAATTTGTCAACTAAAACATCCCATGTATCGATCGCCCCTTCAGGTAACGATTCCAACCAATCTTTGGCTTCTCCCTTTAAAGTCCAGGGAAATAACATGAGATATATCTGTTCATCCTCTACTTCTCGGATTTTAAATAGTGTGCAGATCCTATTAAAGGTACGTAGATGTTCATTTGGATCTTCCTTCGGCGTACCACTAAATTGGCATTGATTAGTCACCATGTGTAGAATTTGTCCTTTGATTTCATAATCTGGCGCATTAATGTCTGGATGAGTAATTGCGTGACCTTGGCCAGTGCGTTTAGCTCTCATTCGGTCTTCCATACTTAAAGGTTCCAGATTCTCCATAATTGAATTTGTTGAATCGGAATCACTAGAGGATTCTGATTTAATGGTTCGTTCCTCAACAATCTCTGTTTGAATGATTGGTGGTTCCGGAGGAAAGTTTAGTAGTTCAGGATCTACGAACCGTTCCTGAATATTTTCCGGATTCTCAATTGTGAGGTTGGGTTAAAAAAATGGATTATCGGAAATTTGAACTGAAGTACTTGGTCGACTGGATGACGATTCTAAAGAAAAATTAACGGCGGTTATATTTGCTAAATGTCTTGATCTAGTTACAGGTGGTGAACGTACAAAAGGTGACGAACGTCTTGCTCGGTGCATTCACTGAATATCCTATTAGTTTTTAAAAGGGAAGAAAAATTATAATAAGTTATCCAATCAATAGACTTTTCTGATTTTGCCCACGTTTTGAATAGCCAAAAGATGCAGCAGAGGGGCAGGATTCGTTTGGTCTCAATATAATTGAGGACTGTTTGGCTCCAATAACCCGGTCCACGTACAAATCCAACTATTACTACGAACCAGAAAATTTTGATGTCTATCAATTTAACCACTCAAAATAAATTTTCGTAATTTTAAGAAATTTAGATAAGAAGTAGAATAAAAATCTATGTCCTAAAACTAGAATAGCGAGAAATAAGAGAGAAAAAGAGTTCGTCGAAAAAGGTCGAAAGAGAAAAAAAATGGTTGAAAAATAAAAGGTGACGGAAAAATAAAAGAAACTTATAAAAACTTAAAAATACTTGACTAACCTAACCTTATTACTACAACTAACTTAAAATTATAATCGCAAATTGAAATTACTAATTGGAATGATAATTGATACATAGTAAAAGGTGTCTAAAAATATCAAAGCTTACAGGAAAAACTATATCCCAAATGGAAATAACTTAAAAAGAAACTAAAACTTAAAAAGGTGTCGCAAAATTCTAGAGTACCTAAATCTTAGTCTAAAGAAAAAGCACTTAAGGAATTCTATGGCAAAGCCTAAAAATCTAAAAATACTCTAGAATTCCAATTAACTATAGCAAAACTAAGTTTAAAATTAAATATGAGCTAAAAATACAAAAGTTATGCTACAACGATTAAAAAGGGACAAAATATAAAAATATACAAAAAGTTGTAAAAATTACAATTTTTATAAAAATATTATTTTTATATTATTTATTTAATAAAACTACTAATTTTACAATTTAATAAAACTAATTAAACTAAATAAAACAATTTAAATAAAAAGAAATTTTAAAATAAAACTTAATTATAATAATAATACATAATTAGGGTTTATATTAATAATAATTAATAAATACTCCGTAATTAATACAGATTTAGGGTTCTGTCGGTGGTGTCAGAGTCACTCCGCGACTTGCGGTACTTTATAAAGAAAACCCCGAGAGTCGCGGGGTTCAAAAATTCAGATGACAGCTTATAATTTCAACGCGTTTTTCTTTATTTATTTATTTATTTTTTTTTGTTTTTTTTTATAAATAAAAGATATTTAAATAAAACTTATATTTTTATAAACTAAAATAAAAATAAAGAAACTTATAAAACTTAAATATTTAACAAAATCTTAAAAATACTTATATTTTTGTTTTTCTTTTTATATTTTTGAATAATTAAAACGTATTTTTACAAAAACGAATTTTAATAAAAGTTAACTAAAAATCTTTTTTTTTTTTTTTATATATTAGCGTTGCGCTTCCGGCATTTAATAGTCTTCCCCGGCAGCGGCGCCAAAAATACTTGATGTTTTAGCAGAGGGGTACGAAATAGTTTATATTTTACTAGGAAAAACTATTAAATACGATACAATTTTACACAAGATATTTATTTATTTATAAAATGGATATACTTAAACCTTGCTACAACACTTATAGGCAGTGTACCTAATCGTACAGTAGTGTAGTTTTTAGTAAGTCCGGTTCGTTCCACAGGGAAATCTTTAAACAAAGCTTAACGCTATATTAGTTTACTTTTATAAAAATACAAATATATATATAAGTAATATTATTATTATAAAGGGGGGTTTTTACCGTTTAATGACCGGTTTGTCGATTTTAAAACTTTAGTCGCAGTTAAAACCAAATGTAAAATAATAAATAAATACAAGACTTAATTTTAAGCGTAAAGTAAATAACGATAATGAAGTTGCGAATAATAAAAGTGCGATAAAATAAACTTGCGATAATTAAAAAGTACGATAATTAAAAGTGCGATTAAATAACAATAAATAAAAGTACGATAATTAGAAGTGCAATTAAATATAAAATAAAGGAAATTAAATATGAAATAAAAGAATTATGCTTATTTAAACTCCCGTAATCATGATGTTTGACGTGTTGATTTTAGTTTTATGCCCATGGGTTAATTGTCCTTTGTCCTGGATTATTTAATATGTCCGTCTGGTTTTTGTCCATAACAGTCCATCAGTCATAAATATAAAGTGCGAGTGTCCTCGTCAAATTATTATTATACCCGAAGTTAAATATTCCAGCTAATTGGGGATTCGAATTGTAACAAGGTTTTAATACTTTGTTTAATGAGTACACCAGGTTATCGACTGCGTGTAAACTAAGGTTTTACTACTTTGTTAGCAATTACACCAATTACCCTTGAATGTAATTTCACCCCTGTTTTAATTATTCTAGTGGCTATTAATCCATTCCCGTGTTTGGTTAAATGAACGATTATTCGTACATATAAATACCCCGCCCATCGTGTCCGATCGAGTGTATATGGTAATTTATAGGGACGCCCAATTGTAAATCTTTATATTAACATTAACAAACTTTCATTTAGTTAAACAAATATAAAGCCCATTAATAGCCCATAGTCTAATTTCCACAAGTGTCGTTCTTTTGTCCAAACCCCAATTATGGTACAAAGCCCAATTACCCAATTTTAGTAATTAGCCCAACATCATGATTACTTCGTTTTAAATAAGCATAATAAATACTTAGCTACGAGACATTAATGTAAAAAGGTTGAACATAACTTACAATGATTAAAAATAGCGTAGCGTTACACGGACAGAATTTCGACTTACACCCTTACAACATTTGCTAACATACCCTTATTATTAGAATTATAATTAAAATTAAAATATAAATTATAAATATATATATATATATAATTTACGTATGATAAGAGAAGAAAAAGATTCATTTTTTGCGATCAGAATTCGGTTGGCTTTATAGGCAGTTTTTCATTTTGGGGCTCCGCGACTCGCGGCCAATTTTGCCTTCAAACTCCGCGAGTCGTGGAGGTTACTTTTACAGCTCAAAGGAGTTTGGCTCTTTGTTTACCGACGGTTTATATAATATATATATAATATATATATAATTAATATAATTAATTATATATTATATTATATTTATATACATAGTTAACTTGTAATTTTTAGTCCGTTGCGTCGAGCGTTAAGAGTTGACTCTGGTCCCGGTTCCGGATTTTCGAACGTCCTTGCGTACAATTTTATATTTTGTACTTTGCGTTTTGAATCTTGTACTCTTGTAATTTCGAGACGTTTCTTATCAATAATTGGAACCTCTTTGATTGTATTTTGTTCTTTTGAGCTTTTTGGTCGTTTGCGTCTTCAATTCGTCGAATCTGTCTTTTGTCTTCACCTTTTATTATTTAAACGAATATCACTTGTAAATAGAACAATTGCAACTAAAAGCTTGTCTTTCTTGAGGAATAATGCTATGAAATATATGTTCGTTTTTAGCATTATCAAGGGACCCAAAAGGGTCGAGTGATTTAGACTCGGTGGTAGTAATGGGAGTTGCATAACACTACGTCAGGTGCCCTCCGTATACCTGCAAGTGGAATGCTTCACTCCGGTGTTGTGATTATTTTGTACTTGGGTACCGACGAGAAAAACGAAGGTACGAAGATGGTTTATTGTGAAGATTAGCGGGCGTCGATGTTTGACCAATTTGAAAGGTCGAGTTTCATGTATCTTTTGGTAAGTCCGCTGAAGATTTTAAGTATGACCAACGTTGATACCGGGCGTGTGTGATGTAGAATGTTGAAATTTCGCAAGGTATTATCATCTTGACGGTGATAGCGTGGGGTTAAAACCCTAAGTGGGGGAGTATGTACCCAGAAAGTACGGTGGTCCCTCGGTTTGGTAGGGGTGTTTGGGTCATTTTCCGGTAGTTGCCTCATTTTGAGAGCCAACTAGAGACGTAGAGTGTTAGTTTGGACTGTCTCATGTAGGGGCGTGTTAGTGTAGAGTGCGTTCGGGAACGAACTCTCTAGAGTATTGGCGGTGGGTGTTAGAACTCTAAGTCATGAGTTGGAGTACGCCAAGGAAATCCTGAAGGATAGTTGTAAGATTGGAAAGTTGCATGGTGGTAAGGCGTGATCGATAGGATGCAATGGCGGCATCAAAGGGGTCCGAGATTGTGTGAGAACTCGAAGACTTGAGGAAAGTGTGTTGTTTTTGTTCGCGATGAGGTTTAGATCGCGAGGACGCGATCAAATTTAAGTGGGGGAGAGTTGTAAGACCCAAATATTTATTGTACATAATGTATTCATGGTGTACGATGCGTATATGAAGTGTACGAAGCATGTACGTGTTGCTTGCTCGAATGTCGAAGAAAACTGGATGTTGTTTGAGGTACAAAGTGTGTACGTATCTTCTCAACCCTAAATAAAGTTTGAATTGATGTTTCCAAGCCTTACCATTGGATAGAATATCTTATTACGTTTCCAACGATATTTGATTCATCGAAAATGGAGTTACGGTCGAAATGTTATGGCCAAAACAAGTTGCTGAAACCTGTTTTGGGCTCGACCACAATTTCCAGTTATTTAGAGCGGCGCTCCACCTTCTGGCGCAGCGTGCCGATTGCTGCAGAGGCAATTTTCAGCCTTTTTAAAAGGTTTAAATGAGGGGTACTTTGGTCTTTTCAATTAGGGTCGGTTTGGGGTCATCAAAACTGATCTAGAGCTCCATTGGAGCTCATTTTCACTCATCAAACACTCTCATCTTCAAACCTTAGAGTGAGAGGAGAGTTTTAGAGAGAGAGAGAGCTCCAATTGGAGAAGAAGAAGGGTGTTTCGGGTCAAACCTCGGGTATTAAAGTTGTTCTACTCGTCAACGGCATCATTTTGGCGGTATTGGTAAGTTCAAACTCCGAACTTCATCTTTGTAATTTGATATTCAAGTTTAGGGTTTTGAACTAGTTAGTTATAAAACTCTTTTAGGAGGTAAAATGGGTAATTGTAACTAGTTATTGTTGATGTTGGTAGGTTTAGGATTTGTTGATGATATTGTTAGTTTGTAAACTAATTTTGTTGATGAAATCACTAGCTAACTTGGATTATTAGTGATTTGGGGTGTAAGTTCACAAATTGGGTGTTTTGACTAGTTTTAGGTCAAAATGGGTTTTTGTGTAAATGTTGGTCTAAAATGCATTTAAAGCCTAAAAGAGGTGTATTTAGGTATTTCGGGAACGCGGGAAATGGTCTCGTTAGTTTTGGACTTTCGAGTATCGTTAAAAGTGCAAAAAGACGTAGATTGCACTTTATGTCAATTTGGGCGGGTCGTGAGTCCAAATGGGGGATTGGTTGATCAAACCTTGTGCAAAATGTATTAGTGGGACATAATCACTATTCGATTGTGATTATGAGTGGTTCGGGTGAGATTTGACTTAGTCAAAGTTGGTCAAGTGTATATAGTCGAAATTACACTTGTGATGTGTTAAGTCGAATAGGCTTAAGTTGTAGCTTATTTGCATGTATGATTTGCGTAGGTGATATACGTGAAGTCGGTGGAAGGAGTTCAAGTTTGCGAGTTGCACTTCTTCAAGTAATCGAGGTGAGTGGAATATTTATACATGTATGTATGTGGTTTATTTACTCGTACGCGATGTGGGCCTTTGGTGCCACATCGTGAGTAGTGGGCGTTATGTCACAAGATGGTGACATATTTGTTGGTATGATGGGATGGGAACTACAAGTTGGTAGTGTCTTGACAGGTTATTCACAAGTCAGTGACACCTCATAGTGGTTCACGGGGTGGTGACCCTTAGTAGTTGGTTGGTGTTTCACAAGTCGGTGTCACTATAAGTTGGGGAAGTGATTCACGAGTCGGTGACACTTCATAGTGTTCACAAGCCGGTGACACTAGGTGGTGCTTCACAAGTCGGTGATGCCACATGGAAGTTCACAAGTCGGTGACCCATATGTATTGATGGGGGTTCACAAGTCGGTGATACCCTTGGGTGATTCACAAGTCGGTGACACCCTATAGTGTTCACAAGTCGGTGACACTTAGTGGCGCTTCACAGGTCGGTGATGTCACATGTCGTTCACAAGTCGGTGACCCATAGATATTGGTGGGTAGTTCACAAGTCGGTGACACCCTTTGATGAGTCACAAGTCGGTGACAACATACGAGTGAGACTCGACGTTATTGGTCGTCTACAAGTCGGTAGTGCCATAGCGGGGAACGGTTTGTTATATTTATGCATTATTGTGATTTAGTATATTATTGTAGCGATTTATATACTAACGTTGTTGCTAGTCGTATGTTTGGTGTTGCTAGCTCGTTTATGCATTTTGTTTGCATGGTATTGTAAGTGGATGCGTGTAGGTAAATTACATATATATATATGTATAAGTATTGCATTCACTAAGCGTTAGCTTACCCTCTCGTTGTTGACTTTTTTTATAGATTGCATGGATGCGGAGGCTCGGGTAAGCGGGGACTAGTGGACTTGCGTAGTTGCTTTAGAAGGCTTGCTTTTGAATTGATTAGGATTGGGTAGCGTATCCCCAATCGCCATGCTCGACCTTTATTTTGTATTACAAATCATGTGGTTGAAAACTTGTATTTTCATACGAAAGTCGTAAAACGGCCGATGTGGGCCCGGTCTCGTAAAACTTATTTTATTAATGGAACGTGTTAGTTTTTTATATATGAATATGTTGTGAATAGCGTTTTGTCTAAATACGTCGGGAAGTGGTCAAACATTTTAGCATTTCAAGACTTTTTGGACAGGCCACTTTGGCGCGCCGCGCAAGGTTATGGCGCGCCGCGCCACCTGCTGAACAAAGAATTTTTTTTATTTTGGTAAATTTCACGTGGTCGATTGTATATCGGGTTGGGTTGTTACAGTCTGGTTTGCCTGGTCAGCTGAAATTCACTTGATCGTAACTTGACTTCTTGTCTTTCACCGTTTTTGCTCTAGAATCTTCGTTTTAGCTTCGTTTTACTTGATTCTTTTTGCATTTTGTAATTACTTAATCTACAAAACCAACCGAAAAGTGATAATTTTGCCGACAAAGTCTGAAACTTTATTAATTTAGGGCTTAATATCGGGGGTAAAAACGTGACTTTTTGGCCAATATCAATATGGATAGGTAGTTTTGATTATGGAGTCGGTTGCCGACTCATTCTTCTAACGGAATTATTCCTTAGGCGCATTTTCCCCACACTCATTCTTTTCTATTTCATTTAACATCTTAATTTGTTGCAAGAAATTCAATGTAGTGTCAAGACCCCAACGAAACGACATTTCAAATGTGACATTTAACTCATGAATTTGCTTTCTCACTTCGGAACTAACCTTGTATTGTTCTTTTATGAATTCGGTCACTATTTTATCAACGTTAAGCTCATCATCATCCTCTTTATCAATTTTAACCATTTTCACATTTGAGCGAGGAACTTTAGATCTCGGGACCAACGAAATAGATTCAAAGATGGCACCATAACGAATGATTAAAGTATTATCAGCATAGCTAATGGTGACACAAGCGGTAGCTAGAAACGGAGATCCTAGGATTAAAGGAGTTATCAGATCTTCTTTCATGTCCATAACCACAAAATTAATTCTATAGAAAGCATAACCGACGATAACTTCAACTTCTTTAACAATCCCTAATGGCTTATGTAAACGACCATTAGCAAAGCAAACACTTCCTTGAATAGGTTCCAATGATGGTAATCCTAAGCGATTGTAGACGGAGAACGGCATAAAATTAATACTAGAACCAGTATCAGCTAGTCTAATAACAGGAATGGGACCACGAATTAAGCAAGGAATTTGGAATTCCCTTGTACCAGAGCGCATAACAATAGGAATTTCAGGTGATGCATATGGGTCTACCGGATTAATTGTAAATGAATAAAGAGGGCGGAAATCTTCTTTTCTTCTTTCTTCCAACTAATTCATAGTATCAGCTAACCAGTCATCTTTATTTTCACACTCCAATTTTTCAGATTTTTCACTAGTAACCTCATTACTTTCATCAGCCTTTTTTTTTAATCTCTTCTTCATTCTCATCATATAACTCATGCATAAATATTACCTCATCACGATCGAGACCTCGAACCTTAGCATCTTTTGACTTATCTTCTTCATTAGCAGTCAATTTCTTAATTTCTTGATCATATTTTCTTCTACCATTTCAAACTCCCATAAGTACCTTAAACCAGGTTCATAAATATCAACCTTATTCACCTCTTTAATCACATTCACCTTTTCAAAACGAACTTCCTTAGCAACTTCACAATCAACAGGAACTTTTCCCTTGACAAGTTTGAATAACTTAGTAACATTACGTTCTAAACTTTGAATTGATGCTTGAGGATTATTCTGTACTTGGGAAGGTTGAGCTTTTATGTTATCATTAGCTTCATTTTGATTCTTGATGAAAGTTAGGATGCTCTCCTCAAGATTGGACTTCTTTTCAGTTTGAACATTAGACGAATTTGGAATGAAGGGCGCTCTAATAGGAAAGAAACCAGGTGGATTTTTGTTATTATTAGTGTAAGGTGTATTATAATTATTGCGGTAGTTTGGGTTCCTTGAAATTGATTCACATAAGAGACGTTTTCAACTTGCTCCATAGTAAGACTAGCAACACATTCTTTCGTAGCATGAGAACCTTTACATTTTTCACTACCTACGTTAATCATATGCATTTCTTTGGTAAGCTTTTCAATTTGCCTTCCCAAATTACGTAACTGCACATTCATAGCCTTAACCATATCTTCAGAATCATAACTAACAGATTTTACTAAATGAGAAATGTCTAAGTCTTGATGCCATTCTTGGGAATGAGCAGCTAACTTATTGATTAATGTTTTAGCTTCTTCGGCAGTTTTGCTCATAATATTTCCTCCAGCGGACGTATCAATCTCTCTTCTAGTAGCTATATCGCAACCTTTATAGAAAGTAGTTACCTTTTTAAACTTATCCAAACCATGTTGTGGACAACCTCTAAGCATTTGACCAAATCGAACTCAAGCAGAGTAAAGAGACTCATTAGTTTTCTGACAAAAATTAGCAATTTCAGTTTGAAGGGTAAGAGTTTTGGATGCTGGAAAGAAACGAGTTAGAAATTTTTCAACCATAGTATCCCAACTAGTAATATCTCCTTCAGGTAAAGAGTTTAACCATTCTTTAGCTTCATCCTTTAATGACCATGGGAACAAACGAAGATAGATGACATTACTCTTGACATTATTAATATTAAACAAATTGCATATATCCTTAAAATTTCGAATGTGAGCATTAGCATCTTCTTTTTCAGTACCCCTAAATTGGTTATCCTTAAGTAGGTGAAAGATAAGACCCTTAATATCAAAGTTTTCTTTTATAACAGACTGAGTAATAGCGTGACCTAATCCTTCCCGACATGCTTTCATTAACGCTTCCATTGAATTTTCAGTAGTCATTTCGATGTCTGAGCCAAAAAGAGATCCCAAATTAGAATCAGGACTAGACGGTGGACTAGATAACGAATTATCATTAGAAGTAGTTCCTTCATTGAAATTTAATTTCCTAATAATATTCGAATCCTTAGAAGGGTTAAATAATATATTGAGATTTGGTAACATGTCTTGTAAGACAGTTTTCTTGGATCGAGTATTCATGTGATCTAAAATCATAAAAAGAAATATTTTAGGAGAAAATTTTTTAAACTTAAAAGGGTATATATAATTTAATTTTAAATTTATCCTTATTCCTTTTCTAATTATGGATTTTATATTTATGAAGATATTTAGGAAATGTGTTAATATATTAATAAAATTTAACTTGATAGATATGATAATTAATATTAATGACATAATAAATAATATAAATATTAAATAACAACTTTTATCGCATAACAATGAATAATCAAACATACACGACCTATTAAATCTTTCAATACTTAAGTGACCCCAATAACCCTCCCCTAAAGCCAGACAGTCATCACCCGTTTTCAAGAAATACCAATAACCAAAATATATCCAATTTCTATATTTACCGCGCTCCCCGGCAGCGCCGCCAAAAAGTTGATGTGTAAAAGTGTGCAGTGCTTAATTTTCCTTTCAAACTTTTAAATTTATAAAACCTTTATTAATACACTTTTAACACCCTAACGAGCAACAAAACCCGATCATATGTAGTATTTTAGGTTATCATCCCAAGAGAGCGTAGATGCGTTATAAGTTGTTTTATTAAGGTAGTTTAATTCTTATTAAAGAATTAAAGATAGAATTTTATGTCTTTTAAGGGATTCTTATCTCTTAGGAAAGAGATGATTGAAGATAAATAAAACAATAAAATAAAACAAGAATTAAAGATTCAAAATAAACAAACAAATAAAAACAGTTACATGAACAACTAACTCATACGTGAATCATATTAGGCAAGTTTCATAACTCATATTAACACAAAGCAAAATAATAATCATAGACCAACTATTATTCCTCATAGGTTAAGCTAAGTGTTGCATATTATTCAATAAGTAGGACTTAAAGCATATGCTAGACACGTGATGTGCATGGCTAACATCTTAATTCTTCATATTTAATTCAATTACATGATACATATTAATCTTGTGATGAGGATCAATATGCAAATAGACTGACAAATTATATAAGCTATTAAACACCAAGTAGATCAACTCAAGTTACTAGCTAAAAGTCAATTACTACTAAGTTCTCATGCAATCATTAATTAAATAAATCCAAACGAATGTTCTTCGATTAAGCCTAACAATATCAAACTCTATTATATAAGCGTAATTCAAATCAAACAAGTTTATCACTATTATGCTGTTTAACTTAGTTGCATGCAATTCAATTTAACAAGTTTAATGGACTAGATCTAAACAAGTATCATGAATCGAATAATAGATCATCGAATTAAGTACTATTTAACCCTAAAATCATGTTATTTAATTATTAAGCATCGCAAACAAGTATATTAAAGCATAACAGATTCAAAATAGTTTAAACATTATTACAGAAACTCAACCATACAGATCTGGAAAAGAACCAAAAACGTTACAGATGAAGTACGAAGCTGGCGGCTTCCTTCACACCAGACCCAGCGGCTTAGTTGATGAGGCCGGCGGCTTCATCTGATTCCCAGATGAAGTTCAGTTTTCGTCCAAGTAACCACTATGAACGTTTAGTTCATAGTAGAAGACGAACAAAAACAATTAAAATAAATAAAATAGACTAAACAATAAAGTAAAGATAGATTCATACCTTAAAAAGGTAGATGTAAGAGACTTGATTTAAAACTTGAATGATTCTTGATTACAAAGAAAAGTAAATCTAACCTAATCTAAGGGTTTAGAGAAAAACCCTAAGAAAAATGAAACTAAACTAAACTGTATTGAATTGTATTCAATTGCACATCTAAAACTGAGCCTGGAGCCCTCTATTTATAATATTCAGAAACGGTGACCAAGCCGGCAGCTTCAGTGGGAAGCTGGCGGCTTGCCTTAGGTCGGTGACTCCTTTTGCAAGTTAAACTTAATCCACAAGCACAAAACGCGTAACCATCATAATTATGTCGGCGGATTTTTAGCAGGCCGGCGGCTTCATTGATCCACCAAATCTTTCTGATTTTGTTTCCATTTTTACTTGAACTTGGTCGACAAGTCGAGAAACCGTGTTTATTAAGCCGGCGGCTTTATTGGGAACCCGGCGGCTTTCACTGCATTTTTCTTGGTCAACAAGTTTATCCAATTCTACGGCAATTCTAGAACATTTTAGCATATTCCACTTCCAAGCCGGCGGCTTCCTTAGACCCTTGCCCGCGGCTTTATTCCTTTTTCTGCAGTTTTTCCTGTTTTTGATCATGTTTGATACATAACTTTGATAAAATCATTAAAATTATTTTTCCCCATTTGACCCATTTTAGTGTGTTTTAGGATTAAAATGTCTTAAAAACGCTAAGATAACTCCTCAAAATGTTATCGAAAAACTGTATAATTTAGGATTTATCAATAATATTATATAAATTTAAAATACATATATAACCTAAATTAATTAAAGTATATGTTAAAACGATAATGTACCTTAGTTAAAATGAACAAAATAAAAATTTAATTAAAGTAAAATACTTTTATAAAAGTACAGGGTAATTAATGTAAATAAGTGAATTAATTTATTCATAACCACCGAACTATTGGTTGAGTGGTAAAAAGCCTCAGTTGTTTGTGGACCTGTATCCTTGAAAAAATAGGTGCATGTCCAATTCCTGGGGGAGTGAGTTTTCTCCAAAGGTTGTGCCTCTGGTATCCTTCACTCTGTGTGGGCCAAGCAGTTAACCTAAAGCATTCCGGGTACGCTTTGCGCGATGGATGCGAGGAGTTTCTTCCTAACGGGTGCGTGGGTGGCAAATGAGATAATTCGATGCCCGATATTGCCGTTCTAAAAAAAGTGAATTAATTTATTTATATTAAAAATAATAATAATAATAATAATAATAATAATAATAATAATAATAATAATAATAATAATAATAAAATCGATTAAATAAAAGAAAAGGGAATAAATTAAATAAAAATACAAAAATAATTCTAGAACATTCCTAATAATAAATATATAAAGTAAATAAAAAAAATTAAAAATACCCATAAAGGGCTTCGGCCGAAAATAAATAAAAGAAAAAAAAGAAATTAAATTGCCTTTTATAAACTAGCTTTTTCTCCAAGTAAAAAAAAAGAAATTAAATTACCTATCTTCTTTCATAATTTTTGTGCCAAATCTCTCAATCCTTCCCTCACAAATCCTAGAAAAATTCTTGTAAGTTTTTCTCCCTTTCTTTTATATTTTTTTCGTTTTTGTTTTCTTTTTTATTAGCCGAACCATATTTTGTTTTTTAATAAATATGAAATGAATTTTATAAATTATAAATAATACATGATATATACTATTATGTATGATGGTAGGAAAAATATTTTTAGAGATTTATAATTCTTTTTTATATTTTTAATAAATTAAAAACAATAAAATTGTATATGTATATGCAATCGATATATATATATATATATATATATATATATATATATATATATATATATGAGTATATATATATATATATGTATATATATATATGTATATATATATATATATATATATATATATATATATATATATATATATATATCATGCTAATTAAATTATAGTGTGTGAAATAAATATAAATCATGCTAATTAAATTATATAATTATTTTCACAGTAGAGTAACATGCATATAATGATTATTCTGATAAAATTATAATTTTTATTTATTAAATACGAATTTGTATTAAATTATTTTTATTATTGTTAACTGAAAAAGAGAAAAATATAAAACTAACTGAATAAAATTTTATATTTAAGTAGGATCTGATTTAAAATCATATTATTATTATTCTAACACTAAAATATAGTTTTTCTATTTTTATAATAACCAAATCTATTATTTTCTATTTATTGTTTTCGATTTGTGTAAATAACATGTTTTATTGTGAATTAAATTGTATAAAATATTTAAAATAGTAGAGAACTCATAAAAATTATTTACAATAGTGATAGAACATATAAAAATAATTATAAGAATTATTGGAGTATTTTTTATTATTAATTTTGAGTTATATGTTAAATAAATATAAAAACTATGTAAAATTCGTAATAAATATTTTTAACAGTAATAAAAATATATAAAATATTTTTTGAGTTTATAAAACTTATATAAACATGTAAAAAATATAAAACTAATTATTTGGATCGAAATAATATTTATTCTATAATTAAACTCCTATTATATATATACCAAAATTAAATGAGAAGATAAATATAAAATAAATATAAAAATAAGATAAATTATTTTTATAAAATTTTTATACAGATTTATAAGCTAAAAGAAACTTATAAAAATTATAAAAATAATTATTTGATAATTAATTAAATTAAAAATGAATTTAAGATATATATATATATATATATATATATATATATATATATATATATGACTATTTTTGGCATATAATATATATATATATATATATATATATATATATATATATATATATATAAAATTTGTAAAAATTAATTATTATTATTTCCTAATATAAATATGTAAATAAATATTTAATTAATAATTATATATTTATCTTAACATATAATAAACGTTCTATATAATTATGAATATTACTTAATTACTAAATTAATATACAAACATTTACTTTATAAAATACATAATATTATATATATATATATTATATATATATATATATATATATATATATATATATATATATATATATATATATATATATATATATATATATATATATATATATATATATATATATATATATATATATTAAACATTAATATTATCTAGGTATATAAAAATATTAACTTATTAATAAACCTAAAATCCTATACAACTATATATATATATATATATATATATATATATATATATATATATATATATATATATATATATATATATATATCATTAATATTATCTAGGTATATAATAATATTAACTTAATAATAAACCTAAAATCCTATACAACTATACTATTAATATAAGATAATCGAAATTTTAATACGTTAACAAATATAACCAACATATTAATAATATATTAACGTGTCGTATTCTTATACGCACATAACAAATGAAGGTTATGATCAAAAGATAACGTATGACTTATATGGACTCACCGCTACTAGGTTGCCATGATGGGAATAAGGTTTTGGATTAAACGAAAGGTTGTAGACTTATAGTCCAACTGAAAGTTCCTGACCCTCAGTTACATCTGGTCATCCCTGACTTACTTGATAACACCGAGTTTTGTCAAAGTTGTATAACGTCTTAATGTGAAGGATTATAACCCAAACTATCTAAAACTGGAAACCTACTTTAAATGGAAACTTTCCTAAAGTAGAAACTCTTATCATGAATGGTTACTGTTAATATAGTTAATATATTAATAAACATACATTTTTGTATCTTAGACAATAACTGACTAAACGTTATATCTCTAGGTTGAGATCTCAGTCACTTACTTCTGTTCATTTCATTTCTTTGTGGATTAACTTCAACTGCTATTTAAGGTGAACTTCATAGCCCCACTTTTTACTATTTCATAATTGTTTATAACTTGGGGTGAGACACATGCTTGCTTTATAACTGTTTCACGCTTAGACACAAGTACTCAACTGTTAATTACGTTGTCTTGCTTTGATTCATGCTAAATCCCTACCGTAATATAGGTAATTGCTACGTATAAATGCAAAATTAATTATTGTGAGTAAGTCTATTGAGAGTAACGTCTCTAATCATTTGACCGCCGGTATTTGGTTAATTAATAATGATTCCACGACACTGATAGTACAAGGTGTCATAGGGTAAATTTGTTTAGTAGCGATATTACAAAATGCAGCAACACTTTTAGATTGATATATTTGTATTGTTCAATTTTAAAATAAATCTTGTGATCTAAAACCCTGGATATTGTTTATAAACCTATGAATTTCACTCAACCTTTTTGGTTGAAACTTTAAGCATGTTTTGTCTCAGGTGATGATTGAGCTAGCTGTTTGCAACTATGTGATGATAGATTTGATGCTTGGATGGAGTCCACATCGCATATTTAATTTCATAAACATTTATTCATGTTCATTAAATGATGAAAACAATTAATACGCTTCTGATGTTTTATTAATAAAATGTTTTATTTAAAACGTCTCATATAGAGTTATTCTCGTTTATACAACGGTGTTATTATATGAATGTTCACAATTACTCCTGGTCCATATTGGGGGTGTGATGTAATGACCCGGAATTTTCCGACCAAATTATACTTATGAGATTAATATTTACATAAATTAAACCATACCAACATGATAAGCAATCCAAATTGTTGAGACTTGTGTTTTTGAAAAGAGTTTTACACAACGTTTGACCGTCCAATATGACCGATGATATCACGAACTATATAACATACGATAATTATACGTTTGTGTATATATATGTATTTATATATATTTAACATGATCTAAGGATGGTTTAACATCTCATTGTATACTAGTGACAATGAGTTATAAGTATATTTTGAAACTACTAACTTAAGTTTTCAAAATGATAACTATACGTAACATTCTTTGATATATATACTTATAATCTATAATGCTTATACATGTATCGTATATATAATGTATTTAATCACTTTTTAAGGACTTAAATACATAAAACATTATAAGTATATTCATAAAAGATAGCTATATTTGAATTCTCGTTCCGTTTCCTCAAGATTTCTATACGTATATCTAGGGTATATGTACCCGTATCATACCCAGCTTCTATACGTATTTACTATTAGTATATACACATCAAATCAACATCCTAATCAACATTATTACTGCCCTAGATATGAGGTAACTAGAATTTGTCAAGTAGTATGAATTATTAGTAAGAAAACAAAATTAGGAATCCTTTTCTTTCTTTATAAACTAAAAACGTTTTTATAAATGAACACCATTTCTTCACTCCATTTTCTCATACCTACACCCTCATTTCTCTCTAAAAATACTCCTAACTTCATACTTGATCATCTACAAGCATTTTCCCCATCATTTAGCTTCAATTACAAGCCTTAAACATCATAAGAAAACTCTTTCAAGAACATATCAAAATAACCACCCATTTGAAGAAGTTTACTTCCAACCTTTTGATCTAACTCCACCACTCTTTGATTCCAAGATTAGTTCTTATCTTTTATAGTAACTTTGTCCAAGTAACTTGAGGTAGTAACCTTGTTCATAATCTTATTCAATTCATATTCATATAGCTATCTTATTTTGTGGTATAAAATTTTAACAACAAGAACATAGTTTGAATGATTTCAAACTTGTTCGCAAACTAAATAGATCCTTCTAACTTGACTTTTAAAACACTTCAAGACCTGTAATATATCATAATGATAGCTAACCTAATAAGATAAAACTTGGTTTTACAAAGAACATCTTAAAAACTGAATCTACGTCGTCGGAGTGCAACCGGGGGATGTTTTGGGTTGGATAATTAAAAACCATCTTGAACTTTGAATTGGAAGTTCATGTTCTGAAAAAATGATATTTCTTATGAATATGTTAACTCATAAAAATTTCATGGTTTAACTCAAAGTGTAAGTATTTTTAGAAAAATGATCATTAAATGTTGTTTTTATGATGGAAAATGATCACTTTCATAAGTTTCACCAAAGTTTGACCTACAACCTATGATTTCGAATACAAACTAAGGTATTTTCAGTTCATATTCTTAAAATTTGACTCGATCCAAGGAAGTGGCAAGTTGAACCAACAAAAACGGAGTTGTAATGAAGAAACTACGACTAAAACAAGATTGGGTATCCGAAGCTAGTTTAGCTACGAAAATATTTGGAGAAAAAGTAAATTAATCATATATTTTTTAATTAATATGATATTTTATATATAATTACTTATGATTTGATTTTATATATTTCAGGACCACCCGTAAACAACACGAGAAGATTAATCATAAGACCTCATGATTGTACGCAACACGTCATTTGACAACACGGTACTTTATGTACGCAACACGTCATTTGACAACATGGTACCATGGGTCGAGATTAATTCTAATCAATACGAATACGATGGGGTCTTTATTTATTTTTTTAAGCAACTAATTGTGGACCACTAACATCGGACTGCTAACTACAGACTAAGAAAATATTAAAAGTATTAAAAGTATATATATATATGTAATGATTACTTAAAAATAAAATATGTTGATATATTATATATATGGTTAGGTTCGTGATATCTATCGGAGACCAAGTCGAATTAAATACCTTCAAGGCAAAAGTGAGTTTCATTTGCTCCCTTTTTAATTGCTTTTGCAATATATATTTTTGGGCTGAGAATACATGCGCTGCTTTTATAAATGTTTACAAAATAGACACAAGTACTTAAAAATATATTCTACGTTGAGTTGTACCACTGGCATATTTCCTTGTAGCTTGGTAACTACTATTTACATGGGTATTGTAAACGTTAATCCTGTTGATAGATCTATCGGGCCTGACAACCCCAACCGAACTGGACGACCAGTATTCAACGGTTACACAGTACTTCGTTTTGGTGACTACACTTGGTACGGTGTAGTGAGATTTCATAATAAAGGGAATATGCGACGTTGATTAAATGTTAAGTATGGTTACCAAGTGCTCAACCACTTAGAATGCTTTACATACACTTGAGAGTGTATTATGTTTATGATTATGAAATCTTGTGGTCTATTAACATATTGAAATGATTGTCATGATAAACCTATGAACTCACCAACCTTTTGGTTGACACTTTAAAGCATGTTTATTCTCAGGTACGAATTAAGTCTTCCGCTGTGCATTTGCTCAATATAAGGGCATTACTTGGAGCCGATCATCGCAATGGGACCAAATGTTGATGACTTCGTCCAGGTGGATTAGGACGGATCCTTTCAGTTGGTATCAGAGCGGTGGTCGTAGCGAACCAGGTCTTGCATTAGTGTGTCTAACTAGTAGTTGTTAGGATGCATTAATGAATCTGGACTTCGACCGTGTCTACATGTCAAAAGTTTTGCTTATCATTTCTAGTCGGAAATCATCTGCTTATCATCCTTAGGAAATTACCTGCTTATCATTCATAAGTCTAGACACATTTTACTGCATTTACTGCATTGATAGTGTATAGACGAATTCTTATCTTAGCATATCTGTTATTGCGAACTTTGACTGATATCTTTTCAAAGATTCTCCGTAATTTTGGTATTATATATACATATGTAAATTATGTATTGAAGAGTACCAAATCTAACTCCAATAATCTATTCCATACCAAAAATTCATTTTCCCCATTATACAAGATGGATTCCGCATCTAGTTCGAATTCTTCAGATTCTGACAGTTATGCCGATATGGATTTCCATTCGGGCTCCGAAAGCAGCGTCACCGGAATGGATCAACCAATTTCCCATCATCTATTCTGGATGAATTGGGGATGGGTTCGTAATATACTAAATCACTGGAGACAAGAAGAAGGTGATCCATTCCATCCACCAAATTGCCCTCTTGGCGATGAACCTGAAGCACTTACCGGCGAACCTATTCGAAACACCATTTTCTCTCTCATTTCTAGAGTATCTCGTCACGATTATATACTATCACATATTACAAATCTTGTTCATTCGCTCGCTCTAACCGCCAATCATCCCGGTGTACTAGCAGAAGTTAACGAACTTCGCGCTCGCGTGACGACTTTGGAGAACATGGTGCGAAGGTTGCAAACACCAGCAGTAGCACCAGCAGCATAATCAGCACCACCATCAATAACATCAACAATACCATCATCACCACTAACAAACAACATCCGCATCACACGTCTCGACATCATAATCTATCCCACAAACATCAACATCATACGCACCATAGATACCAAGGAGTACCAACAATAATGAATGATGAAGTATTGATCCATAACTTCATTGATATTCTGCGAAGAATATGTGGTTTCAAAAAGTTTTAGAGATTTCTTATTCTAGCTCAAACCGAAATGCAAATGAGATTAATATCATATTAACTCATTAAATTCATGATTTCATCTGAAGAAAATATATATGTATATATGTTTTCATAAAGATTGTAATTACAAGTTCTTTTGTACAAAATATTAATGGTGAATTTTTTTTTTAACGGGTAGGTAATACCCGAGGAATAATTAGATTTCATCTTAATAAGTTACGTTGTACATTCGTCGAAGCTGATTCAACAGTCATTTACTATCCTACTTACAACCACCGATATACGTATCCGTTCACCGCAGAATAACCATTTTCATTCAATTTCATATTTGGATTTTTACTTCCCAGAATCCAACAAGTGGCATATGAAGAAAACATATGACAAAATAAAATCTGTTAGAAACAAACAAATTAACTATGAAAAATTTTGTTAAGAATCCACGCTAACTGTTCCAGCTAACTATTCCTAGCTAACTGATTACATTTTATTTATCGCAGTTTATTTATCGCAATTTAATTATCGCACTTTTATTTATCGTCATTTAATTTCTGTAATTATTTTACGCACTTTAAATATCGGGACACGTATACAATGTTTTGACATATCATATCGACGCATCTATATATATTATTTGGAATCACCATAGACACTCTATATGCAGTAATGATCGAGTTCTCTATACAGGGTTGAGGTTGATTCTACAATAATATATATAGTTTGAGTAGTGATCGAGTCTGAGACGTATACGGGTCACGACACGTATTAATTAATTCGTATATTATATATTAAACTATATATGAATTATTGGACTGTTACTGTGGACTATCGACTGTGGACTAATGACATTGGACAATTAAAATGAATTAAAATATTGATTATAATATATGAAACTAAACATTTCTTCAAGATTGCCACTTGATTTCATCTTAAACCTCATTGTATCTCGACGATTACAATCAGCGTTCAAATCTATCATGATTCTTAAAAACACCTCAATCGAGAGGATAAACCAACCGCACTTCATCTACGGAAGAAAAGATTGATGCATATAGTTATGCACCTAAAAAACCCTCGGAAACTGAGTAAACGTTTGACACGTATCTGTTCTAGTTCCTTTGACATTGTTATTACCGGAGATCGTTTTGCAATCCCTTTCCAAAGTAGCTAATTTTGTCATAGCTCTAGCAAGTCAACTCTGACTTTTCATCCGAAACAACTTTATTATAACTGCGATATATATGCGTACTCTTTATTGTTACTGGGGAACCTTTTATATTCCACAATATTACCATCAGCGATTAATCATTTTAAAAACACAATTCTCCTGAAACTACCTCGGTTTGATAACCGATGACCCAGATCAGTTAACTTTGAAAATGCTGACGAAGCAGCATGTTGTAGATGATCTTAATGGCCAAAAGTTTGATGATAAAGAAAGGAGTATTAGGAACGCTCGATAGAAAATTTAGTACCGAAAAGCGGATTATGCGAAACTATGAAGAAAGCCGTGGACAAATCACAAAGAATAAGTTTGCCTTCAAAGAATCCAAATGATTCTGTGCCTGCTGAAATCGTTAGCAAACATCTTATTTATCATTCTAAACCTTCACAGACAAATCTTCTTTATCATCCATTGATATTAGAAATTCTAAGATATTCTCGTATGTTCTATTATAAATATCCTCCATATTTCTGGTGATATTTTCACAACTATTCTTATCTGAGATCATTTATCTCTCCGTAATATCTGCAACATAAAAGAAACTGTGTTAGTTTCTAAATTCTGAAACCTTCGAGTTTAAAATATGAATGTTTTGAAGTAGTGTTGGGAACTGAAGCATGGATTAGTATAATATAATGACACTTAATCAACGTCATTATATTACAGTAAGTCATGCTGAGTTTCTAATGAAGCATGATGATTCACAGTACCGTCATCATGTGCCATTTACACGACTCTTACATTCTATCTAATCTCTAAACATATCAAGAGAATATTTTTCTGGATGACTCGGTCTTCTCCAGGGTATTCTGGTAATTTAACAAATCAAAATCGTTCTATTACCATTTTCTTCTTAGAGCATTAGCTATGTTCATTCTGAATTTCATATCTACGAATTTCGGACCATTACTCGCTTGACTCGAAGTCGGGAAGAGAAAATGAAAGCATGAAGCTCTGAAAAATAATGAAGAATATAAACTCCGATAATAACCCCGAAATTACAAACCGTATATATCGATGCAGATAGAAATATAGAGACACGGGAGAATTAGAAACACTATAAACACAAGAGTATAGTAGAAGTAAATAGATTCTTCTGGCGGTAGATGAAAAAGAAGAATGACAGATATAAAAATTAGGAGTATATCAAGAATCAGGAATGGATGGAGCATATTGATGAATGCTTTAAAGTAAGAATCAAGGGAGAAAGAATAGAAGGTGTGAGTCGTGGAAAATAAGGAAACGAAGGGGTGAATTTATAGTGAAATATCCGACAGAGCAATCGAAATAGATTATTGCATATAATCAAAGAAGATCCTGATTTCCTTAATCACCAAAGAACCAAATCTTATTACGTAAGATTCTCTTTAAATCCCTTAAATCCCGGAAATCAATCATAACTACGTCATCGGTTAAGACGAATATATTTTACTCATCTCACTCTTTTACGATAGTCTCATTTATATTCTTTGCATAATCAAATCGCTTTATCTACATTACTCAATGATGATAAAACTCCATTATCACCTTATATTTGTCATGAAAACCTTCTTATTGTTATCCATAACAACCTCTATCAAATTTCGGGGACGAAATTTCTTTAACGGGTAGGTACTGTAATGACCCGGAATTTTCTGACCAAATTATACTTATGAGATTAATATTTACATAAATTAAACCATACCAACATGATAAGCAATCCAAATTGTTGAGACTTGTGTTTTTGAAAAGAGTTTTACACAACGTTTGACCGTCCAATATGACCGATGATATCACGAACTATATAACATACGATAATTATACGTTTGTGTATATATATGTATTTATATATATTTAACATGATCTAAGGATGGTTTAACATCTCATTGTGTACTAGTGACAATGAGTTATAAGTATATTTTGAAACTACTAACTTAAGTTTTCAAAATGATAACTATACGTAACATTCTTTGATATATATACTTATAATCTATAATGCTTATACATGTATCGTATATATAATGTATTTAATCACTTTTTAAGGACTTAAATACATAAAACATTATAAGTATATTCACAAAAGATAGCTATATTTGAATTCTCGTTCCGTTTCCTCAAGATTTCTATACGTATATCCAGGGTATATGTACCCGTATCATACCCAGCTTCGATACGTATTTACTATTGGTATATACACATCAAATCAACATCCTAATCAACATTATTACTGCCCTAGATATGAGGTAACTAGAATTTGTCAAGTAGTATGAATTATTAGTAAGAAAACAAAATTAGGAATCCTTTTCTTTCTTTATAAACTAAAAACGTTTTTATAAATGAACACCATTTCTTTACTCCATTTTCTCATACCTACACCCTCATTTCTCTCTAAAAATACTCCTAACTTCATACTTGATCATCTCCAAGCATTTTCCCCATCATTTAGCTTCAATTACAAGCCTTAAACACCATAAGAAAACTCTTTCAAGAACATATCAAAATAACCACCCATTTGAAGAAGTTTACTTCCAACCTTTTGATCTAAATCCACCACTCTTTGATTCCAAGATTATTTCTTATCTTTTGCAGTAACTTTGTCCAAGTAACTTGAGGTAGTAACCTTGTTCATAATCTTATTCAATTCATATTCATATAGCTATCTTATTTTGTGGTATAAAATTTTAACAACAAGAACATAGTTTGAATGATTTCAAACTTGTTCGCAAACTAAATAGATCCTTCTAACTTGACTTTTAAAACACTTCAAGACCTGTAATATATCATAATGATAGCTAACCTAACAAGATATAACTTGGTTTTACAAAGAACATCTTAAAAACTGAATCTACGTCGTCGGAGTGCAACCGGGGGCTGTTTTGGGTTGGATAATTAAAAACCATCTTGAACTTTGAATTAGAAGTTCATGTTCTGGAAAAATGATATTTCTTATGAATATGTTAACACATAAAAATTTCATGGTTTAACTCAAAGTGTAAGTATTTTTAGAAAAATGATCATTAAATGTTGTTTTTATGATGGAAAATGATCACTTTCATAAGTTTTACCAAAGTTTGACCTACAACCTATGATTTCGAATACAAACTAAGGTATTTTTAGTTCATATTCTTAAAATTTGACTCGATCCAAGGAAGTGGCAAGTTGAACCAACAAAAACGGAGTTGTAATGAAGAAACTACGACTAAAACAAGATTGGGTATCCGAAGCTAGTTTAGCTACGAAAATATTTGGAGAAAAAGTAAATTAATCATATCTTTTCTAATTAATATGATATTTTATATATAATTACTTATGATTTGATTTTATATATTTCAGGACCACCCGTAAACAACACGAGAAGATTAATCATAAGACCTCATGATTGTACGCAACACGTCATTTGACAACACGGTACTTTATGTACGCAACACGTCATTTGACAACATGGTACCATGGGTCGAGATTAATTCTAATCATACGAATACGATGGGGTCTTTATTTATTTTTTTAAGCAACTAATTGTGGACCACTAACATCGGACTGCTAACTACGGACTAAGAAAATATTAAAAGTATTAAAAGTATATATATATATGTAATGATTACTTAAAAAGAAAATATGTTGATATATTATATATATGGTTAGGTTCGTGATATCTATCGGAGACCAAGTCGAATTAAATACCTTCAAGGCAAAAGTGAGTTTCATTTGCTCCCTTTTTAATTGCTTTTGCAATATATATTTTTGGGCTGAGAATACATGCGCTGCTTTTATAAATGTTTACAAAATAGACACAAGTACTTAAAAATATATTCTACGTTGAGTTGTACCACTGGCATATTTCCCTGTAGCTTGATAACTACTATTTACATGGGTATTGTAAACGCGAATCATGTTGATAGATCTATTGGGCCTGACAACCCCAACCGGACTGGACGACCAGTATTCAACGGTTACACAGTACTTCGTTTTGGTGACTACACTTGGTACGGTGTAGTGAGATTTCATAATAAAGGGAATATGCGACGTTGATTAAATGTTAAGTATGGTTACCAAGTGCTCAACCACTTAGAATGCTTTACATACACTTGCGAGTGTATTATGTTTATGATTATGAAATCTTGTGGTCTATTAACATATTGAAATGATTGTCATGATAAACCTATGAACTCACCAACCTTTTGGTTGACACTTTAAAGCATGTTTATTCTCAGGTACGAATTAAGTCTTCCGCTGTGCATTTGCTCAATATAAGGGCATTACTTGGAGCCGATCATCGCAATGGGACCAAATGTTGATGACTTCGTCCAGGTGGATTAGGACGGATCCTTTCATGTGACATATTCGTATCAGAGCCAGACTGTTGTAGAGAATCAGGATTGCATTTTATGTGTGCATTATGTGCTAGTTAGGGTGCCTTAGCAATTGCATTTTATGTGTGCATTATGTGCTAGTTAGGGTGCCTTAGCAATCTTTAGGACTATAACATTTCCTGCCTTAGTTTTGAGCGCTTTTCCTTAATCTTTATACTTCCAATTCATCTTACTTCCTGCTTTTACCTCTTTTGATATTCTGTATCCTTTCCTAAGAATGTCAAGCCAAAACCCTATCATCTTGCCTGATCCCGACTATGAAGGATCAGTTAGTATGTTATTGTTATAATATCTGTGACGACCCGGAAATTTCCGATCAAATTTAAACTTAATCTCTATATGATTTCGACACGATAAGCAAAGTTTGTAAAGTTGAATCTCAAAAATTTTGAAATTTCATTCATGTAATCAATTACCCTTTGATCGTGCTCGGCGATTCACGAACATTTATGTGTATATGAATATTATATGTAAATATATTATAATAATAATTTTATTGGTTTAAAAAATAATTAGTATTTAAAAAATATATATATATATATACATATATATAAAGTATATTGAATGTATATATATTTGGTTTTGAATTCATTTAGTAAACGATTGCAACACTCAATGGTAATGTAAACAAATCAAAATATATTTATTATACTAATATTACTTTGGTATAATTAGTATTAATCATAGTATCAGTATTATTAGTATAACTATATATAATGTATATAGATATGAAAGGTTATACATTTAAATTGTTACTAAAAATTATGGTTATCATCATTAATATCATTATATTATACTTAGTAATAAAATTATGATTTAGTCACTATCATAATTATTATCATTATTTTCAAAATTATTAATACCAATATTATTAAAAATTATTATAGTTATCATTATTATTATAAATAGGATAAAATATTATTATCATAAATAATATTATTATTATCATTTTTATTATCTGTATTATTATTTATTATTATTATTAATATTAATAGTATTATTACTATTATAGTAATATTTATTAAATGATAAAACTATTTATATACACAAATAATATACATACAGATATATGATTACAAATACTGTTATATATAAATACAAATGCATATATAAATTTCAGTTATTTATATATAAATATATATAAAAATAGATAAATAAATAAACATGCCTAAATAAATAAATAAATAAATAATATATATATATATATATATATATATATATATATATATATATATATATATGTATATATATATATATATATATAATAAGACTATATGTATAAACTAATACATATACAACTATAATACAGTTATATACCTATATACAATACGTATTCTGTTATATATATCACAGACACATTTAAATTATTTATCTGATGATAAAATCTTTGAATCGTACGAACTGATTTACTAGATTATATTCGTTGTTATTTTCCTTCTTGTTCTGTTGCAAATTGGTACTAGTTGTCGATATAATATTGTCTTAATTCGTTAAACGTCCATCTCAATTAATCACATCATGTTTCTACTTCAATTATTCATCACACTAGATATAACAATTACAACAATTCGCTAAATGAAATCAGAGAACATAAAATAAAACCCGTCGGTCCTCTGTTGTGTCACATTTTACCAATAGCTCGATTCAGAATGAAAATTCAAAATCTATAAATGTAGAGTTGTTAGGAATTATCTTTTCCAACTATCTGCAAAATCTCAAAACCCAATTTTTACTATCGAGTTACAATTTTGGAGTCAAAGTTTAGATTTCAAAAGTCAACGATTATGTTCTTAGTAAAATTTGAGTTCAATTCGAGGTTTCAAGTTAAATTGAGTATTCAGAAAGCTTTTAATAACAATTTAGAAACTTTTTCATGTTGATATCGTGGTCTAAAACAGCCTTTAATGTCGAATTCGATTTCAAGTTCATTAAAGTGTTCTTCATGTCTGTCCCCGTTTTAAATTCTTTAATTCCTTTTTGTTTTAATTTATTTTGTCTATTGATTTAGTTATCTGCTTCTATTATATAACCTTAACCCAACAATTAAATTAGCTGATATGATAATTATGGCTATGGTCGAATTGTTATGGATGAAGAAGAAGAACAGACGGCTTTAAGGGTTAAACATAATTACTTGTCACTTAAATTAGAAAAATAGATGACAGACGGATGGTTGGATGTTGGTTCGGGTTTACGAGAGGTCACGGGTTCGAGCCCCGTCGTGGGCATTTCTTTTTAGAAAAACTTTCAAAAGGGTATACACTTTTATATTTTTATTTTCATTAATATTATTATTATTATTATTATTATTATTATTATTATTATTATTATTATTATTATTATTAATGATTTTATTATTATTATTATTATTAATTAGTGTTATTACAAGTATTGTAATTATCATAATTATTATTAGAATTATTATAGTTATTATTAATATTAGCTATGCACTACTAGTTATTATTATTATTATTATTAATATAAGTATTAGTTAGCATTTAAAATTATAATTTCCATTATTGTGATTATTATTATTATTATTAATATTATTATTATTATTATTATTATTATTATTATTATTATTATTATTATTATTATTATTATTATTATTATTATTATTATTATTATTATTATTATTATTACCATTAGTAGTATTAGTAAGTAGTATTGTTATTAACATTATCATTAGTAATAAGATCGTTATTATTAAGTATTATGTATTATTATCAGAAGTATTATTTTCATTATCTTAGTTAGTAAACTTTTCATTTTTATTAAAAACTACTATTATTAATATTATTATTATAAGTATTATTAATATTGTTAATATTATTGTTATTAATATTATGATTAGGATTATTAATATTATTATCATTATGAAACAATACATGATGTTATTATTTTTCATAAACATAATTATTAGTATCATTGTTATAAATACAAGTAGTATTATTATTATTATTATTATTATTATTATTATTACTTAATGTATCATTACTTTTAAATCTATCATTTTTATTAAAATTATTATTTTACTATCATTATTATTAGTATCAGTATTATCTATATCATTATTATTAAAATAATTATGACTACTAAAATAAAAGTTCTAATGACGTTATTAAGGTCATAAGTGTAAAAATAAAGATTTTATATATAAATATACTTAGTACACAACTTAACTATATTAACAATTATATATTTATATAAAATTAAAATATATAAATAAATAATGAAACTTATAAATTATTAAAGATATAAATTACATCACTAATAATAAAATATATATATTTATTCGATTACAAGTATATGTTTTAATATATATATGAACGATATAGGTTCATGAATCCGAGGCCAACCCTGCATTGTTCAGTTTCGTCGTATGAATATTTTTACTACAAAATATTGGATTGTGAGTTCATTTGCTCCCTCTTTACTCATTACATTTTTGGGCTGAGAATACATGCAAATACTTTATAAACTGTTTTACAATATTTATATGCGTGAGTTTCATTTGCTCCCTCTTTACTCATTACATTTTTGGGCTGAGAAGACATGCAAATACTTTATTAACTGTTTTACAATATTTATATGCGTGAGTTTCATTTGTGTGATGCCCCGTACTAAATCAACATGTACGGACCATCAACAACAGGATCATTACAAGGTCAAACACTATATGCGTTTTCATAACAAGTTTGCATTCATGATTAAAGGTGACGTCATAACCAACGTCAAACGTTTTACAATCAAAAGTATGCTTCTATGAACGGAAGCAAGTAATAATAGTACGTGACCCTTAGGTCGTTACAAATCATTGTTCAAAAGCAGTAAAGTTTGAATGTAAGATAAAATGTTTTATGCGGTAACATCTCTAATATGGCAGCGGGTGGCTAATCAGCAAGACTAGTACAACAGCAGAAGCAAGCAACCTTAAGCACCCGAGAAAAACATGCTTAAAACATCAACACGAATGTTGGTGAGCTAGAGTTTAAGTATAACAGTAATGTAAGGTAGGCCACGAGATTTCAGTGCTTCAAAGAGCGTTTCAAAACAGTATGTAAAGTATATGTTTAACCGTGGGCACTTAGTAACTAACTTAACGTTTATAACCCCCTGAATGTACACTTGGTGAGTGCGTATGTTTACGAAGTATTAAACACCCGTTAAATGCTAGCGCTACTAGCCCGAGTAGGGATGTCAAACCCTATGGATCCATATCTAAGATTCGCGTTCACCGGTTCAAAAACCAATGACTAAACGTTACCGAGCTAAAGGGAAAGTTTATGCCGTTGTATAACCCACACATATATAAAGTTTAAGTACTCGTGCCTAGTATGTAAAACCTAAAATGCGCATGTATTCTCAGTTCCCAAAATAGTTAAAGTAAAAAGGGATGCTATAACTCACAGTGGTAAAGTAGTAGTAAAGTTGGTTCTGGAAAGTAAGCAAGTATGTAGGTCCGGAAAGTCCTCAACCTAAGTCAAAAGTTACTAAGTCAGTAAATCGTTCCAATAGGTTTATAAGTATATAAATTAGGTCTTAAGTATCATCATCATTCATCATTTAACAAAAAGTGTAAAGTAAGTTTCAAGTAAAGACTAGGGTTTGAAACAAAGGCTGACTTCGTTCAATCGCCATGACCTCTATACAAACTGAAATGAGGTGATACCAGTGGCCATGGCTCCGTATATGAGTCCTTTATTGCTGAAAAAATTCCAGAACCAAACTCGTCTTTGTTTGATCGTGGTGACGGTTTAAGTGCGAGTAGGTCAGAATTTTCAGCACAACGTTAAAAGGACATAGTGACGTTCGGAGGGCCATAGATCTTAAACCGAAACTCGGATTAAGACGAGTCTTAAACGAAAAATTATCTACTCGAACAGAGCTAACTGAAAATCAACTTTACAATAGCCCAGGTGGTCTGATCAGACCAGAAAAACAGTAGGTTTAGTGTTCCGGTGGGTTCTTGGTGCTCGATGCTCATCACGGTTCTCATCCTTGATGCATATAGCTTCAAGTGTACAACTCGTTGATGTGTTTGCATCATCTTTACCAAGTTTTAACAATCATAACACAAGTGAAAGTCTAAGATATATAGCACAACTTAATTAAGGGTTTTAAGTAGTTTCATGAACCAAAGTTACATCAAGATCTTAGATCCGACACATACATGAACTCTAATAGTGATATTAACTAAGTTTGACTATCATGACACTAGTGTAAGTCTAAGATATATAGCACAACTCACTTAACAGTTGTATGAAGTTTGATGAACCAAAGTTACATCAAGATCTTAGATCCAACACATACAAAAGTTATACATGTAATATTAAGCTACAAACTTGAAAGTAAACTTATATAATCAAGATCTTAAGTTGTAGAACATAGTTCTTAGTTAGATCTTGAAGATCCTAAACCCAAAAGTCTAGATCTAACATAAGTGTACAAAGTTATAATCAAAATGTTTACTTACATGTTCTTGAACTTACAAAGTAGTTTCAAGAAATATGAGATCAAGATTAACTAGTAATACTTGACCAAATTAACAACGTTACAACTTTAAATAATATGAAATGAAGAAATAAACTAGATCTACAAGTATTATGTTTATATTTGTTTCATACTTGAGAAGATTCAAACCAAAGTTTAGATCTTAAGAATTCAAGTCTATAAAACATAAACATAAAGAAGATCATCAAGTTTATGAACTCTAGATCTTGAAAACACTTAAGTATAGAACTACAAACTAACAAGTTTGAGTTCTTGTTCTTGGTTCTTCAACAACAAAAGAGTGAAGAAAACAAGATTCATGGAGATGCAAACTAAAACAATAATCAAGTAACAAAACAAGTGATAATGATAATGACTAGTTTGGTTTTTAGAAGGAAAAAAGAAGAGAAAATAATGTTGTTACTTACAATCTTTTGAGAGAGAATTGAGAGAAAAATGAAGTGTGTTTGAATGTGTGTGTAAAAGAAATGGAATACAAGTGAATAAGTAACAAGGAAAAATGAAAATAAAACTCCCTCCCTTGATGCATAGGCTGACGGTTTACATGGTTCAAAGAGGAAGTCAAATTACAAACTTTAAAGTGTGGGATGGAGGTGTAAGATAGGATGGGTAATGAGGTTAAAAGTATGGAAAAGAATGCATGCATGCTTGAAGTGTTTTGTCTCTAAATTAACTTAATAAATCCTAGTTTAACCTTAATGTAATACTAACTTAAAACATGGGTTTGTAAGTCCATTATGAGTGTAGGGTGGGCTTACTAGTCCATGAAATAAAAGTCCAAGTCCAAATCTATTAATAAAAGGCCCAAGTCCAAGTATGTGCAATAATTAAGTAAATAAACCCAAGTAATTAACTACTAACCTTAGTTAATTAAAAATGATTAATAATAAATAATCATGAATGTAAATAATATTCAAAAATATTATTCGTGAAAAGTACGCACGTCACAAAGACAAGTCGGGCCAAGTAAAGTTAAATACGATAACAAGTAAATGTATATAAAATACATTTATTAAAGCACAAGTATTAATAATAAATATTAATAATAAACGTTGGAAAATTCCGGGTTGTTACATTACCCACCTGTTAAAGAAAATTTTGTCCAGAAATTTTAAGCTGAGGTAGAGGGAGGAGTAGGGAAAAGGTGAGGATACTTCTGCATCATTTGATCCTCTCGTTCCCAAGTAAACTCAGGTCCTCGTTTGGCATTCCATCAAACTCGGAAAATCGGAATCTTGTTGCGTTTCAAAGTTTTGACATCACGGTCCATAATTTCAACAGGTTCTTCTACGAAGTGGAGTTTGTCATCAATTGTAAGTTCTTCCAGTGGTATGACAAGTTCTGCTGCAGCAAGACACTTCTTCAAATTTGATACGTGGAAGGTAGGATGAACTGAGCTCAATTGAGTTGGGAGATCCAAACGGTAAGCAACGGGTCCAACACGTTCCAAGATTTCAAAAGGACCAATGTATCGTGGGTTTAACTTTCCACGTTTTCCAAAATGAATCAAACCTTTCCAAGGTACAACCTTCAACATTACACGGTCACCGACGTTGAATTCAAAGTCCTTACATTTAAGGTTGGCACAACTCTTTTGGCGATCACGAGCCGTCTTAAGTCTCGCTTAAATCTGGGCAATCTTCTCCGTTGTTTCATGGACTACCTCAGGTCCGGTGATTTGCTTTTCGCCTACTTCGGCCCAACAAATAGGAGATCGGCACATGCGGCCATACAAAGCTTCAAAAGGTGCGGCATTAATGCTCGAGTGATAACTGTTGTTGTACGAGAATTCGGCTAGCGGCAAATGCCTTTCCCAGGCCTTTCCGAAATCGATAACACATGCACGCAACGAGTCCTCCAAGGTCTAAATCATGCGTTCACTTTGCCCGTCGGTCCGTGGTTGGTATGCAGTACTCATGTTGAGACGAGTTCCCATGGCTTCTTGTAAAGAACGCCAAAATCTGGAAGCAAAACGGGGATCGCGATCTGAGATGATCGATAAAGGTACACCATGACGAGATAAAACCTCCTTGATGTATAGTTGAGACAGTCTCTCCATCGTATATGTCTCCTTCATGGCATGAAGTGTGCAGATTTAGTAAGACGGTCAACGATAACCCAGATGGTATCGTATCCGCCCACCGTCTTTGGTAGCTTAGTAATGAAGTCCATCGTTATCCTCTCCCACTTCCATTGTGGGATTTCCGGTTGTTGAAGTAATCCAGAAGGTCTCTGATGTTCGGCCTTAACTTTCGAACAAGTCAAACACTTACCAACATACGTTGCAACATCTTTCTTAAGATTCGGCCACCAGTACTGTTCCTTGAGATCGTGGTACATTTTACCCGCTCGGGGATGAATCGAATATCTAGACTTATGGGCTTCATCAAGTATAAGGTTTCGTAGATCTCCATAACAAGGTACCCAAATTCTTCCTGCGAAGTACCGAAGTCCTGTCTCCTTAACCTCAAATCGAGAGACGAGAATGTTCAGGTGTTCGTGAGATATTTTCTCCTCCTTGAGAGCCTCATCTTGGGCTACTCGGATCTGATTGTTGAGATTTGAATGGATGGTGATGTTCAGATCCCGGACATGAAGAAGTGCCATCCTCTCCTTGCGGCTCAAAGCGTCAGCTACAACATTGGCCTTTCCTGGGTGATAACGAAGTTCACAATCATAGTCGTTCAGCGTCTCGATCCATCGATGCTCTCTCATATTCAGTTGTTTCTGATTGAATATATGTTGGAGACTCTTGTGATCGGTGAAGATAGTACTTTTAGTTCCATACAAATAGTATCTCCACAGTTTTAATGCAAAGACAACGGCTCCAAGCTCGAGATCGTGAGTAGTGTAATTTTTCTCGTGAATCTTCAGTTGGCGAGAGGCGTAAGCGATAACCTTTGTGCGTTGCATCAGTACACAACCAAAACCACTCTTCGAAGCTTCGCAATAAACGACGAAATCGTCACTGCCTTCAGGAAGTGATAAGATAGGTGCGGTGGTTAGCTTCTTTTTCAAGGTTTGGAATGCTGCTTCCTGTTCGGGTTCCCAAATGAACTTCTTTCCCTTGTGAGTCAGCGCGGTCAAAGAACGCGCAATCAGAGAGAAACCTTCAATAAATTTTCGGTAGTAACCGGCGAGACCTAGAAATTGGCAAATGTGAGTGGGAGTAGTGGGGGTCTCCCACCTGCTGATAGCTTCAATCTTCGCGGGATCAACTTTGATGCCCTGGTCGCTCACAACATGACCCAGAAATTGGACTTCTTTCAACCAAAATTCACACTTGGAGAATTTGGCATAAAGTTGCTCTTGTCTCAAGAGTTCTAACACTAGACGAAGATGTTGTTCATGTTCTTCTTCGCTCTTAGAGTAGATGAGGATATCATCTATGATGACGATAATGAACTTATCCAAGTATGGCTTGCAGACACAATTCATGAGGTCCATGAACACGGCAGGTGCGATGGTTAAACCGAATGGCATCACGAGAAACTCATAATGACCATAACGAGTTCTGAACGCAGTCTTCATCACGTCGCTCTCTTTCACCCTCAACTGGTGATAACCGGATTGCAAATCAATCTTAGAGTAAATGCTTGATCCTTGTAGCTGATCGAAAAGATCGTCAATTTGGGGAAGAGGATACCGATTCTTGATCGTCAATTTGTTGAGTTCACGGTAGTCGATACACATGCGGAATGATCCATCCTTCTTCTTCACAAACAAAACAGGTGCACCCCAAGGCTAGAAAGTTGGTTAGATAAATCCACGATCTAACAGTTCTTGTAGTTGGCTCTGCAACTCTTGCATTTCTGAAGGTGCGAGTCGATAAGGTGCGCGAGCTACAGGTGCAGCTCCAGGCACTAAATCAATCTGAAACTCTACTGCCCTCGAGGGCGGTAATCCAGGCAATTCTTCGGGAAAGACATCGGAAAACTCGTTCACAATTCATACATCGTTCACACTCTTCACCTTGGTTTCTACCATTTTCACATGTGCTAAAACGGCAAGACGTCCTTTCTTCATGATCTTTTGCGCTTTCATGCAACTAATGAGGTTCAGCTTTGAGGTACATCTCTCTCCATAAATGATCAGTGGCTCACCATCTCCGTGTGGTATACGAAGAGCTTTATCTCCACAGATAATGTCGGCCCTTATCTTGGTCAACCAGTTCATACCGACAATAACATCAAAGCTTCCCAACTTAATGGGTATCAAGTCAATCTCGAAATCCACACCAGCTATGTTGATAATAGCTCCTCGGCTAATTTGGTCAACTTTCTCAAGTTTCCCATTGGCTACCTCTACAAGCATACTCTCCTTTAAAGGAACTAATGACCAATTTATCTTATCGCAAAAGTGTCTACATACATAACTTCTATCAGCACCAGTATCAAACAGAACAGAAGCAAATATATTGTTGATAGTGAATATACCTGTGACCAAGTCGAGGTTCTCACAGGCGTCCCTTGTGTTTACATTGAAAGCTCTGCCACACGGTGGTTCGCCGACCTTTCTTTTGTTGGGACAAGCATTTCTGAAGTGGCCCGTCTGTCCGTATTCGTAGTACTTTTTCGGTCCATTGGGGTTCGACTTCACATTTAGGGTGGTGACCTTGCAGTCTTTACTGATATGCCCAGTCCGTTGGCACTTTTCACAAACTACATTACAGTACCCGGTATGGTTCTTGTAGCACCTCTTGCATTTTGGTAGAGTACCCTTGTAGTTCGGGTTTGAGCTTGTGTTCGGGTTGGGGTTCCCACCGTTGTTGTTTCCTTTAAAACCCTCATGTCGCTTCACCGGGTTTTGATCGTAGGCTCTACCCTTGCTGTTATCCCACTTACGCTTGTCGCTACTACCCGCTTCGGACTTAGCCTTGTTCGGTTCATCGATGATGATTTAGTTCATTAAGGTATGCGCCATGCGCATTGCTTCCGGGACATTGGGTGGCTTAGACGATGTGACATTTCCCTTAATGGACTTAGAAAGTCCCCACAAGTACCTTTCCATACGCTTGAACTCCGGGGTAACCATGGTAGGACACATTAGGGCTAATTCTAGATACCTACGGTTGTAACCATCGAGATCATTTCCCACAACCTTCAACTGCATAAACTCCATCTCCATTTTCTGGATCTCCGTCCTAGGGCAATATTCCTCAATCAGGGCCCCTTTGAACTCTTCCCATGGAGTATCAAATGCCTCATCAATACCCTTTGCTTGAGCCAACATGTTCCACCATGTTAGTGCGCCGTCTGACAGCGTACATGAAGCATACTTGGTTTTGTTCGCCTCTGAGCAGTTACTAACTCGGAACACAGATTCTAATTTCTCAAACCACCTAGTGAGACCAACCGGCCCCTCAGTTCCACTAAGGTTGTGGGGCTTGCACCTTTGAAACTCTTTGTATGTACGCCCATTACAAATGGGCTGGATAACCGGTAGCGGTGGAGCTTGGGGGTTCATTTCCGCTAAAGCTGCGGTGACTCGTTCATTGATCATTTCCTCGATTTGTACTGTGGTTGGCGTTGATCTTCTGTTTGCTATTGATGTTCTAAACAAAAATTTTGACTCAAGTCAAAATCTAGTATTCAAATAGTAATAATACAGTATATGGTAACCAGCATGGAATCAACACAACACATGTTAATTAAGTAACGCAAAGAGATTCAGATACCACAAAGTCATCACACAGTAACGTAAATAGAACACTGTGCAAGAATTGAACAAAACAAAGTTCCATTCATTAATAATAAATTGCATACATCCACATAGGTTCATACAATACATAAGTAAAACATAAAACTACAAATGAGATTACATAATGAAATCTACTACAAATGTCCTATGGTGATGGCGGGTGTAGGATGTCCATTACGTGGGACATCTGGTCCTCGAGCTCAGCTACTCGAGCACGAAGGATCTCCACCTCCCTTGTCAGTTCCTCGACAGTGGGAGATGGTGGGGCAGGCAGTGCTGATGGTGCAGGTGGTGCCGGTGGTGCAGACGGTCCTGCTCCAGAAGTAGAGGCTACAAAGTGGTAAGGCTTACGCACAAAAGGATCAGCAGGGTACGGCACCAGCCGCTTTCGGGCGGTAACCTTACGATGCCGACCATGAGCGTCAACGAATGGTTGACCTCCATTAATCCTTGGAATGACGGTACCATCGAAATGGTACCGCTTCTTCGGCGGGGTGGAGGGTGGCTGTACAGGTGCATCATCAGGGTCCTCATCTGAATCCTCGTCACTAGAGTCGTCAGAGGATGAGTCGTCGGATGAAGAATCAGCGGATGATGGGTCGTCTAGATCGGCTGGGGGTGGCTGCAAGGGTGGCTCTCCTCGGGTGGCCATCATCTGTCGGTATCTGGCAGGCCCGATCGGCACGAGACATCCATCAGGAAGGCGTCAGCACCAATGGTTATGCTCATTACGGACTGGACCTTCCCCAAGTTCCGCGGAAATCACAGCACCACCGGAATGGTGATGTGGCTCTGAGGGTCCTGGGATAAGTGGAGCTGGAATCTCCTGTAGGTCCTCGGCTCCGTCTGAGGAAATCATTGGGCCGGGTGCATGGTTACTAGCTCCGGAGGATGAAGCGCCGGAGTCACTGGAAGGTGTAGATGACGGGATCGAGTCAGCAACATCGGTAGGTGAGGTGGCCGATGAGTCCGAGTCGCTCTCCAAGTGAATGATAGTGGGCGGGGCATCTGACATCTGAACAAGGAAAAATAACTTTTTCCATGTCAGTTAGTCATAAAGCAAGCACGTATTAGGCAAAGTAACTAAGACAGTCTAGATCATGTATAGCAGTAAGTAGCATGGTAATAACGACAAGTATCATGCAATCGAAAGCCGATAGTAGCATGCAGTAGTGAAATCATGTAGTAGCATATGGCATATAGCAGTAAAAGTAAGCAGCAACATGCAACAAGTTTCGCAGAAACAAGTAAACCAACAAGTTGTAGATTAGTCCTATTAGTGAATCCTACTCGGTCGGGTCTTGACTCACTAATGCAACCTAATTACCTACAACCAATGCTCTGATACCAAATGTGATGCCCCGTACTAAATCAACATGTACGGACCATCAACAACAGGATCATTACAAGGTCAAACACTATATGCATTTTCATAACAAGTTTGCATTCATGATTTAAGGTGACGTCATAACCAATCAAATGTTTTACAACCAAATTATGCTTCTATGAACGGAAGAAAGTAATAATAGTACGTGACCCTTAGGTCGTTACAAATCATTGTTCAAAAGTAGTAAAGTTTGAATGCAAGATAAAATGTTTCATGCGGTAACATCTCTAATAAGGCAGCGGGTGGCTAATCAGCAAGACTAGTACAACAGCGGAAGCAAGCAACCTTAAGCACCTGAGAAAAACATGCTTAAAACGTCAAAACGAATGTTGGTGAGCTATAGTTTAAGTATAACAGTAATGTAAGGAAGGCTACGAGAATTCAGTGCTTCAAAGAGCGTTTCAAAACAGTATGTAAAGTATATATTTAACCGTGGGCACTTGGTAACTAACTTAAGGTTTATAACCCCGTTAATGTACACTTGGCGAGTGCGTATGTTTACGAAGTATTAAACACCCGTTAAATGCTAGCGCTACTAGCCCGAGTGGGGATGTCAAACCCTATGGATCCATATCTAAGATTCGCGTTCACCGGTTCAAAAACCAATGACTAAACGTTACCGGGCTAAAGGGAAAGTTTATGCCGTTGTATAACCCACACATATATAAAGTTTAAGTACTCGTGCCTAGTATGTAAAACGTAAAATGCACATGTATTCTCAGTTCCCAAAATTGTTAAAGTAAAAAGGGATGCTATAACTCACAGTTGTAAAGTAGTAGTAAAGTTGGTTCGGGAAAGTAAGCAAGTATGTAGGTCCGGAAAGTCCTCAACCTAAGTCAAAAGTTACTAAGTCAGTAAATCGTCCCAATAGGTTTATAAGTATGTAAATTAGGTCTTAAGTGTCATCATCATTCATCATTTAACAAAAAGTGTAAAGTAAGTTTCAAGTAAAGACTAGGGTTTGAAACAAAGGCTGACTTCGTTCAGTCGCCACGACCTCTATACAAACTGAAATGAGGTGAGACCAGGGGTCATGGATCCATATATGAGTCCTTTAGTTTCTTTAAAAATTCGAGAACCAAACTTGTCTTCGTTTGACCGTGGCGACGGTTTAAGTGCGAGTAGGTCAGAATTTTTCAGCACAACGTTAAAAGGACATAGTGACGTTCGGAGGGCCATAAATCTTAAACCGTAACTCGGATTAAGACGAGTCTTAAATGAAAAATTATCTAATCAAACATAGATAACTGAAAATTAACTTTAAAGTAGCCCAGGTGGTCTTATCAGACCCTAAAATAGTAGGTTTATTGTTCCGGTGGGTTCTTGGTGCTCGATGCTCATCATGGTTCTCATCCTTGATGCATATAGCTTCAAGTGTACAACTCGTTGATGTGTTTGCATCATCTTTACCAAGTTTAAACCATCATAACACAAGTGCAAGTCTAAGATATGTAGCACAACTCAATTAAGGGTTGTAAGTAGTTTGATGAACCAAAGTTACATCAAGATCTTAGATCCGACACATACATGAACTCTAATAGTGATATTAACCAAGTTTGACTATCATGACACTAGTGTAAGCTAAGATATGTAGCAAAACTCACTTAAGAGTTGTATGAAGTTTGATGAACCAAAGTTACATCAAGATCTTAGATCCAACACATACAAAAGTTATACATGTAATATTAAGCTACAAACTTGAAAGAGTGAAGAAAACAAGATTCATGGAGATGCAAACTAACAAGTTTGATCTCTAACAACAAACAACAATAATCAAGTAACAAAACAAGTGATAATGACTAGTTCGATTTTTAGAAGGAAAAAAGAAGAGAAAATAATGTTGTTACTTACAATATTTTGAGAGAGAATTGAGAGAAAAATGAAGTGTGTTTGAATGTGTGTGTAAAAGAAATGGAATACAAGTGAATAAGTAACAAGGAAAAATGAAAATAAAACTCCCTCCCTTGATGCCTAGGCCGACGGTTTACATGGTTCAAAGAGGAAGTCAAATTGCAAACTTTAAAGTGTGGGATGGAGGTGTAAGCTAGGATGGGTAATGAGGTTAAAAGTATGGAAAAGAATGCATGCATGCTTGAAGTGTTTTGTCTCTAAATTAACTTAATAAATCCTAGTTTAACCTTAATGTAATACTAACTTAAAACATGGGCTTGTAAGTCCATTATGAGTGTAGGGTGGGCTTACTAGTCCATGAAATAAAAGTCCAAGTCCAAATCTATTAATAAAAGGTCCAAGTCCAAGTATGTGCAACAATTAAGTAAATAAGCCCAAGTAATTAACTACTAACCTTAGTTAATTAAAAATGATTAATAATAAATAATCATGAATGTAAATAATATTCAAAAATATTATTCGTGAAAAGTACACACGTCACAAAGATAAGTCGGGCCAAGTAAAGTTAAATACGATAACAAGTAAATGTATATAAAATATATTTATTAAAGCACAAGTATTAATAATAAATATTAATAATAAACGTTGGAAAATTCCGGGTTGTTACAATTTGCTCCCTTTTTAAATGCTTTTGCAATATATATTTTTGGGACTGAGAATACATGCGCTACTTTTATAACTGTTTTACGAAATAGACACAAGTAATCGAAACTACATTCTATGGTTGAATTATCAAAATCGAATATGCCCTTTTTATCTTGTCCGAAGTTGTCCCGGAATGATGGCGAAATTATCATGTCCGAAGTTGTCCCGGAATGATGGCGAATTTATCATGTCCAAAGTTGTCCCGGAATGAGGGCGAATTTATCATGTCCGAAGTTGTCCCGGAATGATGGCGAATTTATCATGTCCGAAGTTGTCCCGAAATGATGGAGAATTTATCATGTCCGAAGTTGTCCCAGAATGATGAGGATATTCTATATGCAACTTGTTAAGGTCGATTACCAGGTGTTCAATCCATATGAATGAATTTTATGCATGATGTTTATGGGAAATGGGAATATAAAATCTTGCGGTCTATCAAAATGATGAATTTTATTGTTTACGATATACCTATGAACTCACCAACTTTTTGGTTGACAATTTTAAAGCATGTTTATTCTCAGGTATTAAAGAAATCTTCCGCTGTGCATTAACTCATTTTAAGGATATTACTTGGAGTCATTCATGGCATATTTTGAAAGATGTTACATTTGAGTCGTTGAGTTCATCAAGATTATTATTAAGTCAATTATAGTTGGATGTATTATGAAATGGTATGCATGCAATCAACTTTCGATGTAAAGAAAGTTTGTCTTTTAAAAACGAATGCAATGTTTGTAAAATGTATCATATAGAGGTCAAATAACTCGCGATGTAATCAACTATTGTGAATCGTTTATATTATATATGAACGGGTCCTTTCAGTTGGTATCAGAGCGGTGGTCGTAGCGAACCAGGTCTTGCATTAGTGTGTCTAACTAGTAGTTGTTAGGATGCATTAATGAGTCTGGACTTCGGCCTAGTAGTTGTTAGGATACATTAATAAGTCTGGACTTGAACCTGGTCTGCATGTTAAAAGTTTTGCTTATCATTTCTAGTCAGAAATCATCTGCTTATCATCTTTAAGAAATTACCTGCTTATTATTCTTAGTTTAGACACATCTTACTGCATTGATTGCATGAATAGTGTATATACAAAATTCATATCTTAGCGTATCTGCTAAATCATATCTTGGCGTATCTGTTACTGTAAACCTTGCCTAACATATTCTGTAAATTCCTCCATAATTTACGGGATCTTCTGTACTATAGACAGCTATTCTATGTAATTAGAATATCATCCGATATCCGAAAACCATTTCATATCAAAAACCCTTTATCTAACCATACCTGATGGAACTCACAACTAGTTCAAGTCCCTCGAATTCTGACAGCTATTCCGACATGGATGTTCACTTAAACTCCAGAAGCAGCGTCACTAGAATGAATCAACCAATCAGCCATCCCCAATTCATCTGATGGGTTCGTCGTCGACTTAACTGATGGAAAAGAGAAGAAGGCAATTCCTTTCCACCAACCGAATTCACCTTTTGGCAAAGTGTAGAGACCCGTCCTAATCCATCCGGACGAAGTCCACATTGATTATAAACGATTCACAACAGTTGATTACATCGCGAGGTAATTGACCTCTATATGATACATTTTACAATCATTACATTCGTTTTTAAAAGACAAACTTTCTTTACATCGAAAGTTGACGGCAAACATACTATTTCATAATACCTCCAACTATAATTGACTTAATAATAATCTTGATGAACTCGACGACTCGAATGCAACGTCTTTTGAAATATGTCATGAATGACTCCAAGTAATATCTCTAATATGAGCAAATGCACAACGGAAGATTTCTTTCATACCTGAGAATAAACAAGCTTTTAAGTGTCAACCAAAAGGTTGGTGAGTTCATTAGTTTAACATAAATAATCATTTCCATCATTTTAATAGACCACAAGATTTTCATTTTCAGTTCTCATAAATATACGTCCCATGCATAGAGACAAAAATATCATTCATATGGATTGAACTCCTGGTAACCGACATTAACAAGATGCATATAAGAATATCCCCTATCATTCCAGGAAATCCTTCGGACATGATATAAAACAACATCGAAGTACTAAAGCATCCGCTACAACGGATGGGGTTCGTTAGGCCCAATAGATCTATCTTTAGGATTCGCGTCAATTAGGGTGTCTGTTCCCTAATTCATAGATTACCAGGCTTAATAAAAAGGGGCATATTCGATTTCGATAATTCAACCATATAATGTAGTTTCGATTACTTGTGTCTATTTCGTAAAACATTTATAAAAATTGCGCATGTATTCTCCGCCCAAAAATATAAAGGGTAAAAAGGCAAATGAAACTCACAATACTGTATTTTGTAGTAAAAATACATATAACGATATTGAAAAATGCAGGGTTGGCCTCGGATTCACGAACCTATATCATTCATATATTTATTAACACATATAATAATATTAAAATAAATATATATGTTGATATTAGTAATATACATGTGATATTAAATTTAATATTAATAATTACTTAAATATATTTATTTTATATATATTTTATAAAATTATCATAATAATCTATTATATACTTTATTAAAATATTTTGGATAAGTACTTAGTATTAATATTTTTAAATACTCATAATTTTTAATATGATAACATTCTTGATAAATTCGAGTTATATTAAAACGTAAATGAACAAAAAGTATTTTATTAGTAAAAGTAGTATACTTATTATCTATACTTCTATATATTTAAAGTTTGTATCTAATTTATAATATCTATCTTTTTAGTTTAATATCATAAAAACATAGTTATATTTTATATACGAAATATATTTAAAACTAAAGTTATAGTTAGTAATATTATTTATAATAATAATAATGATAAAAATAATAATAAGTTTACTACCTTAAAGAGTAGCTTCCTAAAAAAAATGTCGCAGTCCAGGCTCGAACCCGAGACTTCTCTCTTAACCACCCATACTCTTAACCATCCCTCTGTAAATTCATTTCTGTTATTAAATCCCTTGATTAAATATATAACTTATATATCTGTCAGTTTTCTTCTTCACCTTCTAAAATACAAAACCTAAAATATTCATTGTCTTCTACAATTTTCATCATCATCGTTATTAATATACATACCATCACTATCATCTTTATCATCATCTAATGTATCATCATCATCATCATCTATATCATCATCTTCACATACATCAACGACCATCATCAAAACATCATACCAAATTACGATCTTAATCGTGATTATCATTACTTGACATCATTCATCATCATACCCATGTATCATTTATCATTACCTAATCATCATCATTATCTTATCTTTAAATAATATAAGGGTGCCTGTATAATGTGTGCGTTTATATTGTCATCGAATCAAGAGGCATGAGACAGTGGGGTTGCAAGTAGCGACCCAGTTTGCTTCATAAGCCCAATCAGTGAAGGAAAGTTAACAACCCAAAAACAAATCGCTACAACAGTATTATTCGGCCCAACTTCAATAACTTAAACCCGTAATCTTTTTCCTAGTTGTTTTGGACATGATGGAAAGGGTTTGGCACATTGATAAAGTATGAACCTCACAATTTAATAATCGTAATTGATTATAATTGGGTGCCGGCCACAAAGCAATCTCCAATAATTAATATTACTAATGAATTTGTTTGCAAGTGGGAACACATGTTGGCTCAACTAAATGGAATATGACCCAAACATATAATCTGTTCACATGCAAAAAGGAATTTCGTTGGTGAGAAAAAGAAAGAAATTCGAATGGCAGTTGTGGTAACACGTCCTCACTTTTCATAAACTTTAGTCATACTTTAATATAAGTGGAGTGGGGTTATATGATTTGCAAGTGTCGACTAAAAATAAAAAGAAGGAATCCATTAGCAATTTAATTTGATAATATAAATATGTAGGCTGTAGGTTCGAGGGTTTAATAAAAACATGAAGTGGTAGCTGTATTTGTCGAGCAGTAACCAGACACAAGATCATGTAGAAACAATTGTAGCAGTAGCAGTATACTTGTGAGAGATGTTGGTTCAAATAGAGAGTAATATAGAGGAAGATAGAGGTGACTCACATTTGTTGATGGTTTACAAGGTGGCGAGGGTGGCGGTTTTTATGGTGGTTCAAAGTGGTCATTGAAGGTGGTAATTTGATGGCGAGATCAGCAGTCACCGCAGCAGCCATAGTTGCAAATCATGTGGTTGTAGCAGATTTGTTTATTCATGATTTCGTTCCAGTTCAAACTAGAGATCAAAACGTATTCACCTTTCGGTTAATAATGTACTCGATTTGAACTTGTAGATTTGGAATCTGAAATTGAAATTTTGATGATCAACAAGTGTTCTATTGATGTAAAGGATTACGGATTTGAATCTAACTTATGTTTATAACTTCTAGATAATGATAGCACAAATCGGTGTATATGATCAGTTATGAAAATGAAAATGAATGGGTGAACTGTGATAATGAATTTGTCACTTGAAATGTTTTAATGAACTACAATGATTTGATAATGTCTCATGAGGATAAATTATTGATTGCTTTTAATAAAGGTTTATATGAAAATGAAAAGGTAGTCGGATGGTGTGATCTATTATGACAACTTAATTGAGTATTATATAACAAGTTGGCATTTATTTCATATACAAAACAATAACAGTAAAATTTACATATTAATAAATATATTCCTTTAAACAAAAATGTGCATGTGAATATGTACGAGTATATTATATATATAGAAAAAGTTTAACCAATCAATCAAACACACAGTATATAACTTTGAATTTCCTCATTTGAATAGTTTAGTTGAATAGTAATTCAATAATAATCACAGAAATAATTGAACAAGTAATAATAAAGCATCTTTCAACTGCGGACAGTTTTCACGGACTGTGTATCGTGCACTATTTGAAATTAGTGGCGGATAAAAGTCTTCGGAAAATTCTCAAATTTTTAGATTAACTATATTTATTATTTTGGTCTTTATGGTATAAAATTCGATCCTTAATTTGTTAAATAAAATTACATCAATTGTCCCTCTCAATTCTGGGTAAAATATAAAAAGTGTTAAAACTTAACGAATAGTTCCTAAATACATTTTTAATAAGCCTAAAATTTATAGAACTCATTCTCGAATCACTGTTTATTTTAAAATTAGATAAGTTTGAATTTAATTTGCTTAATATCAATCGAAACATCAAACGAGTATTACAATCATTTAATATTCATTTTTAATATACATTATTTATATATATAGATATATTTTAAATAAAAATTATTATAATATCCTATTTTTATTTTATTAATTTTTAATAAAAATAACATATAATATGTTTCAAATTATATTTCGAATTACTATTTATATATACATACCCACATATCTATTTACAAGTAATTATTCGTGAATCGTCAAGAGCAGTCGAAGGTCAATTGAATATATGAAACAGTTCAAACTTTTTGAGACTCAACCTTACAGACTTTGCTTATCGTGTCGAAACCATATAAATATTAAGTTTAAATTTGGTCAGAAATTTCCGGGTCGTCACAGTACCTACCCATTAAAGAAATTTCATCCCGAAATTTGAGTGAGGTGGTCATGACTAACAATAAAAATGTTTTCATGACGAATATGAGTTGTTAAATAGAGTTTTATCATTATTGACTAATATAGATAAAACAATTTGATTATCCGAAGCGTACGCGTGAAGCTATCACAAAAGATTGAGATAGAGATTTAACTTTTGACGTAGTCACGGTTGAATTTAGAAAATAAGGTGTGTCTAATCTTTTGATGTTGTCTTGGTTGAATTCCGGAATTCAAGGGATTTAAAGAAAATCTTCAAAATCTAAAAGATTTGATTCTTCAGCGAGTAAGGAAATTAAGATCTCTATAATTAAATACAGTGATCTGCTTCGATTACTCTGTCTGATATTTCCGTTATAAACCAAACTCTCCCGTTCCATTATTCTCACTATTCCTATACTTTTCTTTCTTAATTCATATATCCAAAAGATTGTGAAATTGCTTAATCCAGTTCTGATCCTGACTATCGCCACAATCATTCTCCTTTTCCAACTTCCACCAGAGGAATCTGTTTTCTTCTACTTCGCCCTTGGGGTTATAGTGTTTTTAATTCTCCCGTGTCTTTATGTTGCGATAAACATTGGCATACACGGTTTGTAATTTTCGTGTTGTTATCGGGCTTTATATCCTCCTTTATATTTCGGAGCTCCATGTTTTGTTTTCTCTTCCCGACTTTAAATCAAATGAATAATGATCCAGAATTTATAGATAAGAATTTCAAAATGAACATAGTTAATGTTCTAAGAAAGAAATAGTAATGGCACGATCTTGATTTGTCAAATTACCAGAATATCCGGGAAAGATAGAACTATCAAGAAAATATGTTCTTGATATGTTTATATATCAGGTAAAATGTAAGAGTCGTGTAACATGGCGCATGATGACGTTATAATCTGTAAATCATCATGTCCCATTTAAAAACTCAGCATGACTTACTGTAATATAATCACATTGATCAAGTGTCATAATATTATACTAACTCATGCATCAGTTCCCAACATTACTTCAATAACATTCATATTTTAAACTCGAAAGTTTACAGAATATAGAAACTAACAGTTTCTATATGATGTAACACTGATAGCACTAATAGATAAATGATTTCAGACAAGAATAGTTATGAAAATATCTTCAGAAATATGGAGGATATTTATAATGAAAGATACGATGATATCTTGGAATTTCTAATATCGAAGGATGGTGAAGAAAATTTGTCCGCAAAAGTTTGGAGTCTGAAGCAAGGTATTCCCTAAAGATTTCATCAGAAACAGAATCATCAGGATTCTTAATGTACAAGTTTAGTCCTTGTGATTTGTTCAGAGACACCTTCGTAGTTAGCTCAGTCAGTTTTTCAGTTTCAAACTTTTTTTGAGCTTTGCCAACATACAATTCTTTATCATCAACTTTCGGCTGTTGAGGTCGTTTACTGTTGTCTACGGTTTCTGCTGCTTCATTCAGCTTTTTCAACATTCAGAGTATTGATTTGTAGACTGAGTGCTTTTCAGAATTTCATAATGAAAGATCATAATTCTAAGAGATGAATGTTATACATATAACTGTTGATGTAGATATGCTATGAGTTTTCAAAGTACTAATTGCTGATTCCCGGTAATTGATATGGCAATTCTTGTTACAAGATGCAGATGAGTACATGATGAGGCTTCAATAGATAAATATAGTGATTTGTCGGAGAGATTTTAACCAAGGAGCGACGAGGTTGCTGGTACATCTGCTGGTAATATGGTGGAATATAAAAGGTTCTCTGGTAACAATAGAAAAGCATGCATATAAATCAAGGTGATAATAAGGTTGTTTCGAACGAAAAGTCGAAGTTGACTTGCTGGAGCTGTGACAAAATTTGCTAATTTGAAAAAGAACTGCAAAGTTATTTTGGGTAATAATAACACTAAAGGAATTTGCACAGCTACTTGTTAAACGTTTACTCAGTTTCCGAGAGTTTTTCAGATGCATAACTATAGGCATCATTCTTTCCTTTCATGGATGAGGTGTGGTTGGTTTATCCTCTCGTTTGAGGTGTTTTCAAGAATCAAGAAAGGTTTGAACGCAGATTGTAATCGTCAAGATACAAATGAGGTTGGAGATGAAATCAATTGGCAAACTTGAAGAATTGTTTAGTTTCATATGTTATAGTCAATATTTTAATTCATTTTAATTGTCCAATGTTGGTAGTCCACAGTTGATAGTCCACAGTTAGCAATTCAATAATTCATATATAGTTTAATATATAATATTCGAATTAATTAATACGTATCGTGACCCGTATTCGTCTCAGACTCGATCACAACTCAAACTATATATATTATTGTAGAATCAACCTCAACCCTGTATAGAGAACTCGATCATTACTGCATATAGAGTGTCTATTGTTATTCCAAATAATATATATAGATGCATCGATATGATATGTCAAAACCTTGTATACGTGTCCCGATATATAAAGCGCGTAAACTAAATAACAGAAAATAAATGACGATAAATAAAATTGCGAGAATGTAAATTGCGATAATTAAATTGCGATAAATAAAATGTAATCAGTTAGCTAGGAACAGTTAGCGTGGATTCTTAACAAAATTTCTCATAGTTAATTTGTCTGTTTCTAACAAATTTTATTTTGTCATATGTTTTCTTCATTATGCCACTTGTTGAATTCTGATAGGTCAAAATCCAAATATGAAATTTAATGAAAATGGTTATTCTGCGGTGAACGGATACGTATATCGGTGGTTGTAAGTAAGATAGTAAATGACTGTTGAATCAGCTTCGACGAATGTACAGTGTAACTTATTAAGGTAAAATCTAAATATTACTCGGGTATTACCTATCCGTTAAAATATTTTCACCATTAACAGTTTGTACAAAAGAATTTTTAATTACAATCTTTATGAAAATATATATACGTATATATTTTCTTCAGATGTAATCATGAATTTAATGAGTTAATATGATATTAAGCTCATTTGGTTTACATTTAGAACTAGAGTACATAATCTCTAAAACATTAGAGGTTACATAACCATCATGTCGAACAAAGATAAATGATGTAGAACGTCATGTAGAACGATGATTATTCTTGAGGTACAGAATGAGATGTTGAGGCATGTGATGTTGAAACTTGGGTTGTTGGTGGTACTGTTGGTGCCGGTGATGTTGCTGAAGCTGGTAAATTTTGCACCATATTCTCCAAATTTATTTCTCGAGCGCGAAGTTTGTTTACTTCTTCTATTATTTCGGAATGATTGTCGGTTGGAACGAGCGAATGAATAAGGTTTAGAATTTTAAATAGAATATAATTGTGGAGAGATATTCAGGAAATGAGAGTGAAAATGGTGTTTCGGATTGGTTCGCCGGTGAATGCTTCAGGTTCTTCGCCCAGCGGACAATATGGCGGATGGAAGGGATCGCTTCTTCTTGTATCCAATGATTAAGTAGACTACGAACCCATCAAATGAATTGAAGATGACTAGTTGGCTGATCCATTTCGTTTACACTGCTTTCGGAGCTTAGGTGAATATCCATGTCGGAATAGCTGTCGGAATAACTATCGGAATAGCTATCGGAATCTGAGGGACTCGAACTAGTTAAAGCATTCATCTCGTACGATCAGATTAAGGATTTTTTATAAGAAATAGATTATAGGATGTAGATTAGTACCCTGCAATACATAATTTACATATGCATATATAATACTAAAATCCCATAAGTTACGGAAGAATCTACGGAAGTTGCCAGGCAAAGTCTACAGTAACAGATATGCTAAGATATGAATTTTGTCTATACACTATTCATGCAATCATTGCAGTAAGATGTGTCTAGACTAAGAATGATAAGCAGGTAATTTCTAAGGATGATAAGTAGGTAATTTTTGACACAAAATGATAAGCAAAACTTTTGACATGCAGACACGGTCGAAGTCCAGACTCACTAATGCATCCTAACGACTTATTAGTTAGACACACTAATGCAGACCTGGTTCGCTAAGACCTCCGCTCTGATACCAACTGTAGAGACCCGTCCTAATCCATCCGGATGAAGTCCACATTGATTATAAACGATTCACAACAGTTGATTACATCGCGAGGTAATTGACCTCTATATGATACATTTTACAATCATTGCATTCATTTTTAAAAGACAAACTTTCTTTACATCGAAAGTTGACGGCAAACATACAATTTCATAATACCTCCAACTATAATTGACTTAATAATAATCTTGATGAACTCGACGACTCGAATGCAACGTCTTTTGAAATATGTCATGAATGACTCCAAGTAATATCTCTAATATGAGCAAATGCACAGCGGAAGATTTCTTTCATACATGAGAATAAACATGCTTTAAAGTGTCAACCAAAAGGTTGGTGAGTTCATTAGTTTAACATAAATAATCATTTCCATCATTTTAATAGACCACAAGATTTTCATTTTTAGTTCTCATAAATATACGTCCCATGCATAGAGACAAAAATATCATTCATATGGATTGAACACCTGGTAACCGACATTAACAAGATGCATATAAGAATATCCCCTATCATTCCGGGAAATCCTTCGGACATGATATAAAACAACATCGAAGTACTAAAGCATCCGCTACAATGGATGGGGTTCGTTAGGCCCAATAGATCTATCTTTAGGATTCGCGTCAATTAGGGTGTCTGTTCCCTAATTCTTAGATTACCAGGCTTAATAAAAAGGGGCATATTCGATTTAATTAATTCAACCATATAATGTAGTTTCGATTACTTGTGTCTATTTCGTAAAAAATTTATAAAAATTGCGCATGTATTCTCAGCCCAAAAATATAAAGGGTAAAAAGGCAAATGAAACTCACAATACTATATTTTGTAGTAAAAATACATATAACGATATTGAACAATGCATGGTTGGCCTCGGATTCACAAACTTATATCATTCATATATATATATTAACAAATATAATAATATTCAAATAAATATATATGTTGATATTAGTAATATACGTGTGATATTAAATTTAATATAAATAATTACTTAAATATATTTATTTTATATATATTTTATAAAATTATCATAATAATCTATTATATACTTTATTAAAATATTTTGGATAAGTACTTAGTATTAATATTTTTAAATACTCATAATTTTTAATATGATAACATTCTTGATAAATTCGAGTTATATTAAAACGTAAATGAACAAAAAGTATTTTATTAGTAAAAGTAGTATACTTATTATCTATACTTCTATATATTTAAAGTTTGTATCTAATTTATAATATCTATCTTTTTAGTTTAATATCATAAAAACATAGTTATATTTTATATACGAAATATATTTAAAACTAAAGTTATAGTTAGTAATATTATTTATAATAATAATAATAATGATAAAAATAATAATAAGTTTACTACCTTAAAGAGTAGCTTCCTAAAAAAAAAATGTCGCAGTCCAGGCTCGAACCCGAGACTTCTCTCTTAACCACCCATACTCTTAACCATCCCTCTGTAAATTCATTTCTGTTATTAAATCCCTTGATTAAATATATAACTTATATATCTGTCAGTTTTCTTCTTCACCTTCTAAAATACAAAACCCAAAATATTCATTGTCTTCTACAATTTTCATCATCACCGTTATTAATATACATACCATCACTATCATCTTTATCATCATCTAATGTATCATCATCGCCATCATCTATATCATCATCTTCACATACATCAATGACCATCATCAAAACAGCATACCAAATTACGATCTTAATCGTGATTATCATTACTTGAAATCATTCATCATCATACCCATGTATCATTTATCATTACCTAATCATCATCATTATCTTATCTTTAAATAATATAAGGGTGCTTGTATAATGTGTGCGTTTATATTGTCATCGAATCAAGAGGCATGAGACAGTGGGGTTCCAAGTAGCGACCCAGTTTGCTTCATAAGCCCAATCAGTGAAGGAAAGTTAACAGTCCAAAAATAAATCGCTACAACAGTATTATTCGGCCCAACTTCAATAACTTAAACCCGTAATCTTTTTCCTAGTTATTTTGCACATGATGGAAAGGGTTTGGCACATTGATAAAGTATGAACCTCACAATTTAATAATCGTAATTGATTATAATTGGGTATCGGCCACAAAGCAATCTCCAATAATTAATATTACTAATGAATTTTTTTGCAAGTGGGAACACATGTTGGCTCAACTAAACGGAATATGACCCAAACATATAATCTGTTCACATGCAAAAAGGAATTTCGTTGGTGAGAAAAAGAAAGAAATTCGAATGGCAGTTGTGGTAACACGTCCTCACTTTTCATAAACTTTAGTCATACTTTAATATAAGTGGAGTGGGGTTATATAATTTGCAAGTGTTGACTAAAAAGAAAAAGAAGGAATCCATTAGCAATTTAATTTGATAATATAAATATGTAGGCTGTAGGTTCGAGGGTTTAATAAAAACACGAAGTGGTAGCTGTATTTGTCGAGCAGTAACCAGACACAAGATCATGTAGAAACAATTGTAGCAGTAGCAGTATACTTGTGAGAGATGCTGGTTCAAATAGAGAGTAATATAGAGGAAGATAGAGGTGACTCACATTTGTTGATGGTTTACAAGGTGGCGAGGGTGGCGGTTTTTATGGTGGTTCAAAGTGGTCATTGAAGGTGGTAATTTGATGGCGAGATCAGCAGTCACCGCAGCAGCCATAGTTGCAAATCATGTGGTTGTAGCAGATTTGTTTATTCTTGATTTCGTTCCAGTTCAAACTAGAGATCAAAACGTATTCACCTTTCGGTTAATAATGTACTCGATTTGAACTTGTAGATTTGGAATCTGAAATTGAAATTTTGATGATCAAAAAGTGTTCTATTGATGTAAAGGATTACGGATTTGAATCTAACTTATGTTTATAACTTCTAGATAATGATAGCACAAATCGGTGTATATGATTGATGTTATGCGAGGTGTATATAAAATAGCTTATATTTTACAAGGAAATACGATTAAATACGATACAATTTTACTCAAGATATTTATTTATTTATTGAATGGATATACTTAAACCTTGCTACAATACTTATAGGCAGTGTACCTAATCGTACAGTAGTGTAGTTTTTAGTAAGTCCGGTTCGTTTCACAGGGAAAATCTTTTAATCAAAGCTTAACGCTATATTAGTTTTATTTTATAAAAATACAAATATATATATAAGTAATATTATTATTATAAAGGGGGTTTTTACCGTTTAATGACCGGTTTGTCGATTTTAAAACTTTAGTCGCAGTTAAAACAAAATGTAAAATATTAAATAAATAAAAGACTTAATTTAAAGCGTAAAGTAAATAACGATAATGAAATTGCGATAAATAAAAGTGCGATAAAATAAACTTGCGATAATTAAAAAGTACGATAATTAAAAGTGCAATTAAATACAATAACAATAAATAAAAGTGCTATAATTAGAAGTGCAATTAAATATAAAATAAAGGAAATTAAATATGAAATAAAAGAATTATGCTTATTTAAACTTCCGTAATCATGATGTTTGACGTGTTGATTTTAGTTTTATGCCCATGGGTTAATTGTTCTTTGTCCTGGATTATTTAATATGTCCGTCTGGTTTTTGTCCATAACAGTCCATCAGTCATAAATATAAAGTGCGAGTATCCTCGTCAAATTATCCTTATACCCGAAGTTAAATATTCTAACTAATTGGCGACTTAAACTGTAACAAGGTTTTATTACTTTGTTTAATAATTACACCAGGATGTCGACTGAGTGTAACCCAAGGTTTTAATACTTTATTATCAATTATGCCAAGTGTCCTTGTACATAATTTCACCCCTGTTTTAATAATTCTAGTGACTATTAATCCATTCCCGTGTCCGGTTAAATGAACGATTATTCGTACATATAAATACCCTGCCCATCGTATCCGATCGAGTGTATATGGTTATTTATAGGGACGTCCAATTGTGAATCTTTATATTAAAATTAACAAACTATCATTTAGTTAAACAAATATAAAGCCCATTAATAGCCCATAGTCTAATTTCCACAAGTGTCGTTCTTTTGCCCAAACCCCAATTATGGTACAAAGCCCAATTACCCAATTTTAATAATTAGCCCAACATCATGATTACTTCGTTTTAAATAAGCATAATAATAACTTAGCTACGAGACATTAAATTAAAAAGGTTGAACATAACTTACAATGATTAAAAATAGCGTAGCGTTACACGGACAGAATTTCGACTTACACCCTTACAACATTCGCTAACATACCCTTATTATTAGAATTAAAATTAAAATTAAAATTAAAATATAAATATAAATATTTACGTATAGATATAGAGAGATTGATATTTTTTGATATTTTTACGATCAGAATTCGCTGGCTTTTATAGGAATTTTCGTGCAGGGGGACTCTGCGAGTCGCGTAATTTTTTGCCTTCAAACTCCGCAACTCGCGGAGTTTGAAATTACAGCTCACCCAGCTTTGGCTCTTTGTTTTCCGATGATTTATAAATATATTATAATATATATATATTAATTTTAAGAATTAATTATATATTATATTATATTTATATACATAGTTAACTTGTAATTTTTAGTCCGTTGCGTCGAGCGTTGAGAGTTGACTCTGTCCCGGTTCTGGATTTTCGAACGTCCTTGCGAATAATTTAATATCTTGTACTTTGCGTTTTGAATCTTGTACTCTTGTAATTTTGAGACGTTTCTTATCAATAATTGGAACCTTATTGATTGTATTTTGTACTTTTGAGCTTTTTGGTCGTTTGCGTCTTCAATTCGTCGAATATGTCTTTTGTCTTCACCTTTTATTATTTAAACGAATATCACTTGTAAATAGAACAATTGCAACTAAAAGCTTGTCTTTCTTGAGGAATAATGCTATGAAATATATGTTCGATTTTAGCATTATCAAATATCACAACACTTCCTGCCAATAAGAGAAGATGACAAGATGAAGAAGTTAGCACGACTGTATTTGAAGGAAGTCGTCTCCAGACATGGAATACCAATCTCTATTATCTCTGATCGGGATGGTAGATTTATTTCAAGATTCTGGCAGACATTACAGCAAGCATTAGGAACTCGTCTGGACATGAGTACTGCCTATCATCCACAAACTGATGGGCAGAGCAAAAGGACGATACAAATGCTTGAAGACATGCTACGAGCATGTGTTATTGATTTCGGAAACAGCTGGGATCGACATCTACCGTTAGCAGAATTTTCCTACAACAACAGCTACCATTCAAGCATTGAGATGGCGCCGTTTGAAGCACTTTATGGTAGAAAGTGCAGGTCTCCGATTTGTTGGAGTGAAGTGGGGGATAGACAAATTACGGGTCCGGAGATTATACAAGAAACTACCGAGAAGATCATCCAAATTCAACAACGGTTGAAAACCGTCCAAAGTCGACAAAAGAGCTACGCTGACATTAAAAGAAAAGATATAGAATTTGAAATTGGAGAGATGGTCATGCTTAAAGTTGCACCTTGGAAAGGCGTTGTTCGATTTGGTAAACGAGGGAAATTAAATCCAAGGTATATTGGACCATTCAAGATTATTGATCGTGTCGGACCAGTAGCTTACCGACTTGAGTTACCTCAATAACTCGCGGCTGTACATAACACTTTCCACGTCTCGAATTTGAAGAAATGTTTTGCTAAAGAAGATCTCACTATTCCGTTAGATGAAATCCAAATCAACGAAAAACTTCAATTCATCGAAGAACCCGTCGAAATAATGGATCGTGAGGTTAAAAGACTTAAGCAAAACAAGATACCAATTGTTAAGGTTCGATGGAATGCTCGTAGAGGACCCGAGTTCACCTGGGAGCGTGAAGATCAGATGAAGAAGAAATACCCGCATCTATTTCCAGAAGATTCGTCAACACCTTCAACAGCTTAAAATTTCGGGACGAAATTTATTTAACGGGTAGGTACTGTAGTGACCCGAACTTTTCCATGTTTATATATATTAATTGAGACTGATATTTACATGATTAAATGTTTCCAACATGTTAAGTAATCAAACTTGTTAAGACTTGATTAATTGAAATATGTTTCATATAGACAATTGACCACCCAAGTTGACCGGCGATTCACGAACGTTAAAACTTGTAAAAACGACATGACGATATATATATGGATATACATATGGTTAACATGAGATTATGATAAGTAAGTATCTCCATAAGTATATTAACAATGAGTTATATACATATAAACAAGACTACTAACTTAAGGATTTCGAAACGAGACATATATGTAACGATTATAGTTGTAACGACATTTAAATGTATATATATCATATTAAGATATATTAATATATCATAATATCATGATAATATAATAATTTAACATCTCATTAGATATAATAAACAATGGGTTAACAACATTAATTGAGATCGTTAACTTAAAGGTTTCAAAACAACACTTACATGTAACGACTAACGATGACTTAACGACTCAGTTAAAATGTATATACATGTAATGTATTTAGATGTATTAAAATACTTTTGGAAGACTTCAAGACATATATCAAAACACTCATACTTAACGAAAATGGTTACAGTTACTTTCCCATTCTTTTCTTTCATCAAGAATTCTAGTCGTATTCTTACCCGTATTATACACAGCTTCAAAACGTACTTACTATGGGTATATACCAATAGGAACTAGCATGGGATTCCACTCTTGATTATGTCATGTACGACTAATCAATTTTAACTTCTACCATGAGCTAGTCAACTAACTAGAACTCCTTTTAACCCCACTCACCACTCACCAATTACCACTCATCATTCACTCCATTTCACTTCCAATTCTCTTTCTAATTCTCTCACAACACACACACACTATTATGAACGTATTTTTCCAGTAGTTAATCATCATCTTCATCAAAAATCACTTTAAGAATCAAGCTATAATCATCATAGGAAGAACACTTCAAAAATCCCTTCAAGTTTACTAATTTACTTCCAAGCTTTCTAATCCATTCCAAGTAATCATCTAAGATCAAGAAACCTTTGTTATATACAGTAGGTTATCTTTCTTATTCAAGGTAATATTCATATTCAAACTTTGATTCAATTTCTATAACTATAAACTATCTTAATTCAAGTGATGATCTTACTTGAACTTGTTTTCGTGTCATGATTCTGCTTCAAGAACTTCGAGCCATCCAAGGATCCGTTGAAGCTAGATCCATTTTTCTCTTTTCCAGTAGGTTTATCCAAGGAACTTAAGGTAGTAATGATGTTCATAACATCATTCAATTCATACATATAAAGCTATCTTATTCGAAGGTTTAAACTTGTAATCACTAGAACATAGTTTAGTTAATTCTAAACTTGTTCGCAAACAAAAGTTAATCCTTCTAACTTGAATTTTAAAATCAACTAAACACATGTTCTATATCTATATGATATGCTAACTTAATGATTTAAAACCTGGAAACAAGAAAAACACCGTAAAACCGAATTTACGCCGTCGTAGTAAAACCGCGGGCTGTTTTGGGTTAGTTAATTAAAAACTATGATAAACTTTGATTTAAAAGTTGTTATTCTGAGAAAATGATTTCTATTATGAACATGAAACTATATCCAAAAAATATGGTTAAACTCAAAGTGGAAGTATGTTTTCTAAAATGGTCATCTAGACGTCGTTCTTTCGACTGAAATGACTACCTTTACAAAAATGACTTGTAACTTATTTTTCCGACTATAAACTTATACTTTTTCTGTTTAGATTCATAAAATAGAGTTCAATATGAAACCATAGCAATTTGATTCACTCAAAACGGATTTAAAATGAAGAAGTTATGGGTAAAACAAGATTGGATAATTTTTCTCATTTTAGCTACGTGAAAATTGGTAACAAATCTATTCCAACCATAACTTAATCAACTTGTATTGTATATTATGTAATCTTGAGATACCATAGACACGTATACAATGTTTCGACCTATCATGTCGACACATCTATATATATTTCGGAACAACCATAGACACTCTATATGTGAATGTTGGAGTTAGCTATACAGGGTTGAGGTTGATTCCAAAATATATATAGTTTGAGTTGTGATCAATACTGAGATACGTATACACTGGGTCGTGGATTGATTCAAGATAATATTTATCGATTTATTTCTGTACATCTAACTGTGGACAACTAGTTGTAGGTTACTAGCGAGGACAGCTGACTTAATAAACTTAAAACATCAAAATATATTAAAAGTATTGTAAATATATTTTGAACATACTTTAATATACATGTATATATTGTTATATGTTCGTGAATCAACAGTGGCCAAGTCTTACTTCCCGACGAAGTAAAAATCTGTGAAAGTGAGTTATAGTCCCACTTTTAAAATCTAATATTTTGGGATGAGAATACATGCAGGTTTTATAAATGATTTACAAAATAGACACAAGTACGTGAAACTACATTCTATGGTTGAATTATCGAAATCGAATATGCCCCTTTTTATTAAGTATGGTAACCTAAGAATTAGGGAACAGACACCCTAATTGACGCGAATCCTAAAGATAGATCTATTGGGCCTAACAAACCCCATCCAAAGTATCGGATGCTTTAGTACTTCGAAATTTATATCATATCCGAAGGGTGTCCCGGAATGATGGGGATATTCTTATATATGCATCTTGTTAATGTCGGTTACCAGGTGTTCACCATATGAATGATTTTTATCTCTATGTATGGGATGTATATTGAAATATGAAATCTTGTGGTCTATTGTTACAATTTGATATATATAGGTTAAACCTATAACTCACCAACATTTTTGTTGACGTTTAAAGCATGTTTATTCTCAGGTGAATACTAAGAGCTTCCGCTGTTACATACTAAAATAAGGACAAGATTTAGAGTCCATGTTTGTATGATACTGTGTAAAAACTGCATTCAAGAAACTAATTTCGATGTAACATATTTGTATTGTAAACCATTATGTAATGGTCGTGTGTAAACAGGATATTTCAGATTATCATTATTTGATAATCTACGTAAAGCTTTTTAAACCTTTATTTATGAAATAAAGGTTATGGTTTGTTTTAAAAATGAATGCAGTCTTTGAAAAAGGTCTCATATAGAGGTCAAAACCTCGCAACGAAATCAATTAATTTGGAACGTTTTTAATCAATAGGAACGGGACATTTCAGTTGGTATCCGAGCGTTGGTCTTAGAGAACCAGAATTTTGCATTAGTGTGTCTTATCGAGTTTGTTAGGATGCATTAGTGAGTCTGGACTTCGACCGTGTTTACTTGAAAAATGATTGCTTAACAAATTTTGTTGGAAACTATATATTTTTAACATGTGAATATTATGTGATATATTAATCTTTTAACGCGTTTGATATTATGTGATAGATGTCTACCTCTAGAACAAGTCCCATTGACTCACCTAATAATAATGAAGAGTCAAATGTAAATTGGAATGATTCGTGGACTGATTCACAAGTTCCCGAAGAGGAACCGGAAGAAGAGTCGGAACCAGAAGAAGAATCGGAACCGAAAGAAGAATCGGAACCGGATGAAGAAATAGAACCGGTGGGGGAAATAATAAAACGGTTAAGTAAAAGAAAATCCTCAACCAATCGACCAAGGTTAATTATGGTCAATGGTGTTTCCGCTAAGGAAGCAAAATATTGGGAGGATTACCAATTCTCCGATGAATCGGATTCTGACGAGAATTCCGATGATGTTATAGAAATTACCCCAACTGAATTTAAAAAGGCCAAAGAAAATAATAAGGGAAAGGGCATAAAAATAGAGAAATCTAATTCCAACCCCGATGAACTTTATATGTATCGTCAACCCCCAAAGTCCTGAAGTTGTAACAATGACCCGGGAACCTCTAAACCACCAGGTTTTTCTAAACCAATGTAGAAAACGACGGCTCGTATTAGGGGAACATCATATATCCCTAGAAACTTGGCAAAACGAACCAAAACTGAAGAAGAAGAAACAAGCGAGTTGGAATAAGATAGTTGTATTCGTGTGGTGTAATATATGTAATATATTGTGCTTATGCTTTATGATATATGTAAAAATTGCTTGTATTAATAAGTATTTTTTTTATGAATCTAACTCTTGTCTATTTTACAGTATAAAAACACAAAATGGATAGACAACCCAATGTTTTAAGAGACCTACCCGGAGACATGATTGATGAAATCTTGTCTAGAGTCGGTTAGAATTCTTAGGCACAACTATTTAAGGCGAGATCAGTTTGTAAGACATTCGAAGAACATTCCAAGAATGCCTTGGTTTATAAAAGGCTTTCGTTCGAAAGATGGGGGATATCACATTGGGAAATCCATAAGTTACGATGTGTTTACTTTGACGCATATATTGCGGGGAACCCAAATGCTATTTTACGCAATGGGTTAAGAAATTATTTTGACTCAATATATCCGAATATTGGACTTCGTGATTTAGAAAAAGCGGCTAACATGCAACATAAATAAGCATGTTATGCTTACGGATTAGTAATGTTCGCTTCTCACCAAAGTGAGAACAAGAACATCAGCCTACAACTATTAAACAAAACGTTCCCACAAGTGATGGAGTCTGTAATTGGGGTAAGAAATGAGGTTTTTAGATTGTTACGGGACTGTTGGACATTACGTAACCCTCGTCCCTTTGACGATGTTACAACACGCTGTCTTATCAACGGCCATAACGGTTATGTTCCACAAGACCAAGGATGGGAAGTAGTCCTAGTAAAACCAGAATGCATGACTTGTTTCTGGACGTATGAATTACGTGTCTTTATTGCCTTTGCTGAACGACTTGTGTACTAGCTAGAATTATCTTCACAACTATTTTGTATCAAAGTTATTGTGTGCTATATTTCATGCTTTATGTAAAATAAGCGGTATTGTAAGTTTGTAAAATATTGTATAAAAGTTTGAACGCGAAATATTATTATAATCAGTTTTTCATATAGAATTGTAGTAGTTGAATTGTATATTAGCTACTAAGTATGAACTTAACGGGTAGGTACTACCCGAATTTAAACTTATAAAACGCTAATATGAAGAAAAAGTTTTTATAAATGAGTTCATATTATGCTACGAAATACTATTAACTACTCTTAATATTCTGTATGATTAACTTGTTCCATTTGACTATTTTGAAGGAAATGGCACCGACTACTCGACACACCGTGAATATGAATGAAGAGGAATTCTGTACTTTTCTAGCTTCAAACATAGCCGCAGTACAGGCTGCGCTACATACCAACAATAACCTTGGATCTAGCAGTACAGGAAATCGTGTAGGCTGCACCTACAAAGAATTCACTGCCTGTAAACCTTTGGAATTTGATGGAACCGAAGGACCGATCGGATTGAAACGGTGGACCGAGAAGGTCGAATCGGTGTTTGCCATAAGTAAGTGTACTGAAGAGGACAAAGTAAAGTACGCTACGCATACCTTCACAGGTTCTGCGTTAACATGGTGGAATACCTATCTAGAGCAAGTGGGACAAGACGATGCGTACACACTACCGTGGTCAGCATTCAAGCACTTGATGAACTAGAAGTACCGTCTCAGAACCGAGGTCAATAAGCTCAAGACAGAACTTAGAGGGTTACGAACCCAAGGATTTGATATTACCACGTACGAAAGACGATTCACAGAATTGTGCCTATTGTGTCCGGGAGCATTCGAAGATGAGGAAGAGAAGATCGACGCGTTTGTGAAAGTATTACCGGAAAGAATCCAGAAGATATAAGTTCACACGAGCCCACCTCCATACAACAGGCATGTAGAATGGCTCATAAACTAGTGAACCAGATTGAAGAAAGAATTAAAGAACAGACTACTGAAGAGGCCAATGTGAAGCAAGTCAAAAGAAAGTGGGAGGAAAACGGTGATAAGAATCACCAATACAACAACAACAGCAATTACAACAATAATCACAATAATTATCCCAACAATCGCAACATCAATCGCAACTACAACAAACGACCCAACAACAACAACAACAACAACAACAACAACAACAGCAACTACAACAATCATCCCAACAACAATAATAACAGCAACAACAACAATAATCAGAAGCAGCTATGCCAAAGGTGTGAAAAGTATCACTCGGGCTTCTGTACCAAATTTTGCAACAAGTGTAAAAGAAATGGTCATAGCGCGGCGAAGTGTGAGGTCTACGGACCAGGGGTTAATAGAACAAAAGGAACAAATGGTGTCGGAACGAGTAATGGTGGAGGAAGTAGTGTTGGGGCAAGTTATGCCAATGTAGTTTGTTATAAATGTGGAAAACCGGGCCACATTATTAGAAATTGCCCGAACCAGGAGAACACGAATGGACAAGGCCACAGAAGAGTTTTCAATATTAATGCGGCAAAGGCACAGGAAGACCCGGAGCTTGTTACGGGTACGTTTCTTATTGACAATAAATCTGCTTACGTTTTATTTGATTCGGGTGCGGATAGAAGCTATATGAGTAGAGATTTTTGTACTAAATTAAGTTGTCCATTGACGCCTTTGGATAGTAAATTTTTACTCGAATTAGCAAATGGTAAATTAATTTCAGCAGATAATATATGTCGGAATCAAGAAATTAAACTGGTTAGCGAAACATTTAAGATTGACTTGATAACAGTAGAGTTAGGGAGTTTTGATGTGATAATCGGTATGGACTGGTTGAAAGAAGTGAAAGCAGAGATCGTTTGTTACAAAAATGCAATTCGCATTATACGAGAAAAAGGAAAACCCTTAATGGTGTACGGAGAAAAGGGCAACACGAAGCTACATCTTATTAGTAATTTGAAGGCACAAAAACTAATAAGAAAAGGTTGCTATGCTGTTCTAGCACACGTCGAGAAAGTACAAACTGAAGAAAAGAGCATCAATGATGTTCCCATTGCAAAAGAATTTCCCGATGTATTTCCGAAAGAATTACCGGGATTACCCCCACATCGATCCGTTGAATTTCAAATAGATCTTGTACCCAGAGCTGCACCAATAGCTCGTGCTCCTTACAGACTCGCACCCAGCGAGATGAAAGAACTGCAAAGCCAATTACAAGAACTTTTAGAGCGTGGTTTCATTCGACCAAGCACATCACCGTGGGGAGCTCCTGTTTTGTTTGTCAAGAAGAAAGATGGTACATTCAGGTTGTGTATCGACTACCGAGAGTTGAACAAACTTACCATCAAGAACCGCTACCCACTACCGAGAATCGACGACTTATTTGATCAACTACAAGGCTCGTCTGTTTATTCAAAGATTGACTTACGTTCCGGGTATCATCAAATGCGGGTGAAAGAAGATGATATTCCAAAATTGCTTTCAGAACATGTTACGGTCATTACGAGTTTATGGTCATGCCGTTTGGTTTAACTAATGCACCAGCTGTGTTCATGGACCTTATGAACCGAGTGTGTGGACCATACCTTGACAAGTTTGTCATTGTTTTCATTGATGACATACTTATTTACTCAAAGAATGACCAAGAACACGGTGAACATTTGAGAAAGGTGTTAGAAGTATTGAGGAAGGAAGAATTGTACGCTAAGTTTTCAAAGTGTGCATTTTGGTTAGAAGAAGTTCAATTCCTCTGTCACATAGTGAACAAAGAAGGTATTAAGGTGGATCCGGCAAAGATAGAAACTGTTGAAAAGTGGGAAACCCCGAAAACTCCGAAACACATACGCCAGTTTTTAGGACTAGCTGGTTACTACAGAAGGTTCATCCAAGACTTTTCCAGAATAGCAAAACCCTTGACTGCATTAACGCATAAAGGGAAGAAATTTGAATGGAAGGATGAACAAGAGAAAGCGTTTCAGTTATTGAAGAAAAAGCTAACTACGGCACCTATATTTTCATTGCCTGAAGGGAATGATGATTTTGTGATTTATTGTGACGCATTAAAGCAAGGTCTCGGTTGTGTATTAATGCAACGAACGAAGGTGATTGCTTATGCCTCTAGACAATTGAAGATTCACGAGCAAAATTATACGACGCATGATTTGGAATTAGGCGCGGTTGTTTTTGCATTAAAGACTTGGAGGCACTACTTATATGGGGTCAAAAGTATTATATATACCGACCACAAAAGTCTTCAACACATATTTAATCAGAAACAACTGAATATGAGGCAGCGTAGGTGGATTGAATTGTTGAATGATTACGACTTTGAGATTCGTTACCACCCGGGGAAGGCAAATGTGGTAGCCGATGCCTTGAGCAGGAAGGACAGAGAACCCATTCGAGTAAAATCTATGAATATAATGATTCATAATAACCTTACTACTCAAATAAAGGAGGCGCAACAAGGAGTTTTAAAAGAAGGAAATTTAAAGGATGAAATACCCAAAGGATCGGAGCAGCATCTTAATATTCGGGAAGATGGAACCCGGTATAGGGCTGAAAGGATTTGGGTACCAAAATTTGGAGATATGAGAGAAATGGTACTTAGAGAAGCTCATAAAACCAGATACTCAATACATCCTGGAACGGGGAAGATGTACAAGGATCTCAAGAAACATTTTTGGTGGCCGAGTATGAAAGCCGATGTTGCTAAATACGTAGGAGAATGTTTGACGTGTTCTAAGGTCAAAGCTGAGCATCAGAAACCATCAGGTCTACTTCAACAACCCGAAATCCCGGAATGGAAATGGGAAAACATTACCATGGATTTCATCACTAAATTGCCAAGGACTGCAAGTGGTTTTGATACTATTTGGGTAATAGTTGATCGTCTCACCAAATCACCACACTTCCTGCCAATAAGAGAAGATGACAAGATGGAGAAGTTAGCACGACTGTATTTGAAGAAAGTCGTCTCCAGACATGGAATACCAATCTCTATTATCTCTGATAGGGATGGTAGATTTATTTCAAGATTCTGGCAGACATTACAGCAAGCATTAGGAACTCGTCTAGACATGAGTACTGCCTATCATCCACAAACTGATGGGCAGAGCGAAAGGACGATACAAACGCTTGAAGACATGCTACGAGCATGTGTTATTGATTTCGGAAACAGTTGGGATCGACATCTACCGTTAGCAGAATTTTCCTACAACAACAACTACCATTCAAGCATTGAGATTGCGCCGTTTGAAGCACTTTATGGTAGAAAGTGCAGGTCTCCGATTTGTTGGAGTGAAGTGGGGGATAGACAAATTACGGGTCCGGAGATTATACAAGAAACTACCGAGAAGATCATCCAAATTCAACAACGGTTGAAAACCGTCCAAAGTCGACAAAAGAGCTACGCTGACATTAAAAGAAAAGATATAGAATTTGAAATTGGAGAGATGGTCATGCTTAAAGTTGCACCTTGGAAAGGCGTTGTTCGATTTGGTAAACGAGGGAAATTAAATCCAAGGTATATTGGACCATTCAAGATTATTGATCGTGTCGGACCAGTAGCTTACCGACTTGAGTTACCTCAACAACTCGCGGCTGTACATAACACTTTCCACGTCTTGAATTTGAAGAAATGTTTTGCTAAAGAAGATCTCACTATTCCGTTAGATGAAATCCAAATCAACGAAAAACTTCAATTCATCGAAGAACCCGTCGAAATAATGGAACGTGAGGTTAAAAGACTTAAGCAAAATAAGATACCAATTGTTAAGGTTCGATGGAATGCTCATAGAGGACCCGAGTTCACCTCGGAGTGTGAAGATCAGATGAAGAAGAAATACTCGCATCTATTTCCAGAAGATTCGTCAACACCTTTATCAGCTTAAAATTTCGGGACGAAATTTATTTAACGGGTAGGTACTGTAGTGACCCGAACTTTTCCATGTTTATATATATTAATTGAGACTGATATTTACATGATTAAATGTTTCCAACATGTTAAGAAATCAAACTTGTTAAGACTTGATTAATTGAAATATGTTTCATATAGACAATTGACCACCCAAGTTGACCGGCGATTCACGAACGTTAAAACTTGTAAAAACGACATGACGATATATATATGGATATACATATGGTTAACATGAGATTATGATAAGTAAGTATCTCCATAAGTATATTAACAATGAGTTATATACATATAAACAAGACTACTAACTTAAGGATTTCGAAACGAGACATATATGTAACGATTATCGTTGTAACGACATTTAAATGTATATATATCATATTAAGATATATTAATATATCATAATATCATGATAATATAATAATTTAACATCTCATTAGATATAATAAACAATGGGTTAACAACATTAATTGAGATCGTTAACTTAAAGGTTTCAAAACAACACTTACATGTAACGACTAACGATGATTTAATGACTCAGTTAAAATGTATATACATGTAGTGTATTTAGATGTATTAAAATACTTTTGGAAGACTTCAAGACATATATCAAAACACTCATACTTAACGAAAATGGTTACAGTTACTTTCCCATTCTTTTCTTTCATCAAGAATTCTAGTCGTATCCTTACCCGTATTATACACAGCTTCAAAACGTACTTACTATGGGTATATACCAATAGGAACTAGCATGGGATTCCACTCTTGATTATGTCATGTATGACTAATCAATTTTAACTTCTACCATGAGCTAGTCAACTAACTAGAACTCCTTTTAACCCCACTCACCACTCACCAATTACCACTCATCATTCACTCCATTTTACTTCCAATTCTCTTTCTAATTCTCTCTCAACACACACACACACTATTATGAACGTATTTTTCTAGTAGTTAATCATCATCTTCATCAAAAATCACTTCAAGAATCAAGCTATAATCATCATAGGAAGAACACTTCAAGAACACTTCAAAAATCCCTTCAAGTTTACTAATTTACTTCCAAGCTTTCTAATCCATTCCAAGTAATCATCTAAGATCAAGAAACCTTTGTTATATACAGTAGGTTATCTTTCTTATTCAAGGTAATATTCATATTCAAACTTTGATTCAATTTCTATAACTATAAACTATCTTAATTCGAGTAAAAATCTTACTTGAACTTGTTTTTGTGTCATGATCCTACTTCTAGAACTTTCAAGCCATCCAAGATCCTTTGAAGCTAGATCATTTCTTGTAATTTCCAGTAGGTTTACCTACTAAACTTGAGGTAGTAATGATGTTCATAACATCATTCGATTCATATATATAAAACTATCTTATTCGAAGGTTTAAACTCGTAATCACTAGAACATAGTTTAGTTAATTCTAAACTTGTTCGCAAACAAAAGTTAATCCTTCTAACTTGACTTTTAAAATTAACTAAACACATGTTCTATATCTATATGATATTCTAACTTAATGATTTAAAACCTGGAAACACGAAAAACACCGTAAAACCGGATTTACGCCGTCGTAGTAACACCGCGGGCTGTTTTGGGTTAGTTAATTAAAAACTATGATAAACTTTGATTTAAAAGTTGTTATTCCGAGAAAATGATTTTTATTATGAACATGAAACTATATCCAAAAATTATGGTTAAACTCAAAGTGGAAGTATGTTTTCTAAAATGGTCATCTAGACGTCGTTCTTTCGACTGAAATGACTATCTTTACAAAAACGACTTGTAACTTATTTTTCCGACTATAAACCTATACTTTTTCTGTTTAGATTCATAAAATAGAGTTCAATATGAAACCATAGCAATTTGATTCACTCAAAACAGATTTAAAATGAAGAAGTTATGGGTAAAACAAGATTGGATAATTTTTCTCATTTTAGCTACGTGAAAATTGGTAACAAATCTATTCCAACCATAACTTAATCAACTTGTATTGTATATTATGTAATCTTGAGATACCATAGACACGTATACAATGTTTCGACCTATCATGTCGACACATCTATATATATTTCGGAACAACCATAGACACTCTATATGTGAATGTTGGAGTTAGCTATACAAGGTTGAGGTTGATTCCAAAATATATATAGTTTGAGTTGTGATCAATACTGAGATACGTATACACTGGGTCGTGGATTGATTCAAGATAATATTTATCGATTTATTTCTGTACATCTAACTGTGGACAACTAGTTGTAGGTTACTAACGAGGACAGCTGACTTAATAAACTTAAAACATCAAAATATATTAAAAGTGTTGTAAATATATTTTGAACATACTTTAATATACATGTATATATTGTTATAGGTTCGTGAATCAACAGTGGCCAAGTCTTACTTCCCGACGAATTAAAAATCTGTGAAAGTGAGTTATAGTCCCACTTTTAAAATCTAATATTTTGGGATGAGAATACATGCAGGTTTTATAAATGATTTACAAAATAGACACAAGTACGTGAAACTACATTCTATGGTTGAATTATCGAAATTGAATATGCCCCTTTTTATTAAGTCTGGTAATCTAAGAATTAGGGAACAGACACCCTAATTGACGCGAATCCTAAAGATAGATCTATTGGGCCTAACAAACCCCATCCAAAGTATCGGATGCTTTACTACTTCGAAATTTATATCATATCCGAAGGGTGTCCCGGAATGATGGGGATATTCTTATATATGCATCTTGTTAATGTCGGTTACCAGGTGTTCACCATATGAATGATTTTTATCTCTATGTATGGGATGTATATTGAAATATGAAATCTTGTGGTCTATTGTTACAATTTGATATATATATAGGTTAAACCTATAACTCACCAACATTTTTGTTGACGTTTAAAGCATGTTTATTCTCAGGTGAATACTAAGAGCTTCCGCTGTTGCATACTAAAATAAGGACAAGATTTGGAGTCCATGTTTGTATGATACTGTGTAAAAACTGCATTCAAGAAACTGATTTCGATGTAACATATTTGTATTGTAAACCATTATGTAATGGTCGTGTGTAAACAGGATATTTTAGATTATCATTATTTGATAATCTACGTAAAGCTTTTTAAACCTTTATTTATGAAATAAAGGTTATGGTTTGTTTTAAAAATGAATGCAGTCTTTGAAAAACGTCTCATATAGAGGTCAAAACCTCGCTACGAAATCAATTAATATGGAACGTTTTTAATCAATAAGAACGGGACATTTCAGATGTGGTTACAGTCTCACATGACTTATGAAAATTTAGATCCTTTAGGAAATTGGATCTTTATGAAAACATTTGATTTTTTTGAAAATTAAATCTAGCTTTTACCCTAGATAAGTTTTCCGGAATAACCCTTCACTGGTGTTTGCAAAATATTTTTGTGGGTTTGGTGGGTTTCAGATTTGAAAATTTTAGCTCAAAACTTGCGGTTTTGTGTCCCCCACTTACTAACCTTGTATTGGGAAAGCAACATGTCCAGTTTACTTGCTCCGCATATTACCTTTTGATAAACTACCGTCTGGTTGTAAAGGAAAGCGTTGAACAAGCAACTGTTAAGGCAATGTCCCCTGACATGCTTTTAATTATGTCTATAACGTGTCGAACGCAATTACTATCCTTGGTAGGAGCAATAGTAAAGATCATCCTATGATTTTTCAGTCTGGCACAAGGTCCTGTCTTCGACCATGCTATGCAACCACCGTTCTTACGGTTGACACCCGATTTCGTTCAGGTGACCTAATGAATTCCAATGAATTCTCAGGATTTTACGTTCAATGGTAATGAACGCATTAAAAATGGGTTTTCAGAAAACAAATTGGTTTGTAATTTTGATCAAAATATTTTCTCGTTCAAGCTCGAGTTTAGATATCATTGAATTTCATGAGTTTGAATTCTCAATCTTTAAGGTCAATCTCGAGGATTGAGTAATATCAGTCTTAAAAGCTGATTTTTAATCTTTAAGGAGATTATCCTTTCTGGGGATCTGATTCATTAGTCTTATCAAGCTAATTTGCACGGTGCCCCCCATTGTACGAGATAAATCCTTCTCATGGTTAGGATAAATCTGACCACTTGGCGACCCTGTTTTTTGCTGAGGTCCGTGGATTTCCTGCTGATTTTAGAGATGACTTTTCTAGATTTTTCATCAACCTACAGCTGGTCTGGACGACAACTTCCTGACCTAAATCAAGAAGCGCGTTTCTTTTTCGGAAGACTTTACTTCCTTTTAATGATGGAATTGATTCATCGTGTAGATCCATCTCTTCTTTTCTTTCATCGGGTAAAACAGTTTAGTTTAGTCCAAGACAAAAGTATTTTCAGTTATTTGTTACAGAAATATGTGACATATGTTTAAAATAACTTGGTAATTTTTCCCACACTTGGCTTTTATTTTCTTTTTTATTGTCCTCTAATCCATTTTAAATGAATTCTACTGAAATGTCCCGTTCTTATTGATTAAAAACGTTCCATATTAATTGATTTCGTTGCGAGGTTTTGACCTCTATATGAGACGTTTTTCAAAGACTGCATTCATTTTAAAACCAACCATAACCTTTATTTCATCAATAAAGGTTTAAAAAGCTTTACGTAGATTATCAAATAATGATAATCTAAAATATCCTGTTTACACACGACCATTACATAATGGTTTACAATACAAATATGTTACAACAAAATAAGTTTCTTGAATGCAGTTTTTACACAATATCATACAAGCATGGACTCCAAATATCGTCCTTATTTAAGTATGCGACAGCGGAAGCTCTTAATAATCACCTGAGAATAAACATGCTTAAAACGTCAACAAAAATGTTGGTGAGTTATAGGTTTAACCTATATATATCAAATCATAATAATAGACCACAAGATTTCATATTTCAATACACATCCCATACATAGAGATAAAATTCATTCATATGGTGAACACCTGGAAACCGACATTAACAAGATGCATATATAAGAATATCCCCATCATTCCGGGACACCCTTCGGATATGATATAAATTTCGAAGTACTAAAGCATCCGATACTTTGGATGAGGTTTGTTAGGCCCAATAGATCTATCTTTAGGATTCGCGTCAATTAGGGTGTCTGTTCCCTAATTCTTAGATTACCAGACTTAATAAAAAGGGGCATATTCGATTTCGATAATTCAACCATAGAATGTAGTTTCACGTACTTGTGTCTATTTTGTAAATCATTTATAAAACCTGCATGTATTCTCATCCCAAAAATATTAGATTTTAAAAGTGGGACTATAACTCACTTTTACAGATTTTTACTTCATCGGGAAGTAAGACTTGGCCACTGGTTGATTCACGAACCTATAACAATATATACATATATATCAAAGTATGTTCAAAATATATTTACAACACTTTTAATATATTTTGATGTTTTAAGTTTATTAAGTTAGCTGTCCTCGTTAGTAACCTACAACTAGTTGTCCACAGTTAGATGTACAGAAATAAATCGATAAATATTATCTTGAATCAATCCACGACCCAGTGTATACGTATCTCAGTATTGATCACAACTCAAACTATATATATTTTGGAATCAACCTCAACCCTGTATAGCTAACTCCAACATTCACATATAGAGTGTCTATGGTTGTTCCGAAATATATATAGATGTGTCGACATGATAGGTCGAAACATTGTATACGTGTCTATGGTATCTCAAGATAACATAATAATCAATACAAGTTGTATACGTGTCACCCACTTTCTAACCTTGTATTGGGAAAGCAACACGTCCAGTTTACTTGCTCCGTATATTAACTTTTGATAAACTACCGTCCGGTTGTAAAGGAAAGCGTTGAACAAGCAACTGTTAAGGCAATGTCCCCTGACATGCTTTTAATTATGGTCTATAACGTGTCAGACGCAATTACTATCCTTGGTAGGAGCAATAGTAAAGATCATCCTATGATTTTTTGGTCTGGCACAAGGTCCTGTCTTCGACCATGCTATGCAACCACCGTTCTTACGGTTGACACCCGATTTGGTTCAGGTGACCTAATGAATTCCAATGAATTCTCAGGATTTTACGTTCAATGGTAATGAACGCATTAAAAATGGGTTTTCAGAAAACAAATCGGTTTGTAATTTTGATCAAAATATTTTCTCGTTCAAGCTCGAGTTTAGATATCATTGAATTTCATGAGTTTGAATTCTCAATCTTTAAGGTCAATCTCAAGGATTGAGTAATATCAGTCTTAAAAGCTGATTTTTAATCTTTAAGGAGATTATCCTTTCTGGGGATCTGATTCATTAGTCTTATCAAGCTAATTTGCACGGTGCCCCCCCATTGTACGAGATAAATCCTTCTCATGGTTAGGATAAATCTGACCACTTGGCGACCCTGTTTTATGCTGAGGTCCGTGGATTTCCTGCTGATTTTAGAGATGACTTTTCTAGATTTTTCATCAACCTACAGCTGGTCTGGACGACAACTTCCTGACCTAAACAAGAAGCGCGTTTCTTTTTCAGAAGACTTTACTTGCTTTTAATGATGGAATTTATTCATCGTGTAGATCCATCTCTTCTTTTCTTTCATCGGGTAAAACAGTTTAGTTTAGTCCAAAGCAAAAGTATTTTCAGTTATTTGTTACAGAAATATGTGACATATGTTTAAAATAACTTGGTAAATTTTCCCACACTTTGCTTTTATTTTCCTTTTTATTGTCCTCTATTCCATTTTAAATGAATTCTAACATTTTGGTTTGTTTCTCAATTTATGTCCTTTCCAAGGTAACAATAATTTCGGTGTTAACACCTAGTTTTATCGTTCATAAATATGTATAAACATGATTTTGAGTTCATTTAATTGAAAATTTTTACTAGAATTGGGTAGTTAGTATATAAGACTAGGGCTGTTCTTTATTATCAGAGAGCACTAGATTCTAATACAACTACTACTTTACTAGTATTTTTAATGGTAACCAAGTGTTTAAGATAAAACTTTTTAAAATCCGAAAGAATTTAACCCCTTCCCACACTTAAGATCTTGCAATGCCCTCATTTGCAAGAAATCAGTAACAATTTAAATTATTGAGGGTGATTAGCGTAGAAATGATTAAATTTTACCAAAGTTTCCAAACATATTGTTGTTTGTGTTGAATGATAAATGGTGCACATCATTTGTTCATTCCGTCTTGTTGTTATTTCACATATATTTTGCATCTTGTAGTCAAAATTAGTTGCTTTTGCTGAACTTAATGCCAGTCTTTGAAAATGCGTTGTTTTACCCTGTTGTGTACATAAGATAAACTGCAAACATATATACATATTTTTGATGTTTGGTATATTACACCACATTCAAAAATTATTAAAATCTAATAATAAAAGATAGAAAATTATAAAAACTATTACAATATTAACATAAGTATTAAATGTATTAACATTACAAATAATAAAATAAATAAAACTAAGTAGACTAGGGATGATACTGATACTAGTAGGGGTTCCATGCATAACCGTATGTGTTATAGAATGCTTCGGCTGGGTTATACGTTGGATACGGTGGTTGGATCTCTATAGACCAGGGAGAAAATACGGGCGATGGAGTAGGAATATAGTTTCTACCTACATGTTGGCAATGAGCTATGATTTGGTTTTGATGAACTTGCCAATCTTTAAATGCTCTATGTCTAGCATTTTCATACTCTTGTGAAGCTATAAACCTTTGCATTTCTGTCATTTCATTTCCCCCTCCCACATTACCTGGCTGTTGATTTCTCTCAACCCGTGGATGTCTACCATTATATCGTACTGCGGCGTTATTTCGTCTCTTCAAAACTTTAGCACCATGGTATACATTTAAACCTATTATATCGCGGGGTTCTGGTTCTTCGACTAATAATCCCCCCCGACTTATATCCACACTGAGATATTCAGCAATCAAAGTAATAAATATACCACCTCCTATTATGCTATGCGGTCTCATCCCCCTAACCATAGCTGATAAATAATAACCCACACAATAAGGTATACTTACAGCGCTTTGTGGGTCTCGAATACACATGTGGTAAAACAAATTCTGTTCATTTACCTTTTCCTTATTCTTACCTCGTTGTGTAATCGAATTGGCTAAAAACCTATGAATTACTCTTAACTCTGCTCTATCTATATCCAAATAAGAGTAATTTCCCCCTTTAAATCGGTGATGGCTAGTCATTTGACTCCATACACCATGCGTATCAAAATTTTCATCAATTTTCCTACCGTTCAATATCAACCCTCTACAATCGGCAGATGCTAACTCCTCAGGCGTATATATACGTAAGGCCTGAGCCATGTCTAGTAGAGACATGTGGCGCATCGAACCTCCTAACAAAAATCTAATAAAAGATCGATCGGTTAAACTAACTACTCGATCATTTATTTCTATACTACACAATAATTCTTCACACCATACTTTATATACAGGTCTACGCATGCTGAATAATCGTACCCAATCGTTAAAAGTAGAATTACCATACCTCTGTGTAAGTAATTCTCTAATTGGCCCGGCCAATTCTACAGCTTCTAATGGTCCCCATTCTATTACCCTAGGTACTTCAACAACTTTAGAATGAAGAGTATGCAAGCCCCTTTGGTATTTTGGATAATCTATCCAATGTCTGTCAAATCTCAAGTTCGGGTGCAACTCTTCCAAGTGCATATATGAAAATGTCATAACTGGATGAGGTATATCTTGTTTATAATAGCTATCAACATCCTGTTGTTCCGCATTCTCAGGAGGAGCATTGAGAGCTTGGGATGAAGATTCACCCCTTTCAGTCTGCAAAACACATCAAACACAATTTTTGTGCATCCAAATATGCATTAGTGTCAGCAAAATCATCAATCAAAATAATTACAATGACATGTTCAATTTATATCAAACTTAAGCTCATTTTCATATTTTTATCAAATCTACACTTTTTCAAATAAGCATATACGAAAATGTTTGCCAAGTTCATAAGCATTCAACTCAAATAACATGTCAAAATAATCATTACTAGCAATTAAACAAGTTTCAAATGGCATTAGCTCTTAAAAATCAAGTTCATGAATTTTAGACTTGAAAAAGTCCACTTTAATTCTCAAAATCATGTTTAGGCTCAAAGTTTGGATCATTTAACTACCTAAATATGTTACACTACTTAATTTAGCAACAATTCATGACAAAAATCGGCCATAACCTGTTTATATCAAAAGCCCCAAATTGCTGAAGAACACAAACCCTAGATTACTCAAAATTTGAAGTTTAAGGCTTCTAATCATGTTAAATAGCATCAATCTAGGTTATACAATCATAATACACAAGCAATTTAAGCATAATTACACTAAAAAGCATCAAAATCGAATTGGGTATAAAATTGCTCAAGAACACTAATTTTCGGATTAAATGGTGTTTAGGTGTAGAAATTTACCATTTTTCTTGAGTAATTCCTTGATAGCATCCTTCTCAACATGATTTTAGTAAAAGATTTGATGATTTTTGGTGAAAAAAATTCGATTTTTGTGTGATTTTTTGGGTATTTTTCGCAGTTATTTGTGGGTGTGGTGTGTGCTGACTGATCTGTTCGTTCAGCTTTTTATTTTTTTTGGATTTTGCAAGCTCCGCGAGTCGCGGCATTTGGCCATTGCAAACTCCGCGAGTCGCGGTGCCTTTTTTTTTTTTTTTTTTAATAATCCTTAACTTATAACAAATATAAAATAAATTTAAAATTTTGTTTTCCTTTGTTTTAGGATGAGGTCGTTTCGGATCGATGTCCTAGTCCGTCCTTCGACAAAATTTTAAAATTTGTCTATTTAAAGCACGGTTTTAAAAGCAAAGATTTTTTTTTTTGGTTTTTTTAATGTTTTTGGCATACTTTAATTCAATAAGATTAAAAATAATGATAATAAAAGTTCTCGTCCCTCCCTCGGGTAAAGCAATTTCGGTTCAAAGACCTAGTCTTCAACTTACGACGAATTTTAAAAATCATATTTTTAACTTAGCGAAATAAAGTAAATTTTTGTTTTTAAATTCACACCAAACTTAAATTTAAAATGCATAAAATTTTAAATTCACACCAAACTTAATTAAAAATTCATATTATAAATTCACACCAAACTTATATTTAATTTTGTTGTTATACATACAAACTTAAAAATATTAATTTTTTTCAAATATTGACAAACTTAAATATATTGATTTTACAAAGTTCAAAATATTAATTTAATATTTATATATTAATTTTAAAAACATGGTAAAAAAATAAAATTAAAAATCTTTTTAGCTTTTATCCCACTTTAATCAATCAAATATTATCAAAAATATACGCCCCTCTTTTCGGTAAAGTAATTTCGGTTCCATGACCTAATTTAACTCATGACGAATTTTTGAAATATTTTAGGTTGATTGATTAAAGATATTTATACCTTAAGAATAAACGTTAAATTTCGCAGTGATGTAATAAATTTTTGTATGATATCAATAATTTCGGTCGCCAAACCTAATTTTATTGAATACCAATTTAATACTTTATAGCGAACAAATTAGCATTTATTATCAAAAGGTTAAAAATAAAAATAAAAAATAAAATCTGTACAGACTTACCTGTGAGATAGTATTCTTAGTGATATGACCTATCCCATTCATAAGATAGTCGGTTTAATTGATTTTCCATGGCTACATAGGCGTAACCTCGAGCATTCAGTGTTTTTTCTTCTAAACATATGAACGGTCCGTCTCTGCATAAAGTAACAAATTCGATGTTTGAATAGGTTTGATTATTTGAATATTTACCTCCATGTCACCATTTTACGCATTTGTGACATCTTTCTAGGTGTCGTGCTCTTCTTTTCGCTGCGGATTTTGATTTTCCTTTACCAAATTGTAACTTATTATCTTCGCATCTGGATTCTTTTCTTACTCCGTCCAATCTTTCTCTGATTACTGATACTATTTCACAAGAAGTGTGTCATTATTACGTTTAGTGATCAAAGCGTGTAGCATTAGACCATGGTTTAGTTCACAGGCAGTTTTCATTTCGTAAAAACCTAAAAAAAATAAAAATTCAGAATGGGGGGAGAAGACTAGTTCTTTAGGGTCTGCTAGGGAAAGACTATTCGGGTTCCATTTTCGAGAACTACACGAAAACAGAAATTCTAACTCTAACAGAAATACATATTATCCTTTAAAGACTTGATTCTCCCTACACTTAGTTAGCTGTGGTATCGAAATTGTGATTAACTTCGTTGTCTACTTCCATCGGACTATCTATGTAATGTTTAACTCTATGACCATTAACCTTAAATTCAATCCCATTTGAATTTATTAACTCTACTGTTCCATATGGGAAAACTCTTTTGACTATGAATGGTCCAGACCATCTTGATTTCAATTTTCTAGGAAATAGCTTGAATCGTGAATTGAAAAGAAGAACTCTGTCTCCTTCTTTGAATTCTTTTGAACTTCTGATTCTTTTATCATGCCATTTCTTCGTTCTTTCCTTATAGATTAACGAATTTTCGTATGCTTCATGTCTTAATTCTTCTAATTCGTTTAATTGACTTAACCGTAGACGTCCAGCTTCATGTAAATCAAGATTACATGTCTTCAAAGCCCAAAATGCTTTGTGTTCAATTTCTACTGGAAGATGACATGCTTTTCCATAAACGAGTCTAAAAGGTGTGGTTCCAATTGGAGTTTTATAGGCTGTTCTAAAAGCCCAGAGTGCATCCTCCAATTTAATGGACCATTCCTTCGGATTTGATCCTACGATTTTTTCTAGAATACGTTTTAAAGCTCGGTTGGTATTTTCAACTTGTCCACTTGTTTGTGGATGATAAGCAGTGGAGATTTTATGAGTTACTCCATATCTTTTAAGAACTTTCTCAAGTTGATTATTACAGAAATGAGTTCCCCGATCACTTATTAAAGCTTTCGGTGTTCCAAACCTTGCAAAAAGACGTTTTAAAAAGTTGACTACAACTCGTGCATCGTTAGTTGGGAGAGCTTGTGCTTCCGCCTATTTAGATACATAAGCAATGGCTACGAGAATATAGTGATTATTATGAGATTTTGGAAATGGACCCATAAAGTTAATACCCCAAATGTCAAATACTTCACATACTTGAATGATATTTTGTGGCATTTCATCACGTTGACTTATTTTTCCGGCCCTTTGATAAGCATCACATGATTTGCAAAAAAGGTGTGCGTCTTTGTAAATTGTAGGCCAATAGAATCCAGCATCATAAACTTTTCTTGGTGTTATTTGAGGCCCATAATGCCCTCCTGTTGGTCCTGTGTGACAATGGTTTAAAATTTTACTAGCTTCATCTCTGAATACACATCGGCGTATTATTCCATCTGGACAACTTTTAAACAAATGTGGATCTTCCCAGAAATAGTGTTTTATATCACTGAAGAATTTCTTTCGTTTTTGGTACGATAATCCTTTTTCAAGGAATCCACATACTAAGTAGTTTGCATAGTCTACAAACCATGGAATTTCATTATAATCTATCTTCAATAGATATTCATCAGGAAAGTTGTCTTGTATAGCCGATTCATTTAGAACTTCTAATTCGGGATTTTCAAGACGAGAAAGATGATCAGCGGTGAGATTTTCTGCTTCTCTTTTATCTCGGATTTCAATATCGAACTCTTGTAAGAGTAAGATCCAACGGATTAATCTTGGTTTAGCATCTTGTTTCAAAAATAGGTATCTAAGAGCAGAATGGTCAGTATAGACCACCGTTTTTGCTAGAACGAGATATGAACGAAATTTGTCAAAAGCAAAGACAATAGCAAGGAGTTCTTTTTCAGCAGTTGTGTAATTCGTTTGTGCTCCTTGTAATGTCTTACTAGCATAATATATAGGTTGAAATCGTTTTTCAATTCTTTGTCCTAAAACGGCTCCCATTGCAAAATCACTTGCATCGCACATTAGTTCAAACGGTAGATTCCAATTTGGTGTTATCATGATCGGTGCATTAGTGAGTTTCTCTTTAAGAATATTAAAAGATTTGATGCATTCATCTGAAAAGATGAATGGAGCATCCTTTTCTAGGAGTTTATTCATAGGAGTGGCAATTTTAGAAAAATCTTTTATGAAACGTCGGTAAAAACCGGCATGCCCTAGAAAACTCCTAACTCCTCTAACATTGGTGGGATGTGGAAGTTTAGCAATTACATCTACTTTAGCTCTATCCACTTCAATTCCTTCTTTTGAAATTTTATTTCCAAGAACGATGCCTTCTTTAACCATGAAATGGCATTTCTCCCAATTAAGTAATAGATTTGATTGTTCGCATCTTATCAGCATTCGTTCAAGATTAGCTAAACATGATTCAAATGTATCACCGAAGACTGATAAGTCATCCATGAAAACTTCCATGCATTCTTCTATCATGTCGTGAAAAATCGCCATCATACACCTTTGAAAGGTTGCAGGGGCGATGCAAAGTCCAAATGGCATGCGTTTGTAAGAAAAGTACCATAAGAGCACGTGAATGTGGTTTTCTCTTGATCTTCGGGTGCTATTGGAATTTGAAAATATCCAGAAAATCCATCAAGAAAACAATAGTAACTGTTTCCGGCTAATCTTTCTAATATTTGATCAATAAAAGGTAAGGGAAAGTGATCTTTTCTGGTGGCATCATTTAATTTTCTATAATCAATACATACACGCCATCCTGTTACAGTCCTAGTAGGAATAAGCTCATTTTTTTCATTTGTAATGACAATCATGCCACCCTTCTTAGGCACGCATTGAACTGGGCTTACCCATGGACTATCAGAGATTGGATAAATTAAACCTGCATCTAGCAGTTTAATAATTTCTTTTTTAACTACATCTTGCATATTCGGATTTAGTCTTCGTTGGCTTTGCACATACGTTTTATGACCTTCTTCCATAAGGATTTTATGTGTGCAATACGAAGGACTTATTCCTTTAATATCATGAATCTTCCATGCAATGGCTGGTTTATGAGCTTTCAACACAGAAATGAGTTGAGATTTTTCATTTTCAGTAAGAGAAGACGATATTATTACAGGTAATTCAGATTCACCATGTAAATAAGCGTATTCCAAATGGTTTGGAAGTGGCTTTAACTCTAATTTCGGTGGTTCTTCTATCGATGATTTATATCGATATCTGTCTTCTTCTTTTAGCATTTGAATTTCTTCTGTTGTTGGTTCATATCCATTAGCTATAAGTGTAGCTAACATTTCAACTTCATCAATTGGTTCAGTTCCTTCTCCTAAAGAACATTCTCCTGTTCTATGTAATTCTGGAAATTCTTCTAACAATTCTGCATGTGAATCTATAGTTTGAATATAATAACATGTATCATCTGCAGATTGCGGTTGTTGCATTGCTCTATCAACTGAAAAGGTAACACTCTCATCCTCTATACTTAGGGTCAGTTTCTTACCAAACACGTCTATCATTGCTTTAGCCGTGTTTAAGAATGGTCTTCCTAATATGAGAGGAACTTGAGAATCTTCTTCCATGTCCAGAACAACAAAATCTACTGGAAATACTAAAGTACCAACTTTAACTAGCATGTTCTCCATTATCCCTCTAGGATATTTTATTGATCGATCGGCTAGTTGTATACTTATTCTGGTTGGTTTCAATTCTCCAAGGTCTAGTTTAGTGTATAGTGAATACGGCATTAAATTTATACTAGCACCTAAGTCTGCCAATGCTTCTATTGAACTAAGACTACCCAGAAAACATGGAATTGTGAAACTTCCTGGATCAGATAATTTTTCTGGTATCTTATTCAACAGCACTGCTGAACAATTAGCATTCATAGTAACAGCCGAGAGTTCTTCCATTTTCTTTCTATTTGTGATTAGATCTTTCAAGAATTTAGCATATCTAGGCATTCCTGAAATCACATCAATGAAAGGAAGATTTACATTTATCTGTTTAAACATATCCAAGAATTTGGATTGCTCGGCTTCAAGTTTCTCTTTTTTCATTTTACTCGGGTAAGGAAGTGGTGGTTGGTATGGTTTAACATAAGGTTTAGCCTTAACTGTGTTATCTTCATTAACCTTTTCAACTACCGGTTCTTTTTCCTTATCTTGATCAGGTTGTGGTTCTTGTAGAGTAGGAATAGCTTCATCAGAAGTTACAGGTATTTCAGGTGATTTAAGTGTTGTACCACTTCTTGTGGTAATGGCTTTAGCTGTTTCATTCCGGGGGTTAGCATTTGTATCACTAGGTAAACTTCCCGGTTTTCTTTCACCTATTAACCTTGCTAGGTTACTTACTTCTTGTTCCAAGTTTTGAATAGAAGCTTATTGATTTCTAAATGCTTGAGCATTTTGTTCATTAGTTTGTTTTTGAGATGTGAAAAACTGCGTTTGAGTTTCAACTAGCTTCGTCATCATATCTTCTAAATTCGGCTTTTTATCATCGGTTTGTGGTGGTTTGTTTTGAAAATTAGGTCTTTGCTGATTGTAAGTATTATTGGATACTTGTTGATTGCTAGGACCTTGTTGGTTGTTGTATGGAATATTTCGGTTATAATTCTGGTTTTGATTGTAAATCAGTCTTGGCGGTTGATAATTATTCTGATAATTATTTCCAGGCCTTTGGTTTAGATATGAAACATTCTCTCTTTGTTCCATTGTTAATTCAATACTGAGACAATCTTTTGTCAAATGTGGTCCTCCACACTGCTCACAACTAATTCGTATTGAGTGAATATCCTTAGTCATCTTTTCCATTCGTCTCTCGACAGCATCTATCTTTGCGGAAATGGAATCTAAGTCATGGCTAGAATCGGCTCTAGCTGCTTTAGATGATCTAATGATATCTTTTTCTTGGTGCCACTCATGTGAGTGGGAAGCAGTGTTATCAATAATTTTATAAGCATCAATTTCGGTTTTCTTCATAATAAAACCACCAGCTGCTATATCGATGTCTTTCCTTGTAGTGATGTCGCATCCTTGGTAGAATATTTGTACTATTTGACAGGTGTCTAAACCATGTTGTGGACATCCTCTCAACAACTTTCCAAATCTAGTCCACGCCTCATATAGAGTTTCATTCGGCTTCTGTGTGAACGTAACAATTTCTCCTTGAAGTCTTACGGCTTTAGATGCCGGAAAAAATTGTTTAAGAAATTTTTCAACTAAAACGTCCCATGTATCAATCGCCCCTTCAGGTAACGATTCCAACCAATCTTTGGCTTCTCCCTTTAAAGTCCAGGGAAATAACATGAGATATATCTGTTCATCCTCAACTTCTCTTATTTTAAATAGTGTGCAGATCCTATTAAAGGTACGAAGATGTTCATTTGGATCTTCCTTCGGCGCACCACTAAATTGGCATTGATTAGTCACCATGTGTAGAATTTGTCCTTTGATTTCATAATCTGGCGCATTAATGTCTGGATGAGTAATTGCGTGACCTTGGCCAGTGCGTTTAGCTCTCATTCGGTCTTCCATACTTAAAGGTTCCAGATTTTCCATGATTGAATTTGTTGAATCCGAATCACTAGAGGATTCTGATTTAATGGTTCGTTCCTCAACAATCTCTGTTTGAATGATTGGTGGTTCCGGAGGAAAATTTAATGGTTCAGGATCTATGAATTGTCCCTGAATATTATCCGGATTAAGCTTGTTCATAGGTTTTTAGCCAATTCGATTACACAACGAGGTAAGAATAAGGAAAAGGTAAATGAACATGATTTGTTTTACCACATGTGTATTCGAGACCCACAAAGCGCTGTAAGTATACCTTATTGTGTGGGTTATTATTTATCATCTATGGTTAGGGGGATGAGACCGCATAGCATAATAGGAGGTGGTATATTTATTACTTTGATTGCTGAATATCTCGGTGTAGATATAAGTCGGGGAGGATTATTAGTCGAAGAACCAGAACCCCGCGATACAATAGGTTTAAATGTATACCATGGTGCTAAAGTTTTGAAGAGATGAAATAATGCCGCAGTACGATAAAATGGTAGACATCCACAGGTTGAGAGAAACCAACAGCCAGGTAATGTGGGAGGGGGAAATGAAATGACATAAATGCAAAGGTTTATAGCTTCACAAGAGTATGAAAATGCTAGACATAGAGCATTTGAAGATTGGCAAGTTCATCAAAACCAAATCATAGCTCATTGCCAACATGTAGGTAGAAACTATATTCCTACTCCATCGTCCGTATTTCCTCCCTGGTCTATAGAGATCCAACCACCGTATCCTACGTATAACCCAGCCGAAGCATTCTATAACACATACGGTTATGCATGGAACCCCTACTGGTATCAGTATCATCCCTAGTCTACTTAGTTTTATTTATTTTATTATTTGTAATGTTAATACATTTAATACTTATGTTAATATTGTAATAGTTTTTATAATTTTCTAACTTTTATTATTAGATTTTAATAATTTTTGAATGTGGGGTAATATACCAAACTTCAAAAATATGTATATATGTTTGCAGTTTATCTTATGTACACAACAGGGTAAAACAACGCATTTTCAAAGACTGGCATTAAGTTCAGCAAAAGCAACTAATTTTGACGACAAGATGCAAAATATATGTGAAATAACAACAAGACGGAATGAACAAATGATGTGCACCATTTATCATTCAACACAAACAACAATATGTTTGGAAACTTTGGTAAAATTTAATCATTTCTACGCTAATCACCCTCAATAATTTAAATTGTTACTGATTTCTTGCAAATGAGGGCATTGCAAGATCTTAAGTGTGGGAAGGGGTTAAATTCTTTCGGATTTTAAAATTTTTTATCTTAAACACTTGGTTACCATTAAAAATACTAGTAAAGTAGTAGTTGTATTAGAATCTAGTGCTCTCTGATAATAAAGAACAGCACTAGTCTTATATACTGACTACCCAATTCTAGTAAAACTTTTCAATTAAATGAACTCAAAATCATGTTTATACATATTTATGAACGATAAAACTAGGTGTTAACACCGAAATTATTGTTACCTTGGAAAGGACATAAATTGAGAAACAAACCAAAATGTTAGATGTAGTGACCCGAACTTTTCCATGTTTATATATATATTAAATGAAATTGTTATTTACATGATTAAGTGTTTTCAACATATTAAGCAATCAAACTTGTTAAGACTTGATTAATTGAAATATGATTCATATAGACAATTGACCACCCAAGTTGACCGATGATTCACAAACGTTAAAACTTGTAAAAACTATATGATGACATATATATGGATATATATATATATATAGTTAAAATGATACTATGATAAGTAAACATATCATTAAGTATATTAACAATGAACTACATATGTAAAAACAAGACTACTAACTTAATGATTTTTAAACGAGACATATATGTAACGATTATCGTTGTAAAGACATTAATGTATATATATCATATTAAGAGACATTCATACATGATAATATCATGATAATATAATAATTTAAAATCTCATTTGATATTATAAACATTGGATTAACAACATTTAACAAGATCGTTAACCTAAAGGTTTCAAAACAACACTTATATGTAACGACTAACGATGACTTAACGACTCGGTTAAAATGTATATACATGTAGTGTTTTAATATGTATTTATACACTTTTGAAAGACTTTAATACACTTATCAAAATACTTCTACTTAACAAAAATGCTTACAATTACATCCTCGTTCAGTTTCATCAACAATTCTACTCGTATGCACCCGTATTCGTACTCGTACAATACACAGCTTTTAGATGTATGTACTATTGGTATATACACTCCAATGATCAGCTATTAGCAGCCCATGTGAGTCACCTAACACATGTGAGAACCATCATTTGGCAACTAGCATGAAATATCTCATAAAATTACAAAAATATGAGTAATCATTCATGACTTATTTACATGAAAACAAAATTACATATCCTTTATATCTAATCCATACACCAACGACCAAAAACACCTACAAACACTTTCATTCTTCAATTTTATTCATCTAATTGATCTCTCTCAAGTTCTATCTTCAAGTTCTAAGTGTTCTTCATAAATTCTACAAGTTCTAGTTACATAAAATCAAGAATACTTTCAAGTTTGCTAGCTCACTTCCAATCTTGTAAGGTGATCATCCAACCTCAAGAAATCTTTGTTTCTTACAGTAGGTTAGCATTATAATACAAGGTAATAATCATATTCAAACTTTGGTTCAATTTCTATAACTATAACAATCTTATTTCAAGTGATGATCTTACTTGAACTTGTTTTCGTGTCATGATTCTGCTTCAAGAACTTCGAGCCATCCAAGGATCCGTTGAAGCTAGATCCATTTTTCTCTTTTCCAGTAGGTTTATCCAAGGAACTTAAGGTAGTAATGATGTTCATAACATCATTCAATTCATACATATAAAGCTATCTTATTCGAAGGTTTAAACTTGTAATCACTAGAACATAGTTTAGTTAATTCTAAACTTGTTCGCAAACAAAAGTTAATCCTTCTAACTTGACTTTTAAAATCAACTAAACACATGTTCTATATCTATATGATATGCTAACTTAATGATTTAAAACCTGGAAACAAGAAAAACACCGTAAAACCGAATTTACGCCGTCGTAGTAACACCGCGGGCTGTTTTGGGTTAGTTAATTAAAAACTATGATAAACTTTGATTTAAAAGTTGTTATTCTGAGAAAATGATTTCTATTATGAACATGAAACTATATCCAAAAATTATGGTTAAACTCAAAGTGGAAGTATGTTTTCTAAAATGGTCATCTAGACGTCGTTCTTTCGACTGAAATGACTACCTTTACAAAAACGACTTGTAACTTATTTTTCCGACTATAAACCTATACTTTTTCTGTTTAGATTCATAAAATAGAGTTCAATATGAAACCATAGCAATTTGATTCACTCAAAACGGATTTAAAATGAAGAAGTTATAGGTAAAACAAGATTGGATAATTTTTCTCATTTTAGCTACGTGAAAATTGGTAACAAATCTATTCCAACCATAACTTAATCAACTTGTATTGTATATTATGTAATCTTGAGATACCATAGACACGTATACAATGTTTCGACCTATCATGTCGACACATCTATATATATTTCGGAACAACCATAGACACTCTATATGTGAATGTTGGAGTTAGCTATACAGGGTTGTGGTTGATTCCAAAATATATATAGTTTGAGTTGTGATCAATACTGAGATACGTATACACTGGGTCGTGGATTGATTCAAGATAATATTTATCGATTTATTTCTATACATCTAACTGTGGACAACTAGTTGTAGGTTACTAACGAGGACAGCTGACTTAATAAACTTAAAACATCAAAATATATTAAAAGTGTTGTAAATATATTTTGAACATACTTTGATATATATGTATATATTGTTATAGGTTCGTGAATCAACCAGTGGCCAAGTCTTACTTCCCGACGAAGTAAAAATCTGTGAAAGTGAGTTATAGTCCCACTTTTAAAATCTAATATTTTTGGGATGAGAATACATGTAGGTTTTATAAATGATTTACAAAATAGACACAAGTACGTGAAACTACATTCTATGGTTGAATTATCGAAATCGAATATGCCCCTTTTTATTAAGTCTGGTAATCTAAGAATTAGGGAACAGACACCCTAATTGACGCAAATCCTAAAGATAGATCTATTGGGCCTAACAAACCCCATCCAAAGTATCGGATGCTTTAGTACTTCGAAATTTATATCATATCCGAAGGGTGTCCCGGAATGATGGGGATATTCTTATATATGCATCTTGTTAATGTCGGTTACCAGGTGTTCACCATATGAATGACTTTTATCTCTATGTATGGGATGTGTATTGAAATATGAAATCTTGTGGTCTATTATTATGATTTGATATATATATATATATAGGTTAAACCTATAACTCACCAACATTTTTGTTGACGTTTTAAGCATGTTTATTCTCAGGTGATTATTAAGAGCTTCCGCTGTCGCATACTTAAATAAGGACGAGATTTGGAGTCCATGCTTGTATGATATTGTGTAAAAACTGCATTCAAGAAACTTATTTTGTTGTAACATATTTGTATTGTAAACCATTATGTAATGGTCGTGTGTAAACATGATATTTTAGATTATCATTATTTGATAATCTACGTAAAGCTTTTTAAACCTTTATTGATGAAATAAAGGTTATGGCTTGTTTTAAAATGAATGCAGTCTTTGAAAAACGTCTCATATAGAGGTCAAAACCTCGCAACGAAATCAATTAATATGGAACGTTTTTAATCAATAAGAACGGGACATTTCATTAGAATTCATTTTAAATGGAATAGAGGATAATAAAAAAGAAAATAAAAGCCAAGTGTGGGAAAAATTACCAAGTTATTTTAAACATATGTCACATATTTCTGTAACAAATAACTGAAAATACTTTTGCCTTGGACTAAACTAAACTGTTTTACCCGATGAAAGAAAAGAAGAGATGGATCTACACGATGAATCAATTCCATCATTAAAAGGAAGTAAAGTCTTCTGAAAAAGAAACGCGCTTCTTGATTTAGGTCAGGAAGTTGTCGTCCAGACCAGCTGTAGGTTGATGAAAAATCTAGAAAAGTCATCTCTAAAATCAGCAGGAAATCCACGGACCTCAGCAAAAAACAGGGTCGCCAAGTGGTCAGATTTATCCTAACTATGAGAAGGATTTATCTCGTACAATGGGGGGCACCGTGCAAATTAGCTTGATAAGACTAATGAATCAGATCCCCAGAAAGGATAATCTCCTTAAAGATTAAAAATCAGCTTTTAAGACTGATATTACTCAATCCTCGAGATTGACCTTAAAGATTGAGAATTCAAACTCATGAAATTCAATGATATCTAAACTCGAGCTTGAACGAGAAAATATTTTGATCAAAATTATAAACCGATTTGTTTTCTGAAAACCCATTTTTAATGCGCTCATTACCATTGAACGTAAAATCCTGAGAATTCATTGGAATTCATTAGGTCACCTGAACCAAATCGGGTGTCAACCGTAAGAACGGTGGTTGCATAGCATGGTCGAAGACAGGACCTTGTGCCAGACCGAAAAATCATAGGATGATCTTTACTATTGCTCCTACCAAGGATAGTAATTGCGTCCGACACGTTATAGACATAATTAAAAGCATGTCAGGGGACATTGCCTTAACAGTTGCTTGTTCAACGCTTTCCTTTACAACCAGACGGTAGTTTATCAAAAGGTAATATGCGGAGCAAGTAAACTGGACATGTTGCTTTCCCAATACATGGTTAGCAAGTGGGTGACACAAAACCGCAAGTTTTGAGCTAAAATTTTCAAATCTGAAACCCACCAAACCCACAAAAATATTTTGCAAACACCGGTGAAGGGTTATTCCGGAAAACTTATCTAGGGTAAAAGCTAGATTTAATTTTCAAAAAAATCAAATATTTTCATAAAGATCCAATTTCCTAAAGGATCTAAATTTTCATAAGTCATGTGAGACTGTAAACCACATCGTTACTACCATTTTTTATACCGCCGTAAAGAAATCACTGATGTACAAAGTGTGAAGAATAAAGAAGTGATTCTAGTATTTCAAGACTATATTGCTTGAGGACAAGCAACGCTCAAGTGTGGGAATATTTGATAATGCTAAAAACGAACATATATTTCATAGCATTATTCCTCAAGAAAGACAAGCTTTTAGTTGCAATTGTTCTATTTACAAGTGATATTCGTTTAAATAATAAAAGGTGAAGACAAAAGACATATTCGACGAATTGAAGACGCAAACGACCAAAAAGCTCAAAAGTACAAAATACAATCAATAAGGTTCTAATTATTGATAAGAAACGTCTCAAAATTACAAGAGTACAAGTTCAAAATGCAAAGTACAAGATATTAAATTATTCGCAAGGACGTTCGAAAATCCGGAACCGGGACCAGAGTCAACTCTCAACGCTCGACGCAACGGACTAAAAATTACAAGTTAACTATGTATATAAATATAATATAATATATAATTATTTCTTAAAATTAATATATATATATTATAATATATTTATAAATTGTCGGCAAACAAAGAGCCAAAGCTGGGTGAGCTGTAATTTCAAACTCCGCGAGTTGCAGAGTTTGAAGGCAAAAAATTACGCGACTCGCGGAGTCCCCCTGGACGAAAATTCCTATAAAAGCCAGCGAATTCTGATCGTAAAAATATCAAAAAATATCAATCTCTCTATATCTATACGTAAATATTTATATTTATATTTTAATTTTAATTTTAATTTTAATTCTAATAATAAGGGTATGTTAGCGAATGTTGTAAGGGTGTAAGTCGAAATTCTGTCCGTGTAACGCTACACTATTTTTAATCATTGTAAGTTATGTTCAACCTTTTTAATTTAATGTCTCGTAGCTAAGTTATTATTATGCTTATTTAAAACGAAGTAATCATGATGTTGGGCTAATTATTAAAATTGGGTAATTGGGCTTTGTACCATAATTGGGGTTTGGACAAAAGAACGACACTTGTGGAAATTAGACTATGGGCTATTAATGGGCTTTATATTCATTTAACTAAATGATAGTTTGTTAATTTTAATATAAATATTCACAATTGGACGTCCCTATAAATAACCATATACACTCGATCGGATACGATGGGCAGGGTATTTATATGTACGAATAATCGTTCATTTAACTGGACACGGGAATGGATTAATAGTCACTATAATTATTAAAACAGGGGTGAAATTATGTACAAGGATACTTGGCATAATTGATAATAAAGTATTAAAACCTTGGGTTACACTCAGTCGACATCCTGGTGTAATTATTAAACAAAGTAATAAAACTATGTTACAGTTTAAGTCCCCAATTAGTTGGAATATTTAACTTCGGGTATAAGGATAATTTGACGAGGATACTCGCACTTTATATTTATGACTGATGGACTGTTATGGACAAAAACCAGACGGACATATTAAATAATCCAGGATAAAGGACAATTAACCCATGGGCATAAAACTAAAATCAACACGTCAAACATCATGATTACGGAAGTTTAAATAAGCATAATTCTTTTATTTCATATTTAATTTCCTTTATTTTATATTTAATTGCACTTCTAATTATAGCACTTTTATTTATTGTTATTGTATTTAATTGCACTTTTAATTATCGTACTTTTTAATTATCGCAAGTTTATTTTATCGCACTTTTATTTATCGCAATTTCATTATCGTTATTTACTTTACGCTTTAAATTAAGCCTTTTATTTATTTAATATTTTACATTTTGTTTTAACTGCGATTAAAGTTTTAAAATCGACAAAGGTTCATTAAACGGTAAAAACCCCCCTTAATAATAATAATATTACTTATATATATATTTGTATTTTTATAAAATAAAACTAATATAGCGTTAAGCTTTGATTAAAAGATTTTCCCTGTGGAACGAACCGGACTTACTAAAAACTCAATTGTGAGGTCGGGTTTAAAAAATGGATTATCGGAAATTTGAATTGGAGTACTTGGTTGACTGGATGACGATTCTAAAGAAAAATCAACGGCGGTAATATTTGCTAGATGTCTTGATCTAGTTACAGGTGGTGAATATACAAAAGGTGGTGAACGTCTTGCTCGGTGCATTCACTGAATATCCTATTAGTTTTTTAAAAGGAAAGAAAAATTATATAAGTTATCCAATTAATAGACTTTTCTGATTTTGCCCACGTTTCGAATAGCCAAAAGATGCAGCAGAGGGGCAGGATTCGTTTGGTCTCAATATAATTGAGGACTGTTGGGCTCCAATAACCCGGTCCAAGTACAAATCCAACTATTACTACGAACCAGAAAATTTTGATGTCTATCAATTTAACTACTTAAAATAAATTTTCGTAATTTTAAGAAATTTAGATAAGAAGTAGAATAAAAATCTATGTCCTAAAACTAGAATAGCGAGAAATAAGAAAGAAAAAGAGCGCGTCGAAAAAGGTCGAAAAATAAAAGGCGTCGAAAAATAAGAAAGAAAAAGAGTGACTTATAAAACTTAAAAATACTTGACTAACCCAACCTTATTACTATCACTAACTTAAAATTATAATCGCAAATTGAGATTACTAATTGGAATGATAATTGATACACAGGTAAAAGGCGTCTAAAAATATTAAAGCTTACAAGTAAAACTGTATCCCAAATGGCAATATCTTAAAAAGGAACTAAAACTTAAAAAGGCGTCGCAAAATTCTAAAGCAGCTAAATCTTAGTCTAAAGAAAAAGCACTTAAGGGATTTTACGACAAAGCCTAAAAATCTAGAAATAAAAAAAAACTATGGCAAAAACTATGAATTAAAACTAAATACGAGCGAAAAATACAAATATTACACTAAAACAATTAAAAAGGGACAAAATATAAAAATATACTAAAAGTTGTAAAAAGGACAATTTTTATAAAAATATTATTTTTATATTATTTATTTTATAAAATTATTAATTTTATAATTTAATTAAACTAATTTAACTAAATATATAAATTAAATCTAAAAATCTAAACTAAATAATAAATTAACAAAAACTAATTAGGGTTTAATTAAAAATTAATAATAATAATTACTCCGTAATAAATGCTTTTAGGGTTCCTGTGTACCCGTGTCAGGGCTGCTCCGTGAGTTGCGGTGCCCAATGCTGGAAAACTCCGCGAGTCGCGGGGTTCAAAAATTCAGATTAGGTGCAGGTTTAAATTCAACAGGTCAGTTTTATTTATATTTTATTTATTTATTTTTCTATTTTAAATAAAATATATTTTTATAAATTTAATAAATCTTATATTTTAAAACCTAAAATAAAAATAGAAATATTTTATAATTTTATAAATAAAACTCTTAAAACTAGATTTATAAATGTTTTTTTTTCGGTTTTTTGATTTTATGTTTAAAATAAAAACAAAATAAATAAAACTTATATTTTTATAAAATAAAAATAAAGAAACTTTATAAAACTTAAATATTTAACAAATTCTTAAAAATATTTATATCTTTGTTTTTCTTTTTATATTTTCAAATATATAAAATGTATTTTTATAAAAACGTATTTTTATAAAAGTAAACTAAAAATAAAAAACTTTTTTTTTATATATTAGCGTTGCGCTTCCGGCTTTTAAGCTAGATGTTCCCCGACAGCGGCGCCAAAAATACTTGATGTTATGCGAGGTGTATATAAAATAGCTTATATTTTACAAGGAAATACTATTAAATACGATACAATTTTACTCAAGATATTTATTTATTTATTGAATGGATATACTTAAACCTTGCTACAACACTTATAGGCAGTGTACCTAATCGTACAGTAGTGTAGTTTTTAGTAAGTCCGGTTCGTTCCACAGGGAAAATCTTTTAATCAAAGCTTAACGCTATATTAGTTTTATTTTATAAAAATACAAATATATATATAAGTAATATTATTATTATAAAGGGGGGTTTTTACCGTTTAATGACCGGTTTGTCAATTTTAAAACTTTAGTCGCAGTTAAAACAAAATGTAAAATATTAAATAAATAAAAGACTTAATTTAAATCGTAAAGTAAATAACGATAATGAAATTGCGATAAATAAAAGTGCGATAAAATAAACTTGCGATAATTAAAAAGTACGATAATTAAAAGTGCAATTAAATACAATAACAATAAATAAAAGTGCTATAATTAGAAGTGCAATTAAATATAAAATAAAGGAAATTAAATATGAAATAAAAGAATTATGCTTATTTAAACTTCCGTAATCATGATGTTTGACGTGTTGATTTTAGTTTTATGCCCATGGGTTAATTGTCCTTTGTCCTGGATTATTTAATATGTCCGTCTGGTTTTTGTCCATAACAGTCCATCAGTCATAAATATAAAGTGCGAGTATCCTCGTCAAATTATCCTTATACCCGAAGTTAAATATTCCAACTAATTGGGGACTTAAAATGTAATAAGGTTTTATTACTTTGTTTAATAATGACACCAGGATGTCGACTGAGTGTAACCCAAGGTTTTAATACTTTATTATCAATTATGCCAAGTGTCCTTGTACATAATTTCACCCCTGTTTTAATAATTCTAGTGACTATTAATCCATTCTCGTGTCCGGTTAAATGAACAATTATTCGTACATATAAATACCCTGCCCATCGTATCCGATCGAGTGTATATGGTTATTTATAGGGACGTCCAATTGTGAATCTTTATATTAAAATTAACAAACTATCATTTAGTTAAACAAATATAAAGCCCATTAATAGCCCATAGTCTAATTTCCACAAGTGTCGTTCTTTTGTCCAAACTCCAATTATGGTACAAAGCCCAATTACCCAATTTTAATAATTAGCCCAACATCATGATTACTTCATTTTAAATAAGCATAATAATAACTTAGCTACGAGACATTAAATTAAAAAGGTTGAACATAACTTACAATGATTAAAAATAGCGTAGCGTTACACGGACAGAATTTTGACTTACACCCTTACAACATTAGCTAACATACCCTTATTATTAGAATTAAAATTAAAATTAAAATTAAAATATAAATATAAATATTTACGTATAGATATAGAGAGATTGATATTTTTTGATATTTTTACGATCAGAATTCGCTGGCTTTTATAGGAATTTTCGTCCAGGGGGACTCCGCGAGTCGCGTAATTTTTTGCCTTCAAACTCCGCAACTCGCGGAGTTTGAAATTACAGCTCACCCAGCTTTGGCTCTTTGTTTGCCGACGATTTATAAATATATTATAATATATATATTAATTTTAAGAATTAATTATATATTATATTATATTTATATACATAGTTAACTTGTAATTTTTAGTCCGTTGCGTCGAGCATTTAGAGTTGACTTTGGTCCCAGTTCTGGATTTTCGAACGTCCTTGAGAATAATTTAATATCTTGTACTTTGCGTTTTGAATCTTGTACTCTTGTAATTTTGAGACGTTTCTTATCAATAATTGGAACCTTATTGATTGTATTTTGTACTTTTGAGCTTTTTGGTCATTTGCGTCTTCAATTCGTCGAATCTGTCTTTTGTCTTCACCTTTTATTATTTAAACGAATATCACTTGTAAATAGAACAATTGCAACTAAAAGCTTGTCTTTCTTGAGGAATAATGCTATGAAATATATGTTCGTTTTTAGCATTATCAATGATCAGTTATGAAAATGAAAATGAATAGGTGAACTGTGATAATGAATTTGTCACTTGAAATGTTTTAATGAACTACAATGATTTGATAATGTCTCATGAGGATAAATTATTGATTGCTTTTAATAAAGGTTTATATGAATATGAAAAGGTAGTTGGATGGTGTGATCTATTATGACAACTTAATTGAGTATTATATAACAAGTTGGCATTCATTTCATATACAAAACAATAACAGTAACATTTACATATTAATAAATATATTCCTTTAAACAAAAATGTGCATGTGAATATGTATGAGTATATTATATATATAGAAAAAGTTTAACCAATCAATCAAACACAGTATATAACTCTGAATTTCCTCATTTGAATAGTTTAGTCGAATAGTAATTCAATAATAATCACAGAAATAATTGAACGAGTAATAATAAAGCATCCTAAATTTTAATTTCAACTGCGGACTGTGTATCGTGCACTATTTGAAATTAGTGGCGGATAAAAGTCTTCATAAAATTCTCAAATTTTTAGATTAACTATATTTATTATTTTGGTCTTTATGGTATAAAATTCGATCCTTAATTTGTTAAATAAAATTACATCAATTGTCCCTCTCAATTCTGGGTAAAATATAAAAAGTGTTAAAACTTAACGAATAGTTCCTAAATATATTTTTAATAAGCCTAAAATTTATAGAACTCATTCTCGAATCACCGTTTATTTTAAAATTACATAAGTTTGAATTTAATTTGCTTAATATCAATCGAAACATCAAACGAGTATTACAATCATTTAATATTCATTTTTAATATACATTATTTATATATATATATAGATATATTTTAAATAAAAATTATTATAATATCCTATTTTTATTTTATTAATTTTTAATAACAATAACATATAATATGTTTCAAATTATATTTCGAATTACTATTTATATATACATACCCACATATCTATTTACAAGTAATTATTCGTGAATCGTTGAGAGCAGTCGAAGGTCAATTGAATATATGAAACAGTTCAAACTTTTTGAGACTCAACCTTACAGACTTTGCTTATCGTGTCGAAACCATATAAATATTAAGTTTAAATTTGGTCGGAAATTCCCGGGTCGTCACACAAAGAACCTAAAGTACTTACCGACGAACCCATTCGAAACACATTTACACACTCATTTCCAGAGTATCTCGCCACAATTATATTCTGTATAAAATTCTAAACCTTATTCATTCGCTCGTTTCGACCGACAATCATCCCGGAATAATATAAGAAGTCAATGAACTTCACACTCGAATAATCAATTTGGAGAATATGGTGCAAAATTTACCAGCTTCAGCAACATCATCGGCACCAACGGTACCATCAGTAACAGCACCAGTACCATCAACAATCCATGCCTCAACATTTCATTCTGTACCTCGAGTATAATCATCGTTCTACGTATCGTTCTACATCAATTATCTTCGTTCTTCATGGTGATTATGTAATCTCTAATGTTTTAGAGATTATGTGTAGTGACCCGTCCTAATCCACCTGGACGAAGTCTTCAATAGTTGGTCCCATTGTGAGGTATTGACCTCTATATGCCATGAACGACTCCATATGATATCTTTAAAATGAGTAAATGCACAGCGGAAGATTTCTTTCAGACCTGAGAATAAACATGTTTTAAAAGTGTCAACCAAAAGGTTGAGAGTTCATAAGTTTATCATAAACAATAAAATTCATCATTTTGATAGACCACAAGATTTAAATACAGTACACCTATCTCGTGTACGAAACCATTTTTCATAATGCTCGGCAGAGTAGGTTCGTATCCTTTTTTCCCTCGTAGGTTGCCTCGCGATTTTTAAATAACCGTACACATATCTCGTGTACAAAATAACATACACATAACCTGTGTGTAAAATCATTCTCTCGATACATAACATTCATTTTCATTTCATTGCTCAACATGGTAACCGACCTTAACATATAATGCGCATCAATAATATCCCCAAAACAGAACATCTCGTCTGTATAATATATAAACTTCGAAGTACTAAACACCACACCCACTAGCCCTTCCGTCTAGTGAACATTCTGGGTGGGGGTGTTAAACCTGGTAGCTACCTTTAGGATGTGAATTAGGGCCATACCCGTTTCTAATTCTTAGGTTACCAAGCAATAATAATCAGGGAAAAATATTCACAACAATTAGTAGCAATTATAACGTCCAACTAATTCAATATTAATCCACAGAACTTCTGTCTGCATAATAATTCATTCGAGGAATGTTTTGCTTATGTCTATCTCGTTAAACATTTATAAAAGCATCTCATGTATTTGCAGTTCAAAATATATTTCAAAAGTATTTAATAAAGCAGTTATAAAAATAGCGCATGTATTCTCAGTCCCAAAAATGTAAGGAGTAAAAGGGAGCAAATGAACTCACAATACGATATTGTAGCAAAATATGCATACGACGAAACTGAACAATGCAGGGTTGGCCTCGGATTCACGAATGTAACGACCCTGGATTTTCCAACGTTTATTTATTAATAATTATTATTATTAATACTTGTGATTAAACGAATGTATGATATTACATTTACTTGATGCCATGATTAACCGTACTTGACTTTAATTGTCCAAAACATCTTTGTGACACCCGAAACTTACACGAATAATATTTTCAGATATTATTTACATTCATGATTAGTTTTATTAATCATTTTAATTAACTAAGGTTATTAGTTAGTTACATGGGCTTTAATTGGATTTATTTGTTAATTACATACAACTTGGGCTTTTAATTGAACATGGGCTTATAAAGCCCACCCTACTTCTTTCATGGACTCATTAGCCCACTTTAATGTGTAAGTATCACCTTATGATGCAACTAGTTAGTTATTTACATAAGGAATCTAGTTAACATATAATCCCCATGCAAACACATCTTATATCCAACTTTAAAGAGCTTTACATGCTAGTGACTAATGAACTAATCCCTCCCCCCCCATGGAGCCAAAAACGTCGGCCTTAGGTGTAGATGGGGAGAGTTTTGTTTTCAAATTTTGATCAATTACTTACTTGCTTTCTCTCATTTCACTTCCTCATTTTTACACACACTTACTTACACACTTTCTCTCATCTCATTTTTCTCTCAAGACTTGTAAGTAACAAACTCTTTTCTCCCTACTTTTTTTTGATCCAAAACCGTGACATGTATATACATACATCATCATCTTTTATTACTTGTTGTTGTTTACTTGATTAATGTTTACTTAGTTACATGAACTTGTTGTTATGTATTATTTACTTACTAGTTTCAAGAATCAAACTTACTAGTTTCATTCTTCTTTTATCTTGTAATTTCAAGAACACTCAAGAACTAAACTTACTAGTTTATTTTCTACATATGTTGTTTTAAAGTTTGTAAGTTCATGGTTGTAAAAATCATACTTGTTGATGTGTCAAGACGTAACCTTTAAAATGTAGACAATATGCTTAATAATTAACACATAATACAGGCAACTAAAACCCGATCATGTAGTAACTAGCAAGTAAATTGACCAGTTCGATCCACAGGGAGAAGTTTGTTTAAATGATTTTACCACAATTAATTATTCTAAAAAGGGGGTTTATATTTAAAGTTGTGTTTTTGTTTAACGAAATAGTAAATAAAAATAATAATTAACAAGAATGAGAATGCGGTGTTTACTTCTATGCTTGATAGATGACAGGGATTGTTCTTTTATAATTAAAACCGTTATGCGATAGTTACAATAGAGTAGTTTATATCAATTTCACAATATCTATAAACTTAAGAACTATGTTTAATCAACAGGATTCTTTCTTGGTTAAATTCACATAAAACCTAGTTTACTAAGATCACTCTAAGTAAACTACATGATTGTAAAACCTAAATACCATCCAATTACCATCCTATATTCACATATAGGTGTCTAGATCACTAGGTGTTGAAGTACAAATTATAGACTTTGATAAATTCACATAAATCAAGTCATAACTCGTATAATTGAACTAGAATATAAAGATAGTTACAACAATGGATTTCTTGAAAGAACATGGTGATTTAGATTGATTAACTAACTAGATTCAACCCGGTTAAACTCACGTGAAACCTTAATTACAACAATCACTTGAGGTAATTTCATAACTATGTTGCTTTGGAACTTATTCAATTACCGAATTAAACACATAACAAAATCACTTAAGTGTATGTATCTAATCGTCTAGATTACTAGATGTATTGAAGTATAGATTGTTTTCCTAGTTAACTCACATTAATAGGTTGCAATCTATATAATTGAAGTAATGATCTAAACATGCATAACAATGGTTCTTACGGTTGAACTAGATAATTAAATCAATCAAACATATGTATAACTAGCATAACATCAAAGTATAGAACAATCCCATGCCATAAATCTTACATTGAAGCAAACACACAAGGCTTTTAGCCTAACATAATCATAGTAGAACTAATGAAACAGTAAATACAAGTTGAATTCATGTTAAAAAGATATAGAACAATAGTACCAATTGCGATAAATGATCCTAGCTTAATATTGATGTTGAAAGAGTGGAGATTAACTTGCAGCCTTCCTTGGACCTTGAAAATCGTCTTAAAACTAGGGGAGAACATAGTAGTGAAGGGCTCTCAAGTAAGTAACCATTTACTTCATTAAATAGCCTCAAAAGTTAGGTATTTTGGCCAGAAAGTGACCAGATGCGCCGCATCTCTTTGGGATGCGCCGCATCTCTTTACATTTAGTAGATTCCGGCTCGATTCTGCACTCAGGACTGTCGGCAGGGGGTCAGATGCGCCGCATCTGGGACAGATGTGCCGCATCTGGCTTGGATGCGCCGCATCTATCTCAGATGCGCCGCATCTGTTGCTATTTTGGCCCAGAAGTCTTCATGCTCCGCATCTGAAACTGTCGGGAGTTATTTGGTGTAAAGATGCGCCGCATCTAAGAGAGATGCGCTGCATTTGGACCTGTTTCAGTGGTTTCGGGCTGTTTTACGCATTCGATCTTCGTTTTAACTATGTTTTCGCTGTTGGTCTTCATTTATTCATTCACAAAGGACTTTTTACAAATGTACATGAATTACAATACATACGTATAACAATTACATACAAATGGAACAACATTGGATCGAAATAACGACAATAAACATGTATAATTTTGTCGTTATCAAAATCCCCACACTTAAACCTTGCTTGTCCTCAAGCAAGACTTACAAGAAATTGAAATTTACTACAGTAAACACACTTATTTAAGTGAGAACACAAAAAATGGGACTCACACTCACTCGATATAATACACAAGACACACAAGTTATTTAGTAACACAATAACTCACGTTATATGGAAATCACACTCGGGTCACAATATATACACACTCACACTATTATATCACACACAAATCAAACTCACGCGTTTTGAGTATACACACACCTTTGGAGTACACACGCGAAATGAAATCACGCCAAAGTCGAAAGGTGGGTTTTAAAGTCCACATTTCTTGAAAATTTGGATCCTTAGGGAAATTAGGACCTTTGCTAAAAACCTTTTATGTTTTGAAAATTATTCATGTTAGTTTTTACACTAATCAAGTTTTTCGGTTTTAACCTCAAAGTCCGGTTGAGGGTAACTGAAAACCGAAGCCTCAGTCGGCGCTTAGCAAGCTACTCGCCCCCATGATTGAAGTATCATGGAACTTGAAACCGGATGTCCTAAAAATGGTTTTACACAATATAGTTCATAAAATAGCATAAGTTTTAGAAGAAACTATATCATGTCCAAATATCATCGGTGAACCATGAGTTTGCACACCTCAATTTGTTATGGCATATGTATGTTAACCGCGGTCAACATAGATGCGGTTGATTTTTACGGAGATCATCCATCTGGGGATTATATTCATTAGTCTTAAAAGACTTCCATCACAATTATTACATGGATGAGCATTGGATTAGATTGTTAGAACAACAAATTACTTGACGACTTTCATTTCATCCAGAATGTGGTATATCATGATGATTATATCTTTTATATGACAAACTCAATCATTTGGTTGTTTCTTAATTTGTTTTGTGATAATAATTTCGGTGTATACACCTAGTTTTAAAATCTACAAATTTTAAACAAAATTTGAATTTATGAAGATAAAAGTTTAAAAATTTTTATCATTTAGGCCTTTTTAACTAAAATCAAAAACCCGAAAGAATTTATAACTTCCTCCCCACACTTGAGTTCATGTATTGTCCTCGTTACATGAAATCAGAAAAACTTAAATTCAAGAGTGTCAAAGAGTGTAAGAGAGTTTATTACTTTCAAGGTTTAAAATCGAAGTTCACGGGATGATGGCGCTGAACTGAATGCCAGCATAAGAACATCATCCGCTTCTTGCAACCACAAAACAATCACCAATCAAGTATGTGCTGAACTTACTGCCAGTCTTTGTAAAAATGCAGCATATAGCACAATGCTCACCTGTAGCAATTCAAACAAAGGTACCATACGATTCACACAAATAAATGGGGGTGTACTCCATGTACTAAAAACCCCACTTACAATTTTCTAAATTATTCAAATCACAATTATCCAAAATATTATCTAGTTATTACACACCAAACTTGAAAAGAAATTGTTTTTGAAATAAACCAACATCAACCTAACCTGTCACACATCAGGAAAAATTACGTCATCTTCAGAAAAATCCCCAAAATGAGTTACTTGGGCCAGCTCCACCTTTGCTTTGATTTCCCGCATCGTCGTCCTGAAATATTGAGGGGTTGTACCCCTGATAAGTTCCTTGAGCAGGGACGACCGCAGTGTCTTCAGTAGGCGGGTTAGGAGGAGGAGGATAAGGCGCAGGATATGGATCACCCATTCGAACCCAAGGATCGTATGCAGGCCAAGGAGGGGGTATAGTTAGCGGGATCTACAGCGTATGACACTGTCTGTTCATGTATCCAATTAAGCTGATTTTGCTGCCCCGCTTGAGTATACCATGTTCGATCATTCCCAACATCAATGTAATGTTGCATCTCCCTGTTACCTGCATCGTAGTGATCAATTACCTTTTGGGTGTTTTGATCACTATGGAGTCGCATATCTGAAAACTGGCGCGCCCTGTAAGCATCCCAATCATTTCCCGGACCCGAACTACTTCCAACATTCGGCTGTGGATCTGGTTGCTGTTGGGGTTGTTCTGGTTGCCTGTTCACGGGATACTCATACCTAGTTAGAAGGCCGTTCGACCCCCTCATCAAACTGTTTGCCCTTGTATAACTCACTCTATCAAAGGCAATCATATGTTTCTCCTCTAACCCACTTGTGTTGATTCGAAAATGTTCGGCAATCCTGGTTACAAAATGGCCGCCCATGATTGGTGTAATCTTTTTCCTTTCTTCGAGGAGGAAAGTGAGAATCATTCGTGGGATATGAACATGGGAGTGATCCATTATCGCGTGAATGTACCATATATCCAAGTTGGTGACTTTTTCACTACTGTCTTTTCGACAGTTTATGGTACTTGAAATGAATCGTTGGACGCATCGATGCTCGTAGGTACGTAGCTTGCTACAAGTCTGCTTGCTTGCACTATATGCGGTATTGCTCATGTCTACCCATGCTGCTGAATGATTAAAAGAAGAAACATAGTATATACATTGATTAAAGTAATTTTGCATCAGTTGATGTGGCAACCCTTCATAAATATCCAACGACTTCACAAATTGCAGCAGCGTTAATGTCCTGTCTTGCCCTCCAAGATGAAATCTCATAAATGTACCCGATGTTGGTGACGTATAATCAACTCTAAGTGAACCAACGAATTCTTTGACTAAAAGTGGATACACTCTTTCTTGCATTCTGAACAGGTTTTCCCAAGCATATATTCGATGGCCGTGATACGTTACTCGAAAAAGGTTGCGAAAATTTTGATATTCGCCGGCTTCCACTAATGGTGTCCAATCGATATATTTCCCCGGATATACATCTTTGTGTAGAAGTGTCTTCATCCGTTCATGGTATTCCGGATGCCTCAAAACTGCATTGATCCATGGATCCGGAGTGGTTAATCCACGGACATTTAACTGCCGGTTGTCAATATCCATTTCTTCCTCTTCAGCAGCATGTTCTTCTTCACTTGTATCCTCATCTACAATTGCTGGGGCTTTTTGCTTCTTTGATTTTGGGTTTGATGATGATGCTCTAGTCTACAAAAACACAACAAAACCAAACAAACAAAATAACAAACCAAGTTGATTAGCGTTAAGGAATTTCAAAACATCTTTCATATTGTACCTAGCGAAAACCATGTGGATATGTTAAGTTCCAATTAAATCTCAATGTTTATGTTAACCAATATCTTAACATGGTATGAACTATTTTCACTCTTAACAAACATGAATTAGTATGCCAATTGATTCAAATCACTTTACAAGTATAATCATACATAGCATGCTTCATTTCACCAAACACTTGCAATGTCATAACATATGGAACCATAGGCATTCATCAAAAAGCATGTTAAACAATATGCAATCAATGGTTTTCATACATTTAGAACATTAAATTCATCTCAAGTCAACAACTTCATCAAAATGCTTAATCATATAATCCTTAACTTATATAATAATTACTTTCAAATCGAAATAACACCAAGTTAAGGTTCACATGTGTTTACCATAAGTAATGATTTGCATAACTTCAACTTAGAACACTTACTAGTTAACAAAAGTCAAAATCCCTAATTCAAGAACCCTAAAATTCAATAATTTGTGTATTCGTGTAATTCAACAAAGGTTCATGCGATTTTGTTAATGTATACTAGTAATCAAACTTCAAAATATCTCAATTGAATAATTTAATGGCCAAAAGTACGAAACCCCTAAATTCATGAAGAACCCTAATTTCCAAAGTAAAGATTGAAGCAAATAATCATGAAATTAGAGCATGAATAAGGATTAGTAGCAACAATTTAAGCATATAAGGACCAAAACATGAACATTCAAACATCCTCACACTAAGAACAAGCTAAATCTGATTTTTAGATTGAAGAACACAAGAATCATGAAGTGTTTAGGATTAATCTTACCTTTCTCATGTTGATATTCGGATTTGATGCTCAAAGATGGGATTAATCGGTTCAATTAGTGAGTAGAGATTGAAATTTTGAGAGAGAATGAGATGGGATTCGGAGTAGTAGGTGGAAAAATGAGAAAAAATGATAAACTCCCGTATTTGTGCAAAAAAATTGGGCAGAATCCAACATACAGACACAGATGCGGCGCATTTGTAGCAGATGCGGCGCATCTGGCTCAGATGCGGTGCATCTGAAGCAGATGCGGCGCATCAGATGGTCCAAACGCGGCGCATGACCCTTTCTCGGCGCATTCAAAATTCACGGGATTTTTCTTGTCTGCAGATGCGGCGCATCCATCACAGATGCGGCGCATCTGCCCCTGTTGGACCAGCTTTTGACGTTTTTTCGCATTTTAAACATTTCGGAAGGTCCCTAAACAACTTGGTTCGTATAATAACTTAGAAATCACTCAAAACACTCAAATTTATTAAAATACGTACACGAGTGGGACTATATACATGTTGTGAAGTTTAACGAGTCGTTCACGCGACTCCGTCCCAAGCTAATTAGCGTTGGGGAATAGGGTGATGTCATCTCGAACCGTGGTGTCCACTCCATCGAAATAGAGTTTCAAGCGATGACCATTCACCTTGAAGGTATTTCCATTTCCAAACAACTCAACATATCCCGATGGGAATGCTTGTTTCACCAAATAAGGTCCCGTCCATCGGGACTTCAACTTTTCGGGAGAAAATTTAAACCGTGAGTTAAAAACCAAAACCTTATCACCGGTTTTAAACTCTTTCACTTCTTTCAATCGGGCATCATGCCACCTTTTCGTTTTCTCCTTATACGAGCTCGAATTCTCGTACGCTTCTAACCTCAACTCTTCCAATTCATGCATTTGCATGAATCGGTTTTCACCAGCCTTTTCCATGTCTAAATTACAAAGTTTTAATGCCCAGTACGCTCTATGTTCCACTTCAACAGGAAGATGGCATGCTTTACCGTATACAAGTCTAAATGGTGTGGTACCGATTGGTGTTTTAAAAGCAGTCCTAAAGGCCCACAACGCATCATCTAACTTGCATTGCTAAATCTTAGGGTTGTTATCAACCGTCTTCTCAAGTATGCGTTTCAAGGCACGATTTGTGTTCTCCACTTGACCACTCGTTTGCGGGTGGTACGGAGAAGAGAAACGATGAGTTACGCCATAATTCTTCAACACCTTTTCAAGAAGGTTGTTGGCAAAATGAGTTCCTCGATCAGATATGAGCGCTTTTGGGATTCCAAAGCGCGAGAAGAGATTTTTCAAGAAGTTCACCACACCCTAGCATCATTCTTAGGTAAAGCTTTTGCTTCAGCCCACTTAGATACATAGTCAACGGCTACTAGGATGTATTTGCACTTATGGGAACTTGGAAATGGTCCCATGAAATCGATTCCCCAAATATCAAAGATTTCACAAACTTGGATGCCAGTTTGAGGCATCTCATCCTTTTTTGTGATGTTACCCGTTCGTTGGCATGCATTGCAAGTTCAAACAAAATTATGGGCATCTTTAAAGATCGTGGGCAAATAAAAGCCCGAGTCAAGGATTTTTCTTGCGGTGTGGTTTGGTCCGAAATGACCGCCGGTGGGCCCTTGATGGCAATGCTCGAGAATTTGTTGAGCCTCTTTTCCGTACACACAATGGCGAATCATTTGATCTGCACCAACACGGAATAGGTCGGGATGTTCCCAGAAATAGGACTTCAAATCCGCAAAGAATTTCTTCTTTTGTTGATAAGAAAGTCCTTTTTGAAGAATGCTTGAAGCAAGATAGTTTGCAAAATGGGCAAACCATGGGATTTCAGATTCCTTGTCAACCCTCATTAGAGATTCATCAGGAAATGTGTCCTTGATGATTGTATCATCAAGTTGTTCTAATTCAGGGTTTTCAAGTCGGGATAAATGATCGGCGGCTAGATTCTTGGCTCCTTTCTTATCACGTATCTCAATGTCAAACTCTTGAAGTAGAAGAACCCAACGTATGAGATGATGTTTTGCATCTAGTTTCGAGAATAAGTACCTAAGAGCCGAATGATCCGTGTAAACAATGGTTTTGGACAACACCAAATATGACCGAAATTTATCAAACGCATAAACAACCCCTAGGAGCTATTTTTCCGTGGTGGTGTAATTAATTTGAGCTCCCGTTAGCTTTTTGCTCGCATAATAAATTGGACGAAAATGATTATCGGGTCGTTGTCCTAAGACAGCTCCTAAGGCATAGTCGCTCGCCTCACACATTAACTCAAAAGGCATACTCCAATCCGGAGACACGATAATGGGAGCTTGTGTGAGTTTTGACTTTAGAATGGAGAATGCATTCTCACAATTGGAATCGAAGTCAAATGGAGCATCCTTTTCAAGAAGTTTGGTCATTGGACGGGCAATTTTAGAGAAATCTTTGATAAATCGCCTATAAAATCCCGCGTGACCAAGAAAGCTTCTAATTGCCTTGACATTCGTCGGTATAGGTAGCTTAGAGATAACTTCAATTTTAGCTTTATCTACCTCTATTCCCGCACGAGATATTTTGTGACCAAGTACAATGCCCTCCTTCACCATGAAGTGGCATTTTTCCCAATTCAGGACCAAATTTGCTTTCTCACATCGGATAAGCATACGTTCAAGGTTAAAAAGACACGATTCAAAGGAGTCTCCAAACACGGAAAAGTCATCCATGAAGACTTCCATACAATCCTCTACCATATCATCAAAAATTGCCATCATGCACCTTTGAAAGGTTCTGGGTGCATTGCATAAACCAAATGGCATGCGGCGATAGGCAAAGGTCCCAAAAGGACAAGTGAATGTGGTCTTTTCTTGGTCGTTGGGATCAATTGGAATTTGGAAGTAACCGGAGAAACCATCTAGAAAGCAATATTATTCTTTCCCCGCTAATCGTTCAATCATTTGATCAATAAAAGGTAACGGGAAATGATCTTTTCTAGTGGCATCATTGAGACGCCTGTAATCAATACAGACTCTCCAGCCGGTAACCGTTCTAGTTGGAACGAGTTCGTCTTTTTCATTTACAATAACGGTTGTACCCCCCATTTTGGGTACTACTTGTATTGGACTAACCCAAGGACTATCGGAGATGGGGTAGATTAACCCGGCGTCAAGAAGCTTGACTACCTCCTTTTTAACAACCTCTTTCATGTTGGGATTTAGCCTGCGTTGTCTTTGTACTACTGGTTTAAAGTCATTTTCAAGGAGAATTTTATGTGTACAATAAGACGGGTTTATCCCTGGAATGTCGGTCGTTTTCCAGGCTATAGCCTTTTTATGGGTTTTCAAAACAGAGATTAACCTTTTCTTCTCGTTACCGGAAAGATGTGAAGCAATAATTACTGGCAATTGAGATGTACCTTCGAGGTAAGCATACTCCAAGTGTTTGGGTAGCTCCTTAAGCTCTAGTACGGGTGGTTCTTCCAAGGAATTCTTTATTCGGAATCTATCTTTATTTCCGATATCTTCAAATGATTCTTCTTCCTTAGGAAATTCTTCTTTCATGGTCTCATCATCCGTGACCACTTTCATCAACTCATCAAAATCCTCATCAATATTGAAATATTCACTTTCACTCACCGGGGCAAACCCCGAGGTATCAATTTCAAGTAGCTCCTGTAATTCATTCTCAATACAAAAGTTTATAACATCAATTTGAAAACAAGAGTCATCGGTGGAAGTGGGTCTTTTCATGGCTTTGTCAATATTACAAACTATTCTCTCGTCTCCCACACCTAGACTTAATTGTTCTTTTTGGACATTAATGATAGCATCTGCAGTGTTAAGAAAAGGACGTCCTAAAACGATAGGAACTTTTGTGTCCTCTTGCATTTCTAGAATAACAAAGTCGACGGGAAAGACAAGTGAGCCAACTTTTACAAGAATATCCTCGGCTATACCTATAGGAGTATCAAATGATTGGTTTGCTAATTGAATACCCATCCGGGTTGGTTTCAAATCTCCTAAGTCAAGTTTCAAGTATAACGAGTAAGGCATTAGGTTAACACTTGCACCTAGGTCGGCTAGCGCATCATACACTACCGAATCACCCATCATACATGGTATGATAAAACTACCCGGATCTCCCAATTTTGGAGGTACATTTTGCTTTTTCAAGATGGCCGAACACTCCTCATGGAGGAATGTGGCAGATACTTCTTGGTATTTTTCTTTCGAGGATATGAGATCTTTCAAAAACTTCCCGTAATGGGGCATACCCTTAAGAACCTCCGCGTGTGGCATGTTAATGCTGATTTGCTTGATCATATCCGCAAATTTATGATATTGGCTCGCGAGTCTGTCTTTCTTCAACGCTTTTGGGTATGGAATAGGTGCCTTGTACACCTTCACTGTTGGTTCTTCACTTTTCTTCGATATGACCTCCGGTGGATCACCTTTCTCTTGCTCTTTTTCAACATGCTCATCTACATCAACAGGCACCTACAAAACAGAAGGAGATAAGGGAACTTCCGGGGACTTAAGGGTCTCCGGGTTAGTAGTTAAACCGCTTCTAGTGGTTATAGCATTTACATGCTCATTCCTTGTTTGATTGTTACTAGGATTCACTTGAGTATTTGAGGGGAGAGCACCAGGTGGTCTCTTTGCTAGTAACTGTGAGATCCTTCCAACATCCCTTTCTAAGTTTTGAATCGTAGCTTGTTGATTGCAAATTTGCTGAGTTTGAATTTCTGCATTTTGTTCGTGTTTAACCATAATATCTCTCAACAGATCTTCTAAACCGGATTTCTTCTCACGTTGTGGTTGTATAAGTGCTTGTGGTTGATTGTGTTGGAAATTATTTTGGTAATTTCGTGGGGGTTGATTACGATTGTTTAGATGATTGTAACCCGGTGGTGTATTTCTTTGATTTTGATTCTGGAAATTTCGGTTATTTTGGTAACCTGCATTTCTTCCGTGGTAGTTGTTGTTTGAACTTGAAGGTCCTCCTATTTGATAACTGATGACAGGAGGATATTTCCGGTTATTTGCTTCAACCGCCGGAAAGTCGTCAAAATTCATCTCACCTTTTCGCATGTAACCTAGGAAATTTGCTTGCTCTTCCATCGTCGTTTGGTCGCAATCTCACGTGAGATAGGGACCTTGGCACAACTCGCACCCTACCCTGATAGCGTGCATTTCTTTGGTTACCTTCTCGATTTGCCTTGCTTGATTTGCCAATTGAACTTTTAAGGCAGCGATTTCATCGTTGCTTTCGACATTAGCAACTGTTGACGATCTAGAGAATTCCATCTCCTGATGCCAATTATGAGAATGGGCTGCTATATCGGCAATTATCGTGTGAGCGTCTTCAGGCATTTTTTCATGATTGATCCTCCTACTGCAACATCTATATCCTTCCGGGTAGCCACATTGACACCTTTATAGAAAATTTGGACTTTTTGGAATGTATTCAACCCGTGTTGAGGACATACCCTAAGCATTTTATTAAATCGGGTCTAAGCTTCATAAAGAGTCTCGTTAGACTTTTGCTTGAAGTGATTTATGTCACTTTGCAATTTTGCTGCTTTCGAAGCGGGGAAGAATTCTGACAAAAATTTGTCCATCATATCATTCCAGTTTTCAATATAACCTTCCGGTAATGAGTCTAGCCAATCTCTTGCATCATCCTTTAGGGACCATGGAAAGATTTTTAGACATGCAACTTCATCGGAGACATCTTTGATTTTGAAAAGCTTGCAAATGCTTACAAACTTACGAAGATGCTCGTTAGCATCTTCATTTGGGGCCCCACCGAATTGGCATGTATTAGTCACCATGTAGAGAAATTGCCCCTTTATTTCAAAACCATCAGTCATCGTAGGTTGAACAATTGCGTGGCCTTGTCCTGTCCTTGTTGCCTTCATCAAAGCATCCATCGTTTGATTTGTAGCAGTCATCTCTTCCTCTTCTTTAATGACTGGCTCGATGATTGGTTGAACAATTGGTTCAGAGTTAGAATCTAACGAAAGTGACTCTAAACCTTGAGCAAGAGATTCTACTTCTTGAGCTCTTAAGCGTTCGTGAAGTTCTCTTTCAGGTTCAGGATATGAAGGAATTAAATTAGAGTTGGAAGAACGTAGATTCATGCACTAATACCTATCCTGCAATCACAACACCACAAACAAACCAATTGTAAAAATACAAGCTTACAATAAAAAGTAACTTTTCTAGGAATTGAATTCCTACAAAAGGATCGAATAATTCAAAGTTTATTAAAATCTTTTAACAAAACCGCTCCCCGGCAGCGGCGCCAAAAAGTTGATGTGTCAAGACGTAACCTTTAAAATGTAGACAATATGCTTAATAATTAACACATAATACAGGCAACTAAAACCCGATCATGTAGTAACTAGCAAGTAAATTGACCAGTTCGATCCACAGGGAGAAGTTTGTTTAAATGATTTTACCACAATTAATTATTCTAAAAAGGGGGTTTATATTTAAAGTTGTGTTTTTGTTTAACGAAACAGTAAATAAAAATAATAATTAACAAGAATGCGAATGCGGTGTTTACTTCTATGCTTGATAGATGACAGGGATAGTTCTTTTATAATTAAAACCGTTATGCGATAGTTACAATAGAGTAGTTTATATCAATTTCACAATATCTATAAACTTAAGAACTATGTTTAATCAACAGGATTCTTTCTTGGTTAAATTCACATAAAACCTAGTTTACTAAGATCACTCTAAGTAAACTACATGATTGTAAAACCTAAATATCATCCAATTACCATCCTATATTCACATATAGGTGTCTAGATCACTAGGTGTTGAAGTACAAATTATAGCCTTTGATAAATTCACATAAATCAAGTCATAACTCGTATAATTGAACTAGAATATAAAGATAGTTACAACAATGGATTTCTTGAAAGAACATGGTGATTTAGATTGATTAACTAACTAGATTCAACCCGGTTAAACTCACGTGAAACCTTAATTACAACAATCACTTGAGGTAATTTCATAACTATGTTGCTTTGGAACTTATTCAATTACCGAATTAAACACATAACAAAATCACTTAAGTGTATGTATCTAATCTTCTAGATTACTAGATGTATTGAAGTATAGATTGTTTTTCTAGTTAACTCACATTAATAGGTTGCAATCTATATAATTGAAGTAATGATCTAAACATGCATAACAATGGTTCTTACAGTTGAACTAGATCATTAAAGCAATCAAACATATGTATAACTAGCATAACATCAAAGTATAGAACAATCCCAAGCCATAAATCTTACATTGAAGCAAACACACAAGGCTTTTAGCCTAACATAATCATAGTAGAACTAATGAAACAGTAAATACAAGTTGAATTCATGTTAAAAAGATATAGAAGAATAGTACCAATTGCGATAAATGATCCTAGCTTAATATTGATGTTAAAAGAGTGGAGATTAACTTGCAGCCTTCCTTGGACCTTGAAAATCGTCTTAAAATTGGGGGAGAACATAGTAGTGAAGGGCTCTCAAGTAAGTAACCATTTGCTTCATTAAATAGCCTCAAAAGTTAGGTATTTTGGCCAGAAAGTGACCAGATGCGCCACATCTCTTTGGGATGCGCCGCATCTCTTTACGTTTAGTAGATTCCAGCTCGATTCTGCACTCAGGACTGTCGGCAGGGGGTCAGATGCACCGCATCTGGGACAGATGCGCCGCATCTGGCTTGGATGCGCCGTATCCATCTCAGATGCACCGCATCTGTTGCTATTTTGGCCCAGAAGTCTTCATGCTCCGCATCTGAAACTGTCGGGAGTTATTTGGTGTAAAGATGCGCTGCAACTAAGAGAGATGCGCTGCATTTGGACCTGTTTCAGTGGTTTCGGGCTGTTTTACGCATTCGATCTTCGTTTTAACTCTGTTTTTGCTGTTGGTCTTCATTTATTCATTCACAAAGGACTTTTTACAAATGTACATGAATTACAATACATACGTATAACAATTACATACAAATGGAACAACATTGGATCGAAATAACGACAATAAACATGTATAATTTTGGCGTTATCACTTGTGAATCATGTTTGTAAACTTATAAGTTTACATTCTTAAAGATCAAACTTTGGTTTGAATCTTTAAAGTATGAACAACCCATGAACTAGTTACTAGTTACTTAGTTTATTTACTTCATATTATGCATTTTGAATTCATGTATGTTGGTTAAAATTGGTCAAATGTTACTAGTTAACTTTGATCTCATTAATCTTGAACTAAAGTTAACATTAAAAGTTCAAGAACATGTAAGTAAGTTTCTTTAATTATAACTTGGTACACTTATGCTAGATCTAGACTTTTGAGTCTTGGATCTTCAAGATCAAACTAAGAACTATGTTCTACATCTTAAGATCTTGATTTCATAAGTTCACTTTCAAGTTTGTAACTTAATATTAGTTTTAAAGTTCATGTTTGTGTTAGATCTAAGACTTTGATGTAACTTTGGTTCATCAAAACACTTGCAACACTTAAGTGAGTTGTGCTTCATGTCTTAGACTTACACATGGGTTATGATGGTCAAACCTTGGTGAAAATGATTCAAACACATCAACGAGTTGTATACTTGAAGCTATATGCATCAAGGATGAGAACCGTGATAAGCATCGAGCACCAAGACCACCGGAACCCACTATTTTTCTGTTTACTGTCTTCTGCCTAATGTTTTCTGGGTTCTGTAACAGACCATTACACCTGGGCTACTGTAACCTTGATTTTCAGATAGATCTTTTTGAGTAGATAATTTTTCATATAGGACTCGTCTTAAGCCGAGTTACGGTTTAGGATTTATGGCCCTCCGATCGTCACTATATCCTTTTAACGTTGTGCAGAAATTTCTGACCTACTCGCACTTAGACCGTCGCCACGGTCAAACAAAGACGAGTTTACTTCTGTAAATTTTACCACACTTAAAGGACTCATATACGGAGCCATGGCCACTGGTCTCACCTTAATTTAGTAAGGGTAGAGGCCGTGGTGACTGATCGAAGTCAGCCTTTGTTTTAAACTACTTTCATAAACGAAACCTACTTTACACCTTTTGTTTGATGATGAATGATGATGAACCTTAAGACCTTATTTACATACTTTTAAACCTATTCGGATGATTTACTGACTTAGTACTATTTGACTTAGGTTGAGGACCCGTTTGGACAACCTTCATTACTTGCTTACTTTCCGAGTCATACTTTACCGCTACTTTATCATTGTGAGTTATAGCATTCCCTTTTTACTTTAACTTATTTTGGGAACTGAGAATACATGCGGATTTTATGTTTTACATACTAGGCACGAGTACTTAAACATATATATGTGTGGGTTATACAACGGCATAAACATTCCCTTTAGCTCGGTAACGTTTAATCATTGGTTTTTGAACCGTGAACGCGAATCTTAGATATGGATCCATAGGGTTTGACATCCCCACTCGGGCTAGTCGCGCTATCATTTAATGAGTGTTTAATACTTCGTATACATACGCACTTGCCAAGTGTACTTTCAGGAGGTATAAACGTTAAGTTAGTTACCAAGTGCCCACGGTTAACATATACTTTATCATACTGTTTTGAAATGCTCTTTGTAGCACTGAAATCTCGTGGCCTACCTTACATACTGTTATACTTAAACTATAGCTCACCAACCTTTGTGTTGACGTTTTTAAGCATGTTTTTCTCAGGTGCTTAAGGTTATTTGCTTCCGCTGTCGTGCTAGTCTTGCCGTAGACACCCGCTGCTCTAGTGTTATCACCTCATGAACTGTTTATCTTGCATTCAAACTTTAATACATTTGAAACTATATTTGTAATGACCTAAGGGTCACATACATTTATTCATTCTTGCTATTTGTAGAAGCATACTGTTGGTGTAAAACAATTGACGTCGGTTATGATGTCACCTTTTTATTGTGAATGCAACTTCTTTTATTACAGCATATAGTACTTAACCTTGTAATGATCCTGTTGTTGATGATTCGTACACGATGGTTTTGTACGGGGCATCACATTTGGTATCAGAGCATTGGTTATAGGGAATTAGGTTGCATTAGTGAGTCTAAGACCGACCCGAGTAGGATTCACTAATAGGACTAATCTACAACTTGCTAGTTTACTTGTTTCCGCTGAACTTACTGCATGCTGCTGCTTACTTTTACTGCTATATGTTGTATGCTATTACATGATTTCACTACTGCGTGATATTACTTGCTTTCGATTGCATGCTACTTCTGTACAATTCGTTATTATTGTCATGCTACTTATTGTTATACATGATTTAAACTGTTGGTCTAATACGTGCTTGCTTTATGAGTTACTGACATGGAAAATTTTATTTTTCCTTGTTCAGATGTCGGATACTCCACCTGCTATCGTTTTGGGCAGTCCAGACTCATCAGCCACCCCACCTGCTGCTGCTGCCGACACACCGATCCCGATACGCACCAGTGACCCCGGCGCTTCGTCTTCCAGAGCTAGTAGTAGTGCGCCGGCACCAGTGGCTACTATTGACGGACACGTGGACCCTACGGAGATTCCAGCTCCGTCTTCTCCCGGACCCTCGGAGCCACAGCCCCGCATCGGTGGTGTTGTGATTCCCGCAGAGTTCGGGGAAGGGCCATTTCGTAACCATATGCGCATGCCGTGCCGACGCGATCCTAATGGACGTTTAGTGCCGATTCCGCCAGGCAGGTACAGACAGATGATGGCCGCCCACGGACTGCCAGTTCAGCCACCAGTGCCACCACCACATGATTCGGATGACTCATCATCCGCCGATTCTTCATCAGATGACTCTTCCTCAGACGACTCCAGTGATGATGAGGACCCTGCTGATGTACCTATTCAGCGACCCTCCACCCCGCCGAAGAAGCGGTATCGCTTCAACGGTAATATCATTCCGGGGATCAACGGAGGACGAGCCTTCACTGACGCGTTTGGTCGACGTCGTAGGGTTACTGCTCGTAAGCGGCTTGTGCCGTACCCTGCCGACCCACAAGTGCGTAAGACACCCCGTTACGTACTGACTATTTCAGGAGCCGGAACGTCTGCATCCGTTTCGTGCGGTCTGCACCACCCGCACCACCCGCACCACCCGCACCACCTACACCACCTGCCCCACCATCTCCCTCTAACGAGGAACTGAGGAGGGAGGTGGGAATCCTCCGAGCTCGGGTTACTGAGCTCGAGGAGCAGTTGGCTCAGGTTTTAGACATCCTACACCCACCTTCACCGTAGGACCTTTTGTATTAGATTTCATGATGTAATCTAGTTGTAGTTTCATATTTCACTTATGTATTGTACGAATCTATCATGATGTATGAAACTTAGTATTAATGAATGGAAACTTTTTGATGTTACTTTTTGCACAAGTGTTCTATTTACGTTACTGTATGGTGTTTTGCGGTACTTGTATCAACTTGCGCTACTTAATTAACATGTGTTGTGCTGTTTACATGTTGGTTATTATATACTATATTATCTTATATTGAATGCTGGATTTTGACTTGAGTCAAAATGGTTGTATAGAACACCATGGCTAACGGTCGATCCACACCTACTGCTGCTCAAATTGAAGAGATGATCCAAGAACGTGTAGCCGCAGCCATTGCGGAAATGCAACCCCAAGCTCCACCGCCACCACCACCGGTTATTCAACCCGTTCGAAATGGGTGTAATTACAAGGAATTCCAGAGCTGTAATCCACATAACTTCAGCGGCACTGAGGGACCGGTTGGTCTCACCAGATGGTTCGAGAAACTTGAATCAGTATTCCGAGTTAACAACTGTTCGGAGGACAACAAAACTAAATTTGCTTCTTGCACGCTGTCTGACAGCGCGCTCACATGGTGGAACATAATGGCACAGGCACAAGGCATTGATGAGGCGTATGCTACGCCATGGAAAGAATTTAAGTGTGCCATGATTGAGGAGTATTGTCTGAGAACCAAAATCCAAAAGATGGAAATGGAATTCATGCAGTTAAAGGCCGTTGGGAACGACCTTGATGGTTACAATAGGAGATTTTTGGAACTAGCCCTGATGTGTCCGACAATGGTCACCCCAGAATTCAAGCGAATGGAAAGGTACTTCTGGGGAATCCCCAAGAGCATTAAGGGAAACATCACCTCGTCCAAACCACCAAATGTTCCCGAATCGATGTGCATGGCGCATACTTTAATGAATCAAATAACCATTGATGAACTGGAGAAAACTATGTCTAAAGCGGGTACTAGTGAGAAGCGCAAATGGGATAACCACAACAACAACAACAACAACAACAGGGGAAGAAACTATGAACAGAACCCGGCGAAATGACATGAGGGTTTCAGAGGAAACAACAACAGTGGAAACCTCAACCCCAACAACAACACGAACTCCAACTCAAACTACAAGGGAACCTTACCTCAATGCAAGAGGTGTTACAAACACCACACTGGGTATTGCAATGTTGTCTGCGAGAAGTGCCAATGGTCTGAGCATGTTGGAAAAGACTGCAAGGTCACCACTTTGAATGGGAAGCAGAACCCCACAGGGCCAAGGAAGTGTTACGAATGCCGGCAGACGGGCCATTTCAGAAATGTGTGTCCATACAAAAGAAAAGATGGCAGACCAACCCGCCCTAGAGCTTTCAATGTTAATGCAAGGGACGCACGCGAAAACCCCGACTTGGTGACAGGTGTATTCAAAATCAACAATCTTTTAGCTTCTGTAGTGTTTGATACTGGTGTGGATAGAAGTTATGTATGTAGACATTTTTGCGATAAGATTAATTGGTCATTAGTACCGTTAAAAGAAATTATGCTTGTCGAGGTCGCCAATGGAAAATTTGAAAAAGTTGACCATATTAGTCGAGGAGCTATCATCAACATAGCTGGTGCAGATTTCGAAATTGATTTGATACCCATCAAATTGGGAAGTTTTGACGCGATCGTCGGTATGGATTGGTTGAGCAAGATAAGGGCTGATATTATTTGTGGAGACAAAGCTCTTCATATACCACACGGAGACGGTGAGCCACTGATCATCTACGGAGAGAGATGTACCTCGAAGCTGAACCTCATTAGTTGCGTGAAAGCACAAAAGATTATGAAGAAGGGACGTCTTGCTGTCTTAGCGCATGTGAAAACAGTAGAAACTGAGGTGAAAAGCGTGAACAACGTTCGAATTGTGAACGAATTTTCCGATGTCTTCCCAGAGGAATTGTCGGGATTGCCGCCACAGAGAGTAGTAGAGTTTCAAATTGACTTAGTGCCAGGAGCTGCACCTATAGCTCGTGCACCTTATAGACTCGCACCTTCCGAGATGCAAGAATTACAGAGCCAACTACAAGAACTACTTGACTGAGGGTTTATCCAACCAAGTTTCTCGCCTTGGGGTGCACCTGTGTTGTTTGTGAAGAAGAAGAATGGATCCTTCCATATGTGTATCGACTACCGTGAACTCAACAAATTGACAATCAAGAATCGGTATCCTCTTCCTAGAATTGACGATCTTTTTGATCAACTACAAGGATCGAGCGTTTACTCAAAGATCGATTTGCGATCCGGTTATCACCAGTTGAGGGTGAAGGAAGGTGACGTGATGAAAACTGCATTCAGGACCCGTTATAGTCATTATGAGTTTCTCGTGTTGCCATTCGGTTTGAAAAATGCACCTGCCGTGTTCATGGACCTCATGAATCGTGTCTGCAAGCCGTACTTGGATAAGTTTGTTATCGTCTTCATAGATGATATCCTCATCTACTCTAAGAGAGAAGAAGAGCATGAGCAACACCTCCGATTAGTACTTGAACTCTTGAGACAAGAGCAACTTTAGCCAAATTCTCCAAGTGTGAATTTTGGTTGAAAGAAGTCCAGTTTCTGGGTCATGTTGTGAGTGACCAGGGTATCAAAGTTGATCCCACCAAGATTGAAGCTATCAGCAAGTGGGAGGCCCCCACTACTCCGATGTACATTCGCCAATTCCTAGGTCTCGCCGGTTATTACCGAAGGTTTATCGAAGGTTTCTCTCTGATTGCGCGTCCTTTGACCACGCTGACTCACAAGGGCAAGAAGTTCATTTGGGAACCCACACACGAATCAGCATTCCAAACTTTGAAGAAGAAGTTAACCACCGCACCTATCCTATCACTTCCTGAGGGCAGTGACGACTTTGTTGTTTATTGTGATGCATCGAAAAGTGGTTTTGGTTGTGTACTGATGCAACGCTCAAAGGTTATCGCATATGCCTCTCGCCAATTGAAGATTCACAAACGGAACTACACTACTCACGATCTTGAACTTGGAGCCGTTGTCTTTGCGCTTAAATTGTGGAGACACTATTTGTATGGAACTAAGAGTACTATCTTCACCGATCACAAGAGTCTCCAGCATATCTTTGATCAGAAGCAACTGAATATGAGACAGCATCGATGGATCGAGACGCTCAACGACTACAATTGCGAACTCCGTTACCATCCTGGCAAGGCCAATGTTGTAGCTGACTCTTTAAGCCGAAAGGAGAGGACGGCACCTCTTCGTGTTAGGGCTCTGAACATCACCATCCATTCGAACCTCAACAGCCAAATCAGAGTAGCCCAAGACGAGGCTCTCAAGGAGGAGAATATATCTCACAAACATTTGAACATACTTGTCTCTCGATTCAAGGTTAGGGAGTCTGGACTCCGATGTTATGCCGGAAGAATTTGGGTACCTCTTTATGGAGATCTACGGAACCTTATACTTGATGAAGCACATAAATCGAGATATTCGATTCATCCTGGAGCGGGCAAGATGTACCACGACCTTAAAGAACAGTATTGGTGGCCGAATCTTAAGAAAGACGTTGCAACCTATGTTGGTAAGTGTTTAACTTGCTCGAAAGTTAAGGTCGAGCATCAGAAACCTTCTGGTTTACTCCAACAACTGGAAATCCCACAATGGAAGTGGGAAAGGATCACAATGGATTTCATCACTAAGCTACCAAAGACGGTGGGCGGATACGATACCATTTGGGTTATTGTTGACCGCCTTACCAAATCCGCACACTTCCTAGCGATGAAGGAAACTGATACAATGGAAAGACTTGCTCATCTATACATCAAGGAGGTTGTATCTCGTCATGGTGTACCTTTATCGATCATCTCGGATCACGATCCCCGTTTTGCTTCTAGATTTTGGCGTTCTTTTCAAGAAGCCATGGGAACTCGTCTTGACATGAGTACTGCTTTTCACCCTCAGACTGACGGGCAAAGTGAACGCACGATTCAGACCTTGGAAGACATGTTGCGTGCATGCGTCATTGATTTTGGAAAGGCCTGGGAAAGGCATTTGCCGCTAGCCGAATTCTCGTACAACAACAGTTATCACTCAAGCATTAATGCCGCACCTTTTGAAGCATTGTATGGCCGCAAGTGCCGATCTCCTATTTGTTGGGCCGAAGTAGGCGAAAAGCAAATCACCGGAGCCGAGATAGTCCATGAAACAACGGAGAAGATTGCTCAGATTCAAGCACTTAAGACTGCCCGTGATCGTCAAAAGAGTTATGCAGACCTCAAACGTAAAGACTTTGAATTCAACGTTGGTGATCGTGTAATGTTGAAGGTTGCACCTTGGAAAGCTGTGATCCGTTTTGGAAAACGTGGAAAGTTAAACCCACGATACTGTAGTGACCCGAACTTTTCCATGTTTATATATATATTAAATGAAATTGTTATTTACATGATTAAGTGTTTCCAACATGTTAAGCAATCAAACTTGTTAAGACTTGATTAATTGAAATAGGTTTCATATAGACAATTGACCACCCAAGTTGACCGGTGATTCCTATACGATGACATATATATGGTTATATATATAGTTAACATGATTTTATTATAAGTATGTATCTCATTAGGTATTTTAACAATGAGTTATATACATAAAAATGAGACTATTAATTTAAGAAACTCGAAAACGATATATATATAACGATTATCGTTATAACAACGTCTTACTAGGTACATATGAATCATATTAAGATATTGATACACTTGGTTAATTATGTTAAATGATATGTAAATATATTATTAAGTGTATTAACAATGGAATACATATGTAAAAATAAGACTACTAACTTAATGATTTCGAAACGAGACATATATGTAACGATTATCGTTGCAACGACATTTAACTGTACATATATCATACTAAGATATATTATATATCATAATATCATGATAATATAACAATTTAACATCTCATTTGTTATAATAAACAATGGGTTAACAACATTCAATAAGATCGTTAACCTAAAGGTTTCAAAACAACATTTACATGTAACGACTAACGATGACTTAACGACTCAGTTAAAATGTATATACATGTAGTGTTTTAATATGTATTCATACACTTTTGAAAGACTTCAAGACACTTATCAAAATACTTCTACTTAACAAAAATGCTTACAATTACATCCTCGTTCAGTTTCATCAACAATTCTACTCGTATGCACCAGTATTCGTACTCGTACAATACACAGCTTTTAGATGTATGTACTATTGGTATATACACTCCAATGATCAGCTCTTAGCAGACCATGTGAGTCACCTAACACATGCGGGAACCATCATTTGGCAACTAGCATGAAATATCTCATAAAATTACAAAAATATGAGTAATCATTCATGACTTATTTACATGAAAACAAAATTACATATCCTTTATATCTAATCCATACACCAACTACCAAAAACACCTACAAACACTTTAATTCTTCAATTTTATTCATCTAATTGATCTCTCTCAAGTTTTATCTTCAAGTTCTAAGTGTTCTTCATAAATTCCAAAAGTTCTAGTTTCATAAAATCAAGAATACTTCCAAGATTGCAAGTTTACTTCCAAATTTTCTAAATCCATTCCAAGTAATCATCCAAGATCAAGAAACCTTTGTTACTTACAGTAGGTTATCTTTCTAATACAAGGTAATAATCATATTCAAACTTTAATTCAATTTCTATAACTATAACAATCTTATTTCGAGTGGAAATCTTACTTGAAATTGTTTTCGTGTCATGATTCTGCTTCAAGAACTTTCAAGCCATCCAAGGATCCTTTGAAGCTAGATCTATTTTTCTCATTTCCAGTAGGTTTATCCAAGGAACTTGAGGTAGTAATGATGTTCATAACATCATTCGATTCATACATATAAAGCTATTTTATTCGAAGGTTTAAACTTGTAATCACTAGAACATAGTTTAGTTAATTCTAAACTTGTTCGCAAATAAAAGTGGAATTATGTTTTCTAAAATGGTCATCTAGACGTCGTTCTTTCGACTGAAATGACTACCTTTACAAAATGACTTGTAACTTATTTTTCCAACTATAAACCTATACTTTTTCTGTTTAGATTCATAAAATAGAGTTCAATATGAAACCATAGCAATTTTATTCACTCAAAACGGATTTAAAATGAAGAAGTTATGGGTAAAACAAGATTGGATAATTTTTCTCATTTTAGCTACGTGAAAATTGGTAACAAATCTATTCCAACCATAACTTAATCAACTGGTATTGTATATTATGTAATCTTGAGATACCATAGACATGTATACAATGTTTCGACCTATCATGTCGACACATCTATATATATTTCGGAACAACCATATACACTCTATATGTGAATGTTGGAGTTGGCTATACAGGGTTGAGGTTGATTCCAAAATATATATAGTTTGAGTTGTGATCAATACTGAGATACGTATACACTGGGTCGTGGATTGATTCAAGATAATATTTATCGATTTATTTCTGTACATCTAACTGTGGACAACTAGTTGTAGGTTACTAACGAGGACAGCTGACATAATAAACTTAAAACATCAAAATATATTAAAAGCGTTGTAAATATATTTTGAACATACTTTGATATATATGTATATATTATTATAGGTTCGTGAATCAACCAGTGGCCAAGTCTTACTTCCCGACGAAGTAAAAATCTGTGAAAGTGAGTTATAGTCCCACTTTTAAAATCTAATATTTTTGGGATGAGAATACATGCAGGTTTTATAAATGATTTACAAAATAGACACAAGTACGTGAAACTACATTCTATGGTTGAATTATCGAAATCGAATATGCCCCTTTTTATTAAGTCTGGTAATCTAAGAATTAGGGAACAGACACCCTAATTGACGCGAATCCTAAAGATAGATCTATTGGGCTTAACAAACCCCATCCAAAGTACCGGATGCTTTAGTACTTTGAAATTTATATCATATCCGAAGGGTGTCCCGGAATGATGGGGATATTCTTATATATGCATCTTGTTAATGTCGGTTACCAGGTGTTCACCATATGAATGATTTTTATCTCTATGTATGGGATGTGTATTGAAATATGAAATCTTGTGGTCTATTGTTACGATTTGATATATATAGGTTAAACCTATAACTCACCAACATTTTTGTTGACGTTTAAAGCATGTTTATTCTCAGGTGAATACTAAGAGCTTCCGCTGTTGCATACTAAAATAAGGACAAGATTTGGAGTCCATGTTTGTATGATATTGTGTAAAAACTGCATTCAAGAAACTGATTTCGATGTAACATATTTTTGTATTGTAAACCATTATGTAATGGTCGTGTGTAAACAGGATATTTTAGATTATCATTATTTGATAATCTACGTAAAGCTTTTTAAACTTTTATTTATGAAATAAAGGTTATGGTTTGTTTTAAAAATGAATGCAGTCTTTGAAAAACGTCTCATATAGAGGTCAAAACCTCGCAACGAAATCAATTAATATGGAACCTTTTTAATCAATAAGAACGGGACATTTCAGATACATTGGTCCTTTTGAAATCTTGGAACGTGTTGGACCCGTTGCTTACCGTTTGGATCTACTAGCACAATTGAGCTCAGTTCATCCTACCTTCCACGTGTCAAACTTGAAGAAGTGCCTTGCGGCACCGGAACTTATCATACCACTGGAAGAACTTACGATTGACGATAAACTTCACTTTGTAGAAGAACCTGTTGAAATTATGGATCGTTAGATCTAAACTTTGAAACGCAACAAGATTCTGATCGTCCGAGTACGATGGAATGCCAAACGAGGACCTGAGTTTACTTGGGAGCGAGAGGATCAAATGATGCGGAAGTATCCTCACCTTTTCCCGACTCCTCCATCTACCTCAGCTTAAATTTCGGGACAAAATTTTCTTTAACAGGTAGGTAATGTAACGACCCTGGATTTTCCAACGTTTATTTATTAATAATAATTATTATTAATACTTGTGATTAAACAAATGTATGATATTACATTTACTTGATGCCATGATTAACCGTACTTGACTTTAATTGCTCGAAACGTCTTTGTGACACCTGAAACTTACACGAATAATATTTTCAGATATTATTTACATTCATGATTAGTTTTATTAATCATTTTAATTAACTAAGGTTATTAGTTAGTTACATGGGCTTTAATTGGATTTATTTTTTAATTACATACAACTTGGGCTTTTAATTGAACATGGGCTTATAAAGCCCACCCTACTTCTTTCATGGACTCATTAGCCCACTTTAATGTGTAAGTATCACCTTATGATGCAACTAGTTAGTTATTTACATAAGGAATCTAGTTACCATATAATCCCCATGCAAACACATCTTATATCCAACTTTAAAGAGCTTTACATGCTAGTGACTAATGAACTAATCCCTCCCCCCCCCTGGAGCCAAAACCATTGGCCTTAGGTGTAGATGGGGAGAGTTTTGTTTTCAAATTTTGATCAATTACTTACTTGCTTTCTCTCATTTCACTTCCTCATTTTTACACACACTTACACACTTTCTCTCATCTCATTTTTCTCTCAAGACTTGTAAGTAACAAACTCTTTTCTCCCTACTTTTTTTTTATCCAAAACCGTGACATGTATACACATACATCATCATCTTTTATTACTTGTTGTTGTTTACTTGATTAATGTTTACTTAGTTACATGAACTTTTTGTTATGTATTATTTACTTACTAGTTTCAAGAATCAAACTTACTAGTTTCATTCTTCTTTTATCTTGTAATTTCAAGAACACTCAAGAACTAAACTTACTAGTTTATGTTCTACATATGTTGTTTTAAAGTTTGTAAGTTCATGGTTGTACAAATCATACTTGTGAATCATGTTTGTAAACTTATAAGTTTACATTCTTAAAGATCAAACTTTGGTTTGAATCTTTAAAGTATGAACAACCCATGAACTAGTTACTAGTTACTTAGTTTATTTACTTCATATTATGCATTTTGAATTCATGTATGTTGGTTAAAATTTGGTCAAATGTTACTAGTTAACTTTGATCTCATTAATCTTGAACTAAAGTTAACTTTAAAAGTTCAAGAACATGTAAGTAAGTTTCTTTAATTATAACTTGGTACACTTATGCTAGATCTAGACTTTTGAGTCTTGGATCTCCAAGATCAAACTAAGAACTATGTTCTACATCTTAAGATCTTGATTTCATAAGTTCACTTTCAAGTTTGTAACTTATTATTAGTTTTAAAGTTCATGTATGTGTTAGATCTAAGACTTTGATGTAACTTTGGTTCATCAAAACACTTGCAACACTTAAGTGAGTTGTGCTTCATGTCTTAGACTTACACATGGGTTATGATGGTCAAACCTTGGTGAAAATGATGCAAACACATCAATGATTTGTACACTTGAGGCTATATGCATCAAGGATGAGAACCGTGATAAGCATCGAGCACCAAGACCACCGGAACCCACTATTTTTCTGTTTACTGTCTTATTCCTACTGTTTTCTGGGTTCTGTAACATACCAGTACACCTGGGCTACTGTAACCTTTATTTTCAGATATATCTTTTCGAGTATATAATTTTTCATATAGGTCTCGTCTTAATCCGAGTTACGGTTTAGGATTTATGGCCCTCCGATCGTCACTATGTCCTTTTAACGTTGTGCAGAAATTTCTGACCTACTCGCACTTAGACCGTCGCCACGGTCAAACGAAGAGGAGTTTGCTTCTGTAAATTTTACCACACTTAAAGGACTCATATACGGAGCCATGGACACTGGTCTCACCTTAATTCAGTAAGGGTAGAGGCCGTGGTGACTGATCGAAATCAGACTTTGTTTTAAACTACTTTCATAAACGAAACCTACTTTACACCTTTTGTTTGATGATGAATGATGATGACCCTTAAGACCTTATTTACATACTTTTAAACCTATTTAGATGATTTACTGACTTAGTACTATTTGACTTAGGTTGAGGACCCGTTTGGACAACCTTCATTACTTGCTTACTTTCCGAGTCATACTTTACCGCTACTTTATCATTGTGAGTTATAGCATTCCCTTTTTACTTTAACTTATTTTGGGAACTGAGAATACATGCGGATTTTATGTTTTACATACTAGGCACGAGTACTTAAACTTATATATGTGTGGGTTATCTAACGGCATAAACATTCCCTTTAGCTCGGTAACGTTTAATCATTGGTTTTTGAACCGTGAATGCGAATCTTAGATATGGATCCATAGGGTTTGACATCCCCACTCGGGTTAGTCGCGCTAGCATTTAATGAGTGTTTAATACTTCATATACATACGCACTTACCAAGTGTACTTTCAGGGGGTATAAACGTTAAGTTAGTTACCAAGTGCCCACGGTTAACATATACTTTATCATACTGTTTTAAAACGCTCTTTGTAGCACTGAAATCTCGTGGCCTACCTTACATACTGTTATACTTAAACTATAGCTCACCAACCTTTGTGTTGACGTTTAAGGTTATTTGCTTCCGCTGTCGTGCTAGTCTTGCCGTAGACACCCGCTGCTCTAGTGTTATCACCGCATGAACTGTTTATCTTGCATTCAAACTTTAATACATTTGAAACTATGTTTGTAACGACCTAAGGGTCACATACATTTATTCATGCTTGCTATTCGTAGAAGCATACTGTTGGTGTAAAAAAATTGACGTCGGTTATGACGTCACCTTTTTTTTTTATCATGAATGCAACTTCTTTTATTACAGCATATAGTACTTAACCTTGTAATGATCCTGTTGTTGATGATTCGTATACGATGGTTTTGTACGGGGCATCATAACGAACATATAATTTTAATCGAACAAATTTATATATTATTTTTATTTGTCATATCATTTTATATTAATAACTTGTATGTTTCACAAATGTATTCATTTTATGTACTTTAAATAAATAAAAATTTAGTTATATTATATGTATTAAGTATAGTCTTATATAACTAATAGTTATTTGATAAAATAATATAAATAAGAAGTTGTAGCTTTTATGATAGTAATAATTAGACTAATAATAATAATTATAATAATAATAACAATACTAATAAAAATAATGTTAAAAATAATAATAATAATAATAATAATAATAATAATAATAATAATAATAATAATAATACTTAATAATAACTATTAATCATAATAATTATAATGATAATGTAAATATTACTACTTATATAAATACTAATAATGATACGATATTAATAACAATAACAATAATAATAGTAATGGTAATAGTAATACTACCTCATAGAAGTAGTCCTTAAAAAAATGTCCAAGTCCGGGTTTGAACTCAAGACCTCTCGTTCCCTGCTAACACCCCTAACCACCTAACTATCTCAGCTTTTCTGATTAAAATTAGAACTTAATTATATTTAACTTGTATTAACTAGTTCCCTTCTTCTTCTTCTTTTTCTAAAAAGAAATGCCCCCGCCCGGGCTCGAATCCTCGACCTTTCGGTTAATCCATCAACACTCTAACTATACCTCCATCCATTCATTTTTGTTTTAATAAGGATTTAAATTGTTTTAAATTAACTTTTCTGTCTCTTCTTCATAGTTCATCATCTTCAAACAACATCATCACCCATCAATCTTAATAAGATTAGACCCACACTAAAAAGTCCATAAAAATATGGTTAGCCCAAGTTCACGTCCCAAATGAAAGTAACAAAAAAAAAAAAAAACTCTCGGCCAGAATAAAATTAAATGCTTCGGTCCCTCTTCTTTTTATTCATCATTATCACTTAACATACATAAAAGAACTTTATTTCTAATTAGGCGATGATATCCCATGTTACTTTTATCCCACTCGTCGGCCACTGTAATCCAAGAAGCAAGAAAAAAAATTCACGCATGCCAACATCATTAACCATTCACTTTAGCATCAACATCAACCCATCATGGACCACAAAAGCATGCATAATTTACTCAAGATTGTGACAATTTATGGAACCAATTACTTTATTCCTTGCTTTAGTTAATTGCATAATTATCGTTTTCAAACACAACTTTGTATCCCACTAGCAAAGTTGGCAAGTGGGGCATTAAATATTTGGTATTGGTTGTCTAAAAGGAGAACAAAAGGAACATACTAAAGGAGTCTTTAGTTGATAAATTCATCCGGAGATTGCAACATATATAAAGATTATAATTGCAGCATTTTTGAATGTACTGGTTTTTGGTGGCTTACGGTTCTAAAGGGACTGATGTGGCTGCAATCTAATATGGTTGATTTGGGGGTTTAAAGGGGTTAGTCAAGAAGGAAGGAACACGAAGAAAGTACAAGAAACTTACAGCAAATAAATTACGGTGGCGTATGGTGGTGATTGACTTGGTGAGTTTAAGGTGTGTTTATAGCATAAAGAAACAGAAGATAATAAGATTTGAAACCAAAATTTTAAGGTGTTTGGTTGCTCGATATTATAAAGGGATTGAAGGGAGTTCGTGGGTTAATGAAAGTAGTGATGATAATGTGGTGAAGTGGTGATCAATTTTGGTGGTGATCAAGTGGACTTCGATAGATATAAATGGTTTTGTGTTGAAGATGGTCATGGTTTGAAGATGATGGTAATTGTTCCGGATACAATTGGTGTTGGTTCCATTGTGAGAGTGATGATCACAATACATCTCTTATGTGAATATATTTTCTGTAAGTATCTAAGATAAGTTGTAGTATATATAGTATTAGTTGTTGTATTATAATGTATCACTAATCACTAATTTGTAGAATTTTTATGGTAGTGTGATGATATCAACTTGTAACAAAATTTGTACATTTTTCTGTTGTTGATTTCTATCCCAATTTGTTTTATAATGAAATTGAAATTGACAGATATTAAAGGTTAGATAGAAAACAAACTTGTGATAGTAACGGAAAAATGATTCGTACAATTCTTTGATTTTTATATTTAACTGCATTGTACCTGCAGTTGTTTCGTAATGATTTAGAGTCGACAGAATGAAATTCGGGAACAGGGAATGAAGAAAAAGGATTTCAAATGGATTGTGATTGATAACAGATTCAATTGAAGTTGTTGTAGTGTTAAAGGAGTCGTCAAGGTTTTAATCAGGGAGAAGAGAACAAAGAAATATAAAGTAAATAATATTCTTCAACAGATTTTGTATTCTTCTGTTAAATAAAATTTATCATGTACAGGGTTAGAGGCAGAATAATAAAAAAGATGTTGACATGAAACAGATTTTGTTTGTATTGAGCTGAGATTGATGTGTGACAAGATTCAGAATTAAGATTCTCAATTATGATTCTTTATTAGGAAGACAAACACAAAATAACAAATTAAATCAGATAGTGATATCTAACAGAACAGATATTTTACATTTAATAAATATTAATAATTTAATAATTATATTAATAATAATAATACTATTAATATATTTAAATTTTTTTACTAGTATCAATACTACTAGAATTAAAATAATTGTCTTAATAATAATAACACCAATCATAATATTTAATAATAATAAGAGTACTAAAAATAATAATAATATTATTGTTATTATTAATGATAATAATAATAAATTGTATTTTTTATAGTAATAATGGTAAATATGATAATCATATTATTAATATTTATGTTAATAATCATAATGAAAGTAATAAGTATAACATTTATATTTTATTTTAATATATTAATATTACATATTAATAATTATGTAATATTTGATATATAATAACATGTATTGAATATTTAATATTCACAAATTTTATATATATATTACAGTATATATATAATATTATATATATTAATCATATACATGTATATATATAAATTCATTTTAATTCAAATGATTAATCTATATTTTTATCATTACCTACTTTTGTATCTATACATATATATCTTTATTTATTTATTTACAAATTATTGTTCGTGAATCGTCGGAAATGGTCGAAGGGTGATTGCACATTTGAAAATAGTTCAAAATTTTTGAGATTCAACATTACAGTCTTTGCTTATCGTGTCGAAATCATATAAAGATCAAGTTTAAATTTGGTCAGAAATTTTCGGGTCGTCACATTATGTACTCTAGTTCTAACCGTAAATCAGATGAGCTTAATATTATATTAACTCATTAAATCCATGATTACATCTGAAGAATATATATATGTATATATGTTTTCATAAAGATTGTAATTAAAAATCCTTTTGTACAAACTGTTAATGATGAAAATATTTTAACGGGTAGGTAATACCCGAGGAATATTTAGAATTCACATTAATAAGTTACACAGTATATTCTTCGAATATGATTCAACAGTCATTTACTATCCCACTTACATCCACAAGATATACGAATCCGTTCACCACAAAATAACCATTTTCATTCATTTTCATATTTGGATTTTGACTTATCAGAATCCAACAAGTGGCATAATGAAAAAACATTGTACAAAATAAAATTTGTTAGAAACAAACAAAATAATTATGAGAAATTTTGTTAAGAATCCACGCTAACAAAATCCTAGCTAACTGTTCCTAGCTAACTGTTAATTCCTTATTACATTTTAATTATCGTAATTTATTTATCGCAATTTAATTATCGCAATTTTAATTCTCGCAATTTTATTTATCGTCATTTAATTTCTGTTATTTATTTTACGCACTTTATTTATCGACATTTAAATACTGTTATTTACGCATTTTAAATATCGGGACACGTATACAATGTTTTGACGTATCATATCGACGCATCTATATATATTATTTGGAATAACCATAGACACTCTATATGCGGTAATGCTGGAGTTAGCTATACAGGGTTGAGGTTGATTCTAAAATAATATATATACTTTGAGTTGTGATCGAGTCTGAGACATGTATACAATGGGTCACGATATGTATTAATTAATTCGAATATTATATGTTAAACTATATATGAATAATTGAACTACTAAATGTGGACTATCAACTGTGGACTACAAACGTTGGACAATTAAAATGAATTAAAATATTGATTTTAACATATGAAACTAAAAATTTCTTCAAGTTTGCCACTTGATTTCATCTTAAACATCCTTTGTAACTTGATTTCAATTTAAACATCCTTTGTAACTTGATTTCATCTTAAACATCCTTTGTAACCTGATTTCATCTTAAACATCCTTAGTAACTACTTGATTTCATCTTAAACCTCATTTGTATCTTGAAAATTACAATCTACGTTCAAACCTTACATGATTCTTGAAAACACCTCAATCGAGGAGATGAACCAACCGCACTTCATCTACGGAAGAAAAGATTGATGCATATAGTTATGCACCTAAAAACACTCAGAACCTGAGTAAACATTTAACACGTATCTATTTCAAAGCTCCTTTGGCGTTGTTATTATCGAAAATAACTTTGCAAACCCTTTCCAAAGTAGCCAATTTTGTCACAGCTCCAGCAAATTAATTTCGACTTTCATTCGGATTAGCCTTATTATAAACTTGATAGATACATTTGTCTCTTTTCGTCGTCGTTACTGGGGAACCATTTATGTCCCACCACATTAACAGTAAGCTTACCAACAACTGTGTTGATCTTTGAATTTAAGAAAAATCATTATATTCATTAAAACCCTATCATATGCTCATCTACAATTGCCATACCAACTACCGGGAATTTGCAATCAGTACTTTGAAAACTCACAGCATGTCTACATCAACAGTTATATATATAACATTTATCTCTTAGAATTATGATCTTCCATTCTGAAATTCTAAAAAGCACCCAGTCTACGAATCAATACTCTAAATGTTGAAAAAGCTGAATGAAGCAGTAGAAACTGTAGAAAACCGTAAACTACCTTAACCGTCGAAAGTTTGATGATAAAGAATTGTATGTTGGCAAAGCTCAGAAAAGTTGGAACTAGAAAACGAATTGAGTAAACCATGAAGGAGACTCTAAACAAATCACAAGGACTAAACATGTACATAAAGAATCCTGATGATTCTATTTCTAATGAAATCCTAAGTGAATACCTTGCTCCTTAATCGCTCTAAATCATTGTGAATGAATTTCTTCATCACAATTTGATTCTAAAATTCTAAGATATTATCGTATCTTTCATTATAAATATCCTAAATATTTCTGAAGATATCTTCATAAATATTCTTGCCCGATATTAATTATCTCTCTGCGCTATCTGTGTTATATCATAAAAGAAAACTGTTTTAGTTTCTAAATCTCTAAAAACTTAGAGTTTGAATTATGAATGATTTTGAAGTAGTGTTGGGAACTGAAGCATGAGTTAGTATAATATAATGACACTTGATCAACGTGATTATATTACAATAAGTCATGCTGAGTTTCTAATGAAACATGATGATTCACAGACCATACCGTCATTATGTGCCATCTTACACGACTCTTACATTCTATCTAATATATAAACATATCAAGAACATAATTTCTTGATAGTCCCATCTTTTTCCTTGAATTCTGGTAATTCAGCCAATCAAGAATCGTGCTATTACAATTTCTTTCTTAGAACGTTAACTCTGTTCATTCTGGAATTCATATCTACGAATTCTGGACCATTATTCGCTTGACTTAAAGTCGAGAAGAGAAAACAAGAGCATGGAGCTCCGAAATATAAAAAGGAAATATAAAGCCGATCATAAACACAGAAATTACAAACCGTGTATATCAATGCGTATAGCAATATAAATACATGGGAGAATGAGAAATACAATAATCCCTAGAGCGAAGTAGAAGAAAACATATTCCTCCGGTGGAAGTTGGAAAAGGAGAACGATTGTTGCGATAGTAGGGATAAGGACAAGAATCAGAACTGGATTAAACATTTTCACAATCTTTTGAATTTGGGAATTGAGTATAGGAGTGGTAAAAGTAATGGAACGGAAGAAGTTAATTTATAGTGAAATAACCGATAAAGAAATTAAGGCAGATTTCTGCATTTAATTAGAGAGATCCTAATTTCCTTAATCCCGAGGAAATCATATTCTTATTCTGATTTCAAAGATTTTCTTCAAATCCCTTGAACTCCGGAATTCAACCCTATCTACGTCAAAAATTATGACGAAACTTTATTTTCTCATTTCATTCTTTTGTGATAGCTTCACTTGTACTCTTCATATAAATGAATTGTTTTATTCATATTACTCTATAGTAATAAAATTCTATCCATCAGCTCACATGAGTCATGAAAACATACTTATTGTCAGCCATGACCATTCCAATCAAATTTCGGGACGAAATTTCTTTAACGGGTAGGTACTGTGACGACCCGGAAATTTCTGATCAAATTTAAACTTAATCTCTATATGATTTCGACACGATAAGCAAAGTTTGTAAAGTTGAATCTCAAAAATTTTGAAATTTCATTCATGTAATCAATTACCCTTTGACCGTGCTCGACGATTCACGAACATTTATGTGTATATGAATATTATTTGTAAATATATTATAATAATAATTTTATTGGTTTAAAAAATAATTAGTATTTAATATATATATATATATATATATATATATATATATATATATATATATATATATATATATATATATATATATATATATATATATATATATATATAAAGTATATTGAATGTCTATATATTTGATTTTGAATTCATTTAGTAAACGATTGCAACACTCGATGGTTATGTAAACAAATCAAAATATAGTTATTATACTAATATTACTTTGGTATAATTAGTATTAATCATAGTATCAGTATTATTAGTATAACTATATATAATGTATATAGATATGAAAGGTTATACATTTAAATTGTTACTAAAAATTATGGTTATCATCATTAATATCATTATATTATACTTAGTAATAAAATTATGATTTAGTCACTATCATAATTATTATCATTATTTTCAAAATTATTATTACCAATATTATTAAAAATTATTATAGTTATCATTATTATTATAAATAGGATAAAATATTATTATTATCATAAATAATATTATTATTATCATTTTTATTATATGTATTATTATTTATTATTATTATTATTAATATTAATAGTATTATTAGTATTATAGTAATATTTATTAAATGATAAAACTATTTATATACATAAATAATATACATACATATATATGATTACAAATACTGTTATATATAAATACAAATACATATATAAATTTCAGTTATTTATATATAAATATATATAAAAATCGATAAATAAATAAACATGCCTAAATACATATATATATATATATATATATATATATATATATAAGACTATATGTATAAACTAATATATATACAACTATAATATAGTTATATACCTATATACAATGCGTATTCTGTTATATATATCACAGACACATTTAAATTATTTATCTGATGATAAAATCTTTGAATCGTACGAACTGATTTACAGGATTATATTCGTTGTTATTTTCCTTCTTGTTCTGTTGCAAATTGGTACTAGTTGTCGATGTAATATTGTCTTAATTCGTTAAATGTCTATCTCAATTAATCACATCATGTTTCTACTTCAATTATTCATCACACTAGATATAACAATTACAACAATTCGCTAAATGAAACCAGAGAACATAAAATAAAACCCGTCGGTCCTCTATTGTGTCACATTTTACCAATAGCTCGATTCCGAATGAAAATTCAAAATCTATAAATGTAGAGTTGTTAGAAATTATCTTTTCCAACTATCTGCAAAATCTCAAAACCCAATTTTTACTATCGAGTTTCAATTTTAGAGTTAAAGTTTAGATTTCAAAAGTCAACGATTCTGTTCTTAGTAAAATTTGAGTTCAATTCGAGGTTTCAAGTTAAATTGAGTATTCAGAAAGCTTTTAATAACAATTTAGAAAATTTTTTATGTTGATATCGTGGTCTAAAACAGCCTTTAATGTCGTATTCGATTTCAAGTTCATTAAAGTGTTCTTCATGTTTGTCCAGGTTTTAAATTCTTTAATTCCTTTCTGTTTTAATTTATTTTGTCTGTTGATTTAGTTCATAAAAACGAGTGTATCTGCTTCTATTATATAACCATAACCCAACAATTAAATTAGCTGATATGATAATTATGGCTATGGTCGAATTGTTATGGATGAAGAAGAAGAACAGATGGCTTTAAGGGTTAAACATAATTACTTTTCACTTAAATAAGAAAAATAGATGACAGACGGATGGTTGGATGTTGGTTCGGGTTTACGAGAGGTCACGGGTTCGAGCCCCGTCGTGGGCATTTCTTTTTAGAAAAACTTTCAAAAGGGTATACACTTTTATATTTTTATTTTCATTAATATTATTATTATTATTATCATTATTATTATTATATTATTATTATTATTATTGTTATTATTATTATTAATGATGTTATTATTATTATTATTAATTAGTGTTATTACAAGTATTGTAATTATCATAATTATTATTAGAATTATTATAGTTATTATTAATATTAGCTATGCACTTCTAGTTATTATTATTATTATTAATATAAGTATTAGTTAGCATTTATAATTATAATTTCCATTATTGTGATTATTATTATTATTATTATTATTATTATTATTATTATTATTATTATTATTATTTTTATTATTATTACTAATATTATTAGCATTAGTTGTATTAGTAAGTAGTATTGTTATTAACATTATCATTAGTAATAAGATCGTTATTATTAAATACTAGGTATTATTATCGAAAGTATTGTTTTCATTATCTTAGTTAGTAAAATTTTCATTTTTATTAAAAACTACTATTATTAATATTATTATTATAAGTATTATTATTATTGTTAATATTATTGTTAATATTATTGTTATTAATATTATGATTAGGATTATTAATATTATTATCATTATGAAACAATACATGATGTTATTATTTTTCATAAACATAATTATTAGTATCATTGTTATAAATACAAGTAGTATTATTATTATTATTACTAAAAGTATCATTACTTTTAAATCTATCATTTTTATTAAAATTATTATTTTACTATCATTATTATTAGTATCAGTATTATCTATATCATTATTATTAAAATAATTATGACTACTAAAATAAAAGTTCTAATGACGTTATTAAGGTCATAAGTGTAAAAATAAAGATTTTATATATAAATATACTTAGTACACAACTTAAATATATTAACAATTATATATTTATATAAAATTAAAATATATAAATAAATAATGAAACTTATAAATTATTAAAGATATAAATTACATCACTAATAATAAATTATATATATTTCTTCGATTACAAGTATATATTTTAATATATATATGAATGATATAGGTTCGTGAATCCGAGACCAACCCTGCATTGTTCAGTTTCGTCGTATGAATATTTTTACTACAAAATATTAGATTATGAGTTCATTTGCTCCCTCTTTACTCATTACATTTTTGGGCTGAAAATACATGCAAATACTTTATTAACTGTTTTACAATTTTTATATGTGTGAGTTTCATTTGCTCCCTCTTTACTCATTATATTTTTGGGCTGAAAATACATGCAAATACTTTATTAACTGTTTTACAATATTTATATGCGTGAGTTTCATTTGCTCCCTTTTTAAATGCTTTTGCAATATATATTTTTGGGACTGAGAATACATGCGCTACTTTTATAACTGTTTTACGAAATAGACACAAGTAATCGAAACTACATTCTATGGTTGAATTATCGAAATCGAATATGCCCTTTTTATCATGTCCGAAGTTGTCTTGGAATGATGGCGAATTTATCATGTCCGAAGTTGTCCCAGAATGATGGCGAATTTATCATGTCCGAAGTTGTCTCGGAATGATGAGGATATTCTATATGAAACTTGTTAAGGTCGATTACCAGCTGTTCAATCCATATGAATGAATTTTATGCATGATGTTTATGGGAAATGGGAATATAAAATCTTGTACTCAATCAAAATGATGAATTTTATTATTTACGATAAACCTATGAACTCACCAACCTTTTGGTTGACCCTTTAAAGCATGTTTATTCTCAGGCATTAAAGAAATCTTCCGCTGTGCATTAACTCATTTTAAGGATATTACTTGGAGTCATTCATGGCATATTTTGAAAGATGTTGCATTCGAGTCATTGAGTTCATCAAGATTATTATTAAGTCAATTATAGTTGGATGTATTATGAAATGGTATGCATGCCGTCAACTTTTGATGTAAAGAAAGTTTATCTTTTAAAAACGAATGCAATGTTTGTAAAATATATCATATAGAGGTCAAATACCTCGCGATGTAATCAACTATTGTGAATCATTTATATTGTATATGAACGGGTCCTTTTAGTTGGTATCAGAGCGGTGGTCGTAGCGAACCAGGTCTTGCATTAGTGTGTCTAACTAGTAGTTGTTAGGATGCATTAATGAGTCTGGACTTCGGCCTATTAGTTGTTAGGATACATTAATAAGTCTGGACTTGAACCTGGTCTGCATGTTAAAAGTTTTGCTTTTCATTTCTAGTCGGAAATCATCTGCTTATCATCCTTAAGAAATTACCTGCTTATTATTCTTATTTAGACACATCTTACTGCATTGATTGCATGAATAGTGTATAGACAAAATTCATATCTTAGCGTATCTGCTAAATCATATCTTAGCGTATCTGTTACTGTAAACCTTGTCTGACATATTCTGTAAATTCCTCCGTAATTTACGGGATCTTCTGTAGTATAGACAGGTATTCTATGTAATTAGAATATCATCCGATATCTGAAAACCATTTCATATCAAAAACCCTTTATCTAACCGTAGCTGATGGAACTCACAACTAGTTCAAGTCCCTCGAATTCCAACAGCTATTCCGACATGCATGTTCACCTAAACTCCGGAAGCAGCATCACTAGAATGAATCAACCAATCATCCATCCCCAATTTATTTGATGGGTTCGTAGTCAACTTAACCGACGGAAACGAGAAGAAGGCAATTCCTTTTCACCAACCGAATTCACCTTTTGGCAAAGAACCTAAAGCACTTACCGACGAACCCATTCAAAACACCATTTACACACTCATTTCCAGAGTATCTCGCCACGATTATATTCTGTATAAAATTCTAAACCTTATTCATTCTCTCGTTCCGACCGACAATCATCCCGGAATAATATAAGAAGTCAACGAACTTCGCGCTCGAATAATCAATTTGGAGAATATGATGCAAAATTTACCAGCTTTAGAAACATCATCGGCACCAACAGTACCATCAGTAACAGCACCAGTACCATCAACAATCCATGCCTTAACATCTCATTATGCACCTCGAGTATAATCATCATTCTACGTATCGTTCTACATCAATTATCTTCGTTCTTCATGGCGATTATGTAATCTCTAATGTTTTAGAGATTATGTGTAGTGACCCGTCCTAATCCACCTGGATGAAGTTTTCAACAGTTAGTCCCATTACGAGGTATTGACCTCTATATGCCATGAACGACTCCATATGATATCTTTAAAATGAGCAAATGCACAGCGGTAGATTTCTTTCAGACCTTAGAATAAACATGTTTTAAAAGTGTCAATCAAAAGGTTGGGAGTTCATAAGTTTATCATAAACAATAAAATTCATCATTTTGATGGACCACAAGATTTAAATACAATACACCTATCTCGTGTACGAAACCATTTTTCATAATGCTCAGCAAAGTAGGTTCGTATCCTTTTCTCCCCCGTAGGTTGCCTCGCGATTTTTAAATAATCGTACACATATCTCGTGTACAAAATAACATACACATAACCTGTGTATAAAATCATTCTCTCGATACATAACATTCATTTTGATTTCATTGCTCAACATGGTAACCGACCTTAACATATAATGCTCATCAATAATATCCCAAAAATAGAACATCTCATCTGTATAATATATAAACTTCGAAGTACTAAACACCATGCCCACTAGCCCTTCCGTCTAGTGAACATTCTGGGTGGGGGTGTTAAACCCGATAGCTACCTTTAGGATTCGCGTGAATTAGGGCCATACCCGTTTCTAATTCTTAGGTTACCAAGCAATAACATTCAGGGGAAAATATTCACAACAATTAGTGGCAATTATAACGTCCAACTAATTCAATAATAATCCACAGAACTTCTGTCTACATAATAATTCATTCGAGGAATGTTTTGCTTGTGTCTATCTCGTCAAACATTTATAAAAGCATCTCATGTATTCGCAGTTCAAAATATATTTCAAAAGCATTTAATAAAGCAGTTATAAAAATAGCGCATGTATTCTCAGTCCCAAAAATGTAAGGAGTAAAAGGGAGCAAATGAACTCACAATACGATATTGTGGCAAAATATGCATACGACGAAACTGAACAATGCAGGGTTGGCCTCGGATTCACGAACCTATATCATTATATATATATATATATATATATATATATATATATATATATATATATATATATATATATATATATATATATATATATATATATATATATATATATATATATATATATATATTAACACATATAATTTTAATTGAATAAATTTATATATTATTTTTATTTGTCATATCATTTTATATTAATAACTTGTATGTTTCATAAATGTATTCATTTTATGTACTTTAAATAAATAAAAAATATAGTTATATTATATGTATTAAGTTTAGTCTTATATAACTAATAGTTATTTGATAAAATAATATAAATAAGAAGTTGTATCTTTTATGATAGTAATAATTAGACTAATAATAATAATTATAATAATAATAACAATACTAATAAAAATAATGTCAAAAATAATAATAATAATAATAATAATAATAATAATAATAATAATAATAATAATAATAATAATAATACTTAATAATAACTATTAATCATAATAATTATAATGATAATGTAAATATTAATACTTATATAAATACTAATAATGATACAATAATAATAACAATAACAATAATAATAGTAATGGTAATAGTAATACTACCTCATGGAAGTAGTCCTTAAAAAAATGCCCAAGCCTCTCGTTCCCTGCTAACACCCCTAACCACCTAAATGTCTCAGCTTTTCTGATTAAAATTAGAACTTAAATATATTTAACTTGTATTAACTAGTTCCCTTCTTCTTCTTCTTTTTCTAAAAAGAAATGCCCCCGCCCGGGCTCGAATCCTCGACCTTTCGGTTAATCCATCCACACTTTAACCATACCTCCATCCATTCATTTATGTTTTAATAAGGATTTAAATTGTTTTAAATTAACTTTTCCGTCTCTTCTTCATAATTCATCATCTTCAAACAACATCATCACCCATCAATCTTAATAAGATTAGCCCCACACTAAAAAGTCCATAAAAATATGGTTAGCCCAAGATCACGTCCCAAATGAATGTAACAAAAAAAAAAAAAAAAACTCTCGGCCAGAATAATATTAAATGCTTTGGTCCCTCTTCTTCTTATTCATCATTATCACTTAACATACATAAAAGAACTTTATTTCTAATTAGGCGATGATATCCCATGTTACGTTTATCCCACTGGTCGGCCACTGTAATCCAAGAAGCAAGAAAAAAAATTCACGCATGCCAATATCATTATCCATTCACTTTAGCATCAACATCAACCCATCATGGACCACAAAAGCTTGCGTAATTTACTCAAGATTGTGACAATTTATGGGACCAATTACTTTACTCCTTGCTTTAGTTAATTGCATAATTATCGTTTTCAAACACAACTTTGTATCCCACTAGCAAAGTTGGCAAGTGGGGCATTAAATATTTGGTATTGGTTGTCTAAAAGGAGAACAAAAGGAACATACTAAAGGAGTCTTTAGTTGATAAATTCATTCGGAGGTTACAACATATATAAAGATTATAATTGCAGCATTTTTGAATGTACTGGTTTTTGCTGGCTTACGGTTCTAAAGGGACTGATATGGCAGCAGTCTAATATGGTTGATTTGGTGGTTTAAAGGGGTTAGTCAAGAAGAAAGGAACACAAAGAAAGTACAAGAAACTTATAGCAAATAAATTACAGTGGCATGTGGTAGTGATTGACTTACTGAGTTTAAGGTGCGTTTATAGCATAAAGAAACAGAAGATAATTAGATTTGAAACCAAAATTTTAAAGTGTTTGGTTGCTCGATATTATAAAGGGATTGAAGGGAGTTCGTGGGTTAATGAAAGTAGTGATGATAAGGTGGTGAAGTGGTGATCGATTTTGATGGTGATCAAGTGGACTTCGATAGATATAAATGGTTTTGTGTTGAAGATGGTCATTGTTTGAAGATGATTGTAGTTGTTCCGGATATAATTGGTGTTGGTTCCATTGTGAGAGTGATAATCACGATACATCTCTTATGTGAATATATTTTCTGTAAGTACCTAAGATAAGTTGTAGTATATATACTTTTAGTTGTTGTATTATAATGTATCTCTAATCACTAATTGATAGAATTTTTATGGTAGTGTGATGATATCGACTTGTAATAAAATTCGTACATTTTTCTGTTGTTGATTTCTATCCCAATTTGTTTTATAATGAAATTGAAATCGACAGATATTAAAGGTTAGACAGAAAACAAACTTGTGATAGTAAGGGAAAAATGATTCGTACAATTCTTTGATTTTTATATTTAACTGCATTGTACCTGCAGTTGTTTCGTAGTGATTTGGAGTAGACAGAATGAAATTCGGGAACAGGGAATGAAGAAAAAGGATTACAAATGGAATGTGATTGATAACAGATTCAATTGAAGTTGCTGTAGTGTTAATGGAGTCGTCAAGGTTTTAATCAGGGAGAAGAGAACAAAGAAATATAAAGTAAATAATATTCTTCAACATATTTTGTATTCTTCTATTAAATAAATTTATCATGTACAGGGTTTGAGGTAGAATAATAAGAAAGATGTTGACATGAAACAGATTTTGTTTGTATTGAGCTGAGATTGATGTGTGACAAGATTCAGAATTAAGATTCTCAATTATAATTCTTTATTAGGAAGACAAACACAAAATAACAAATTAAATCAGATAGTGATATCTAACAGAACAGATATTTTACATTTAATAAATATTAATAATTTAATAATTATATTAATAATAATAATACTATTAATATATTTAAAAATTTTTACTAGTAACAATACTACTAGAATTAAAATAATTATCTTAATAATAATAACACCAATCATAATATTTAATAATAATAAGAGTACTAAAAATAATAATAATATTATTATTATTAATGATAATAATAATAAATTGTATTTTTTATAGTAATAATGCTAAATATGATAATCATATTATTAATATTTATGTTAATAATCATAATGAAAGTAATAAGTATAACATTTATATTTTATTTGTAACTAACTTTAATATATTAATATTACATATTACTAATTATGTAATATTTGTTACTTATATAATAACATGTATTAAATATTTAATATTCACAAATTATATATATATATTACAGTATATATATAATATTATTTATAGAAATCATATACATGTATATATATAAATTCATTTTAATTCAAATGATTAATCTATATTTTTATCATTACCTACTTTTGTATCTATACATATATATCTTTATATATTTATTTACAAATTATTGTTCGTGAATCATCAGAAATGGTCGAAGGGTAATTGCACATTTGAAAATAGTTCAAATTTTTTGAGATTCAACATTACAGTTTTTGCTTATCGTGTCGAAATCATATAAAGATCAAGTTTAAATTTGGTCGGAAATTTCCGGGTCGTCACAGTACCTACGCGTTAAAGAAATTTCATCCCGAAATTTGAGTGAGGTTGTCATGGATAACAATAAGAATGTTTTCATGACGAATATAAGTTGAAAATAATATTTTATCAACATTGAGGATTATGGATAAAATAACTCGATACTCGAAGTGTACGGCTGAAGCTATCACAAAAGAAAGAAATGAGAAAGACAAGTTTCATCATAACTTTTGACTAGTCATGGTTGAATTCCGGAATTCAACGGATTTCAAGATAATCTTCGAAATCTATAAGATCTGATTCTTCGAGATTTAAGGAAATTAGGATCTCTTAAATTAAATGCGATGATCTGTCTCGATTGCTTTGTCTGGTATTTTCACTATAAATGAACTTCTTCCGTTCCATTACTTCCCACCACTCCCATTTTCTATATTTTAATTCATACTTTCAAATCATTAGTCAATATGCTTTATCCAGTTTTAATTCTGGATATACTCCTGACTTTCATATCGATCATTCTCCTTTTTCATCTACCACAGGAGGAATCTGTTTACTTCTACTTCGCTCTTAGGGTTATTGTGTTTATCATACTCCCATGTCTTTGTATTGCTATTCGTATTAATGTACACGGTTTGTGATTTCTGTGTTGTTGTCGAGTTTTATATCTTCCCTTATGCTTCAGAGCACTTTGCCTTTTTACTCTCTTCTCGACCTCTAGTAAAGCGAGTAACGGTCCAGAATTCGTAAGTATGGAGTTTCGAATGAACTTAATGTTCTAAACAAGAAAGAACGTAATAGCACGATTTGATTTGTCAAATTATCAGAATTACTGAGAATAGAACTATCAAGAATATATTTTCTTGATATGTTTAGAAGTTAAGCAGAATGAAAGAGTTATGTAGCATGGCACATGATGAGGGTGTGATATGTGAACCATCACCACGTTCCATTAAGAATTCAGCATGACGTACTGTAATATAATCACGTTGGCCAAGTGTCATTATATTATACTAACTCATGCTTCAATTCTCAACACTTCTCCAGGAATCATTCATAATTTAAACTCAAATTTTAAATAATATAGAAACTAAAATAGTTTCCTTTATGATGTAATACGGATAGTACGAAGAGGTATATAAATTCGAAACGAGAATATTTATGAAAATATCTTCAGAAATATCAAAGATATTTATGATGATATTTTGGAATTTCTAAATTCGAAAGTTGATGAAGAAAATTTTTTCGCAAGATTTTAACATGACTTCGGAGCAAGATATTCTCTAAAGATTTAATCGGATCCAGAATTACCTGGATTCTTTGAATATAGGGTTTGGTCCTTGTATTTGACCTTGGTCTCCTTCATGGTTAGCACAATCCGTTTTTCAGTACCAAATTTTCTATCGAGCGTTCCCAACATTCCATTCTTTATTATCAACTTTTAGCCATTTAGACCATCTACAATTTTTCTACTTCCTCTGCATTTAATGCTACCATATATGAATCATTGGTTAACAACGTGAGTTGTTTCAAGAATTTCGAAGGATTTTAATGGAGATGGTAATCGTCAAGATACAAATGATGTTTAAGATGAAATCAAGTGGCGAACTTGAGGAAATATTTAACTGTTGTAGTTGTAGCTTATTAACGATATTTTAAATCAAAATGTGTTATAATTAATATTTCTTACTCTTTTAATACTTTTTAATTGCCCAAAGTTAGTAGTCCAATAGTCCAAGGTTAGTATAGGTTTAAAGTTTTTCGTAGTTAATTAATTGGTTACTAATAAATTTTATTTCGTCCATTATTTTCTTCATTATGCCACTTGTCAAATCTTGACTTGGATTCTGATCGGTCAAAATCCGAATATGAATTTGAATGAAAATAGTTGTTCGTTGATGAACGGATACGTATATATGTTGATTTAAACAGTATTGTTAATGACTGCTGAATCAGAATTGAAGAATGTACAGTGTAACTTATTAATGTGAAATCTAAATATTCCTCGGGTATTACCTACCCGTTAAAATATTTTCACCATTAACAGTTTGTACAAGAGAATTTTTAATTACAATCTTTATGAAAATATATATACATATATATTTTCTTCAGATATAATTATGGATTTAATGAGTTAATATGATATTAAACTCATCTGATTTACAGTTAGAACTAGAGTACATAATCTCTAAAATATTAGAAATTACATAATCGTCAGGTGAAAGGAAGATAAATGACGTAGAACGATAGGTAGAAGGATGATTAGGTTCGAGGTACAGAATGAGATGTTGAGGCGTGTGATGTTGAAACTTAGGTTGTTGGTAGTACTAGTGTGGATGTTGGTGGTACTGTTGGTGTTGGTGATGTTGCTGAAGCTGGTAAGTTTTGCACCATATTCTCCAAATTGATTATTCAAGCGCGAAGCTCGTTGATTCTTTTTTTTTCCATTATTTCGGGATGGTTGTTTGTCAGAACGATGGGATGAATAAGATTTAGAATAGTAGATATTACGTAATCGTTGCGATCTATGAGGGTAAATATGATGTTTCGAACTGGTTTGCCGGTAAGCGCTTCTGGTTCTTCGTCAAGAGGGCAATTTGGTTGATGGAAGGGATCGCCTTCTTCTCGTCTCCATTGGTTAAGTCGACTACGAATTCATCCCCAATTCATTCAGAATTGATGATGACTGATCGGTTGATCCTTTCCGGTTACACTATCTTTGGAGCTCGAGTGGAAATCCATATCAGAATAGCTGTCAGAATTCGAGGAACTTGAACTAGTAGCGAGTTTCATCTTGCACGGTCAGATAAAGTTTTTCGATAGGAAATAGATTATAGGATTTAGTTTGGTATGCTTCAATACATAATTTACATATGTATATACAATACCAAAATCCCATAAGTCACGGAGGAATCTTCGAAAGCTGTCAGACAAAGTTTATAGTAACAGATACGCTAAGATATGAATTTTGTCTATACACTATCTATGCAATAAAGGCAGTAAGATGTGTCTAGACTAAGAATGATAAGCATGTAATTTCCTAAGGATGATAAGCAGGAAATTTTTGACACAAAATGATAAGTAAAACTTTTGACCTGCAGACACGGTCGAAGTCCAGACTCACTAATGCATCTAAACAACTATCAGTTAGACACACTAATGCAAGACCTGGTTCGCTAAGACCATCGCTCTGATACCACCTATAGTGACCCGTCCTAATCCACCTGGATGAATTCAACAGTTGGTCCCATTGCGAGGTATTGACCTCTATATGCCATGAACGACTCCATATGATATCTTTAAAATGAGCAAATGCACAGCGGAAGATTTCTTTCAGACCTGAGAATAAACATGTTTTAAAAGTCTAAACTAAAAGGTTGGGAGTTCATAAGTTTATCATAAACAATAAAATTCATCATTTTGATAGACCACAAGATTTAAATACAGTACACCTATCTCGTGTACGAAACTATTTTTCATAATGCTCGGTAGAGTAGGTTCGTATCCTTTTCTCCCCCGTAGGTTGCCTCGCGATTTTTAAATAACCGTACACATATCTCGTGTACAAAATAACATACACATAACCTGTGTATAAAATCATTCTCTCGATACATTACATTCATTTTGATTTCATTGCTCAACATGGTAACCGACCTTAACATATAATGCGCATCAATAATATCCCCAAAACAGAACATCTCGTCTGTATAATATATAAACTTCGAAGTACTAAACACCAGACCTACTAGCCCTTCAGTCTAGTGAACATTCTGGGTGGGGGTGTTAAACTCGGTAGCTACCTTTTAGATTCGCGTGAATTAGGGCCATACCCGTTTCTAATTCTTAGGTTACCAAGAAATAATAATCAGGGGAAAATATTCACAACAATTAGTGGCAATTATAACGTCCAACTAATTCAATAATAATCCACAGAACTTCTATCTACATAACAATTCATTCGAGGAATGTTTTGCTTGTGTCTATCTCGTCAAACATTTATAAAAGCATCTCATGTATTCGCAGTTCAAAATATATTTCAAAAGCATTTAATAAAGCAGTTATAAAAATAGCGCATGTATTCTCAGTCCCAAAAATGTAAGGATTAAAAGGGAGCAAATGAACTCATAATACGATATTGTGGCAAAATATGCATACGACGAAACTGAACAATGCAGGGTTGGCCTCGGATTTTCGAACCTATATCATTTATATATATATTAACACATATAATTTTAATCGAACAAATTTATATATTATTTTTATTTGTCAAATTATTTTATATTAATAACTTGTATGTTTCATAAATGTATTCGTTTTATGTACTTTAAATAAATAAAAATATAGTTATATTATATGTATTAAGTATAGTCTTATATAACTAATAGTTATTTGATAAAATAATATAAATAAGAAGTTGTATCTTTTATGATAGTAATAATTAGACTAATAATAATAATTATAATAATAATAACAATACTAATAAAGATAATGTTAATAATAATAATAATAATACTTAAGAATAACTATTAATCATAATAATTATAATGATAATGTAAATATTAATACTTATATAAATACTAATAATGATACGATGATAATAATAACAATAACAATAATAATAGTAATGGTAATAGTAATACTACCTCATGGAAGTAGTCCTTAAAAAAAATGCCCAAGTCTGAGTTTGCACTCAAGACCTCTCGTTCCCTGCTAACACCCCTAACCACCTAACTATCTCAGCTTTTCTGATTAAAAGTAGAACTTAATTATATTTAACTTGTATTAACTAGTTCCCTTCTTTTTCTTCTTTTTCTAAAAAGAAATGCCCCCGTCCGAGCTCGAATCCTCGACCTTTCGGTTAATCCATCAACACTCTAACCATACCTCCATCCATTCATTTATGTTTTAATAAGGATTTAAATTGTTTTAAATTAACTTTTCCGTCTCTTCTTCATAGTTCATCATCTTCAAACAACATCATCACCCATCAATCTTAATAAGATTAGCCCCATACTAAAAAGTCCATAAAAATATGGTTAGCCCAAGTTCACGTCCCAAATGAAAGTAACAAAAAAAAAACTCTCGGCCAGAATAAAATTAAATGCTTCGGTCCCTCTTCTTTTTATTCATCATTATCACTTAACATACATAAAAGAACTTTATTTCTAATTAGGTGATGATATCTCATGTTACTTTTATCCCACTGGTCGGCCACTGTAATCCAAGAAGCAAGAAAAAAAATTCACGCATGCCAATATCATTATCCATTCACTTTAGCATCAACATCAACCCATCGTGGACCACAAAAGCATGCGTAATTTACTCAAGATTGTGACAATTTATGGGACCAATTACTTTACTCCTTGCTTTAGTTAATTGCATAATTATCGTTTTCAAACACAACTTTGTATCCCACTAGCAAAGTTGGAAAATGGGGCATTAAATATTTGGTATTGGTTGTCTAAAAGGAGAACAAAAGGAACATGCTAAAGGAGTCTTTAGTTGATAAATTCATCCGGAGGTTGCAACATATATAAAGATTATAATTGCAGCATTTTTTAATGTACTGGTTTTTGGTGGCTTACGGTTCTAAAGGGACTGATGTGGCAGCAGTCTAATATGGTTGATTTGGTGGTTTAAAGGGGTTAGTCAAGAAGAAAGGAACACGAAGAAAGTACAAGAAACTTACAGCAAATAAATTACGGTGGCGTGTGGTGGTGATTGACTTGGTGAGTTTAAGGTGTGTTTATAGCATAAAGAAATAGAAGATAATTAGATTTGAAACCGAAATTTTAAGGTGTTTGGTTGCTCGATATTATAAAGGGATTGAAGGTAGTTCGTGGGTTAATGAAAGTAGTGATGATAAGGTGGTGAAGTGGTGATCGATTTTGGTGGTGATCAAATGGACTTCGATAGATATAAATGGTTTTGTGTTGAAGATGGTCATGGTTTGAAGATGATTGTAGTTGTTCCAGATACAATTGGTGTTGGTTCCATTGTGAGAGTAATGATCACGATACATCTCTTATGTGAATATATTTTCTGTAAGTATCTAAGATAAGTTGTAGTATATATACTATTAGTTGTTGTATTATAATGTATCACTAATCACTAATTGATAGAATTTTTATGGTAGTGTGATGATATGGACTTGTAACAAAATTCGTACATTTTTCTGTTGTTGATTTCTATCCCAATTTGTTTTATAATGAAATTGAAATCGACAGATATTAAAGGTTAGACAGAAAACAAACTTGTGATAGTAATGGAAAAATGATTCGTACAATTCTTTAATTTTTATATTTAACTGCATTGTACCTGCAGTTGTTTCGTAGTGATTTGGAGTCAACATAATGAAATTCGGGAACAGGGAATGAAGAAAAAGGATTACAAATGTATTGTGATTGATAACAGATTCAATTGAAGTTGCTGTAGTGTTAATGGAGTCGTCAAGGTTTTAATCAGGGAGAAGAGAACAAAGAAATATAAAGTAAATAATATTCTTCAACAGATTTTGTATTCTTCTGTTAAATAAATTTATCATGTACAGGGTTAGAGGCAGAATAATAAGAAAGATGTTGACATGAAACAGATTTTATTTGTATTGAGCTAAGATTGATGTGTGAAAAGATTCAGAATTAAGATTCTCAATTATGATTCTTTATTAGGAAGACAAACACAAAATAACAAATTAAATCAGATAGTGATATCTAACAGAACAAATATTTTACATTTAATCAATATTAATAATTTAATAATTATATTAATAATAATAATACTATTAATATATTTAAAAAAATGAACTAGTAACAATACTACTAGAATTAAAATAATTGACTTAATAATAATAACACCAATCATAATATTTAATACTAATAAGAGTACTAAAAATAATAATAATAATAATAATAATAATAATAATAATAATATTAATGATAATAATAATAAATTGTATTTTTATAGTAATAATGCTAAATATGATAATCATATTGTTAATATTTATGTTAATAATCATAATGAAAGTAATAAGTATAACATTTATATTTTATTTGTAACTAACTTTAATATATTAATATTACATATTACTAATTATGTAATATTTGATACTTATATAATAACATTTATTGAATATTTAATATTCACAAATTTTATATATATATATATATTACAGTATATATATAATATTATATAATATTATATATAGAAATCATATACATGTATATATATAAATTCTCTTTAATTCAAATGATTAATCTATATTTTTATCATTACCTACTTTTGTATCTATACATATATATATTTATAAATTTATTTACAAATTATTGTTCGTGAATCGTTGGAAATGGTCGAAGGGTAATTGCACATTTGAAAATAGTTCAAAATTTTTGAGATTCAACATTACAGTCTTTGCTTATCGTGTCGAAATCATATAAAGATCAAGTTTAAATTTGGTCGGAAATTTTCGGGTCATCACATTATATATATATATATATATATATATATATATATATATATATATATATATATATATATATATATATATATATATATATATATATAACCGTAAATCAGATGAGCTTAATATTATATTAACTCAATAAATCCATGCTTACATCTGAAGAAAATATATATGTATATATGTTTTCATAAAGATTGTAATTAAAGGTCCTTTTGTACAAACTGTTAATGATGAAAATATTTTAACGGGTAGGTAATACCCGAGGAATATTTAGATTTCACATTAATAAGTTACACTGTACATTCTTCGAATCTGATTCAACAGTCATTTACTATCATACTTACATCCACAAGATATACGAATCCGTTCACCACACAAATACCCATTTTCATTCAATTTCATATTTGGATTTTGACTTATCAGAATCCAACAAGTGACATAATGAAGAAAACATTGGACAAAATAAAATTTGTTAGAAACAAACAAAATAATTATGAGAAATTTTGTTAAGAATCTACGCTAACAAAATCCTAGCTAACTGCTCCTAGCTAACTGTTAATTCCTTATTACATTTTAATTATCGCAATTTTTTTATCGCAATTTAATTATCGCAATTTTAATTCTCACAATTTTTTTTATCGTCATTTAATTTCTATTATTTATTTTACGCACTTTATTTATCGTCATTTAAATACTGTTATTTAAGCATTTTAAATATCAGGACACGTATATAATGTTTTGAAATATCATATCGACGCATCTATATATATTATTTGGAATAACCATAGACACTTTATATGCGGTAATGCTGGAGTTAGCTATACAGGGTTGAGGTTAATTCTAAAATAATATATATACTTTAAGTTGTGATCGAGTCTGAGACATGTATACAATGGGTCACGATACGTATTAATTAATTCGAATATTATATATTAAACTATATATGAATAATTGAACTGCTAACTGTGGACTATCAACTGTGGACTACAAATGTTGGACAATTAAAATGAATTAAAATATTGATTTTAACATATGAAACTAAAAATTTCTTCAAGTTTGCCACTTGATTTCATCTTAAACATCCTTTGTAACTTGATTTCATCTTAAACATCCTTTGTAACTTGATTTCATCTTAAACATCCTTTGTAACCTGATTTCATCTTAAACATCCTTAGTAACCACTTGATTTCATCTTAAACCTCATTTATATCTTGACGATTACAATCTACGTTCAAACCTTACATGATTCTTGAAAACACCTTAATCGAGGAGATGAACCAACCGCACTTCATCTATGGAAGAAAAGATTGATGCATATAGTTATGCACCTGAAAACACTCAGAACCGGAGTAAACATTTAACACGTATCTATTTCATAGCTCGTTTGGAGTTGTTATTACCGAAAATAACTTTGCAAACCCTTTCCAAAGTAGCCAATTTTGTCACAGCTCGAGCAAATCAATTTCGACTTTCATTCGGATAAGCCTTTTTATAACCTTGATAGATACGTTTGTCTCTTTTCATCGTTGTTACCGAGGAACCGTTTATGTCCCACTACATTAACAGTAAGCTTACCAACAACTGTGTTGATCTTTGAATTTAAGAAAAATCATTATATTCATTAAAACCCAATCATATGCTCATCTACAATTGCCATACCAAGTACCGGGAATTTGAAATCAGTACTTTGAAAACTCACAGCATGTCTACATCAACAGTTATATATATAACATTTATCTCTTAGAATTATGATCTTCCATTCTGAAATTCTGAAAAGCACCCAGTCTACGAATCAATACTCTAAATGTTGAAAAAGTTGAATGAAGCAGTAGAAACTGTAGACAACCATAAATGACCTTAACCATCGGAAGTTTGATGATAAAGAATTGTATGTTGGCAAAGCTCAAAAAAGTTGAAACTAGAAAACGAATTGAGTAAACCATGAAGGAGACTCTAAACAAATCACAAGGACTAAACTTGTACATAAAGAATCCTGATGATTCTGTTTCTGATGAAATCCTTAGCGAATACCTTGCTCCTTAATCACTCTAAATCATCGTGAATGAATTTCTTCATCACAATTTGATTCTAAAATTCTAAGATATTATCGTATCTTTCATTATAAATATCCTAAATATTTTTGAAGATATCTTCATAAATATTCTTGCCCGATATTAATTATCTCTCCGCGCTATCTGTGTTATATCATAAAAGAAAACTGTTTTAGTTTCTAAATCTCTGAAAACTTAGGTATTGAATTATGAATGAGTTTGAAGTAGTGTTGGGAACTTAAGCATGAGTTAGCATAATATAATGACACTTGATCAACGTGATTATATTAAAGTAAGTCATGTTGAGTTTCTAATGAAACATGATGATTCACAGACCATACCGTCATCATGTGCCATGTTACACGACTCTTACATTCTATCTAATATATAAACATATAAAGAACATAATTTCTTGATAGTCCCATCTTTTCCCTTGAATTCTGGTAATTTAACCAATCAAGAATCGTGCTATTACAATTTCTTTCTTAGAACGTTAACTCTGTTCATTCTGGAATTCATATCTACGAAATCTGGACCATTATTCACTATGTTTTAAAGTCGGGAAGAGAAAACAAGAGCACGAAGCTCCGAAATATAAAATGAAATATAAAGCCGATCACAAACACAGAAATTACAAACCGTGTATATCAATGAGAAATACAATAATTCCTAGAGCGAAGTAGAAGAAAAAAAATTCCTTCGGTGGAAATTGGAAAAGGAGAACGATTGTTGCGATAGTAGGGATAAGGACAAGAATCAGAACTGGATTAAACATTTTCACAATCTTTTGAATTTGGGAATTGAGTATAGGAGTGGTAAAAGTAATGGAACGGAAGAAGTTAATTTATAGTGAAATAACCGATAAAGAAATCAAGGCAGATTTTTGCATTTATTTAGAGAGATCCTAATTTCCTTAATCCTGAGGAAATCAGATTCTTATTCAGATTTCAAAGATTTTCTTCAAATCCCTTGAACTCCGGAAATCAACCCTATCTACGTCAAAAATTATGACGAAACTTTATTTTCTCTTTTCATTCTTTTGTGATAGCTTCACTTGTACTCTCCATATAAACGAATTGTTTTATTCATATTACTCTATAGTAATAAAATTCTATCCATCAGCTCACAAGGGTCATGAAAACATACTTATTGTCAGCCATGACCAAGCCAATCAAATTTCGGGACGAAATTTCTTTAACGGGTAGGAACTGTGACGACCCGGAAATTTCCGATCAAATTTAAACTTAATCTCTATATGATTTTGACACAATAAGCAAAGTTTGTAAAGTTGAATCTCAAAAATTTTGAAATTTTATTCATATAATTAATTACCCTTTGACCGTGCTCGACGATTCACGAATATTTATGTGTATATGAATATTATTTGTAAATATATTATAATAATAATTTTATTGGTTTAAAAAAATAATTTGTATTTAATATATATATATATATATATATATATATATATATATATATATATATATATATATATATATATATATATATATATATATATATATATATATATATATATATTAGACATAATATTACCAATTATACAAACATTAATGTAACTATTAATAATAATAATAAAAGTAATGATCATAATATTAATATAATATTTATACTTTAACTTGTAATTACATATAATATATTATATGATAACTTTTATTAAATGTATATATATTTGGTTTTGAATTCATTTAGTAAACGATTGCAACACTCGATGGTTATGTAAACAAATCAAAATATAGTTATTATACAAATATTACTTTGGTATATTTAGTATTAATCATAGTATCAGTATTATTAGTATAACTATATATAATGTATATAGATATGAAAGGTTATACATTTAAATTGTTACTAAAAATTATGGTTATCATCATTAATATCATTATATTATACTTAGTAATAAAATTATGATTTTGTCACTATCATAATTATTATCATTATCTTCAAAATTATTATTACCAATATTATTAAAAATTATTATAGTTATCATTATTATTATAAATAGGATAAAATATTATTATTATCATAAATAATATTATTATTATCATTTTTATTATCTGTATTATTATTTATTATTATTATTATTAATATTAATAGTATTATTACAATTATAGTAATATTTATTAAATGATAAAACTATTTATATACACAAATAATATACATATAGATATATGATTACAAATACTGTTATATATAAATACAAATGCATATATAAATTTCAGTTATTTATATATAAATATATATAAAAATAGATAAATAAATAAACATGCCTAAATACATAAATATATATATATAATAAGACTATATGTATAAACAAATACATATACAACTATAATACAGTTATATACCTATATACAATATGTATTCTGTTATATATATCACAGACACATTTAAATTATATATCTGATGATAAAATCTTTGAATCGTACGAACTGATTTACAGGATTATATGCGTTGTTATTTTGCTTCTTGTTATGTTGCAAATTGGTACTAGTTGTCGATGTAATATTATCTTAATTCGTTAAACGTCCATCTCAATTAATCACATCATGTTTCTACTTCAATTATTCATCACACTAGATATAACAATTACAACAATTCGCTAAATGAAATCAGAGAACATAAAATAAAACCCATCGGTCCTCTGTTGTGTCACTTTTTACCAATAGTTCGATTCTGAATGAAAATTCAAAATCTATAAATGTAGAGTTGTTAGGAATTATCTTTTCCAACTATCTGCAAAATCTCAAAACCCAATTTTAACTATCGAGTTCCAATTTTGGAGTCAAAGTTTAGATTTCAAAAGTCAACGATTCTGTTCTTAGTAAAATTTGAGTTCAATTCGAGGTTTCAAGTTAAATTGAGTATTCAGAAAGCTTTTAATAAAAACTTAGAAACTTTTTCATGTTGATATCGTGGTCTAAAACAGCCTTTAATGTCGAATTCGATTTCAAGTTCATTAAAGTGTTCTTCATGTCTGTCCCCGTTTTAAATTCTTTAATTCCTTTCTGTTTTAATTTATTTTGTCTGTTGATTTAGTTCACAAAAATGAGTGTATCTGCTTCTATTATATAACCTTAACCCAACAATTAAATTAGCTGATATGATAATTATGGCTATGGTCGAATTGCTATGGATGAAGAAGAAGAACAGACGGCTTTAAGGGTTAAGCATAATTACTTGCCACTTAAATCAGAAAAATAAATGACAGACGGATGGTTGGATGTTGGTTCAGGTTTACGAGAGGTCACGGGTTCGAGCCCCGTCGTGGGCATTTCTTTTTAGAAAAACTTTCAAAAGGGTATACAGTTTTATATTTTTATTTTCATTAATATTATTATTATTATTATTATTATCATTATTATTATTATATTATTATTATTGTTATTATTAATATTAATGATGTTATTATTATTATTATTATTATTAATTAGTGTTATTACAAGTATTGTAATTATCATAATTATTATTAGAATTATTATAGTTATTATTAATATTAGTTATGCACTACTAGTTATTATTATTATTATTAATATAAGTATTAGTTAGCATTTATAATTATAATTTCCATTATTGTGATTATTATTATTATTTTTATTATTATTATTGTTATTATTATTATTATTATTATTATTATTATTATTATTATTATTATTATTAATATTATTATTATTATTATTACTAATATTACTACCATTAGTTGTATTAGTAAGTAGTATTGTTAATAACATTATCATTATTAATAAGATCATTATTATTAAGTATTAGGTATTATTATCGGAAGTATTATTTTCATTATCTTAGTTAGTAAACTTTTCATTTTTATTAAAAACTACTATTATTAATATTATTATTATAAGTATTATTATTATTGTTAATATTATTGTTATTAATATTATGATTAGGATTATTAATATTATTATCATTATGAAACAATACATGATGTTATTATTTTTCATAAACATAATTATTAGTATCATTGTTATAAATACAAGTAGTATTATTATTATTATTATTATTACTAAAAGTAACATTACTTTTAGATCTATCATTTTTACTAAAATTATTATTTTACTATCATTATTATTAGTATCAGTATTATCTATATCATTATTATTAAAATAATTATGACTACTAAAATAAAAGTTCTAATGACGTTATTAAGGTCATAAGTGTAAAAATAAAGATTTTATATATAAATATACTTAGTACACAACTTAACTATATTAACAATTATATATTTATATAAAATTAAAATATATAAATAAATAATGAAACTTATAAATTATTAAAGATATAAATTACATCACTAATAATAAAATATATATATTTATTCGATTACCAGTATATGTTTTAATATATATATATATATATATATATATATATATATATATATATATATATATATATATATATATATATATATATATATATATATATATATATATATATGAATGATATAGGTTCGTGAATCCGAGGCCAACCCTGCATTGTTCAGTTTCGTCGTATGAATATTTTTACTAAAAAATATTGGATTGTGAGTTCATTTGCTCCCTCTTTACTCATTACATTTTTGGGCTGAGAATACATGCAAATACTTTATTAACTGTTTACAATATTTATATGCGTGAGTTTCATTTGCTCCCTATTTACTCATTACATTTTTGGGCTGAGAATACATGCAAATACTTTATTAACTGTTTTACAATATTTATATGCGTGAGTTTTATTTGCTCCCTTTTTAAATGCTTTTGCAATATATATTTTTGGGACTGAGAATACATGGGCTATTTTTATAACTGTTTTACGAAATAGACACAAGTAATCGAAACTACATTCTATGGTTGAATTATCGAATTCGAATATGCCATTTTTATAATGTTCGAACTTATCCCGGAATGATGGCGAATTTATCATGTTCGAAGTTGTCCCGGAATGATGGTGAATTTATCATGTCCGAAGTTGTCCCGGAATGATGGCGAATTTATCATGTCCGAAGTTTTCCCGGAATGATGGCGAATTTATCATGTCCGAAGTTGTCCCGGAATGATGGCGAATTTATCATATCCGAAGTTATCCCGGAATGATGAGGATATTCTATATGCAACTTGTTAAGGCCGATTACCAGGTGTTCAATCTATATGAATGAATTTTATGCATGATGTTTATGGGAAATGGGAATATAAAATCTTGTAGTCTATCAAAATGATGAATTTTATTGTTTACGATAAACCTATGAACTCACCAACCTTTTGGTTGACACTTTAAAGCATGTTTATTCTCAGGTATTAAAGAAATCTTCCGCTGTGTATTAACTCATTTTAAGGATATTACTTGGAGTCATTTATGGCGTATTTTAAAAGATGTTGCATTCGAGTCATTGAGTTCATCAAGATTATTATTAAGTCAATTATAGTTGGATGTATTATGAAATCGTATGCATGCCGTCAACTTTCGATGTAAAGAAAGTTTGTCTTTTAAAAACGAATGCAATGTTTGTAAAATGTATCATATAGTGGTCAAATACCTCATGATGTAATCAACTATTGTGAATCGTTTATATTGTATATGAACGGGTCCTTTCAATATCCATATATATCTTTATGACCTGACTCCGCCATTGTAATTCAGAGTATTCTTTGACTCACACGAGTTATTTTTATAAGACCACCTCGGTTAGTGAAATCGAGGGATGTCACTCATGACTCAACATTCCAACGTTAAAGTTTGATCACGTATCTTAACCTTATGAGGTGATGTTGAAGTGGAAATATGAATTAGTGAAATATAATGACGCCTGGCAAACGTGATTATATTACGGTAATTCATATAGAAATTTCAATGTCATTACATATGTAATAGATAGTGAATCAAAGAAAAATTCCCAAGCCATTCATTTGAAAATCTCAATGTTATTACATGAAGGGTAATCATCATCTAATTTGTAGATATACGAAGAGCCCGTTTTAACCAAACTATCTATCTCATACCCATGAGTAGATTAACAATCCTCCTATACCATAAAGGTTCTAAAACTTTGCATTCTTTTGTTCTTAAACAACCTATCTCTTTATCTTTGACGCTTAATTATCACGCTTAATCACTACCATATCCTCACTGGAAGGAAGGATGCATATTCTTAAGCGACCTGAAGTGACACCCCCGAAATTTCCTCGAAGCATGCCACTTGTTATCTATAATTATGCTCCTGGTGTAGATTTTCATGAATGCATTAGGGAACCCGTCGAAGATAAGCGACAACCACTCGCAAGGATTTCATTTGAATTTTCAAACATTGATTTTTATAAACACCACATTCACTATTACGTTCTCTATGCCGAGATGGTCAATATCTCACAGGCATAATCTCTTGAAGAATAGGATCTTCCAACAAGTATCTTTTGACTACCACAGCCAAGGAAAACTTTTCGCGCTCATGCATTCATTACTTGGCACCATGCGAGTAATGACGTCATACCTAAATAATGATCGATCAATGTCAAATCAAAATCTAGGGTTAGATACACCATCTGAAGTTCCTCCATTTTCTCGCAGGCTGCGGCTTGAGCTAAACTCACCCTAATCACATCAGAAAACTACCATAGCAATTAAAAGAACCCCATCATAATCTAGTGTATACGCATTTCGGGCCAGTTAAGGCTGAAGTATATATATATATATATATATATATATATATATATATATATATATATATATATATATATATATATATATATATATATATATATATATATATATTTCCATCACCATATTGAAAAGCACGTGATCCCTCACTCACTCCATATGATCAAAGGTAGCATTGATATGATTATCATTACATTACCTTAGGTCAAACATCGCATGATTTGTTGTACCTAAACAATAAGTCGCGACCTTTGAATTGTCATCCATTTTACTGAAAAATCTTACGATTTTGCCTCAGTGTTGAAAGCATGTTAGTTGTATCATTAAATAATTATATATTAATGGTTCTAACAATATGCAAGTGACACCATGTACTTACATCGCCCTTACTCATTGGGGAAATTCATAGCATCCCAGAAATAATCACAGATTTAGCGAGAACTTGATAAATTGATTTCCAATGATCATCACATAGTCGAAAGCCACTGCATTAGCGTGTCTTCATACTTGTCTATGTGAACATCGGATTATTCATGCTCAAGTTATTACGAAATCTTTGTTAATGATGAAATCAAGCAATCCATGAGTATATAATAAGGGCATTTACAGCCTGCCTTCCGACTCCAATACTAGTCATGACCAGTTGATATTTCAAAGTCAACAGGGGATTAACTTCACGTTCTCATACTCTACCATTCATAACTCACTTGTCAGCAGCAGCTTCACATATCAACATTTTGAATTCCAAGAACTTATGCCCTAATAATAGTCATCAACCACATTTAATTTACTAGTTTTCATTACCTCGTAACATTGTTGCTCAAATATCACTCGAAATTTTCAAGGTCATTCACTCGATTTTCTCGGTCTTTCTCCAACTCGTAACCTCCTAAATATGAATATTCCGTTCATCAAAATTTTATACACCCTATTTTACTGTGCGATCCTCTAAAAATTTTATAAATAAATTTATTCAATGCCACTCATGCAAATTTTATAAATTGTATATATTTTTATAATAAAAATAAATAAAATTACCTTTTCTTATTTTTGATTAGTACATATTCTCTTTTCTTTTAAATCAAATTCTTTTATGGGTGGTTTAACTAGCCCAAAATGGTCTTACTTAAAATAGTACAAGTTTTACTAAGAACTTCGTTCCATTATTATTGTAACATTAAAACGACTCAAACTTTTTCTAAATGTCTTTGACGTATTTTCTAAAACTTTTCCGTATTACTTTACACTATGAATGGATCACGGTTCCTCTTATCCTCCGTGTATGAACGAAACATACCTCTTGTGCTCATCAACTATTCTTTTTTACGGTTGGTTGTGGCATAAATGCTGGCTGTAAAATCAGTATCCGAGATACGCACAGTGGTCACACCTATCCTTAAGGGAGGCACTGTGTGGGATTCATCCCCAACTGTATTTCTGATTGGTATCAACCCTAACTGTTATTACACTGGTATCACGGATAGAGATTTCACTAAGCTCGTCTGAGAATTTCTAATTTTGATATTTCACGGCTAAACCACAACACCCTCGTAAACGTCAATTCTATGATTAAATATCTTTTTAGCACAAGAAAGCATATTCGTTAATTTTCGAAATTGCTGGTTATTACTGAAGTTTCATCGAAGGATTTTCTATTCTAGCGAAACCTCTTACTAAGTTAACTCACAAGGGGAATAAGTTTGAATGGTCTGAAGAACAAGAATCTGCATTTAAGATTCTAAAGGAGAAATTGACCACAGCCCCGATTCTATCTTTACTTGAAGGAAACAAGGATTTCATAGTTTATTGTGATGCCTCGAATCAAGGTTTCGGTTGTGTATTGATGCAACGTCAAAAAATTATTGCATACACATCTAGACAATTAAGAAACATGAGAAGAACTATACCACACTTGACCTAGAGTTAGGAGCTGTGGTATTTGCATTGAAAATGTGGAGACATTACCTTTACGGAATTAAATTCACGGTTGATAAGGCTAAAAAGGAACATATATTTTATAGCATTATTCCCCAAGAAAGACAAGATTTTAGTTGGTATTGTTCGATTTACAAGCAATATTCGTTTAAATATTAAAAAGTGAAGACAAAAGGCAGATTCGACAAATTGAAGACAAAAAGGTCCAAAGAGCTAAAAAGTACAAGATACAACTAAAAAGGTTCAAAATATTGATGAGGAACGTCTCAAAATGACAAGAGTACAAGTTACAAGACGCAAAGTACACGATATAAAATAATACGCGAAGACGTCCGAAAATCCGGAACCGGGACCTGAGCCAAGAAGAAACGCCCGACGCAACGGACCAAAAATATCTAGTCTAATTATATATTATATTATATATTATTATTATATTACGTCGGCAAGAAGAAAACAAACCAATTTGGCTGGATCCAGGGTGGCCATGCAACTCGCATGGCCAGAGGCACAAAATCCATGCGAGTCGCATGGAGTGAAAATGCTGGTCAGGTCCTATATAAAGCCAGTTTTCTGCCGAGTTTTAAAGACAGAATATCTATCTCTCTCTCAATATATACGTAATATATATATATAATTTATATTTTAATTTTAATTTTAATTTTAAATCCTAATAATAAGGGTATGTTAGCGAATGTTGTAAGGGTGTAAGTCGAAATTCTGTCCGTGTAACGCTACGCTATTTTTAATCATTGTAAGTTATGTTCAACCTTTTTATATTAATGTCTCGTAGCTAAGTTATTATTATGCTTATTTAAAACAAAGTAATCATGATGTTGGGCTAATTACTAAAATTGGGTAATTGGGCTTTGTACCATAATTGGGGTTTGGACAAAAGAACGACACTTGTGGAAATTAGACTATGGGCTATTAATGGGCTTTATATTTGTTTAACTAAATGAAAGTTTGTTAATGTTAATATAAAGATTTACAATTGGGCGTCCCTATAAATTACCATATACACTTGATCGGGCACGATGGGCGGGGTATTTATATGTACGAATAATCGTTCATTTAACCGGACACGGGAATGGATTAATAGCCACTAGAATAATTAAAACAGGGGTGAAATTACATTCAAGGGTAATTGGTGTAATTGTTAACAAAGTAGTAAAACCTTGGTTTACACACAGTCGATAACCTGGTGTATTCATTAAACAAAGTATTAAAACCTTGTTACAATTCGAATCCCCAATTAGTTGGAATATTTAACTTCGGGTATAAGAATAATTTGATGAGGACACTCGCACTTTATATTTATGACTGATGGACTGTTATGGACAAAAACCAGACGGACATATTGAATAATCCAGGACAAAGGACAATTAACCCATGAGCATAAAACTAAAATCAACACGTCAAACATCATGATTACGGAAGTTTAAATAAGCATAATTCTTTTATTTCATATTTAATTTCCTTTATTTTATATTTAATTGCACTTCTAATTATCGCACTTTTATTTATTGTTATTTAATCGCAATTTTAATTATCGTACTTTTTAATTATCGCAAGTTTATTTTATCGCACTTTTATTATTCGTAATTTCATTATCGTTATTTACTTTACGCTTTAATTTAAGTCTTGTATTTATTTTATATTTTACATTAGGTTTTAACTGCGACTAAAGTTTTAAAATCGACAAACCGGTCATTAAACGGTAAAAACCCCCCTTTATAATAATAATATTACTTATATATATATTTATATTTTTATAAAAGTAAACTAATATAGCGTTGAGCTTTGTTTAAAGATTTCCCTGTGGAACGAACCGGACTTACTAAAAACTACACTACTGTACGATTAGGTACACTGCCTATAAGTGTTGTAGCAAGGTTTAAGTATATCCATTCTATAAATAAATAAATATCTTGTGTAAAATTGTATCGTATTTAATAGTTTTTCCTAGTAAAATATAAACTATTTTATATACACCTCGTACGACATCAAGTATTTTTGGCGCCGCTGCCGGGGAACTATCTTAAAAGCCGGAAGCGCAACGCTAATATAAAAAAAAAAAAAAACATATTTTAAAGTGTATTTTAAGTTTTTCTTTATTATTTACAAAATATTAAAGTATTTGTATTTTATTTTAGTATTTTATTAAGTTTTTATTTAAATTATATATTTATATCTTATATTATATATAAAACAGAAATTAAAAATAAATATTAAATAATTACGTGACCTGTCATTTGAACCAGTCCAATTGAACCATTTCAGGGTGTCCATGCGACTCGCATGACCCACCCCCTTATTCCATGCGACTCGCATGAGGGGTCTGACAAGACCACAACCGAACCCTAATTCCGCATTTATTACGGATATTATTTAATTATTATTACTTAAACCCTAAAACTATTATTATTATTATTATAATTAAGTTTTTAATTTATTTAGTTATTTTTACTTTTGTTTAAGTTTTATTATTTATTTACTTAATACTATAATATAAAAAAAAATATAAAAATAATATTTTTATAAAATCTAATATTTTTATAACTTTTTATAACTTTTATATTTTGTACCTTTTTAATCGTTGTAGCGTAATATTTGTATTTTTTTTAGCTCATATTTAATTTTAAACTTAGTTTTTGCTATAATTATTTTTACTCCTAGATTTTTAGGCTTTGCCGTAGAATTCCTTAAGTGCTTTTTCTTTAGACTAAGATTTAGATGCTTTAGAATTTTGCGACGCCTTTTGAAGTTTTAGTTTCTTTTTAAGTTATTTCCATTTGGGATTTAGTTTTTCCTGTAAGCTTTAATATTTTTAGACACCTTTTACTATGTATCAATTATCATTCCAATTAGTAATTTCAATTTGCGATTATAATTTTAAGTTAGTTATAGTAATAAGGTTAGGTTAGTCAAGTATTTTTAAGTTTTGATAAGTTTCTTTTATTTTTCCGTCACCTTTTACTTTTTCAACCATTTTCCTTTTTCGATTTTTTTTTTCGACGAACTCTTTTTCTTTCTTATTTCTCGCTATTCTAGTTTTAGGACTTAGAATTTTTCTACTTCTTATCTAAATTTCTTAAAATTACGAAAATTTATTTTAAGTGGTTAAATTAATAGACATCAAAATTTTCTGGTACGTAGTAATAGTTGGATTTGTACGTGGACCGGGTTATTGGAGCCAAACAGTCCTCAATTATATTGAGACCAAACGAATCCTGCCCCTCTGCTGCATCTTTTGGCTATTCGAAACGTGGGCAAAATCAGAAAAGTCTATTGATTGGATAACTTATTATAATTTTTCTTTCCTTTTTAAAACTAATAGGATATTCAGTGAATGCACCGAGCAAGACGTTCATCACCTTTTGTACGTTCACCACCTGTAACTAGATCAAGACATCGTTTAACAAATATAACCGCCGTTGATTTTTCTTTAGAATCGTCATCCAGTCGACCAAGTACTTCAGTTCAAATTTCCGATAATCCATTTTTTGAACCCAACCTCACAATTGAGAATCCGGAGAATATTCAGGAACGGTTTGTAGATCCCGAACCATTAAACTTTCCTCCGGAACCACCAATCATTCAAACAGAGATTGTTGAGGAACGAACCATTAAATCAGAATCATCTAGTGATACCGATTCAACAAATTCAATTATGGAGAATCTGGAACCTTTAAGTATGGAAGACCGAATGAGAGCTAAACGCACTGGCCAAGGTCACGCAATTACTCATCCAGACATTAATGCGCCAGATTATGAAATCAAAGGACAAATTCTACACATGGTGACTAATCAATGCCAATTTAGTGGTGCGCCGAAGGAAGATCCAAATGAACATCTACGTACCTTTAATAGGATCTGCACACTATTTAAAATCCGAGAAGTGGAGGATGAACAGATATATCTCATGTTATTTCCCTGGACTTTAAAGGGAGAAGCCAAAGATTGGTTGGAATCGTTACCTGAAGGGGCGATCGATACATGGGATGTTTTAGTTGACAAATTTCTTAAACAATTCTTTCCTGCATTTAAAGCCGTAAGACTTCAAGCAGAAATTGTTACGTTCATACAGAAGCCAAATGAAACTCTATATGAGGCGTGGACAAGATATGGAAAGTTGTTAAGAGGATGTCCGCAACATGGTTTAGACACCTGTCAAATAGTACAAATATTCTACCGAGGATGCGACATCACTACAAGAAAAGACATAGATATAGCAGCTGGTGGTTCGATTATGAAGAAAACCGAAACTGATGCTTACAAAATTATTGATAATACTGCTTCCCACTCACATGAGTGGCACCAAGAAAAAGATATCATTAGATCATCTAAAGCAGCTAGAGCCGATTCTAGCCATGACTTAGATTCCATTTCGGCAAAGATAGATGCTTTCGAGAGACGAATGGAAAAGATGACTAAAGATATTCATGCTATACGAATTAGTTGTGAGCAGTGTGGAGGACCACATTTGACAAAAGATTGTCTCAGTATTGAATTAACAATGGAACAAAGAGAGAATATTTCATACATAAACCAAAGGCCTGGAAATAATTATCAGAATAATTATCAACCGCCAAGACCGATTTACAATCAAAACCAGAATTATAACCGAAATATTCCATACAACAACCAACAAGGTCCTAGCAATCAACAAGTATCCAATAATACTTACAATCAGCAAAGACCGAATTTTCAAAACAAACCACCACAACAAACCGATGATAAAAAGCCGAATTTAGAAGATATGATGACGAAGCTAGTTGAAACTCAAACGCAGTTTTTCACATCTCAGAAACAAACCAATGAACAAAATGCTCAAGCATTTAGAAATCAACAAGCTTCTATTCAAAATCTGGAACAAGAAGTGAGTAACCTAGCAAGGTTAATAGGTGAAAGAAAATCGGGAAGTCTACCTAGTGATACAAATGCTAACCCCAGGAATGAAACAGCTAAAGCTATTACCACAAGAAGTGGTACAACACTTAAACCACCTGAAATACCTGTAACTTCTGATGAAACTATTCCTACTCCACAAGAACCACAACTTGATCAAGATAAGGAAAAAGAACCGGTAGTTGAAAAGGTTAATGAAGATAACACAGTTAAGGATAAACCTTATGTTAAACCATACCAACCACCACTTCCTTACCCGAGTAAAATGAAGAAAGAAAAACTTGAAGCCGAGCAATCCAAATTCTTGGATATGTTTAAACAGATAAATGTAAATCTTCCTTTCATTGATGTGATTTCAGGAATGCCAAGATATGCTAAATTCTTGAAAGATCTAATCTCAAATAGAAAGAAAATGGAAGAACTCTCGGCTGTTACTATGAATGCTAATTGTTCAGCAGTGCTGTTGAATAAGATACCAGAAAAACTATCTGATCCAGGAAGTTTCACAATTCCATGTTTTCTGGGTAGTCTTAGTTCAATAGAAGCATTGGCAGACTTAGGTGCTAGTATAAATCTAATGCCGTATTCACTATACGCTAAACTAGACCTTGGAGAATTGAAACCAACCAGAATAAGCATACAACTAGCCGATAGATCAATAAAATATCCTAGAGGGATAATGGAGAACATGCTAGTTAAAGTTGGTACTTTAGTATTTCCAGTAGATTTTGTTGTTTTGGACATGGAAGAAGATTCTCAAGTTCCTCTCATATTAGGAAGACCATTCTTAAACACGGCTAAAGCAATGATAGACGTGTTCGGTAAGAAACTGACCCTAAGTATAGAGGATGAGAGTGTTACCTTTTCAGTTGATAGAGCAATGCAACAACCACAATCTGCAGATGATACATGTTATTATATTCAAACTATAGATGCACATGCAGAATTATTAAAAGAATTTCCAGAATTACAAGGAACAGGAGAATGTTCTTTAGGAGAAGGTAATGAACCAATTGATGAAGCTGAAATGTTAGCTACACTTATAGCTAATGGATATGAACCAACAACAGAAGAAATTCAAATGCTAAAAGAAGAAGACAGATATCGATATAAATCATCGATAGAAGAACCTCCGAAATTAGAGTTAAAGCCACTTCCAAACCATTTGGAATACGCTTATTTACATGGTGAATCTGAATTACCTGTAATAATATCGTCTTCTCTTACTGAAAATGAGAAATCACAACTCATTTCTGTGTTGAAAGCTCATAAACCAGCCATTGCATGGAAGATTCATGATATTAAAGGAATAAGTCCTTCGTATTGCACACATAAAATCCTTATGGAAGAAGGTCATAAAACGTATGTGCAACGCCAACGAAGACTAAATCCTAATATGCAAGATGTAGTTAAGAAAGAGATTATTAAACTGCTAGATGCAGGTTTGATATATCCAATTTCTGATAGTCCATGGGTAAGCCCAGTTCAATGCGTACCTAAGAAGGGTGGCATGACTGTCATTACAAATGAGAAAAATGAGCTTATTCCTACTAGGACTGTAACAGGATGGCGTGTATGTATTGATTATAGAAAATTAAATGACGCCACCAGAAAAGATCACTTTCCCTTACCTTTTATAGATCAAATGTTGGAAAGATTAGCCGGAAATAGTTACTATTGTTTTCTAGATGGATTTTCCGGATATTTTTAAATTCCAATAGCACCCGAGGACCAAGAGAAAACCACATTCACGTGCCCTTATGGTACTTTTGCTTACAAACGCATGCCATTTGGACTTTGTAACGCCCCTGCAACCTTTCAAAGGTGTATGATGGCGATTTTTCATGACATGATAGAAGAATGCATGGAAGTATTCATGGATGACTTTTCAGTCTTCGGTGATACATTTAAATCATGTCTAGTTAATCTGGAACGAATGCTAATTAGATGCGAAAAATCAAATCTAGTACTTAATTGGGAGAAATGCCATTTCATGGTTAAAGAAGGCATCGTTCTTGGACATAAAATTTCAAAAGAAGGAATTGAAGTGGATAGAGCTAAAGTAGATGTAATTGCTAAACTTCCACATCCCACAAATGTTAGAGGAGTTAGGAGTTTTCTAGGGCATGCCGGTTTTTACCGACGTTTTATAAAAGATTTTTCTAAAATTGCCACTCCTATGAATAAACTCCTAGAAAAGGATGCGCCATTCATCTTTTCAGATGAGTGTATCAAATCTTTTAATATTCTTAAAGAAAAACTCACTAATGCACCGATCATGATAACACCAAATTGGAATCTACCATTTGAACTAATGTGCGATGCAAGTGATTTTGCAATGGGAGCCGTTTTAGGACAAAGGATTGAAAAACGATTTCAACCTATATATTATGCTAGTAAGACATTACAAGGAGCACAAACGAACTATACAACTACTGAAAAAGAACTCCTTGCTATTGTCTTTGCTTTTGACAAATTTCGATCATATCTCGTTCTAGCAAAAACGGTGGTCTATACCGACCATTCTGCTCTTAGATACCTATTTTCAAAACAAGATGCTAAACCAAGATTAATCCGTTGGATCTTACTCTTACAAGAGTTTGATATTGAAATCCGAGATAAAAAGGGAGCAGAAAATCTCGCCGCTGATCATCTTTCTCGTCTTGAAAATCCCGAATTAGAAGTTCTGAATGAATCGGCCATACAAGACAACTTTCCTGATGAATATCTATTGAAGATAGATTATAAAGAAATCCCATGGTTTGCAGACTATGCAAACTACTTAGTTTGTGGATTCCTTGAAAAAGGATTATCGTACCAAAGACGAAAGAAATTCTTCAGTGATATAAAACACTATTTCTGGGAAGATCCACATCTGTTTAAAAGTTGTCCCGATGGAATAATACGCCGATGTGTATTCGGAGATGAAGCCAGTAAAATATTAAACCATTGTCACACAGGACCAACAGGAGGGCATTATGGGCCTCAACTAACAGCAAGAAAAGTTTATGAAGCTGGATTCTATTGGCCTACAATTTACAAAGACGCACACCTTCTTTGCAAATCCTGTGATGCATGTCAAAGGGCCGGAAAAATAAGTCAACGTGATGAAATGCCACAAAATATCATCCAAGTGTGTGAAGTATTTGACATTTGGGGTATTGACTTTATGGGTCCATTTCCAAAATCTCATAATAATCTATATATACTCGTAGCCATTGATTATGTATCTAAATGGGCGGAAGCACAAGCTCTCCCAACTAACGACGCACGAGTTGTAGTCAACTTTTTAAAATGTCTTTTTGCAAGGTTTGGAACACCGAAAGCTTTAATAAGTGATCGGGGAACTCATTTCTGTAATAATCAACTTGAGAAAGTTCTTAAAAGATATGGAGTAACTCATAAAATCTCCACCGCATATCATCCACAAACAAGTGGACAAGTTGAAAATACCAACCGAGCTTTAAAACGAATTCTAGAGAAAATCGTAGGAACAAATCCGAAGGAATGGTCCATTAAATTGGAGGATGCACTCTGGGCTTTTAGAACAGCCTACAAAACTCCAATTGGAACCACACCTTTTAGACTTGTTTATGGAAAAGCATGTCATCTTCCAGTAGAAATTGAACACAAAGCATTTTGGGCTTTGAAAACATGTAATCTTGATTTACATGAAGCCGGACGTCTACGATTAAGTCAACTAAACGAATTAGAAGAATTAAGACATGAAGCATATGAAAATTCGTTAATCTATAAAGAAAGAACGAAGAAATGGCATGATAAAAGAATCAGAAGTTCAAAAGAATTTAAAGAAGGAGACAGAGTTCTTCTTTTCAATTCACGATTCAAGCTATTTCCTGGAAAATTGAAATCAAGATGGTCTGGACCATTCATAGTCAAAAGAGTTTTCCCATACGGAACGATAGAATTGATAAATTCAAATGGGATTGAATTTAAAGTTAATGGTCACAGAGTTAAACATTACATACATGGTCCGATGGAAGTCGACAACGAAGTTAATCACAATTTCGACACCACAGCTAACTAAGTGTGGGGAGAATCAAGTCTTTAAAGGATAATATGTATTTCTGTTAGAGTTAGATTGTCTGTTTTCGTGTAGTTCTCGAAAATGGAACCCGAATGGTCTTTCCCTAGCAGACCCTAAAGAACTAGTCTTCTCCCCCCATTCTGAATTTTTATTTTTTTTAGGTTTTTACGAAATGAAGACTGCCTGTGAACTAAACCATGGTCTAATGCTACACGCTTTGATCACTAAACGTAATAATGACATACTCCCGAGTGAATTAGTATCAGTAATCAGAGAAAGAATGGACGGAGTTAGAAAAGAATCCAGATGCAAAGATAATAAGTTACAATTTGGTAAAGGAAAATCAAAATCCGCAGCGAAAAGAAGAGCACGACACCTAGAACGATGTCACAAATGCGGAAAATGGTCACATGGAGGTAAATGTTCAAATAATCAAACCTATTCAAATACCGAATTTGTTACTTTATGCAGAGACGGACCGTTCATATGTTTAGAAGAAAAGACACTGAATGCTCGAGGTTACGCCTATGTAGCCATGGAAAACCAATTAAACCGACTATCTTATGAATGGGATAGATCATATAACTAAGAAATCTATTTCACAGGTATGTCTGTACAGTTTTTATTTTTATTTTTATTTTTAACCTTTTGATAATAAACGCTAATTTGTTCGCTAAAAAGTATTAAATTGGTATTGAATAAAATTAGGTTTGGCGACCGAAATTATTGATATCATTCAAAAATTTATTACATCACTGCGAAATTTAACGTTTATTCTTAAGGTATAAATATCTTTAATCAATCAACCCAAAATATTTCAAAAATTCGTCATGAGTTAAATTAGGTCTTGGAACCGAAATTACTTTACCGAAAAGAGGGGCGCATATTTTTGATAATATTTGATTGATTAAAGTGGGATAAAAAGACAAAAAGATTTTTAATTTTATTTTTACCATATTTTTAAAATTGATATATAAATCTTAAATTAATATTGTAAACTTTGTAAAAAAAATATATTTAAAATTGTAAATATTTGAAAAATTAATATAAGTTTGATATGAATTTATAAATTTTTAAATTAAGTTTGGTGTGAATTTTTAATATAAATTTTGAATTTTATATTTAAGTTGTGTGAATTTAAAAACAAAAATTTACTTTATCTCATTAAGTTAAAAATATGATTTTTAAAATTAATCGTAAGTTGAAGACTAGGTCTTTTAACCGAAATTGCTTTACCCGAGGGAGGGACGAGAACTTTTATTATAATTATTTTTAATCTTATTGATTTAAAGTATGCCAAAAAAATTAAAAAATCCAAAAATCTAAGCTTTTAAAATAATTGCTTGAAATTGACAAATTTTAAAATTTTGTCGAAGGACGGACTAGGGCATCGTCCCGAAACGACCTCGTCTTAAAAAGAAACAAAATTTTTAAAATTTTATTAAATTTTATGTTTTAAAAGTTTAAGGTTTTAATAAAAAAAAAAAAAAATACCTGGAATTTAACCCCATGCGACTCGCATGGGGATGGGCAGGAAACCATGCGACTCGCATGGCTAAAGAAATCTGGTCAGGATCATTTATCCAGCGAATCTGCTTCTGTCTCTCACAATACACACACAAACACATACGAAAACCTCCCAAACTCTCTCAATTTTTCACCAATTTTCACCAAATTTCTTGCAAAAATTTCACAATAATCATGCCTAGATTCAGTAGTCTCAACCCCTTCAGGAGAAAGGTATAGATTTCACCCCTAATCTCTTTAAATTCGAATTTTTGTGTTCTTGAGCTAGAAATTTTATATTTTGATTTTGTTAAATTTAGGTGTAATTAGAGCTAAATTGTTGTTATATTATGCATGTATATCCTAGATAGAAGCTATTTAACATGAATTGAAGCTAAAAACTTCAAATTTTTAAGAATCTAGGGTTTGTGTTCTTGAGCAATTTGGGGCTTTTTGATATAAACAGGTTATGGCCGATTTTTGTCATGAATTGTTGCTAAATTAAGTAGTGTAACATGTTTAGGTAGTTAATTGATCCAAACATTGAGCCTAAACATGTTTTTGAGAATTAAAGTGGACTTTTTAAGTCTAAAAATTCATGAACTTGGATAATTTGATATAAAGGCCATTTGAAACTTGTTTCATTGCTATGAGTGATTATTTTGGCATGTTATTTGAGATAAATGCTTATGAACTTGATGTACATTTTTCATATGTACTTATTTGAAAAAATGTAGAATTGACAAAAATATGAAAATGAACACTAGTTTGATATGAATGCCATGTAACAAGTGTTTAATTGCTATAATGATTATTGTTGACATATTTAAGAGTTTAAATGTGATAAAACATTGTATACATTTTCGTATGTAAAAGTGTAGAATTGTTATTGTTAAGAAAATGTGTATAAAATGTGTTATGAATTGAACATATCATCATAATTGTTTCAAGTTATTATTTTGCTAACACTAATGCATATTTGGATGTACAAATTTTATGTTTAATGTGTTGTGCAGAGAAATACAGATACGGACGGTGCATCATCGTCCAGACAACCAGAGCCCGAACCGGAAATGTTTTATGAACAAGAACAACATATGCAACAAGAAGAAGAACAACATGAGGATCAACATATTCCATATCACGATCAAGATCAATTATTCATGAATCAGTTTCGTCAATTCGCTCCACATCAAATGATTCTGAGCTTAGACATTAATGAAGATCAGTTACACCCAAATCTGAGATTTGATCGATGTTGGATAGAGTATCCAGATTATCAAAAGAACATGCACATTCTCTACTTTAAGGTTGTTGAAATGCCAAGGGCAATTGACTGGGTACCTTTGGAAACAGTTGACCTTGCCGAACCGATTCGGGAATTATTGGTGCAAAGGTATGGTAATTCTCAGTTTAACGATTAGATGCGCCTATTTTCCATTCGTAGAACCATATATAGGGAATGGTGTATAGAATTACTTAGTACTATTAAGTTAAACAGTGATGTTAGGAGGATAGATGATAGAAGCTTTATTAGATTTCTGTTAGGTGGACGCATGTACAGAATGTCCATGATAGATTTAGCCAGGGCCTTACAGATTTACACCCCTGCTGAACTTTTGAGCCCCGACTGTAATAGCCTGATTGCCCAAGGAGAAAGGATAGATAGGGAATTTGATATTAACGCCGTCTGGAGGCGTATGTCCCACTTTAATGAATTTCACGCCAGTGGAAATCATACATACTTAGATATAGATAGAGCTGAACTCCGGGTGATTCATAGATTCTTAGCAAACACAATTACACAAAGGGGTAAGAATAAGGAGAAATTGACCGTAAACGATTTGTTCTACCTCAAGTGTATTAGAGACCCGAGGAGTTTCGTTAACATTCCCTATTGTGTTGGTTATTATCTCGCTAATGTAGTTTCGGGGATGAAATCGGGGAGTATTATAGGTGGTGGTATTTTCATTACTCTCATTGGAGAGTATTTAGGTGTGGATAAGCACCAAGGGGGTCCAATGAACGAAATAGAGGACGAAGGTGAAACTATAAGTTCAAACCTTTATCACGGTGCAAGGGTATTATTGATGAGACGTGGTCGGGTATATCGATACGAGGGACCTCAGCGACAGGTAGAAAGAGGTTCGGATGACGAAATGGAAGAGGCGAACAACATTATAGGAGTTGTTCGGGAGACTGCCCTTGATTTAGGCGTTCGTATGGAGGATGAATACATGACGAACTATGATAGGCATATGCAGTACGAGGCATGGCAACGTCGGAATGACTACGAGCATTCCCGGCAACGAGAGCATGGCCGATGGGATTATCACCAGCACCAAATTATAAGCCAGTTGCAGCCTGGCGAGATGTATTATCTGACCCGACCCGCATACTATCCCGCACATCAGCCAGAAATGAGACCACCCTATGATTTATATGATTATGACGCAGCATACCAGTTCACCTATAATCAGCCATGGAACCCGGACGCGAACATGAATTGGGATCCATATCCTAATTTTCCTCCTAACCCACCTCCTGATCAGTATAGATAAGTTGGTAATTTATATTTTTATTATTTTAAACACTTAACATTTTAATTACATTTATGTAATGTTTGATATTTCTATTATTATTGTGTACTAATATTTTTCTTATAGTTTGAAAGTGGGATGCCAAAGTTCCATTTCAAATTGCATGTATGATTATATTTGTATTGTATGTATTTTATGTTATGTACACAACAGGGTAAAACAACGCGTTTTCAAAGACTGGCATTAAGTTCAGCAAAAGCAAGTAATTTTGACGACAATGATGCAAAATATATGTGAAATAACAACAAGACGGAATGAACAAATGACGTGCACCATTTATCATTCAACAATCAAACGACAATATGTTTGAAACTTTGGTAAAATTTAATCATTTTTCTACGCTAATAACCCTCAATAATTTAAATTGTTTCTGATTTCTTGCAAATGAGGGCATTGCAAGATCTTAAGTGTGGGAAGGGGTTAAATTCTTTCAGATTTTGATTTAAACACTTGGTTACCATTAAAAATGCTAGTAACGCAGTAGTTGTGTTAGAATCTAGTGCTCTCCGATAACAAGGAACAGCCCTAGTCTTATATACTAACTACCCAATTCTAGTAAAAAATTTTTAAAATTTTCAATTAAATGAATTCAAATCATGTTTATACATATTTATGAACGATAAAACTAGGTTTTAACACCGAAATTATTGTTACCTCGGAAAGGACATAAATTGAGAAACAAACTAAAATGTTAAAATTCATTTAAAATGGAATAGAGGACGATAAAAAGGAAAATAAAAGCCAAGTGTGGGAAAATTTACCAAGTTATTTTAAACATATGTCACATATATCTGTAACAAATAACTGAAAATACTTTTGCTTTGGACTAAACTAAACTGTTCTACCCGATGAAAGAAAAGAAGAGATGGATCTACACGATGAATCAATTCCATCATTAAAAGGAAGTAAAGTCTTCCGAAAAAGACACGCGCTTCTTGATTTAGGTCATGAAGTTGTCGTCCAGACCAGCTGTAGGTTGACGAAAAATCTAGAAAAGTCATCTCTAAAATCAGCAGGAAATCCACGGACCTCAGCATTAAACAGGGTCGCCAAGTGGTCAGATTTATCCTAACCATGAGAAGGATTTATCTCGTACAATGGGGGGGCACCGTGCAAATTAGCTTGATAAGACTAATGAATCAGATCCCCAGAAAGGATAATCTCCTTTAAAGATCAAAAATCAGCTTTTAAGCCTGATATTACTCAATCCTTGAGATTGACCTTAAAGATTGAGAATTCAAACTCATGGAATTCGATGATATCTAAACTCGAGCTTGAACGAGAAAATATTTTGATAAAAATTACAAAACAATTTGTTTTCTGAAAACCCATTTTCAATGCGTTCATTACCATTGAACATAAAATCCTAGGAATTCACCTGGAATTCATTAGGTCACCTGAACCAAATCAGGTGTCAACCGTAAGAACGGTGGTTGCATAGCATGGTCGGAGACAGGACCTTGTGCCAGACCGAAAAATCAAAGGATGATCTTTACTATTGCTCCTACCAAGGATAGTTCTAGCATCCGACACGTTAATTAGACCATGAACAAATGCATGTCATTAGACATTGCCTTAACAGTTTCTTGTTCATCGCTTTCCTTTACAACCGGACGGTAGTTTACTGAAAGGTAATATACGAAACAAGTAAACTGGATGTGTGCTTTCCGATACCGGGATAGCAGTGGATTATACGAACCTAAAAAGTTTTAGCCAAAATATTGATCCACAAATATATTTTGCAACACCAAAGAATGGATTAAATTAGAAAACTTGTCTAGGATAAAATCTAGCTTGAATTTTCAAAAGATCAAATGTTTTCATAAAGATCCAATTTCCTTAAGGATCTACATTTTTATAAGTCATGTGGGACTGTAAACCGCCTTTCAAATGTGCACTTTGCTTTGGAAACCGAAAGAAAATCGGCTATTTGATTGCCAGTGTCGTTGACCTAAACCCGAGGCAACTATAAAAGACACACCCACCTTAACCACATCGTTACTATAATTGTTTATACCGCCATATCAAAATCACTGATGTATAAAGTGTGAAGAATAAAGAAGTGATTTGTATGTTTTTATTTCAAGACTGTATTGCTTGAGGACAAGCAACGCTCAAGTGTGGGGATATTGATAAGGCTAAAAAGGAACATATATTTTATAGCATTATTCCCCAAGAAAGACAAGATTTTAGTTGGTATTGTTCGATTTACAAGCAATATTCGTTTAAATATTAAAAAGTGAAGACAAAAGGCAGATTCGACAAATTGAAGACAAAAAGGTCCAAAGAGCTAAAAAGTACAAGATACAACTAAAAAGGTTCAAAATATTGATGAGGAACGTCTCAAAATGACAAGAGTACAAGTTACAAGACGCAAAGTACACGATATAAAATAATACGCGAAGACGTCCGAAAATCCGGAACCGGGACCTGAGCCAAGAAGAAACGCCCTACGCAACGGACCAAAAATATCTAGTCTAATTATATATTATATTATATATTATTATTATATTACGTCGGCAAGAAGAAAACAAACTAATTTGGCTGGATCCAGGGTGGCCATGCGACTCGCATGGCCAGAGGCACAAAATCCATGCGAGTCGCATGGAGTGAAAATGCTGGTCAGGTCCTATATAAAGCCAGTTTTCTGCCGAGTTTTAAAGACAGAATATCTATCTCTCTCTCAATATATACGTAATATATATATATAATTTATATTTTAATTTTAATTTTAATTTTAAATCCTAATAATAAGGGTATGTTAGCGAATGTTGTAAGGGTGTAAGTCGAAATTCTGTCCGTGTAACGCTACGCTATTTTTAATCATTGTAAGTTATGTTCAACCTTTTTATATTAATGTCTCGTAGCTAAGTTATTATTATGCTTATTTAAAACGAAGTAATCATGATGTTGGGCTAATTACTAAAATTGGGTAATTGGGCTTTGTACCATAATTGGGGTTTGGACAAAAGAACGACACTTGTGGAAATTAGACTATGGGCTATTAATGGGCTTTATATTTGTTTAACTAAATGAAAGTTTGTTAATGTTAATATAAAGATTTACAATTGGGCGTCCCTATAAATTACCATATACACTTGATCGGACACGATGGGCGGGGTATTTATATGTACGAATAATCGTTCATTTAACCGGACACGGGAATGGATTAATAGCCACTAGAATAATTAAAACAGGGGTGAAATTACATTCAAGGGTAATTGGTGTAATTGTTAACAAAGTAGTAAAACCTTGGTTTACACACAGTCGATAACCTGGTGTATTCATTAAACAAAGTATTAAAACCTTGTTACAATTCGAATCCCCAATTAGTTGGAATATTTAACTTCGGGTATAAGAATAATTTGATGAGGACACTCGCACTTTATATTTATGACTGATGGACTGTTATGGACAAAAACCAGACGGACATATTGAATAATCCAGGACAAAGGACAATTAACCCATGAGCATAAAACTAAAATCAACACGTCAAACATCATGATTACGGAAGTTTAAATAAGCATAATTCTTTTATTTCATATTTAATTTCCTTTATTTTATATTTAATTGCACTTCTAATTATCGCACTTTTATTTATTGTTATTTAATCGCAATTTTAATTATCGTACTTTTTAATTATCGCAAGTTTATTTTATCGCACTTTTATTATTCGCAATTTCATTATCGTTATTTACTTTACGCTTTAATTTAAGTCTTGTATTTATTTTATATTTTACATTAGGTTTTAACTGCGACTAAAGTTTTAAAATCGACAAACCGGTCATTAAACGGTAAAAACCCCCTTTATAATAATAATATTACTTATATATATATTTGTATTTTTATAAAAGTAAACTAATATAGCGTTGAGCTTTGTTTAAAGATTTCCCTGTGGAACGAACCGGACTTACTAAAAACTACACTACTGTACGATTAGGTACACTGCCTATAAGTGTTGTAGCAAGGTTTAAGTATATCCATTCTATAAATAAATAAATATCTTGTGTAAAATTGTATCGTATTTAATAGTTTTTCCTAGTAAAATATAAACTATTTTATATACACCTCGTACGACATCAACGGTGTTTACCGATCATAAAAGTCTTCAACATATTTTTGATCAAAAACAACTAAACATGAGGCAACGGCGATGGGTTGAACTATTGAACGACTATGATTGTGAGCTTAAGTACCATTCCGGTAAGGGAAATGTTGTTGTCGATGCTCTCAGTCGAAAAGAACGTAATAAACCTATTCGAGTCTGAGCTTTAAACATGGTCATTCATACGAATCTTACGTCTCAAATCCGCAAAGCATAACTTAAGGAATTAAAAGAAGAGAATGTCCAACTCGAGGGACTAAAAGGTCTCAAAAATCAACTTGAACTCAAGGGGACGGAACTCGGTATTTTAACAACCGGATCTGGGTTCCATACTTCAGAAATCTAGGAGGAATAGTCTTGGATGAAGCACACAAGCAGTGTTGTAAAAAACCTGATTACTCGCCGATTAATCACCGATTAATCATTTTTATGAGCAATCCGTTCCGATTTTCAAAAATCCGTTTAATTAAACTGTCAATGTAAATTGATGGATCAAAATCGAATTTGGTAATCAAAGTCAGTCAAAAAAAAAATGGTTAACATTTTAACATTATTTAAACTAGAATTCTATAGTTTTGAAGCAAAATGAACAATTTTAGGCAATTATGTTAAAAGTTATCTTTATATTTATGATTTTTTCTATAGTTACACATATAATTTTTAAAATTTAATATCTAAATGTATATAGTACAATCCGATTAATCTTCGATTAATCCCTGGATTTTTGATTAATCCTTCCAAATTCCAGACCGATTAATCCCCGAATACCGAATTTTGCAACCTTGCACACAAGATTAGATATTCTATTCACCTATGCTCTAGCAAAATGTATCACGATGTGAAAGAGTTTTATTGGTGGCCTAATCTAATATTGCTGAATATGTGAGCAAGTGTCTTACTTGTTTGAAAGTTAAGGCCGAGCATCAGAAGTCGTCTGGTTTACTTCAACAACTGGATATTCCGTAGTGGAAGTGGGAATATATCGCTATGGACTTTATTACTAAATTGCCCAAGACTTCTAGCGGCAATGATACGATTTGGGTCATAGGGATCGTCTTACTAAATCTGCACATTTCTTACCGACAAAATGGAGAAGTTGTCACAACTTTATATCAAAGAGATTGTCTCACATCATGGTGTTCCTATTTCTGTCATATCTGATCGTTACAGTCGATTCACTTCTAAATTCTGGAAATTTTACAATCTTCTCTTGGAACTCAACTCGACATAAGTAATGCTTATCATCCACAGACCGAAGGTCAAAGTGAAAGAACCATTCAAACGTCGGAATATATGTTTCGTGCTTGTGTTATCGACTTAGGAAAATTTTACGATAGACATTTGCCAATAGCTGAATTCTCCTACAACAATAGTTACCATGCAAGTATTAAGGCTGCACCTTTTGAGGCCATATACGAACAGAATTGTAGATCCCCACTGTAATTGAGTGTAAACTTTTCTTTGACAAAACATTGACCGAATGGTAATTTTCAGTCAACACTTCCTGTTAATTAAATTTCATACATTTCACGTCTCGAATCTGAAAAAGTGTCTTGCTGATGACATATTTGTTATTCCTTTGGATGATCTCCGCATTAATGATAAAATGCACTTCATCTAAAAACCTATAGAAGTTATGGATCGCGAGGTTAAACACTTGAGACAGAGCAACATTCCTATTTTTAAAATCCATTGGAATTCACGAAGAGGCCACGAGTATACCTGGGAACGTGAAGACCAGATGAGGCGGAAATATCCCCATCTCTTCTCAACCGTTGAAGCATCGGAGAAGTCTACCTAAAACTTTGGGACGAAGTTTTTATTAATGGGGAGGTACTATAACACCCCCACTTTTCCACTTTTGATTTGACTATTATACCCCTAGGGTTTCTACATGGTTATGTATATTAATGTTTAGGGTTGTTATTTGAAATACAATGAAACGAATCAACGTTGACCTAATATCTACTTTTAGTCAACACCACATATATATTAATTAAAGTTAGATTATTAAATGTGACTTTAGTTAATAATATTATATAAATTTAAAATACATATATATCCTAAATTAATTAAAGTATATGTTAAAACGATAATGTACTTTAGTTAAAATGAACAAACTAAGAATTTAATAGTATAACACTTTTATGAAAGTACAGGGTAATTAATGTAAATAAGTGAATTAATTTATTTATATTAAAAAGTTATATTAATAATAATAATAATAATAATAATAATAATAATAATAATAATAATAATAATAATAAAATTGGTTAAATAAAAGAAAAGGGAATAAATTAAATAAAAATACAAAAATAATTTTAGAACATTCCTAATAATAAATATATAAAGTAAATAAAAAAAAGTAAAAAAATACCCATAAAGGGCTTCGGCCAAAAATAAATAAAAGAAAAAAAAGAAATTAAATTACCATGTATAAACTAGCTTTTTTCCAAGTAAATTTTTTGTATAAATACACCAATTTTATTTCATAAACTAGCTTTTTCCAATTAAATTCCCTTTCTTTTATATTTTTTTCATTTTTCTTTTCTTTTTTATTAGTCGAACCATATTTTGATTTTTATTAAATATGAAACAAATTTTATAAATTATAAATAATACATGATAAATACTATTATGTATTATGGGATATAGGATAAATAATTTTATAGATTTAAAATTCGTTTTTATATTTTTAATTAATTAAAAATAGTAAAATTATATATGTATATGTAATCGATATATATATATATAAATCATGCTAATTAAATTATATAATTATTTTTACAGTAGATTAACATGCATATAATGATTATTCTGATAAAAATATAATTTATATTTATTAAATACGAATTTACATTTAATTATTCTTATTATTGTTAACTGAAAAAGAGAAAAATACAAAACTAACTGAATAAAAGTTTATATTTTCGTAGGATCTGATCTAAAATCATACTATTATTATTTTAACACTAAAATATAGTTTTCCTATTTTTATAACAATCAAATCTATTATTTTCTATTTATTGTTTTCGGTTTGTGTAAATAACATATTTTATTGTGAATTAAATTTCATAAAATATTTAAAACAGTAGCTAACTCATAAAAATTATTTACAACATTGATAGAACATATAAAAATAATTATAAGAATTATTGAAATGCTAGTTATAATTAATTTTGAGTTTTATATTAGATAAATGTAAACACTATGTGAAATTCGTAATAAATATTTTTAACAGTGATAAAATATATAAAAACAATTTCTAAGTTTATAAAACTTAGATAAAAATGTAAAAAATATAAACCTAATTATTTGGATCGAAATAGTATTTATTATATAATTAAACTCTTATTATATATATATATATATATATATATATATATATATATATACTGAAATTAAATGAGAAGATAAATACAAAATAAATATAAGTATAAGATAAATTATTTTTAAAAAACTTTTCTACAGATTTATGAGCTGAAAGAAACTTATAAAAATTATAAACATAATTATATTATAATTAATTAAATTAAAAACGGATTTAGGATATATATATATGTCTATTTTCGGCATATATAATATACATATAAAATATATAAAAATTAATTATTATTATTTCCTAATATAAATCTGTAAATAAATATTTAATTAATAATTATATATTTATCTAAACATATAGTATTAAACATTCTATATAATTATGATTATTACTTAATTACTAAATTAATATACAAACATTTACTTTATAAAATACATAATATATATTTTATATATATATATATATATATATATATATATATATATATATATATATATATATATAAAATATATATATATATATATATATATATTAATCATTAATATTATGTAGGTATAAAATAATATTAACTTAATAATAAACCTAAAATCCTATACAACTATACTATTAATATAAGATAATCAAAATTTTAATACGTTAATAAATATAATCAACATATTAATAATATATTAACGTGTTGTATTCCTATATGCACATAACAAGTGAAGGTTATGATCAAAAGATAACGTATGACTTATACGAACTCACCGCTACTTACGGTCATGTGGATGATGTCTAGGTAGTCATGATGGGAATAATTTTTGGATTAAACGAAAGGTTGTAGACTTATTGTCCAACTGAAAGTTCCTGACCCTCGATTACATCTGATCATCCATGACTTACTTGATAGCACCGAGGTTTGGGCAAAGTTGTACAACGTCTTAATGTGAAGGATTATAACCCAAACTATCTAAAACTGGAAACCTACTTTAAATGGAAACTTTCCAAAAGTAGAAACTCTTATCATGGACGCTCACTGTTAATATAGTCGATATATTAATAAACATACTTTTTGTCTGTTAGACAATACCTGACCAAATGTAATATCTCTAGTTTGAGATCTCGATCACTTACTTATGTTAATTTCATTTCTTTGTGGATTAACTTCAACTGCTATTTAAGGTGAACTTCATAGCCCAACTTTTTACTATTTCATAACTGTTTACAACTTGGAGTGAGACACATGCTTGCTTTATAACTGTTTTATGCTTAGACACAAGTACTCAACTGTTAATTACGCGGTCTTGCTTTGATTCATGCTAAATCCCTACCGTAATATCGTTAATTGCTACGTATAAATGTGAACTTAATTATTGTGAGTAGGCCTATTGAGAGTAACGTCTCTAACCATTTGACTGCTGGTCTTTGGTTACATAATAATGATTCCACGACACTGATAGCACAAGGTGTCATAGGGTAAAATTTGTTTAGTAGCGATATTACAAACTGTAGTAACACTTTTAGATTGATATATCTGTATTGATCAATTTTAAACTAAATGTTATGGTCTAAAACTATGGATATTGTTTATAAACCGATGAATTTCACTCAACCTTTTTGTTTGACACTTTAAGCATGTTTTGTCTTAGGTGATGATTAAGCTAGCTGTTTGCAACTATGCGATGATAGATTTGATGCTTGCAAGCAGTCCGCATCGCATATTTAATTTCATAAACATTTATTCATGTTCATTAAATGATGTAAATAATTAATACTCTTCCGATGTTTTATTAATAAAGGTTTTATTTAAAACGTCTCTTATAGAGTCATTCTCATTTATACAACGGTGTTATGATATGAATGGTCACAATTACCCCTGGTCCATTTTGGGGGTCTGACACTTCTTCAGTATTCTGGTATTTCACTTTTACACTGGCAGGGTCAATCTCTATATCCCTAACTTCGGCAACCTTATCAGAGTTCTTCTTGAAACGAATAAATAAACTGTGATCTTCCGTCTCTAGTCTCATCAATTCTTCGTGAAGATTGTGATTTGCTTCCAAGCTTAGAGAGGATGATGTCGCAGTTTTCTCTACATCTCCTATTTCTTTTTCCTCCTCAGACTCTTTCTCTTCCTTTATTTCTTCACTAGGATCCTCTTCTTCCATTTATGGGACGTCAGCAGACTGTGATTCGACACCCATTTCGATATCATTTGCTGGTGGTGGGGACTCATCATCGGAAGTGATGCGTCTGGTGGAAATAGCAAACATCTCTGCTGAGACGACCCGTCCTAATCCATAAGGATGAATACAATAACATATAGTTCCATTGCGAGGTATTTGGCCTCTATATGATAAGTTTTACAAACATTGCATTCGTTTTTAAAAGATAACTTTCATTACAACGATAGTTGACAAAATACCAATTCATAATATATCCAAACTATAAATGACTTAATCTGCCATTTACTTAATAATAATCTTTTTGAACTCGATCGACTCGAATGTAACGTCTTTTGAAATATGCCATGAATGACTCCAAGTAATATCTTTAAAATGAGCAAATGCACATCGGAAGATTTCTTTCAAACCTGAGAATAAACATGCTTTCAAGTGTCAACTAAAAGGTTGGTGAGTTCATTAGTTTATCATAAACAATCATTTCCATTAATTTAATATATCACAAGATTTTCATTTCATTTCTCATAAACATCATGCATCTGCATAAAAAAATCATTCATATGGATTGAACACCTGGTATCCGACATTAACAAGATGCATATAGAATATCCTCAAGACAGAATCCTCTCGTCTGTATAATATAAACTCGAAGTACTAAAGCATACCATTTTCCAGTATGGGGGGAGTTAGTGCCCGTAGATCTACCTTTAGGATTCGCGTCAATTAGTGGCCATTATACTCCATACCATTTTCCAGCATGAAGGTTGTATAATAAACACATTCTTAGGTTACCAAGCTAAAAGGGGTGATATTCGGTCAAATAATCTAACCATAGAATGTAGTTTTAAGTACCTGTATCTATTTCGTCAAACATTTATAAAATAGCGCATGTATTCTCAGCCCAAAAATATATATTGCAAAAGCATTTAAAAAGAGAGCAAATGAAACTCACGATACTGTATTTCGTAGCAATAATGCAAATGACGGAACTGAACAAGTGTAGGGTTGGCCTCGGATTCACGAACCTATATTAAGTATATATATTTATATGTTGGTCAATATCTGTCTAACAATTTAGGTCATGTCGTAGTGTATCAAAATCCTAATGCTCGAGACCGATATGCAAAAGTCAACAAAAGTCAACTTGACTCAAAATGACTTCCAAGATCTATACATATTTATTATATAACTCAAATATAGTCATTTTATATATTTAAATATATTTATCCGATTTTATTAGAGTAAATAATACAAGTCATTTATTAATAAAAATTAAAATTTATGTATGATAAAAATATACTTTTATATATCTCAAGTAATAAAATTTATAAAGTTCACTTAATATCGTAAAAATATAGTGGTATGTAATATTAATGTAATTATATTACGTGTGG